>NC_046378.1:28471154-29671154 GCF_011125445.2 Fundulus heteroclitus
AAAAATCTATTGGGATCTGTGAGGAAATAGAGCAGAATTGGAGGAGATTCTCCATGCAGCCTTTCTCAGGCTTAGCAGGGAGTCTAAAAGGAATGAAAGGCTACAGTTCCTCCATCATAAACCCTGCGGCATCATTGGGAATTTATAGGACTGGAGAACACTTTATCTCAGGTGGCTGAGCAGCACGCGACCTACGATTGAAACCATTTCTTTGGACAGAGTAAACACGGCAGTTGTAACTCTTCCAAGCCCATCCGAGCCAAGCCAAATGAAACCGTAGTTCACAGATTCCCTCAGACTGTCTGGAACAGGCACAAACGGCCTCTTAATCCTCCAGCTGAGACAAGTAGCCAGTCAAAGCAGTCAAGCTGTAAATATGAATAAATAGCGGAAGCAAGATGTGGTGACTCTTCAAGAGCAGAAACCTGGATGATATGCCAGTAAACAACATGCAGGTTACATTGCCTGAACCCATGACATTTTCATCACCAACCGCACCTTGCACAAATATTGGCACCTATAAAACTTTCGCACAACTTCAAGGTATTTTTTCGGTGCATTTTTATGAAACAGACCAATTAAAAGTAGCTCATATTTCATTAAGTACAGCTAAAAGAATGCATGCAGCCTGTATCATGATTTCTTCCAGTATTGCCCTGCTTTTAAAACCATACATCTTCCAATCCAGTTCCCTTGTCCCTGGTGAAGAAAACAATTCCCAGAGCATAATGCAAAGCTAATAGCTGCCTTCTCTATAGAGTCTCCCACATGAGCTGTGAGTCTCTGCAGCTCCTCCAGAGTTACCATGGACCTCGTAGCTGTTTCTCAGTTTAAAGTTTACCATGACAGCTCTGCAGATTTAAGCAGACAGCCACGCCTCGGTATGTGTGTAACTGTGCTATTATCTTCCCTTTTTGGATGATACTGCAGATTGAACAGTGCTGTGTGACATGTCAGAAGCTTTGGTTGTTGCTTTATAATCTACGCTGCCTTTAAACCTCTGTACAACTTCATCCATGATCTGCCCGTTGTGTTCTTCGATCTTCATGGTGCTGTTTGTGTTTATACCTAATTTAAAAGTTGAGGGGAGATCATAACAGAAGCGATTTCTCCCCACAGGGTACTTATGTCTGGTATGAGGCTTCTCATTGTTTGAAAAGTCCCAGTGCAACAAAAAGAAATTAATATTTAAGAGCTCCTGCATTGCTACTGATCCCCAGCTTAATTCTTAGTCAAATTGCCACAGAAAATAAAGGCCTTCTTACCATTTATCACCAAACCTGTTGAATCCAGGATCAGTTCTTCTAATTTTACTGTATATAGAGATTGTATGTGTTTCATTAAACTCATAATTTTTCTTTTATCCTATAAACTCTTTATAATATTTCTCCCCAACTTGTCATTTCAAGCATTTATGAGTAGAAATGAACAAACTGCCAAAACCATAAAATGGCATTATTTGAGGCTCTCTAATAATGCAAAGAGACGCATATTAAAACAAAAATGCAAACAATATTTTTAATTTAGGGAGAGAAATCAATATTCGGTGGAATAGCCATGACTTGGCTATTGGTATGCTCTCCATGAGTTTTGAAAAAGTACGGTAACAATTATTTTTATTGCCTGTTGCAAAATGCAAAATGAACTCTGTTAAAATAAGGGTGACACAACCATTTATAAGGTTTAGCGGGCAATTACGTTTTCACAGGTTGATTTAAAAAAATATATATATTTTCAATAAATAAAATCTCAATATGAAAATTGCTTTTTGCATTTACTCAGGTAATCCTTGTGTGATATAAAAATGTGTTAAATGGTCCAAAACATCCAAGTAGAAGAAATCTGTAAGGGTGCAATGACTTTTTTTACAGCGCTGTGAAAACTTAAACGTGGGTTGTGTTTGTGTACCACCTGGAGAAAAAGTTGTGCTGGCCTGTGGAAGAGGTGTCTCCATCGTACGAGTCGCTTTGCTTGCGGCTAAGCGACGCGCCGCCCTGCCCTTCATTGGGAGCAGAAATGTCGATGTTGCTCTTACTCAGCCTCTTGCTGGAGCTCAGACCAGGACTCAACTCCTGCAGTCGACCTGTGTTATCCTGGGGCAAAGGAGGAGAACGCAATATAAAAACCTCCAGACGGGACTGGAAATTGCATAATGTGATGGGAACTGATGTGTTTTCCCAGGTGAACCGCTCAGTGTGGTATTGAGACAACGTGTCTGAGCAAGAGTGAATACTTTAGTGGTGAGCAAGGGCGAGGTTCAGAAACTGGGGACCACGCAACACATTGCAGGAGGAAAACATGAAAAACAAGGTGCTTTAGCGTGCAAGTTCAAAAGTAATGTTTTGATAAATATTTTACACACACACAACACCGGAACGGGCATAGATGGTGTTCAGGAAGCTGGAAAATCCCCACCAAGGCAGCAACACATACAGAATTAATTTAATCTTTTATACCCCTTTTTGTTAGAGAATAGTGTCAAGGACAGAGTCACCGGAGAATAGTGGTGTAGCTAAAACGCTCTTTGTGGAGGAAAACTGGCAGAAAGAAGACATAGCA
The DNA here is from genome assembly GCF_011125445.2 of Fundulus heteroclitus. Taxonomy (NCBI): domain Eukaryota; kingdom Metazoa; phylum Chordata; class Actinopteri; order Cyprinodontiformes; family Fundulidae; genus Fundulus; species Fundulus heteroclitus. The sequence goes on from NC_046378.1 coordinate 28,473,714, forward strand.
GGAGGTTGATTATATATGAGAGTTGCTTTTTGTTCTCCAGGAAGCCACAAAGTTGTGCCAAGGACATTGCCATGAGTGTGCATATTCTCTCTTGCAGCAATTTTGGTCCACTGATGGATACAAGGAAAAAAAACAAAAGCATGCAATCTTGATCATGATGCTGCAATTTTGCAGTGCCAGGGAATTCTTCTGCCATCCCCACACACGGCGCCGTATCATCCGTGTGTTATTGAGGTCCTACCTTCAGACTCTCTGTGCTGTTGTTCCTGCTGCTGTTGGGGCTGCCAGGCCTCGGTTGGTTGCTGAAGCACAAAGCGTCAAAGCACAGCACTCCACCCACGCAGTCGCCCATCAGGCAAACCTGCTCAAGAAACATAAAGAAGTTCTAGTTCAACTTTCTCTGTAGGTGGCAGCTTCAGTCAGGCACAGTCTCAGCAGGGGCACAGTTGAAGAGGAAGACGAGTATGAGGAAGGCCACAAAGATATATATATATCTATATATATATATATATATATATAGATATACAGACAGACAGACAGACAGACAGACAGACAGACAGACAGACAGACAGACAGACAGACAGACAGATAGATAGATAGATAGATAGATAGATAGATAGATAGATAGATAGATAGATAGATAGATAGATAGATAGATAGATAGATAGATAGATAGATAGATAGATAGATAGATAGATAGATAGATAGATAGATAGATAGATAGATAGATAGATAGATAGATAGATAGATAGATAGATAGATAGATAGATAGATAGATAGATAGATAGATAGATAGATAGATAGAAGTAGCTGTAGTGCAAAGCAGTTTGGTCATTTATTATGTCTAGTTCACATGTAGCCAGTATAAATTTTTATGCGTTTAGGCTTTTCACCCACACGTAAACTCTGTTTTATATATAATTGTGAAAACTCTAGCCAAAGTGAAGATGGGGGCATTTGGCGCCTTCATGATCAAACAGACTTTTAGGGTCCAGCAGATCACAGTCTGTGACAAATAATGCGGCGCTGACGTCACTTGCGCGACCATTGTTATAGACTCGGCCATGCGGTGGAGGAAAAATGAGTGCTATCACAGAAGTGTGGCTTCCTACTCTTTTGTTGGGATTGACTGTTTACGACATGTGTCTAATCAATGTTGTTTCGCTGCTAATCTACAGCATCTCCAATCAATTACTTCCAACTGTTACCCCGGCACCACACAGTATTTCCTTTCTTCACCTCGGTATTGAGACTTCAAAGTAAAAGCATACATGGAACGTTATAAACAATTTCATTGTTTGTTTTTACACATACTTCACAGACTTTTTATCAGTGTATCAACCCTTCAGACCACGAAGGTCATCTGGCTTAAGTCTACTCCGCATACCCAGAACCAGAACCAAACATGGAGAAGTAGCATTTAGTTCCTATGCTCCGCTTATCTGGAACAAACTCTCAGAAAACTGTAAAAGTGCTGAAAGCCTGAGTTCTTTTAAATCAAGATTAAAAACCCATTTGTTTAGGATTTCCTTTGACTGTTCTGGTTAAACTGTTTACTGAAACATCATGAGTTTAAGTTTGTAGCCCAACTGTTTTTAAAATCATTAATATTTGCTTTTAGTTTCCATTTCCCCATGTTTTACTTTGTTTACATTTCTCTACATTTTATTCCAACTTGCTTCTTTATTCTGTTTTTATTTTCCTATTTTTTTATCATGTAAAGCACTTTGCATTGTCCTTGTTCTGAAATGTGCTAGACAAATACATTTGCCTTGCCTTGCCTTTACAAGCCCAGCTGCTCCAATACATTGAGGTGCGAAGGAGAAAGAGTGCTTGGAGGGCAGCTGTTTAACACCAACTCTCTGACGTTCAACATCTGCATTATTTTGAAGGACTCTGACTGGCTGACATGAGTTTTAACTTTGCTGAACACTGGCCCTTACCTGTCTCGCATGTTTAAAGCGACGCCCAGTGCCGTATTTGTGTGGATGAAAACCTTTCTAAAAACGACCCTGTGTGCACGCTACTATTTTTAGAAACGATGTGGGGAATATACTTGTTTTTATACTGACGCAGCGACGTGTGCACAAGGCCTAAAATTCAGCCCATTAACCACATTAAAAACCTGACCTAAGCCGAATTGAATTACCTGTATGAAGTGACTGCCTTTTTATTAGAAGCGGTGCAAGCACCACTTGCTGGAATAAAATACAGCATTTCAGCAGAATGTTTACCAACTTTTACTCCATCTTGGCTTGCAACACTATAGAAATGTATGTCTGCCAGACACCCAGCAAGCTCTGTGCCTGATTGCACATGGAAATGGATAAGATGCTAGATAGGCCACACCTAACATGAATAAAAGTATGACAGTATTAAAACCATCACCAAAGGATGCTTCAGTCCCGATTTTCTCTTTTCTTTTTATTATTCTTACACACTATGAATGCATGATTACTGCACCATTTTTTATAACATGGTTTGTTTTGTTGATTAAGTAGATGAGCAGAGTTGCAGTGCTTATCGCCACAGCTAATTACTACAAAGATAATTACTGCCTAACTACACAAATACATTAAAAGTTAAGATTAATATCAGACGCAAAAAAAAAATCATGAGGAGGAAATCAAAACGTAAAAATAAACAGCTCTATCATGCTTTTTCTACTTGTACTAGTGTGACAAACAGAAATATCTGTGAAATTACTATCATTAGAAGAGGCTTAATGGGGCTGCTTTTCTGACAAAATGACTCGTCTACTGGGCTTTTGGCTCTTATTCATATGTGAACACGGTATGGGTATTATGTCATTTTAAATATGCTCCAGCGCCTCAGATCAACATTAATGATGTTGATCTGAGGCTCAAGATGGGGGGGAATTCACACATTCAATGCTGCTTTTTCTTTTTTTTAAACCAACTTCCTTAATATTAATTCTACTCTTTCATGATTTTTGCAGGACAAAAATTATTTGCTTTCGACTGCTCAAATAATGCCTGCATTCACCTCTTCTGTGAATTATCTTCTCAGAAATCCTTACCTCATCAGAATGTTTAATTTGCTTTGAGGTGACATGTGTAAGAAGTAAAATCTGAGGCCCTTGAACTAGTTGGGCTCCCACAGTAGCCTTAGACTAACCAGGCCTCTAACAAACATTTTTTTACTATTCTACCCAGAAACTATACCATTACTCACTGATGTGACAAGATATGTATTCCCTTTTCCTTTATAAACAGAGGAAAAATCAACAGACCTTCCCTGAAAATCCCTGGCCGTCTTCAGACTGCAGGAAGCTGCGATAAACCTGGTTGGCTCGGTCGATGACGGTCGCCACGGCATCCTGGTAGCGTGGGGACACAATAGCTAGGAGCGGGAGCGCCGCCAGAGGCAGGTGGTCGACGCTACTGGACACACAGCTCTCATCATAGCTGTACGGGTTCAGACTGGAAACGAGAGGATTGATGCAAGTTAAAAAGCAATCAGGGAGGAATAAAGGAAACTTTAGAGAAAAAAATAACGGCTTTCTTTGTATGGTTCCAGCTTTGCAGGTTCTAATTGGTCATAAATTAGAAAATAATGTGCAAATCCTTTGTGATGTATAAATTTAGAATCAGCCATTAACTTTTATACAACATATTTTATTAAAGATACATGTTTATATAAAAGTACATGGTTAGCGTTTGAATGCTTTCTCAAGGACTAAAACGCAAAGAAATTGCATTCTGTCAAAACAAACTCCCCCAAAAAAGAAACATCATGAGAATAAAAGTTAAAAGAGGATTTTGCCAAGATGTTCTCTGAACGTCCATCTTGTGACCAACTCTCTAATGCCCTAAATACAGAAAAGAGCAATAACACAACAACATACTCCCATGTTATGAAATACTTGTTTTCCCCACTACCATCTATTGCTATCCCTGCTTTCCATACTTTCTAAAATCCCCTTTTTGTCAACAGAGCAGCAATGAGACTTCTCCTTTAACATTTCACAATGTTACTATTTCTCTTTGCACAAAAGATTGTGCAAAGAGAAATAGTAAAAGATCCCCTTGCATCCTGGGTTCACTCCTTCTCTCTTCTTGGCTCAGCCATGTAGTTTTTTTCATGGTACTCGTGTCTGAGTTCTGAGACGGCCATGGAAAAAGATTGACTGGGTGTCTTGTGAACCATGTTTCTGTTGATTTTGCCATTTGTTAGGTGTTCCTATCTTGCTGAAAGACAAAATGTTTACTGATAATCCATGAGATCCTTATTTAAAACATTTTGATGGTATCAAAACTTAAAAAAGAGTCCCAGGGGATTTGGAAAAGAAACAGGCCCACAGCATCACAGATTCTTAACCATTCTTAACAGTGGGCATTAGTTATTTATTTTACCTCAAAACCGCCCCTTAGTCTTTGTTACTAAAAAAAAGTAACATTTCGTCCCATCTGAGGATGCACACATTTCCCGCTAATCTCCCAGTTGAGTTAAGCAAACTTAACATACTCCATTGTTGTTGTAATGATTACAGAGAAAAGGCTGTTTCTGGCATCCCTCCCAAACAACTGGTTAAATTAAGAAAGGGGTCTAATAGCTGAATGGAAACTTGATAGCCTCAAGTTTAAACTTTTTTTCTGAAGTCATCTACAATAATAGTGTCCATGCTGGCAAAATATATATGGATCCTTGCCCAGCCTGTGGCCTGAGAGAAACCGTCCAATGTGTCATTTTATATTTATATCCAAGGGAAACAGATAGTAATAGAAAAACTACAATACATCTAAAAAGGTAAATAATGCTCCAGTTACATCTTTTTGAAAGGGATTATTAGAAATATCAATACTTTTTCTACCACTGATGTTATTTAAACTACTTTGCTGCAAAAGCTGATTGCCTCCTTATATATTTATTCTGTTTCTGCTTTTCTATCATTTCAGTGAGAGGGAAAAATGAAAATACAGAAGCAAAATAGAAGGGGTAAACACTTTTTCAGAGCACTGCATTGATTAACATGGACCTTTTATGTATCTTGAGGAATGAAAATGCAGCTAACATTGTATATGTGGTAGGAAGGTTTTATATCAGTAAGTGATTTGAGTATTTCATGGGTTCTGGCTTATCTGTGTGTCATTAGAAATGTTTGTGTTTTCTTCATGGTTTGGTCCTTCTCTCTAACCTTGAGATTTTTGTGTGTGTGTGTGTTCAGCATTATATCAAACTGGAAATCACTCCATATGGATTCAATTGTACAGCTTCTAACCACCAATCAGAAAGTCAGCCCATTCGATTTCCGGTCTCTCCAGCTTCAAATTGTCCTTGGGTCAGATACTCAGCCTCACAGTGGCCCTGATGTGCTCAGTGGTGGGGATAAATATACTGTATGATAAGAGGGAAAACTCTGCCCACAGGGGATAGGAAGGGAGCCTGTATATATAATGTTATGTGAAAAGGAGAAACATATTGTAAAGTGTTTTGTAAGAATCAAGCCAAGCTTACTGAGGTGCTGAAATTTAAAACATTTACTCCCAGTGGATAACTGCTTCTCATCTCAGCAAAGCTCCAATCCATATTGATGAACATTTTACCTCTATGATCCAATCTCTGATAGGCAGAAGACAATGGATGGATGGATGGATGGATGGATGGATGGATGGATGGATGGATGGATGGATGGATGGATGGATGGATGGATGGATGGATGGATGGATGGATGGATGGATGGATGGATGGATGGATGGATGGATGGATGGATGGATGGATGGATGGATGGATGGATGGATGGATGGATTCACCCGGCAGGAGCTGTTTTCACATTCAAGTCTCAAAGCTTGCTGAAATTCTAAATTAGCGACAGTACTGCTCAAAAGCATTTCATGTATTTCCAAGAAAACTCACATTTTACTAATGAAATTAGTTACAAAATAAATAGAAAATATTGTCATGACATTGAAAAGGTTAGAAATAATGTTTTGTACTTGAAATAATAATTCTCTCCTTCAAACTTTGCTTTCATCAAAGAATCCACCATTGGCAGCAATGGCTATTCTTATAGGTCAAATCCGTGTGCTTGTATACACATGATCAATGTATGTATGCAATTGTGAATGTGATAATTAATATTATACATGTTAGCGGCAGAAGGAACCAGTGTTGCTTTTTTCTGTTTAAATAAAACTGATGTTCTTCTGTAAAAGTTCTTCTGTAAAAAGTGGGATCCTGAGAACCCATGCACTGCAAAAACGGAACTAAAAATTTGTAAATTTTTCTTGAAATGAGTGTATATGTACTTTATTTGAGCGGGTAAATAGGATAATCTGCCAATGGAATAAGATTTTTGCACTTAAAATGGGAAGAACTCATCTCCATCACCTTATTTCAAGCGCATTATATCTAAGTATCTTATTTTAGGGGTAAAATACTCATTCCATTGGCATATAAACTTATTTACCTGATCAAATCAAGGACAAATGCACTAATTTCGAGAAATTCTTACTTATTCTTAGTTCTGTTTTTGTAGTGTGGTGAAAATAACTCAAACTCAAGGTCACCATACAACAAGAATCTACCATGAGCCAATGTCAATGGAAAAGTTACCTTCAGTCAAACATCCCAAACTGTGAAGACAGTATAAGAGGTAAAAATGAGAGTGCAGGAATTTTGTCAGGGATGAATTGTGACTGAATGACAGCTTTAAGAGTGACAGAGAAGGCGTAAAAGAGTGTGGCAAGACCTGCTGTGATGGATGGTTTAAAGATGGAAGTCATAACAAAAGGATTTTCATTTTGAGTGACCAAAATTGACAGGAATGGTACCTGTAATTACTTATTGATTGAGCAGCAGCAGGGGTCCACGCTGAAAGACATTAGATGTAAGCCTGGGCTAAGCCATTTATTTATTTATTGGTTTTATATTCATTCAGTTATTTGGTTTTGTGCTTTATTTCACCTTTCCATGTGCCTGATCTGGATCTTTAAGGATCTTTAATCCATTTCACACGTACAAAAAAAAACTGTTGTTTTCATTCAATACACTTTCCACCATCCTGCAAAAACAGGAGATTTTATACAAGTAAAACCATCAAAAAACATATTCTAGAGCATTTATATTAATCCTCTGATACAGCTTAATTAAGTCAGCAAATTGTTTTTTTTCCTCAAAACAAGGGAAATGTTCTGCTAATTAGACTGTCTGTATTTATTTGTAGGTCCAGTGGCATCGCACAGCTAACAATGTTTGGCTCTAATTAAACAAGCTTGATAAACTCCAAGGGACACGTGTGCTTCATGTTTGTCTAAGGGAAAATGTCACTGAATCGCTTTGGACACAACAGGCCATAAAATGAAATGAAACAAAGAAACACGAAGGGAAAACATTCAGCTGTATAACAGTAGTTGTAACTTTCTTTCACGGCCTAATTCTTCACTTTAATAGAAGTCAAATTAGACCCAAAGTAACTGCATGACTGTGAAAATATTTTCATTTTCAGATCCTAAGTACTAATTTCAAATGCCATTAAAAGGCCCATTTCTGGCGAAGAAGAAAAAAAAACTGATCTCCATTATCATCTGTTACAAGGGCACTAATGTCTGTAGATGTCGAAGCCAATTCTGCAACAAAGACAAAATATAATCCTGCAGGTTTTGAAAAATCTGCAGGGAAGAAACAAATCATGTGTGATTGTTGTACTTCCAGCTTCGTGACTTTAAGCAGTCAGTCACTGACAAGCAAATAAGAAAAATCCACCTCCGCAATCCCCACCTGTCACATCACATTGACAGATGTGTTGGAGGGCAGATCTTTGAATCAGACACTTATGCAGTTTAAGCAAAGCTTGCTCAGTCAACCTATTCTGCTTGGCATATGTATCTAATTTTTACATGCAGTAATGTCTCGGTTTGCTTGTAACGGCACATAAAAATGCATAAAGCATGACTGTGGTAAGAGCAGAGCCTTGAAGAGTCATCTACGGGAAGGATGGCAGGAAATAATAATTCGAATTGTTGGCGCATATTCCCAACAGCCTCTGAAACAATCATTAAAAGTAAAAACCCAACTTAGTTTAACAACTGCATGTCAAGCTGAGTTTTTACCCCCATCTCTTATTTCATCCCCCGATTCCCACACAGCCATGTTATACACCAAAAAAGTAAAATGCAAGACTAGCTTTGCATTTAAACTGAACAGAACCATGAACAATGTTTTGACCTGCACCTTAGATATACATCTCTTTTAAGATTTTAAAAGCAAAACTTAGCCACCTCACACCTTTTAACCACTAAAAAAATGTGATGCAAAATACAGGACTGTCCACAGATATGCAACCGATGGTTAGGACCAGGATTAGCACATATTTTGGATCCACAGAAATGGCACACACTCATTGACCCATTTCCAACATTGTATACACTGCATACATTTGTAAGAGTATATTTGAGTGATTACCTGGCTCTGTTTGAAATATAGCTACTCTCTCTATATTCTATAGTACAGCTTTTATTTTGATTATTGACTAGACAACTTTGTTTACAAAATAGTTATTGCATTATCTATTAATAATCATTGTTTGTCAATAGCCTGTACATACCTTTAGAAATATATACCTAGTTACAGAATATGCCTTTTATATTGTATGTTCTTTGTAGTGCTGAAGTATTTATTGTAAATATTTCAGCACTTAACGGTGATAAGCATTTTAAAAAAAAAATTGTTCTGGACCAAACAAGTAGTCCAAAGGACTTTCCAGGTGGGAATATACTATAGAAATAGGGCTTGGACTGGGTCTGCCTTGACTTTCCATTTGGTATAGATCAAGATTTAACACCAGACTCCCAGAAATTCTAATGTAAATGTTTCTGTGGTTGCATTATACAATTGAATAAGCTGGACTTGTTCTTGTGTACTAAACTCCAGAAACATTCCCAAAGGTTTATCACTGTTGTGACCAGAACAGTTCTAGAAAGAGTGAAAACATGAAGGTTTAAACAGCCCATATAAAAGAACTCCTGAGGAAACACACCACGATCTGCATAAAGCAGGAACTTCAGGTGCTACTGGAAATATTAAGAGCCTCAAAGCTGGTTAGCTTTTTACCTGAGTCTATCACTATGCTAACAGGCTGTAAACTAACAGGCTGTAAACTAACCTGTTCCAGAGCAGGTTACGTTTTCTCAAATCAATACATCTGACAGCACCGCAAGCAAAATCAATGTGCTTAGAAAGAAAAATCTTTGTGAGAGAAATGTCAGCAGAACTACTTACAGTATGTGCACTAAAGAAAATATCCTAAAATAAGTTAACATAAAACTAAAGATGAGAGAATAGTAGGACTTATCTTTCTGAATTAAAAACATCTGAGCTATAAAATATTTCATCTCCATTTATTCCTATCAAATTTGTCTGTATAGAAATCTCTTGGCTTCATTTTTGTGTCTTAATTTTGATATTCACACATTGATCTTATACCTTTTTTTTTTTACTTTTCAAAACTGGAGTCCAGCTATAAGACATTTAATGCAACGTTATAGCGTCTGGATGACAGAAAATGGATTTTTATAATGGGTTTTCATAATCTGCCTGCGGGACTGAATCATTTTATCTCCATAGCTTATTTAGTGCAAAGAGCGTTTAAAAGAGTCAAGATTGTATCATAGGAATTAAGACTTGACCTTCCACTCATGTCTTAATAACAGATGGCACCGAATGTACATTGATTTAATTAAATACACGATCGGAAGTGTCAGAGCCAATTTTGCTTTAATGTTCTTTATTGGTGTAGCTATAATATTGATAAAATTAATTCATTTAGAATATTTAATTTGCTAGCTACCTTCCTGCTTCTTTATCGTTTCATGCTTTTATTCAAGGTAAAAACATTTTGTTCAACAAAACTAAAGAAATCTGGCTTTTCCTTTTTTTTTTTTCTTTTCATGCTTCAAACGAGGTCCCTAAAAATAAAGACAGGGGTCACATCAACCTTTTTATTCCCCCTCCCACAATCTCCTGCCTCCTCTTTCTTTGAGTGAGTGCTAAGTTTCAGGAGACCGGTGGACTGGAGTCCCACAGCTTTACCCAGTTCCATAATCAAGAGCTTTACAAGCACTCAGCGCTCATATTTCCATTCAGCTAGATCTCCTGCTGAGAGTAGATCAGAAACATTTTACAAAAACCGTTTGAGCCTAAGAAGCGTCTGAATTTCTTGAGATTTTGTGTAAATTTACGGGGTTGGGGCTTTGAGCTGGGCATAGTGAGCCTTTTAAAGGTTCCGCTTTAATCTAAGGTCAATTTTCAAATTTGGTAAAGCGCAAATTCATTTTTGAACGATACAAAACAAGATAAACCCATCCATGCATCGAGTAATGGATGGTAAAAAAGTACCCAGTAAAGACTTCTGAAACTACAGAGCAAATTAGTCAACCTAAAAACATCCTATCACCTTCTGCTTCACATGTTGTAAAGGTTTGCTGTTTCTCACCAGCTTTTTCTGTGCTAACCACAAATACCTGGCTCCTGCCACCACTTGTCAACAAAAATATAAAACTGCTTGCCCATTTAGTGTACGACCAAGTCTTGTCTTGAATCAAATCATTGCCATGTACTAAATATTGTTTCTGTTTCCTGAGATGCATGAATCCTGAACTCGCCTTAGATATTATTAAAGAAAATGTGCCTGAAAACACCTTTGAGGCCCATTACCTCTCACCTGCTATTATAACGCATCCTAAAACAGCAACATTAGCTGGGATATTGTTATATTTAGCCTAGTTAATGCCACAACAAGCAACTTTTCTAAAGCTTCATATAGTCTCAGAAAAGTATTCATACTCTCTCAACATTTTCACAATTTGTCACATTTGTCAGTCTTCCATTTAATTAATTAGTATTTTGTGTAAATCTCCTTTTAAAGTATTTTTTTCCACCTCCTTACGCTTTCACTTCAGACTGACCCAATCTGTATAATCTGACTGAATTTTACTTTGAAAAGCGCCTTGAGATGACATGTTTCATGAATTGGCGCTACTGTATATAAATAAAATTGGATTGATTGTTTTTTTATGTCATAGGCTGACACAAAGTGGTAAAAATACGCAGCAGGAAAATTATATATGTTTTAAACTGCTTATAAATAAAGATTTATAGGCCTTGATGTGAATTTGTTATCTAGCCTCAACAAGCAAATCATTTGTAGAACCACTTTTTTCCTGCAGGTGTTTTTGGGTATGACTCCACCAGCTCTGCATACCTAGAGCAGCGGTTGATTTTGATATGGGTGTAAAAAATAAAAACGCTTAGTCACTTAATCTGTTTGCCATTAAATCAGGCTTTGGTAATAGAATAAAGAATGCTGTTGTTGATTTTTGACCAGGACTTGTCATTTAAACAAAGGTTTAAAAATAGAAAGGAGATGTAAATTCATATTCCAAAAATTACACCTGATAAGTTTCTAAAGGGGTAAAGATATTAAACACCTGCAGCCTGGTTACACAAATGTCAAGTGTGAAGGCTTTAGCATTGCAGGAGAGCTGAGTAAGCAAGCAGTTGTTTGCATTATTAGCACAAATCAGCCTATGTTCTATATTCAAAAGAGTTATACTGTTGTCAGGTATGTTTGTTGTTGTAGTCTGGAGATAAAATAACCCCAAGAACTGCAGGCTGTACAGCATTAATGGTCCCCATTAACTTCATCATCATCACCAATACACTAAAATGCTATTAAGCTGTCTGCTCCAGCATATCGCCCAAATTCCATCAGCATTTAATGGATATACTTAATGTTAAAACTCTTAAATATAATTTCCTCTGTGCTTGGTGATCGATTAAATAGTGTCTGGGAAGTCAAACAAACAAATCTGGTACAGATGGTGCGTCGTGATCTGGATTTTTTGCTGTGCAGTGTGCCTTAAGATTAAAGTAAGAACACATGTCTATCAAAATGTTATCTAAAGATCTGTATGACAAATCTATACTAAACCTAACAGGTAGCTCTTGTTTGTCAAAAGGAACACATCAACGGAAGTATTAATCTAGCTTTCTCTTCTTACATTGATGACAACATGCAGGAGATACTGTCCAACAAAGTACAAAAAGTAATCAGAAGCATGGGTGTAGTTTTTCATAACACCTTGTTAAAGTTAGACAGGCAGGGGACCCGAACTTCAAACCAGACAAAGAGTTGCATTTTTAAAAAGTCTGGTCTGCTTCTCTTCTTACCTAGTTGATAGGACATTCTGCTTCCCCTTAGACTCTGCTCCTCTAACCTATGGGGTTCCACAAGGGTCAGTTCCAGGCCTATTATTATTTTTGAATTAAACTGTTCTCCTAGCTGGCATTATTTTGTAGTTTGTTGATATCATCAAAATCATATATATCTAAATGGCATCTAACTGTATGTATTTTTGAACCTCTCAAGGCGGATAGGCTGTTCACTCGCATCCGATGTTTATCTTGGATCAGTGACAGGCTCTCCAGCAGTTTTCTGGTTTTAAACACAAATAAGACAGAGACTTTGGTAGTAGCTCCTAGTTACCTAGATTCTAAAATCAGTCAGTCACTTGCTTTTTATTTTTGTTCAGTAATCATATCCGATGTAAAAAAAAAAAAAAATCTAGGCGTTACCTTTGACACCTCATTGGTCTTTGACTCACATCAGATCAATTTCTCATTCCTGTCTCTTTAATTTAAGAAATATAGAATACGAGACATGGCCTCTCCAAGCCAGATCCAGAAAACATTATTCATTAATTTGTGTAATCGCATTTAGACAGGTGTAATGGTCTTTTTACCAGTCTGGACAGATCGTCAATTTCACGCATACTCCTTACACTGACTGCCAGTGGATTTCAAAATTCAGTTTTAAAGTACCAGTTCTTACCTAAAGGGCTCTGAATGACCAGGCTCCTGATTATTTGTGTGAGCTTTTAACCAAACTTTTTGCTTGCCTTTGATTCAAAGCCCAGCATGTCCAGGTTTTCCTTTGTACAAGGATAAAAGCTAAGGGGGACAGGGCCTTTCAGTATGCGGCTCCTAAACTGTTGAACAATTTGCCCCACGCAACTTCGCTCTGCTGACTCTGTCGACGTTTAAAAAGAAACAACTGAAAATCGTTTTGTTCTGCCCGTGCTTTTTCATGCTTGTTTTTATACCATGTGTAACTTAAATGGGATTTAGTATATTTGCTCAGTGCTCTGTGACCTTGTGTCTGTGAAAGGCACTTTATATATAAACTTTAGTTAATTACCTCCTAAACCACAGACTGGTTATTTATGGAAAAGTAAGACCCCCACAATAACTGCATGGCTATTATAAACAATGCTGAACGAAACCAGATAAAACATAGCAATATCTGTCTCAATGCTGCCAACATTTTTGTGTTTCAAGTTACATCTTTTGTCACATGCGGTCATCTGCCACTGAGGTGAATTTCAGGCAGACTGAGAGGTTTTCAATCATCCATAGAGCACCTGTTTCTTAGTTGGTCTGCTGACAGACAACATCTCTTTTGACTTCCCCCTCTTCACAGGATAAATTTATGTATACATTTTCCCTTTATGAACTCTAATCTGTGCTGTAGACTTTATGGTCAGTCTATTTGTCACTGGTGTACCTTGTGTTATGCATTGTGTTCGATATTCCAAATGTAAGATCATGACTCTTCAGCAACTTTCAGCTGTGTTCTCAGCTGCCTTGTGCTCCCTTTCATGTTTCTTTATTTTGGCCATGGGAACAAATACAGTTGTGAGAGTAATTAAAGTAAAAGCCATAAAAAAGTTCATGTATATCCTTTAAGTAATTCAAAACAGAGAAAATACTACTTTGCAGCCCAATGAGTTGATCTCAGATTAACCGTAAAATATGATCACTTAATAACACCTGTGGTTATTTCACTCTGCTATAAAGAGAGATTCCCTAAAGTCCTCCGTAGAGTTTTATGGTAATGTGATGATGAGGAGCTCCATTAATGATAAAGCTGAGGGAGCCGATTAAAACCAGAATCAGCCTCATCTCATGCCGTATAACCTTGAGATTTAATCAATTTCCCTGCTCTGCCACCTTTCAGCCTGTTGCCTTATAAGGTCAAACTGAAAAACTGAAAAGTCCTTGATTCCTGCTTAATCCCACCCACCCCAGTTTGTAATGGCTGGCTTAGCACTCCACAATTTAGAAGCAATTAACATGAACAGCAATGCTGCTTTGCATAGCCTGTGTAATTTAAAAGAGGAACCAGAATAAGAAGCACCAGCTCGTCCCCAGCCACCAGTGTCCGAAATAATGAGCCGCTGACTCAGAGAGGTCAGTCACTGTGGAGACAGACGTCTGGAATTTATGAAAAAAAAAAAGAAATATGGAAAAAAGGCAGCAATTCAGGGAATAAAGGAATAGAAGATTTTACTTCTTCTGAAACTTTAGCAGGTTTTAAAAACTGCAAAAAAAAACAACAACAGCTTTTGTCCGTCACTGATAATTGGCACATTAAAGCTTTTTAAAAGACAAATATATTTTAAAGCCAGAAAACCTAAAAATCGTCAAAGTCTGACATATAAACAAATTAAAATCAGCCTTTCCTGAGACTGCAAAACAAACTCTGTCATAAAAAAGCATGAAAATAATTATGTATGGATGACAGCATCTCATCTAGAACTGCAGAAGATGACTGTCTACCATTGTAAATGAATAATGGGTTGTTTTACTGAGAGAAAAGACCTGTAACAGGAATATGTCAAATGGGTGTGTTGCTGCGTTTTGATAAAAGACATGTTTTGCGTTTTGATAAAAGAAAAGGATAAAAGTGAAACTCTTACTTTCCCCAAAGGCCACACTACTAAAAAAAAAAAAGTAAGTAAATCTGATGAAAGTAAATAGGTCAAGAGGACAGATTTTTTTCTCTTTCAATCAACATTGTCTTCCCTATTTATTGCCTTAGGATTGTGATAGAATTGAAGCTTGGCTTCAAGTGAGGGATGAACCCAAAACGTAGAGATGAGGCCAGACAATCAAGTTGGCCGTAGGATACTATTTTTGAAGATAAAGTTTCTCAGGAAGATAAAAGCATGTTTTACTTCACTTAGACTTTCCCGTAGGTAGTACATAATATTTGCCGATGCACATAAATCACCTTATTAAATGAAACTGATAACACAGTCTACTCCTCCTGTATCCATAAACCCATAAATTAGCTGCAACAATCTCTATTTATAGTATCTGAGCCAAATAATGAACAGTATTTTCACTGCTGTCTGAAATAGCTATTGCCTCTCAGACAACATTTATCCTTACATTTGAGACGAATCTGCATTTTAAATCTTCATCCTTATTGGCTGGCATTTGAGCAGGAGGCTTTGTAGTTACTTTTTTGGCTTTAGGTGCCCATTGCATTGCGTTATGTGTTGTTTACCAAATTCGGTGTTCCATACATAGTGTTATCACAGCAATCTTTGGCTCTGCTTTTAGCGGCCTACTTGTTTTTTTTTTTCTTTCACACATAATATTTCTCCATTGCAGTCATGGAAGTTGATATAACGAACCTGCGCAACAACCCAAACCCAAACAGAACAGGAAAAGATGGAAAAATGATTATAGATGCCCTTTAAACATTCAGCTCTTTTCCTCCAACCGCTTCGGTGTGAGATGTTTTTCACAGATCATGCATGTGTCTGTTGAAACTCAGCTAACCGCCGTTACTGCAAGGAACGATCCCGTAAGCAGACGGAGCTCCTGCGTTAATGAGCTCCACTGCATCCCTCGGGGGCAAAATAAGTCTTCTCTGAGCACAACATCAAGGGTGGCACAAAGCAGAAAAGCAATTTCATTATCCATAAGAATCTCCCGTAAATTTGAGGAATCATCAAGAAAAGAGTCCAGAGTTGGTTTATGTGGAAGCTTGTCTGTCAAGGCGCTAAGAGGTTTTTGCCACATCCACTCCGAGGTGGGATTTTCCAGCTAAACTGTTACCCAGACTGAGAGCAAATTATCCACACAGTCACAATTCCTTTTCCTTAGATGTTTATGTTGGCATTCAAATAAATGAGTCTCCAAACACCCACAAGCCCAACACTGTCATTACAGCTCACACAGTTAACTGACAAAAGACTGAGTGCTGTGTGTTGGGTGTGTGGGAGTGCACGGATGCCTACTGACAGCACATATTGTGAGAGTATGCACAGGATCAGGAGCCATCTGGGGAGGAATGTAGCCTTTGTTTAACTTAACTGGAGAGTGAAACCACCTTCCAATGTTACCAGCAGAATTTTAATTGCCTGTTTAGAGATCTTATTGTGTAGAAGTTAGGACTTAACTTCGATAGATCAGATAAAAAAAATAAAAAAAATAAAAATAAATATATATATAGATATATATATATCTATCTATATATATATATATATATATATATATATATATATATATATATATATATATATATATATATATATATATATATATATATATATATATATATGCGTGGGTTCTCTCCGGGTACTCCGGCTTCCTCCCACAGTCCAAAAACATGACTGTTAGGTTGATTGGCTTCTCCAAATTGTCCTTAGGTGTGAGTGTGTGCGTGAATGGTTGTTTGTCTCTCTGTGTTGCCCTGCGACAGACTGGCGACCTGTCCAGGGTGTACCCCGCCTCTCGCCCATTTGACAGCTGGAGATAGGCACCAGCAACCCCCGCGACCCCATGAGGGATAAGCGGTTTGGAAAATGGATGGATGGATGGATGGATGGATATATATATATATATATATATATATATATATATATATATATATATATATATATATATATATATATATATATATATATATATATATATATATATATATATATATATATATACGGCATATGAAATTCAGAGGAATCCAACATTGCGTTCAATATTACACATTTATTTTAATCCTTATTATTGCATGTAGAGAATAGGAATAATAAATGAAGAACATTTCATATGTGCGTCTGGACTATTCTCAAAGTAATGAAAATTTACAAAACTATTTTTATGCCACAAAAAATTACGATAAAAAATGTCATACATTATTCGTGAATAAACTGAAAAATATAGAAGGAAATAAAAAAAATATCTAAAAAGATTTAAATTCTTCTGACTCTCCAATTCAAATTAAAATGATCCAGGTAAAGAAAATTATTTTCCTTTAGAGGACTCACTCATTCGTTTGCTTTATGGACAGCACCCCTTCTCAATGATACAAGCTGCTATTCTGTGTAGTTCAAACGCATATACATAAGTATAAGTATCATAATCTAATTTTAGACAAAATGTACAAACTTTTTGAGATCATAGTCAAATAGGCCACATTGACTCAAGTGACCCTATTCCTGCTGAAAAACCATCACAGCTCATAACACAAAAATCAGCATTTAAGAAAAGAATGCGATGACCTCTTAAACCCTTTTATCCAGTCAAAAACATCACCATCCTTTTTTCAACTACCTTATTGTAAAGTGTTACCCTACCTTTTCCCTAACCCACAAAAAAGTGAAGTGACACAGTCAGGATTCTGTTTCTGGATTTTCAAGTGCCTTTAACGCAATCCAGGTCCATACATTTCTTGAAAAATTGGTATGAATGTGTGGATACTACGATCTCTAGTTACCTCATTGACTAACTGAAGTATGCCAGGCTGAAGGACATCACATATGATACTGAGGTCAACAGCGCAGGAGCACCTCAGGGAACTGTACTGTGCCCTCTTCTCCTCAGAAGAGGTTTGCAGACAACACAACCATCATGGGATGTATCAGTGGTGGTCAAGGTGACGAGTATAGGAGTCTATTGACGAACCTTGTTGTCTGTTGCCACACAAACAATCAACAGCTCAACATTTCAAAGACTGAGGAGCTGGTCATAGATTTAAGATGGTCCAGACCAAGCTCACAACCCGTTCATATTGAGGGAGAGGAGGAAGAGGGGTTAGAAACCTGCAAGAACATTTGGCTGTGGCTGGACAGCAAACTGGACTAGACTAGTAAACAAGTGTATTTCAGAAGAAAGGAACATTCATCATTTAATTTAAAATCTCCAAGAAACTCCTACGGTGTTTTACTTATCTGTGTCTTTCAGTATCCTGTATCCTGTTTTGTGCTGAGGTATGTGCCAGAGAAGGGCTCAACCAAACTGAACAAGTGGACGAGAAAGGAAGGTATGAACCTTGACACTCTGGAGGCTCTTACTGAGAGAACAGCACTTGTTAAATTGTTGGCCACAATGGACAATAAGTGCCATTCTTTGCACAATGCCATCAGCAGCTAGAGAAGCGTGTTTAATAGCAGGTTGCTTTGACACCAGATCAAGACTCACAGACATAATTACCCACTAAGTTTGAGTTCAACTAAACAATACTTGCACCTTATGTGAATACTTTGTAACCACAGGTTAATGTTTACTGTTCAGATAGTTTACATTTATCCGCCAGGCACAGTTGTGGTTCTACATCGAATTACTCCTATGGCAAGACCCCCTCCAAGTGTTCCCATTACACTTAACACTACAAGTTAGGTTTGATGTGAGACAAAGTATAAATGTGTGGAAAAGCACCTTAGGCCATCTGTTAAGTATGGTAATGGGTCTAAATTGCTGTGGGTCTATGTCCCTTTCAAATGACCGAGGAGTACTGATAGAGGGGATGGCATCACAAAGTTTTTGAAGTAAATGAAGTAGCAAAAAACTGGCTGGCATTGAGTCTTTTGTGGTGATAACGTTGCAAATAACTGACCAGACAGGAAATCAATCCTCTTCATCAAAGTTCTCAACACATAAAGAATAAAGAAAACCTTTTGGTTTGGCTGAAGAAAAGAGAGCATAAGAAAGGGCCCAAGACTCTGGATGATTTACGAAAAGTTTGCAAAATGGAACAGTCAAAGATCCCCCTCTGTGTGTTCCACAGACTTATGAAATGCTATAGCAGAAAATTGCTGTTCTACTGGCGAATTTAGGTTGTACAAAGTAGTAACAGCACATGCATCAATAACTGAGACACCAAAGATTTTGTAAAAGCAAAAAAAAAAAAAAATGTTGCTTTACAAGGTTATTTGTTTTTCAATTGAATAAATAAGCTCAGATCAAACATTTGATTTTTATTAATTTTCAGAGTGTGGGATTATGCAACTTCAATAAAAGAGGAATTCGTTTTAAATCTTTTTACATATCTTTGCAATGGTTGCCAGGAATTATGGACAGCTTTCTTTAGATGTGCTACATGTGCTATGTATGTACAGAGTGGGTGCCTAATTCTCCGATGCATTCAAACGCATTCAGTGAGAAAATCCTAACAATGCAAATCCTTGATCTAAAAACTGCAGGAAACACTGATTATAATTACACCAAATACGCTTTTTAATGGCTGATGATTTTTAAATGATCCTGCTAAAAACTAGAGTGGAAAACATGTACAGAATTGGTTAATTTCTGCATTTTGTTGTTGTTATAAATGTGCACACATTTCAATAAAGTACAAGCATTTTAATTGTCACAATACGACTTTTGCAGCTTGCGATTGATTTTAATTGCAAAGAACATTTTGAACAAAATCTCTCAAGTTAAGATGCATCTGTGTGTCCGCACAGATAAAAGTCAGAAAACTGACACGCGCGGCAACAACACAACAGCTTCCAGGGTCCAATGGGAACTTGTTGTTCTGAATATTTCATCTGGATGTGCAAGGAGCCAAGCAGACGTCAAGCCGCTGTGTGCTCCCACCACTCTGCTGTCTTTTCACATTTCTAGCCTTCAGCGTTGACATCAGTCACAATCCAAATACGTTCTGTCAGCCGCGCTGATCAGTGACATTTCAGACAAAAACATCCTCAGCATATAATTGGAGAGCAGTGAAAACTAATTGACGCTGTCAGAGATAAAAACCAGTGACCACTGGGACATGTGACTTCGAATGTGAAATGAAATCATTAGTTACGCTTGAGCAGCTGTCTCAGACGCAGCAGTTAGGGCAAAGTAAAGCAAACAGATAAGCACAGACGTATCTTTCCCTTGTATATATGTAAATAATCCAGGCATGCACAAAATTAGCTCACAGAGATGATTACTATGAATATAACCTTTAGGTTATAATGGTGTGTAATTTATAATTGGGGGGGTGACTGTTATTCGCTAGTGAGCTGCTTCGGCTACATCAACAATTACGTTGTTGTTTTTTTTCTAAACTGATCCTACGAATTACACCTGAATGCAAAGTGACATAATGTAATTAACCAGTCAGATCACAACAAAGAAAGCAGGATCACTGGGGAATATATAATGTAATTTAGATATTTATCCAAGGTGTGTCACTATTTGACAATTAAAAGCAGCACATAAGAGGGTTAGGAGTTTAATGTCCAACATCCTGTTTAGGTATAAGGAGTCTCCTCTGCATTTTAATTAACTTTATACTGTCTGTTTAGGAGACCTTGGTCAATAAAGTTTCCCAATTAACCTTCACTTCTTCAGTTCTCCTGGCAGTTTCTAACTAATGCTTGGAGGCAAAAGTCGGGTAGTGTGGTGAATATTTAAGTAAGTGTGTAAAAAAAAAAAATGTTTTGGTTAAAATAGATTTTGAGGAACGTTTTTCTTTATAACACCTATTTTACACATTTTATAAGGGTCGGCTGAAAGTAGTTAGGTAGTGGGAAAATACATTCGTATTGTGTGCCTGACAGATCACTATCTAGATATGCAACAGAAACAAAAACTTTTCCTTCATCCTATGGTGTCATATGAGTAAAGATCATATTCTTGCAATGAGGTCAGCATAGCCTTACTTTACTTTTTCACCTCACCGTCTTATGTACTGAGCTTTTGTTTTTGTGGATGTAGTTAAGACAGACAGATCTGTCTAGTGGGATTTAGCTCTATCACAGAGTGCTGGTTGCTGCTAGGAATATTTCAGAGCTTCTTCTTTAAAAAGAAACAACAAAGACTTTTTTTTTTTTACAGAATCTATCTGAAGGACTTGTTTACAGATAATAAAAATATGTACTCTCTCACAAGGCAAACCAAAAAGGGTAAATTCAAGTCCGTCTCAAAAGCTGTCTTGTGTTTTCTGGCTCCTGCTCATTTTTCTGCATTTAGATAGAAATAAATTTGGTGAAACTGAACTAAAACAGGGCATGTCTAGTCTTCTGGTAGATTTGAAACGTTGCTTTTTTGTACAGTATAAATAAATAGTTTCAAATGTGTATGCAAAACATTACAAATGGGAGTTAGCAGCTCGTCTCTAAACTTGTTGAGGTGAATGATTTACAATTTTCAGTACTATGCATGAGTCTTGAGTCAACTTTTTTTTGTCTTTTTTGACCTAAACATTTAAATCTATCGGATGGTAAGGACTATTTGCATGCTTTTAGCTATTAAGGACCTGTTGCTGGTGCATTCCGCTATTTGAACACCATGTCTTTGCGTTATGTGTGAATTCTGATCAGGTGTCTCACCAAAATTTCATTATGATGACATAATGACAAAGATTCTTGATTCATGATTTCTCATTTCTTTATACTTCCCTTCAACCAGGTAAACGTCATTCTGTCTTTAAAAGTCTCGATCAGTAAGGTCCCTGATTTTCTCTTCAAGTTTTTTTCTTAGAACTTGGGCTGCTTTCTACCGGACAAGATGCTTACTTAATGTAACAGCTGTACACTTGTAGCACAGTAGATAATCAACAGAAGGAAGAAGCTTTGCAGTATAATTGTATTTTTGACGTACAGAAACTAACAATATACTGTGGATCACCTTTTTAGGCCTGAAGCCTCTGAAGGTTTTAGTTGTTAATTTAAATAGGTGGGAATTGGGCAGTCTTGTCCAAACAAATGTTAACACACCTAAAACTGTGGACTAAATTGTGATTGATATCGGGCTACTGGAAGGCAATAGAAACATAGATGGGTTCTTGGTCTCAAGAAATGGGTTCTTAGTCAGCAGTATTTTGCCTGGACAATATAAAATCAATGTTTTAATGACAGGAGTTCACTTTCCTAAGGACTTTCAGCTGAACCATGTTGATTTTTGCACGTTGAATTTGACGTATGCACAGCTCACCCTAACATCAATTAACAGCACTATATTTGATGTTAAATTAACAACCTATATCGTGTTTATGAGGGGAAAAATTTGGAAGTTTTGTGCAGAAAAGAGACATGATTTTCCTGGGTGAACTTAATTAAGAACTAGTTCTTGTTAAGATGGAGCTGGCACAACATTGTCAGTCAATAAAACAGCAATCTTATAGCTAAAATTTTTAAATTTAAACTTGATATTGCCATTATGGTGACCATGTCATATGGGTCACAACTATATTTGGGTCATTTATTTTTAGAAATCCATTTTTGTCCTTTAGGAAACAAAAGGCCAGAGACCAGATGGTTAAATTGTAAAGAACCTGGTCATCAACTACAGACAAAAACATATAATCTTAATTTTTCTAAAAGGTAGATGGTTACAAATTGGGTTCATGCTTTGTGTGTGTTCTACTTGCTGATCCTAGCTGTATTCTGTTGAAAATGGTGCAAAAATATCAGAAGGTTTGACCTAGTTCCATTTCCAAGACACAGTTGACAAATTTTGAAAAGCGTGTGAATATCTGAATATGTCTTCTGTTTTCTTTTTATATATTTGGGGATTAGGTGACTCAAATAGCTAGTGTATCGTGTAAAAAGTTGGAAACATATACTAGAACCCAAAATGTTTCATTGTTTTCTCGTCCTCCGTAAAAAGGCTGAGCGTTTCAGCTCGACCGCCTGCAGCTACCTGTCATCTTGTTTTCTCATTCCCGCAGCACGAGGCAGAGGGAGGATCACATCATCCTATTTAACGCTTGGAAGTTTGGATTTCTACATCGAATTTCTTTCAAAAATGTCTGTAGGAAACTGGTGTTTTCGATTATTTTAATTGAATGAGAGCCGCAGCATATGAAACACAGCTTTTTCATTCACATCAAATAAAGGAGAGTCCTTCCCATCCTGAGATATCGCCTCATTCATCCACAGTCTGTGTGACAACCTGCAGCACCCTAGAAAGATACTTACAAAACTTTTTTTACACATTGTCATGTTACAACTCATTAAATTGGCTTCTGGTAATAAAGTAAAAAACCTTGGTGTTAGTTTTGACCAGGACATGTCATTTAAATCCCCTATTAAACAGGTTTCCAGGGTTTCCTTTTTTCACCTCCAGAATATCGCCAAAATTAGAAATATTCTGCCCACGAATGATTCTGAAAAACTAGTCCATGCGTTTGTTATTTCAAGGCTGGACTATTGTAATTCTTTACTATCAGGAAGTCCACAAAATGCAGTTAAAAGCTCTCAGCTGATATAAAACGCTGCAACAAAAGGTCTTATGAAAATGAAAAAGAGAGATCATATTTCTCTTTAGCTTCCTTTCATTGGCTCCTTGTTAATTCCAGAACACAATATAAAATTTTCCTCCTCACACGTAAAGCCCTTAATAATGAATCTCCATCATAGATCAGAGATCTAATTGCTCTGTATCTTCCAAACAGAGCGCTTTGCTCTCAGACTGCAGGTCTTTTGGTGGTTCCAGCATCTCTAAAAGTAGAATGGGAGGCAGATCCTTTATAACCTGACGCCGCCAGATAGATTTGCTTCGCATATCCATCTGGAAACCTTCTCTTGAAGTAATTTTGGGAAGGGGCGAAAATACTGGTTAGCTGATTGGCCTATGTTGGTGATAGACGGGCCAAATGAACCAATCAGATTCGTCGTCGCTCGTAACAGAGCGACGACGAAAACACAACCACAAGCCAAGCTACTCTTGCTGCTGCAGGTAAAGGCTCGTTAGCTCAGCAAAGAAATACTCTGTAATTCCGATAAAACTTGCTCGATAGCCGCGCTAACGCTAGTTTCATCGGCTGAAGCCGCCATGTTCTTTAGACTGAACTGTCGCGCTTCTCGTTGCGTCACACCTCAACCCGCCTCAAAGCCAACGCTGATTGGACGTTCGTTTGGTGAACGGCTCCAAATTTTCTTTAACGGAGAGTAGCCAGACTGATCTGCGAGTGAAACCTTGAAAGCTCGCGAGTTCAGGATGGTCTCACGAGGCTAGATCCTTTAGGCTCCTTTCACAATGCAGGCAAATGTGAACCAAATCTGTTTTTTTGCAGGTGAAGTGACCAGGTCAATGTTTTAGAACCAGGCAGATCCTGCCTAAATCTGATCTTTTCAAGTCATATTTGAGTTACTTCCATATGTGGTCTTGAATCTGATCTGTATGTGATCTTTTTGAATCAATCCATTATATCGCATCTTAACGGGCATCTCGTAATGAGTGTTTTGCCTTTGGAGTCCTCTGAAGTTAAAAATGAACTGTCTCTGCAAAGTTTTTCCAAACCCTGCCCCACCAGTCCTGGTTGTGTTCTGGTTCCCTTTTTTTTTATTTCTCCCTCAGCACCCGCTGACACAACAAATGGCTTCCGTTGGACACTTTAAAACATGAAACCTATTTCTTCCACGATCGCTGGACCGCAGTGGGCTGCATGAAGTCATTAATATTGTTCTTTTGTGCATGCGGGTCAGTTTGGAGCTGCAAAAAGTTTACACTGGAGTCAGATATAGGCAGCATTTTAAAAGTAACGGGAACAACCTCGCAAAAACAAAATCTGATTTCTAAAGAAATCGGAAATGAGCATTAACACCTGCAGTGGGAACATAGCCATAGCTAATCAGGCTCCTCTCCTGTAGAACCAACTCCCAGTTTTAGTTTGTGAGGCACACTGCAAAAAGGGAACTAAAAATAAGTACAATTTCCTTGAAATAAGTGTAATTGCCCTTGATTTAAGAAGGTAAATAAGATGATCTGCCAATGGAATAAGATTTTTGGCACTTGGAATAGGAACAACTCATCTCCATCATCTTATTTCAAGTGTGGTTTATCTAATTATTTTATTTTAGGGGTAAAAATACTCATTCCATTGACATATCATCTTATTTACCTGCTCAGACCGAGGACAAATACTCTAATTTCAAGAAAGTTTTACTTACTTTTATAGTTAGAGTGGCTTAGATTATCCTGAGCTATCGCTGTAGTTATGCTGCTATAGGTTTAGGTTGCTGGGGGACATTAAGTCCTATTTCCCTCACTCTGCTGAATTATCCTACTATTCTCCAATTTGCATTGCTTGTTGTTATTTCAACTTTTACCTTTATGTTCTCTCTGTTATTTTAGTTTCACAGTAGCTACATCTGGCTTGGCTTTCTGTTCAGCTGTGACATCATCCTGGGGGGGGGCAGATCAGTTGAGCTACTGCTACCAACATCTTCATCTTATAATATGAATGTCTAACCTTGTGAATTAGCCCTATATAAAATTCAAGAATAACATTTAATTCATGATTATTTACAACCTTGTTTTGGTCTAATATATAAAACATTTAATGCAAAAAAAAAACTTGCTAGTGCACAATGAAGTTTGAAGTTGTAACATAACAAAATCTAAAAAAATAAAATTAAATTAATGAGTGTAAATGCTTTTCCAAGCCCCAATGTAAAGACAATAAATAAACCAGATGCTTTTCTGGTCATGGGCGAGAGACTTCAAAGGCTAACTATAAATGAGATCAGGGCTGGTCAGAGTGTTGTTGCTACTTACTTTGACACTAGGGAGAAGGCTTCGGCGCACACGGCTGGACACGGCACCAGTTTGATCATCACATGCTCCTGGGCGGCCTGGAAATGCGCCCGTGTCACCTTCTCCAGCACCGAGGCCAGCGTGGCCACATCACCAGCCTTTGTGCTCGGGTCTCCACCCGCTGTGTCCAAGATGTTTCCTCCATGCACCACCAGCAGCAGCACATGGGTTTTACATTTCCTCTACAAAAGAAGCATGATTAAAAAGAAGGGGTATTTTAAAGCATAGAATCAAAAACGAGAAAATACCCGAGGCGGCATATGATGACAAATAGCCATGGGTCAGCATCCTACCTCTGCGTCCTCCAGCCCTTCAATGCTGCTCTGAGGTGCACAGCGTGGACCTCCCAGCTGGTAGAGACCCTCTGAATTAGATGAGTAAAGAAAAGAAGCAGGAGGTGGTGAGACGGAAGGAAGAAATAAAGAGGGAAAAGAAAAAAAAAAAAAACAGGGTCACTGCAGGAGCAACTTCAACCAGGCACACCAATAACGGCAGCATAAATGGATATCGATCAGTAAATATAGTCAATATTACTAATGCCTCTTCATTTCTCTTCATTCAAGCTCCAAACTGCATGCTGCCAGCATCTACCCTCGGGCTCAAATGGAAAAAAAAAAACGTGAGATTCAGTCAGTTCAGGCTGTAGACTGCAGGAGGGTGATTGTTTTCTCTGCTGCAGCATCTATTACTATCACATGTAATTACCTTTTAGCTTCTCTGCTGCAATAAAGGGCAACAGACTTATTCTTTTGAAGAAAAAATATCTTTTATGAAAAACAGAGGCTATTTCTTTTTCTGGAGGAGGCATTTCACCGGACTTTCAGACAAACTCATTAGCTCATCCAAACCCCTTGCATGCTGCGTCATCTTATTCCTGAGCTTTCTCTCTCTCTCTTCCCATATTTTCTCTCTCCAGGATTAAGGCACGCCTCTGTGCTTTGCTCACTGGCTCGTTGTTTATTCAGCCTCCTCGTCTGGGACCGACTGTCATGGGAGCCTCTCACAGACTTGTTCACTGTCGGCCCCCTTTTCTTAGACTCCCAGCCTACCCAGCCCGCCCCTCCCCAACTGCCTGCTTGTCTGGAAACGGAAAGCTTACACAAGGGACCTGACACAGTGCACTATTTTTGGTCTCAAAGTAACAGGAAATCAGTGCAGTGAAGTTTTCTTGATTTTTTTCTCCCCACTTCTTTTCTGAAATACTGTAGGGATTTCTGGCAAAAAAAACAACAACAACTTTTAAAACGTGAAGAAACATTGATGTAGGGGTGGATATGACCGGACAACAAGAATCTTAGAAAATAGACGCGTTTCAGTAGCTATTTTTTAAACCACTAATTCTTGTTAGAAACAAGCAGTTCATGGTTATTTATTATATATTATGTGACATTGGTTTCAAAAGGCTTTGCCAGTGTTGTAAATCAACAAGTACTGTGCCTAGAGATCTGTTTTTGCAAGCATAACCAAAATAATAAGGACAAACATATTTATGTAATGAATGTTAAGTAAGATATAAAAACTGTTTAAAATTTGACGAAAGCAAAATATTGTCTGTTGAAGCTCGTTTGTGCTGTGGTGGCATTCCTATTTAAATTCAGAAATACTAGTTTACACAAGTGAGAGAAAAGGTTATGAGTCTCCTACTCCAGTATTTTGTGATTTTGGAAACGTTGTTCTATAGGAGGACTGTGTATGTAATGGAGAAAATGCATCATAATACTGATTATAATTGTTTATGTGTGTTTATGTGTGTTGTTTGTTATGTGATACTGTTGAGTTTTATGGATTAGCAAATGTGCATCTTGCTGGACTATTTTGTAAATTAAAATAACATTTTGTTGTTTCGGTAATGGCTTAATTATTGAATAAAGCTGTCAAATTGTGAGGTAAAAATTTACATTCTGAGTTTTGTCTCTTTTTCTTTACATTTACTTAACCAGGATATAGTCCCACTGAGATTAAAAACCTCTTTTTCCAGGGAGTCCTGGCCAAGAGGCAGCAACAAATAGACACAAAAAGTGAAATGGTTAAAAGAAAACAAGCTATGAATAACAGGTACATGTTATTGAATCAGCCTGGATAACATTTAGTTTGAAAGTAAAAGCAGAAAGTGATGTACCCTCAACAGAAAGCTTGTTAGGCACATTTCTTAAATTTTTTTGTTAACAGTAATAGCCAAATCATCACTTATGCATCTAATTGTGGTAAAGCCAGTTTTTTATCTTTCAAACCAAAGCATCAAAACGGAATAACACCTGCACTGGGTGTATATCAGGGACGTGCAGAGGGGGGGGGCGGAGGGGGCTTGAGCACCTGCCCCTTTGCCCCTTGGTGCCCAAAGTGCCCTTTTGTCAGTTTTTTTTTTTTTTTTTTTTTTTTTTATGTGTGCGTGTTTGTTGGTGTGTGTGTGCATGGTGCATGTCCAAAAGAATAATAATTTAGATCTACCGTGGCTGGTTACAGGATCCACATAACGTACCCTCACTCTGCCCTACTTTTCCTCTCGCAGCTCCCAGCTCCGCTGCCTCACGCTGGCCAATCTGTCCTGCCCACTGAGCTATATTATACACTGGAGTGCTAATCACCGTCTGTTTGAACGAGTCGCTTTGAAGCCACCAGCCGCCATATTGGTACTCCCTATTTCCCCCCAGTAACTAGGGAATATGTGCGCTACAGCATCGTATTTTCTCATGTTCAGGGGGGGCTTAAGACTTTTAAAATGTCAAATGCCATATACCTTTATGTTATGTTCTAAAAATATCAAGTACTGAGAAAGTTATGTGCTGAAATATTTTGCATTTTATTCATTTAAATATATATGTTTAACATTTCTAAATATATAAATAACAATGTACAAAAACATATATTTACATATGTGTATACATATATATACATATATACATATACACATACTTATATATACATATTTATATATTTAATATGAATAACATGTAAAATATTTCAGCACCTAATTTCCTAGTAGTTAATAGTGTTAGTACATCCACTGACTGTAGAATTACCTGTGAAATATTTTCACACAGTCAGAAAACTGCTTGTTGTTGCAACCAAATCCTATGGGATTATGTGAGAGTAGGGAGTAGCAAGATGGCGGCCAGTGACTTCAGTTTTTCGGCAAAATCAGCACTCCAGTGCATAGACATAATATAAAAGTAGACGCGTCATTGGGCGGGTTCTGCCTATGCTGCGATGCGTCAGAGCGTCCGCCATCTTAAATGTGGCAAATCTGCAGTTACTCAGTCACTTAAACAGTATCAGAGGGACTTTAATCTCTGAGTATACTTTGTATTCGTAGTTTTTTTTTTTTTTTTGTAATATTACAAGTTTATTTTCGTATCCCTTTAGCTTCATTCTCCTGAATTTATTCTCGTAAAGAATAAAAATATTTAAAATAATCTAACCTGGCCCTATTACTCCAGGAGTGAAATAATTCTGCAAACTGTGACTATTCTGGAAATGTTCCCCCTTAATTCTCATAATATGATGTTTTTATCATAACATTATCACTTTTGTGTTTGTTTGTTTATTTTTACTTTATTCACCTAGGACTTTTTTTTCCTCATGTTATTAATTTTACCTCTTTAATACTCACCCAAAAAGTCTGTTCCTAAAGGTTCACATGTGACATGGTTTTATGAAATAATGAAGACCATAATGTTTAGATTTAACAAATTGATCCTTATATTCATAACACATACACACAAATATATATATATATATATATATATATATATATATATATATATATATATATATATATATATATATATATATATATATATATATGTGTGTGTGTGTGTGTGTGTGTGTGTGTGTGTGTGTATTTATTGCAGCACAGGAATGAGGCATCTTCTCTGATCCACGTTCACAATAACAGAACTCAACTTTTTTCTGCCACATACAATATGGCGGTGACGTTGACGTGCGAACCTGCGCCCAATGACGCGTCTACTCTTATATTATGTCTATGCTCCAGTGTATAATATAGCTCAGTGGTCCTGCCCCTTTAAATCTGCAGCACACTTGACTGTGCTCTGTGCTGTTTAACTCCACTGTCATTGGTTATACTGCTTTAAATCCCGCCTTCCCTCTTTCTGATTGGCTGTTTTCTAGTCTGTCCGTGTGCGTGCTTGCTTGGAGCGGAGATTTCAGTTTTACAGTTATCATACAGGAATACTGTGGTTACCACAATTAATACTAGGCCACGGAACTAGTCCCAGTTAAGAAACTAATTATCTGCAGTAACATAGGTGAAAGCTGCTGAGTGCAGTTCTGTAAAGAAGCAGGCGAGAGAGTTTTGATTTATGGAACTTGAGAAATGTAAGTAACCAACGTTAGCATCTCAAAATAGCATCTAATTCTGAAGTATAATGCATTTATCAACAGAAACCTAATCTGTTTTATAAAACTAAATATTTTGTGCCAGGCTGGAGTTCTGAAGCCGGCTGGAAAGATGGAAAAGCAAAGACTGTAGACTATTAAAAATTGTGATTCTTAGCCACAGCTGCCTGAAAAAGAAAAGGTGAGGGTTTCCCTTTTACCAATATTTCGTTGCTATTATTGTTTAATTTTTTTGTTGACCCTCTGATGCAGTTCAGGTATAAATAGCGGGTGATATTTCTTTTATAAGATATACAACACAACAACACTATATGGTGCCTAAACAACTGCTATATTTTGTTTAGACTTTTACTTATTTATAATAGCGTAATTAGGATTTCACAAAATGATAGTGCTATTTATTTCACTATTTCTACTTTTAGAATTAGAAATACGACAAATACAACCGAGGAACACTATTTACATTGCTTTTATTGTACAAAGATTTCCACACTGTCTATTAGTAAATTAGTGCAAACCAGGGGCGGAGCTAGACATTCTTATCATCAGGGACTTAATCCATAAAATATTACTTCATTACGAGGGTAATTTGGTACACCAAAAAAGTAAAAAGTATTTAATCTGTTGATATGGTCGTAAAATTAATTTAATATAGGCCTTAACATATCTTAAAGTTTAATCTGCTGTTCTTTATTAGTCTTACTAGTATATACCAATAGTATGTGGTTCTCATTTGAGTGATGAAATGGACAACCACTCATGAAACAATTCAGTTTTGGTGTCACCAATCTTACTCAAAGTACAGTATTGGGTCCTCCATGCTCCTTATGTATTAAGATTTACTGCACATTTAAACATCGACAACTCACTATTGTTAGGGAAATAATTTAATTGTCTGAGAAGATGTAGGTAAGGAGAAGCTGTTATCTACTCTTCAGATATATGATGTAAGAAATGTGTTTGGAATGTTGCAGATGGTAAAAATTGATAGGTCTCTGTTGCTGGTAAGTTCAAATGCAAACTTTTTCAAAGTGGGAAAAAAGTCTCAATTCAACGTTCATCAGATCGGGCGCTGCTTTATAATTTATAATAATAATAGAACTTTATTGATCTCACAATGGATAAATTCACTTCTGCATCTTTACCCATCCCCTTGGTGAGCAGTGGGCTGCCACTGTGCGGCGCCAGGGGAGCAATCGGGGTTAAGTGTCTTGCTCAGGGACCCAGAATGGTAGTCTGTGGGAGTTGAACTCAGAACCTCTGGGACCCAAGATCAATGCTCTAACCACTAGGCCACCAGATTAACAAAAAGCATCTAGTGTGTGTCGTGCTTATAAAATTTGTATAAATGTAGTAAGAAATACTGCTTTTCTCTTTAGACAGAAGAAACGCGCCCTGACGCTCAAGTCAAGCATAAAGAAATAGGAGCATGCATACTGCGTAGGACCAATGATGTCAGAGCAATGAAGTGTCCCTAGGGTTAAAGTTCAAATCAAAGTTCAAATCAAACCTACGCCCTTGATTCCATGTTACATTCTTTATAGTATGGGTTGGTACATTTCAGCCGGTTGTATAGCAAGGTATGTTTCTGTATCTTGTTTTAAATCCGTGCCCCATGTGCCCTCTTTTAACTTTGAGCACCTGCCCCTCCAACGGTCTCTGCACGTCCCTGGTGTATATGCAAAGCTGTTTGTTGTTTTGTAGAAAGACAAAGAATAGTTCAGCATATCAAGTACAACTTGGTTAAGGATGAGGTATGGCAACAGGAAATTACACCCACAGTTGGTATCAGACCTTAGATTTGCTCACTCGCCCAAAAGAAAAGGTGAAGTCCTCACTTCAAGGTAATATGTTACATTTTGTATTCAAGAGTCACCATACAATTCAGCAAGTTTAAAAACCTTCATAGGTTGGAATTCATGATCACGCCGCAAACGTAAAGCTGCACCAGCTGATGTGCTTTTGACAACAATTGGTAGATTTCCAGCTTAACTTGCTCAAAATCCACCAGTTGAGCCAAATCTCAAATATCACAATTTTTATGGTGTGTGAACATACTCAGCAAAGTAGCCATTTTAACAGTGAAGTGGTTTTTACCTTAGATTTCTTTTTTTTTTCTTGTTTTTTCTTCTTGTTTTTTTTTTTTTTTTTTACTTTTTACCAAGAACAATAGATGCAGCCCAGGTTTTTAAATGAAGCTTTTTTTACAGCTCTGGAACAGGTTAAAAGTTTTCAATAATGATAACAACAGTACACTTTATTTATAAGCACCTATTAACATCCAAGAATACTGCGGTAACAAAGCAATAAAACAACAGGCTAAAAATAATGCATCGTAACATTGGACAACGTGATAAAAGAGCATTGGCTATTTTGAAAAGGAGGATTTTGAGTCAGAGAGCAAAAGTTAATATATTTAATGTCTTGTGGGAGTGAATTTCGGTCAAGTCAAGTCAAGTTTATTTATAAAGCACGTTTCATACAATAATCATAGACTTAATGTGCTAATGTCGGGAACCAAAGCATCTGAAAGCTCTGCTCCCCATGGTGCTGAGGCGAGGGGAGTGTACAGCAAAGTGGGTGGAGAAGGATGACCTGAGGAAGTGGGAAGAAGTGGCCATGTGGAGAACAGTTAAAAAAGGTTTACAGTGCAGATCATTCTACAATAGCCTTGACCTGGCTACAAAACAAAGAAATATATCTGACTGCATGGAAGGACAATGGAATAAAGAAATCAGAACATCTAATGCAGCATGGAAACGTTATTTTATTGGATTTACCTGTAATGCAATATTATGGAATATCTTAGGCTATAATGCACTAGAAGAAGACGGCTCACCAGCTACTACCATCTAATGTAGAACAGATTACTGGATCAATGTGTGCTTCTGTGCTTTTTTGTCTCTCTTGTTGTGTCTCTGCTCTGTCTTCTGTAACCACCAGTCGGTCGAGGCAGATGACCGTTCATACTGAGCCTGGTTCTGCCGGAGGTTTTTCTTTCCACTGTCGCTTCATGCTTGCTGAGTATAAGGAATTGCTGCAAAGCCATGGACAATGCAGACGACTCTCCCTGTGGCTCTACGCTTCTCCAGGAGTGAATGCTGCTTGTCGGGACTTTGAAACAATCAACTAGTTCCCTTATACAGAACATTTTTGACCAATCTGTATAATATGACCCAATCTGTATAATATGATTTAATTTGACTTTCTAAAGTGATTTGAGATGACATGTTTCATGATTTGGCACTATATAAATAAAATTGAATTGAATTGAATTGAATTGAATAGAAATATATCCTAAATCAACTATATTTACTAATTCCTAGCAGGGTAGCAAATTTTTGAAAAAATCTGCAGCCCAAAATTTTTCCCTAAGACACAGATTATTATCCAAGATGGACAACCCAATTTCCTTAACAACCATTAAAATGGAAGACACACTTATCTTTAAGTTTAAAATCAAAACATCTGGTCATAAACATGTTTTAACAAACTCAGAATGCTTAAAAACCCAAATATAAAACTTATTCAAAACTATTTTTTTCACAGAATGCATTATACAGGACAGATTATCACTAAAATGGGTCTTACACTCACTAACATCTGCTCACATTGTACCGATTACACACCCGATGATAATTTGCACGCTTTGTTGTTCTGTAAGCCTGCCCAGAAATTCTGGCAAGAGGATTGTGAAGACCTGTCAACATGGCTCAGGTGTAATATTCCAGCACACCCCTCCGTGTATGTAATTTTTAACTTGGGTGACATTAACAGGAAATTAACACAGCACACATGGTCCTCACTGTCTATGAATCAAAGAAAACTATTCTCCTGAGCTTTAAAAATTAGACAAATCTGTGCAGTTTAGAAGTCTTCTGTTAGATCATGCCAGCATGGAAACGATGTCTATAGTTGGTAATCCTGTTCAAACACTTCGTCCTTCCTTCCTGAAAGTAGTTAAGATATTATGTATTCTCAAGAAGGAGGTTAAAAAATCATTCTCTGTGGGCCTGTACAAACTCTAACCAATCTTTGCCGTTTAGTCCGATAGGCATGGATTTATCAAAGTTTTGTTGCTTTACTGCTCTCATCCATAGACATTATATACTCCCCCCCCCCCCCCCCCGTCCTTCAAGCTCCATCTATTGGTTGTCCTACATGTCAATCATTCTGACACGCTCACATAACACCAGTGTCCGCGCTCTTTCCTTTCTAGTTTCTGCTTGCTGCCTGCACACGCGCACTTCTAGAGTTTGCGTATCCAGTTAGCTTAGCGGCTAGGTTAGCGGTTAGCCGTTCATTGTAGCTTCGCTGCTCTCACCGTAGACTTTGAACATGGCTGAGAGTCACAAGAAGTGAACTGCCTTCATGTTTATGAGAAGAAATGGAAGGCCTTAGTAGAAAGAAATAAGACCAGAGTGGATTTGGGAGATTTTTAAAACGCAATCCTGCTGAAGAGCGGAAGGGCAGGAAAGACGGTCTTGCGCATGCACAGTTATTCAAAAAGGGACTTGGGGAAACTTCCAGAAAAATTGCTTTTAAACATTGGTTGTTGTCTATGTCTTGCTGCATATGGGTTTTGAGCGGGCCACAGGCCCATGCCCAGGGTAGTTCTGTTGTTTATGTTTGTTTATTTATGTAGTTTTGATTTATTTATTTAATTTCTGTCTATATTTTTTTTTCAGAAAAGGACAGGGAAGATGGGCAGAGTTAATTGGCGGACAGATGGAGCTAGATACATACCATCCTGGAAGAAACTGTTAGAGCTTGTATTGTATTTTAATTAGTACATTAGTGACAGAAACTGCACTCCTGTGGGTAAAAACATGTCACATTGCTGTGCAATCTGTCTGCATTCATGTTTTCATTCTCTTTTTTCCTTCTCTCAGAGATCAGAGCCCTGCTTACCGATGAACCCTTCATGAGGCTTTGTGGTATTTAACAGATCACTCTTGCAATCATTCTCTCCCATGAAATGACCTAACCTGGTAAGCATTCAGTGAAAGGCTAGAAAAGTCATAGCCCAGCCATTTCCATTGGCTTTGAGCCTGATCGGGTGAATGTTGGTGCATCTGTTGTCACACAGGAGTCGGAGACACGTCATGACTTGGCTTCAAGAGTGAGGAAGAGAAAATTGACCCCAGAAAGAGGATTTTGAAGATGAAAGGGCTCTACAGAGAGTCTACTACAGCTGAGTGCAGATGGATGAAATATTGATCCTTCCTGGGTATCATTCTGTCAGAGTAACCATGAAAAATCACGGCCTCATATGAACATTTATTTTTACTCTCACATGCAGATGTTTGTTCTTCTGCTTTGCCCTCAGAGAACCTTATAGCTCTAGGGTCCCTACTGCTACTACCACACTTACACCTCTATCAACTGCAACAGGGCAACAGGCTTGTCTTCATCAAATGGAAGACTGGCTTCAAAATTACAGATTTATATCTTGCCAGAGACAACAAAACAGCAAAATGCCCTCCAAGTTTTCTGGCCACTGGAGTGTGAGTCAACTCATTAGAGAGCTGCAATTTCAAAACACATCTTCCATGTTGCTGAAAGATGTGCACAGGAAACAGCAGCGAGTGTTTCCTAAAATTGACTTCTGCCTAAAAGAAAACCATTTTGAGTTTTCCTAGTGAAGACGAAATATCTTTATAAAGCACAATAACTTTTATCGAGCAACAGAAATGAACCACACAGAGAAATTTGCCCCGTCTTGTTCAACCTTTGTGTACCGGTAACGGAAGGCAGAAGTTCAGCGAGATTGCAAAGCTAGCACTCTACAACAAAAAAAAAACAAATGTCGTATTTTTCAATTATTATTTTTACATAAAATGATGCAATCAAGGTCAGGAAAGCATATGTTTTGCTAATTCACTTGTGAAAAATTTTGCAAGTTTGCAGACATTTTCCTGTTGTATTATTGGCTTTGGTTGAATCAGTTAAATTTATTCATTATTCCATGAACTTTAAAAATGTGACGTGATACATTAAAGGGGGATATATCAGGGACAACTAATTTACATATTTTGTTGTGTACTTGGAGTCTCTAGGAGTGCAGACAATTTGAATGCCAAGTCGTTCAATTTTCTTTTATGTTTTTTTTTACTATTATATCACAGTATTTGTAAATAGTGAATGGACTGAACTTATATAGCGCTTTTCCAGTCATACTGACCACCCAAAGCGCTGACACTAGAGCCACATTCACCCAATCACACTCACTAACCCACACACATTTCTACACCGATACACAGTTCGGTAGGCAACTTGGGGATAAGTGCCTTGCCCAGGGGCACATCGACATGTGACAAGGGGAAGCTGGAAATGATGACTCAACCCATCAAGCCACAGTCGCCTCATTACAACACTGTAAATGTTGTAATATGGGTCTTAAGTGGACAACATCACTAAGTTTTTAAACATATTTATTTTTATCTTTTGATATTTTTGTGTGTTTTATTGTTACTTTCTAGATTTTTACCTATTTATTTCTTCAAATCTATGTATCTATGCTTGTACTTTCTCTATTTCTGTATGCATTTCAGCCTCATTATGCAAATGAGGAGGGGGGGGGGTATTAAGGGGACAACTTTGCCCTATTGGTTGCTTATCATCAGACTTCTATAGCAAGAATCTACACGCTGCAGCGATCATGGCTGCCTCTACCGGCCGGAGTCATGATGGCTACCCTGGGTTATCAGTGAGCAAAGACATTCAACAACAACTTGATTTGAAAACAACGCTGTAATTCCGGATTTTTATTATCTGTCGTGTGGACGCTCTGACTGAATATAAGCGGCTCACATGGATGTCGGCAGGTGTCGTGCCAAACTAGTTTTAGCCTCAAAAGAAACTGCAGCTCCTGTGCTGGGAGCTGTGGATCCAGTCGACTTTGTTTAATTTTATAGCCATCTAGTCGTGGAAATGGAAATATTGAAATTTTGTTAAAGAAGAAGAAGTGCCATTACCTTATTGTTCAGTTAGTGGGTTACAACAGAAAGGTAGCTCAGCCTACATGAATGTTTGAACACCTTTGGGTAATATAAGGATAATCACGTCTTTGTAAACACAATTCGTATATATGGCCTAGTGGCCCAAGTCCATCGGCCAGCGTTGTTTATTACACAACAGGGTTTGCAACAGAGGACACGGCTCCATTCATTTGAAGCAGCAGCAGACCCAATGCTCAGTTGGTAATTATTATTGGATTAATGAATCTAAGCAAGAAATATTTAAGGGAGTTCTAAAAGTAGAAATAATTCAAATCAAGTGGCTGGTGCAGTGCAGATTTGTGTACATATTACCATAAATGCCACATATTTGTTTAAATGTCGACGTTTAGCCTTTTCAAAACTATCAAGTCAATTGTTTTTTTACCTCCAAACACCACGTGATTTTGTTTTGACGTCACAGAAAGATGTTGCATTGAAATTAAGCAATAATAAAAAGGGTCATAATAGTTTGACAATGTCTTTTGTTAGGTGGTAACAGGTTAAGGTGCTCATTTGGAGGAATGTTGTCTCCTGACTGGATAAATAGGCTCCTCTGACCCCTGACTCCTTGTAGGCATGCTAACACACTCACGCCATCTGTTCACCGCTGCTGCCATCAGATTCTATCGTGTTGCCCTACGGTACAAAGACCTCAGAGGACAACACCAGCTCAGCTGCACGGCAAACCCAATGAACATAAACACAATCCCTGTCCACATACACAGCACATAAAGTGACTCTGACAACAATCAGATGCGTTTATCCTGCATCCCTAACAGTCCAGGCTGTCGTCCATCTACAGCATAAGCAGTTTCTGCTGCACTGCAACAAGCCACAGACACACACATTATGTACATGGCAGATAGAAGTAAGAGTTACTCGGTTCTGATAGCTTCAAGCTGGCATGTTTTATTGAAATCCGTCTGCCTAAAGCACAGACACACATGAAAGTTAAACTGTTGCAATACAGAATAAACTATTGACAAATACTCCCTGGAGGATTATTAAATTATTAATCAGGAACGGGATGCAAAATTTATCAAATGGCTTTAGACAAATTACAGTTTGACAGGATGCCAATGTTAAAAGAATAACAGAACAAAATGCTTATGGCTTTGTAACTCTGGCATTCATTTTACAAAACAGATTTGAACGAAGGGTTCACAAAATCAATTTTTAAAACATGAACTGTGAGCGAGGAATTTATTTGAACGATCCTGCAGAAAGCGTGCATTTGTCTCCAAGTGGTTGAATGAATAGCAAAGCTGGATGCAAGTAGTCATTAAGCGTAACAAGTTGTTGCCACGCTGACTGTCACCATGGTAGCTACTCACCACCAGATGCACTAAACTGTAAACATTCTGCTCTGTATAGTGCCATAAAAAAATATAAGACCCCTAAATTTAGACATAACGTGTCTTTCAAAGTGCAGTGGAGGAATCTTGGCCCAGTTTTCTATGCTGAATATGTTTCATTTTCAGACACACTGAAGGGATTTTGAGCACAAACAGACTGTTTAGGGTCATGTCACAGCATCTCAATCGGTTTTGAGTCCAGGTTTTCAGAAGGCTACCTGTTTGTTTGTGTTTTAGTCTATTATAAAATAAGATAAGATAGGCTTTATTGATCTCACATAGGAGAAATTCACATGTCACATCGGCTCAGTAATCAGTAATCATAGGAAGAAGGTGTCAATTAGGACAAGGTGCATCATATATATACAGTGTGTCCTCGTTATACTATGGATCAAAAAGAAGTAGGTAAGAAAAAGAAAAAAGAAAAATACAAAGAGAAATAAGACAGAGGATGTCTTATGTACATTCACGGTGACATATACGTGTGTGTATTGACATATATTTGGGTGAAGTAGCAGCAGAAGTCACTTCTTTCAGGATTATTGCACATTATTATAGGTGAACTTTCCTGTATTCTTCAGATCATTGTAACCCAAGATCATTGTAACCCAAGAGCTTTTCTGCAGATTAAAAGTCATCCGTCCATCATCTTGTGCCTATCTGAGACCGGGTC
Organism: Fundulus heteroclitus; assembly: GCF_011125445.2. Classification (NCBI taxonomy): domain Eukaryota; kingdom Metazoa; phylum Chordata; class Actinopteri; order Cyprinodontiformes; family Fundulidae; genus Fundulus; species Fundulus heteroclitus. Next base: position 28,512,728 of record NC_046378.1, read on the forward strand.
ACAGGGGGCAACAGGTCCAGGAGAGAAACCCAGAAACCCTCTACCTGACAACTTCCGCCAGCTCATTTTGGCGAGTCCCAAGGCGTTCCCAGGCCAGACTGCATATATTATACCTCCAGCGTGTTCTGCGTCTTCCGAGGGGTCTCCTCCTGGTGGGACAGGTCCACAAAATCCCCAAAAGGAGGCGCCCAGGAGGCGCCTCCTTTTGCAGCAGAACTCCGATGAGTGGAGTGTTCACTTCACTGGATATTTTTTTAAGAGTCTTGGGGATCATCAAGATGTTTGTGGAATGTAGGACGAGCCTTTGTGTTTGGTTTGGTCAGTAGTGGTTTCCACTTTTGCTCTGTCTCTGTCTAATAATTAAATTGTGACCACTGATCGCTGGTGGGGCTTGTGGGGTGCTTTAATTGTTGTTTTGGGTTCTTTTGGGACCGTCAGAATGAGTCTTCAGTGATTTCTTGTCGTAATTTTGGTTGGACAGCCAGACCTGGAAAATTGTCACCTCTGTTCCATGTTTTTATATCGCTGTGGTTCTCTGGATTACTAAAGCATTAGAAATGGCTATGTAAACCGTTCCAGCTTTCAAAGTAAATTTGCCTGTAAAGCAATTCTATTTTCAATTAAATACTCTACATATCACTTTTAGGACTTACCTTGCTCACATCTAAATTCCAAATATAGGATCTTTTTTGAATGTTTCTTGTGGTCCTATGTGTTTTACATTAACATTGTTTGGCTAATGTAAATAAAATCTATGTAATCTACTGTAAACCAAAAAATATTTGAGAGACGAGAGATATTTTACCCTACTTTACATTGTCAAACAGATTCTGATTAAGAAAGGTTTCTTGATACTTCTGGTCAGGCAAAATCATGAATAGATACATGAAATGTATTAATTTTTTTTTAAATATGAGGCTAATCACAGATAATTCTTGATTTAATTAGTTTTTCACCTACCACCAGGTTTGTTTGGATAATAAGGGATTCTCCCTTATCAAATACAATCTGAATATGAGAACTGCTTTTTGTATCTACACAGTCTATCTTTGTCTGATATAGACATTTGTGCTAAGACAAGAAAACATTAAGCGGAAAGAAATGTAAAGAAGATAATGAGTAAGGGGGGGGGGGATTTTTCACGCTGCTGTATCTTGGCCAAGCAAGTTAGTAAATAATTTTCAGCAACAAAGATGTAATTAAAATCATCAAACCTCTTACTGGTTTGTGATCATTATCAGGAATAACAAAAGTGAATGCTGCCCATCAACAAAAGATATCAGCTTTGAAGGCGTGATATTATGCAAATATTTTCTTGTCTAAATCAAATCCGACTCTCTTCGCTCCTCCTCACCACCTCCTCTCCATTCTATCCCCGAGGTCCTCAAGCCAACAACTGTGTTGTTGGTGTGCGATTATCTGTCCTCAGTGTGCCGTCACACACCACTTCTTGTTACGTATTCTGAGACAACTGGGCACAAATGCCCACAAATACATTTTTTAATGTGCTTGTGAACTATTTTCAAATGCACAAAAGGGTATCTGTCAACAAAGGTACAATCACAAGTGGGGGATGGAGAAAAAAAACAGATACGTGTTAGCTCATTGGCTCAGAGTTGTCTTTAAGAGCTGTCACTTCTTATCATGATCATGAGTCTCTGCGTTTTTTTCTTCCCTTGCTGCTGATTGTTAATGAGCAGAATTTAGAGTAATTTTTTTCATCTTTTAAGCCTCTCCAGCAGCTGTGTGTTCAGAAGAAACACAAAACATTCATTTAACAGGAATTAAAACAAGTTAGAGGCTGCCTGTGCAAGCATCGTGAGTAAAAATGACTTGACTTTGGGGAGTGCATGGGCAGAATACAGATGAGTCTCATGAGTCTCTTAAATTTATATTTTCTATCTCTCTGTGTGTATCTCTGAAATGAGCTGCAGGGTGCATGCAGAAAAGAGAGCTGTGGCGAGCAACAGAAAATGAAAAATCATTCACCCATTCAATATAAATCTAACTGGGTTATACATTCTCATGTGCCATGTTCTCCTTCTAAAAACAATCAATGCTGGGTTGTTTGGCAGGGCTCATTGCTTAGTCATCTGTACCAAACTGTCAGTTTCCTGTGACGTAGCCAAATCAACTAATGTTTTTGCCAGTTTGGCTGTTCCCATAGAGTAGGCAGCCAAGTTAGAATCAATAGCTTTCATTCATCACTGAGAGTGCAATTTTCCTAAAAGATTAGCTGAGTTTGGGACTATTTTAAGACAGGGCACATTGTTTTACACAAAGAAGGAAGAAAAAATAGCTTTAAAATATCCTTTAAGATAGATAAAGCACAGTTTTGGAAGGATGGATGGACGGACGGATCGGACCAGTTTAACCTGAAAAGGAGGCAGGATCGTAGTGTATCATTCAATGATGGCTGGTTAGGAAAGCTTCTTTCACTTAAACAGATTGAGTGAGCTGTCTGTACTGGAATGGAGGGACCAAGTTGTTTGGGTTTAACCAAAGATGGAAAATACTGTTTTTCAGCACCGTTTTGTGCAAAGATCCCATGCTTTGTTTTTCTGTAATTCTACTGTGGAGAGTTGTTAGTTTAGGCGTAGCAGGTTTAAGGGAGTTTCTCCTTGCCATGGTAATAATCCAGGCCTATTTGATCCAAAGATCAGAACCACTCCTGCTGTCCAATGGCCTGTGCCAGTACATAAAAAGCAAGCTTGGCCTCGCGATGTCCTTCATGCAGTTTAAACAGCTGTAATGGCGAGATTTCTCTATCAGCCAAGTTGGAGGACAAAGAGATGTGGAACCGACCACATGCCAAAATCCAACTGGTGCCGTGAGTGGATGTGAGGCTCAGTTACGACTAAAGTGAAGGTCTCAGTTCTTCCCAGTGGGAGCTGAAACATTCCAACATGGTTCTAAAGACAAAAACATCACCTTTCACAAATTTCCCCTTCTGTTGAGAACCCAATAACATCCCAATAATTCTTAGGTTTTAATTGGTTTGGTGTTAATTTAAAGTTTAACTTCCTTTTGTTTGCCATTAACTTAAACGTTAGTAAATTATTTAGAATTTCTGTCTTTGTTTTAGCGAACCAAACATTACAGTTGATAGCCGCAAGAGGGCTCGCTAGGCTTGTGAAAACTATATCCTGCTCCTGTACTACTTAAAAATGTATTGAAACATTAACTTATAGACAACAAAGACAGAACACGTTTGTATGTTGTTTCACTGTTTTCATTAACACTGGATTCACGCAGCGGAGCGTTGCACGGTGCAGCTTGAAGGGGCAGCCCAGACAGCGACAGAACCCCAGTAATGGGCTGTCAGTGAAGCTAATAAGAGCTAGCGCTAGCTAACAGGTCTATTTTTTTGACCAATCTGTATAATATGATTTATTTTGACTTTGTAAAGTGCCTCGAGATGACATGTTTCATGAATTGGCGCTATATAAATAAAATTGAATTGAATTGAATTGAATTGAATATTTTCTGGGCAGGTTACAACTTTGCTGATGCACGTGAGCTTTATGTTGCTCTGAAACATCTGTGTTGTACTGTTAGCTTAGCACGTAGCACCGTTACGCTCACAGTCTAATTTCAGCGGTAGTTTGACAATTTTCAGCGTGACGGGCCGTCGCTGAAAGGCACTGGTAAGAACCTACCGGTTGGAGTTGCTAATTTACCCCATTCATCCTCCAAGGTATTTTATTCAGCCGGTTGTGGATGCAGCTGTGAAATTTAATTAAATAGTTTACCAGATTAAATGTCAGTTTTTAGTCTTGGATTGTGAAATAAATGTCTAAATAATGCATGCAGTCCGGTGCAACTTTCCTCTTTATGACACAGTTTTTGACTGCGACTTAAATTCCAGAGCAACTTATAGTCCGACAAATATGTTATTTAAAATTCAAAATAATAATAGATGGATTCTAAATAAATTCTAACATGAAGAACATAGAAATCTCTTCCTTCGATTCTTTAATATATAACATAGATTGTTCCCTTGTAAGGAGTTGTCTAGTTCTCAGACAGATCTAAGAACATTAGATTAATGTAATTTAACTCTGCTGCAATGCAGGAGCTAAACTTGTCACCAAACAAGAATAAAGAAGAAGAAGTTAGGGGCATTTGTGCCATAGAAATACTACTATGTCACTGAGCTTTTCATCACTGAAGGTCACCTCTCCTGGGATGAAACAGGTTCAGAGACGCCTCTGGCTTGTGATGTAATGAATAAAGGGAAATATAGGAGTATGAAGACAGCGAGACCAGGGAATGAATGGTCAGGGAAGCTGAGGAGGGAAATATAAAAGGGAATGACGGCTCGACTGAGAGCAGCAAGAGAGGGCCAATAAACCCAGACTTGCTTTAGTAGAACTACAGACAGATAGAGATCAAAAGATTGTGCTTGTCACAGCTCGGCTATTACCAAAGCTCCGAATGACACTCCAACTGTGCCTTTAAGGTTTTCCTCATGAGAGATTTTAATGGCTGGCAGAGAATGACAGAACAACGGTCTGTTTCAAATGAGTTTTTATTTGTCATAAAACCACCAAGAATAAATTATAAGATATGGGCTGATTAAAAGTCAGGGGGCAGCTGCTGCTGCTGCAGTTAAAGATTTACGTGGTTTATAATTACACCAAAATAAATTGTCAACGGAAACTCTACAGATGGTTTTCTCATCTTTTAAATAGACTGAGCCAAGATTTCTAAAATATGTCCAATTTAATATTAATGTATTTATATAACACAAACTAACATGAGCTACCAACACTTTAATATGATAGTTCTTATGTGCATTGTGATTTATTTAACTAGGATCCAAACGGCTGTTCTTAACTTGACTTGACAGCTTGTTCACCAAAAGCAAAACCTAAACACCTGCAAACAGACAAAGCAATGACAGCATGCAGAAGCTAAACATCTAGACATTATTGGACACCAGAAACTTCCTATGTTAAGTTCTGGGACTCAACAGCAAATATAAGCTCCTCTTTAAGCAGTTCTGACTTCTTAGAAAACAACTGCTTGAGCCAACCACAATTTTCCATGAAGCCAATTTATCTCCTGCAGTGATTTTGAGAGAGTCACACGATTTTATCCCTACGCACCTTGATTATTGCTATGCCCTGTATATAGGGAGTAGCCAGACTGCTTTCTACTACCGTTAGCTTTTACATAATTCTGCCACCCGTCTCTTTTCTATCACAAGTAACTACATTTCCTCTGTTCTCACATTCCCTGCCCCGGCTCTCCAATCAGCTGAGGATTGATTTTGATTTCACTGTTTATTTTGCATTACTTCTGCTTCTTGTCTGTGTGCATTCGGCTCCTCCTTTCAAAGAAACGCTGACGCAAATTCCCCCAGCATCAGCTGCCGCAGGTACTCTCACAGCAAATGATAACTGAGTCAGGCTTGGACTACATATGTGTAAAGCATCATACAGCAAAAAAAAAAAAGAAAACTGTATTTTCTTTAAATGCCTGTCAGAGAGAAAATTTGACAAAGCAGAGAGAAAAGAGCAGGCCTTATCCTGCATGCTACGGATAGAGTGTGCACTTTTTATTTATATTCCATAACTATGATGTACCTAAGCAGTAGAAGTTCCTACTGAGGAGCCCTGGAAGGTATAGAGTTCATGAAAGAGCTGTCAAGAGTTGCTTTAACTTCAGGAAAGAGCTGAGATGTCAGTGTGTCAACTATGAAACTCTGCTTCAGAGCTGCTGCTCGACAACGTTGTTTTATATTTCCATCAAACTTTTTGTTTTACCGCCCGAATGCTAGTCAGTAAAAGAAGAGTATGTTACTTTAATTGGTTTTGTGAATGTAAATCCTTAATTTGGATTCTGTAGCAACACCGACAGGGAAAGAGCATCCTTGAAAGCAAAGCTACTTGCATGGTGCAGATAATAAATCTCAATATTAATCAGGCCATCCAGGTGGTCTGGATTAGCAGCTAGTGTTTGTTTTTGTGAATCAAAATTAATATGAACCTGCATCTCATGCTGTTTTCATTTAAATCCTAACCACTCAATCAAAACTGTAGACTTAGACTTAGACAAACTTTATTGTCATTTTGTATCCACAGAGTGCGTACAGAACGAAATTTCGTTTGCATATAGCTCGAGAGTTTCAGTGAATTGCAGTGGATTTCAGAATAAAGCAACTTTGCAGGATAGTTTCAGGATAAAGTGCAGCAGTGATTTCACAGTACAGCAATTGAAATGTAAATGTATCATATGCATTTAAAAAAATTTACATCCTGAATAAAGCATACATTTTGGGAAAGCACATTTTCAAACCATGCTGTGGTATATATATATATATATATATATATATATATATATATATATATATATATATATATATATATATATATATATATATATATATATATATATATATATATATATATATATATATATATATAAGATTTATCCTCTTTTTCCTGGCCTGCACATTATATGACCCTACAGAGACACTGAACGTCTACAAAACAGTAATGTTCAAAGGTTGTGCATCTCATAACGCCCCCTGACACCAATGCTATGACTCTACGGTCTCGTTGCTCTGTAAATTACATCCCATTAAAGGCAAAGCACCCTCGGTAATTTATCAATATTATTTTCCAGTGAACACTGAGCATGCCTAACACGTTACTCACTATGGATGTGTAAGAGCTCCGTTGCCACATATTTTGCTTTAACTGGCGAAATGGTGAGCTAAGAAGGCTTTTTATGACATGACTTCAAATGCATTAGTCACCAGCTCGTGGACCAACAGTATCTCATGGCAACAGCAGCTGAAAACTATCCGTTACGTGACAGTCTAAAAGTCAGACTCCTCTCTGACCTCCGTTTACCGAACATCTAAAGCCCTCAGAATGAGACAGTGAGCTGTACAAACAGGCAACGGACTGTAAAACACTCACATCAAGCTTTTAAAAAAAAAAAAAAAATGACCAGGCACTGTAAAGATTTTTTTTTCTGCAGCAGCTGCCATGAAGTAATAAAACTCTACTGATGATTATATGAGCATGTAGTAACACTTGAGAGGAGCAATTATTATAGTGGCTTGTAATGCTGTCAGTTTTAAATACCATGCACTGCCAGGAGAGAACAAATGTTTAAATGTTGTATATCTCCTATAAAAATGCCACAATCTACGACATCTGTGAGCTTGTACAGCCCTCTGAACAATCTGTGTTTACATATTTGCAAAGACAGATCTATCACTTATCACTGCATTAGGTGGACTGTGGTAAAGTGGTAGTGTTGCCTCCTTGAGGAGACTGATCACCTTCACCTGAGCGTCACACTGAATACTGAATATGGCTAATTAGTTATCGGTCAGTTTGCGCTGCTCTGGCCAGGTATTGCCATGTGTCTTCCTGTACCTAAGTAGAGCCTGTTTGGGCTGTGTTATGACCTGGTCAGTGCCCTGCAAAAATCTTCATACCTCTATCCATCCATCCATCTATTATCTATACACATTTATTCCCTACATGGTCATGATGTACACCCTGCAGTCATTGGGCAAGAGGCGAGGTCACCCTAGATAGGCCCGCCAAACTTTAATCTGTTTTGTTGAGGTTCATATGATAAACCAAGTAATTGTGAAGTAGAAGATAAAAAAGACATGGTTTTCAAAATGTTTTCACAAAAAAAAAAAAAAACACATTTATTTAGATCACCTGAGTTCATTCGCTGTAGAAACACCTTTTAGTGAAGTTAGATTTAAATTTTTGCCCATTCTTCCTTTCAAAACAGTTCAGCTTTATTGTGCTTTGGCAAAGGGTGTCTGTGAACAGTGTTGATCATGTCTTGTTACAGATTTCCTATTTTTTTTTTTTATTAATTAAGCTCTTTGGCTTTGGGTCGATCTAAGATGTGTGTATGCTTCAATCTAATCCATCCATCCAAAAAAAATCAGACCTGTGCCTCTTCCATACGTGGTACTAATTCGGATACGTGTCAGGTTTTTTTTGCAAAGCGTCTGAACGGTCATGTCGCATTTCATCCGTCTTCCACGTCCCCCTCCTGTCTCCAACTACACATCCACACCCAGTAGCAGCAGTTAGCTGCATAAAAGACCAATAATAGCTGTGCTGCTTTCTTCTTACCTTACTTTATCTTGCTATGATGTGGTCTTAATATTGTCGGCTCCCATTGCTCAACAGATTTCTAATATTAGCAAGGAGATATACCGCATTTTTTTTCTTTCCAAAAGTTTATTTTTTAAACAAAACTTTATTGAACACTTCCGGAAAGAAACTGACCGTTACTTCCGCAAACAGTGCACTGCTGTGGGACGTCTCCTTATCTACGCTTGCGGGTCATTTTGCAGTCTTGAACCATTCAGACACCAGTATGATGGCGGTCGCGTTTAATATGTATGAGTATGAACGGCCACCTCAAAAAAAGATCAGATTTCAGCAAAAAATCACATCTGAGCATCAAGACCTGCAGTATGAACATATAGCCTTAGTGACCAGTCTGGCATGCGCCTTGGGTTGTATCTAACAAACCTCTGAGCCCACAAAGAACAGTGAAAATAATGGTTTGTACCTGTATAGTGCTTTAACTAGTCTGACAACCCCAAAGCACTTTACAATACAGTCAGTCATTCACACATTCACTCCCTGACGGTGGTGAGCTATGTTAGTAGCCACAGCTGCCCTGGGGCAGACTGACAGAGGTGAAGCTGCCATACATGGGCGCCATCGGGCCATCTGACCACCGCCAGCAGGCAATGTGAAGTCTCTTGCCCAAAGACACAACGACTGAGACGGTCGGGGCGGGGCGGGGAATCAAACCGGCAGCCCGCCAATTAAACTCCCTAACTCCTACACCACTGTCGCCCCTATTAAATTAAACACAAGAGAGCTCTTTTTACCAATAAGTTGATTTCTTAAAGCAATAATTTGGGTGTATTTATGGGTGTCAGAGTAAAGGGGGCCGAATAAAACTTTATGTCACCGTTTTCATTTTTTAACTGACAGAAATATTGTAATTTTCTGTGCACTTGCAAAGCAAAGTCAATTTTATTTTTAGCTTTTTCCGTCATGTCTTGTTTTCTGTTTCCCCTTACATGCCTGATTCTCAAAAGCTTTTTGGTTTCCAGTCACTTTCTGCTTTGTCTGAAAAAACAACACTACAATCCACATGTTCAAAGTAAATTAATAAATATGTGTCAACGGGGAATAGTTTATGTCTTATAGTGAGAAGGGAAGTATTTTTAGTTTAGCTGTGTATTTTAACATTTCATTAAACAGAACATGTACTTATGTTGCCTGTGAAAAGAGAGATGAACTAAGTATTTCAGCAATCCGCTCTGCTCACATTATTCTGGAGCTGTAAAATAATAAATGAGTGTTGCTGGAGTGAGGCACTTCATGGGCCATTACTGGTTTTGTGAGTGGCCATTGATGGGGTGCTTGGGTGTTGAAAATTATTTGTAATGTGGCCACAACCTGACTGCAGGAGCGGCTTCTTTAATCTCCGCAGACTCAGATTGTGCTCCTGCTGAACCTTAACCACCAGGATTAAAAGCAATCTGTCCAGTTTGTTAAACTACAGCGCTGACCTTTCCAACAAGAAGAAGAGGGGTTAGTTTAATAATAAGCAAAATAAAAAACCTGCAACCCATGAGTTCAGAGCACACACGGGAATTGCCATGTAGCTCTTTGCCTCTGGTTTATCTAACGATACAAATTAAATCAAAACTGAGAGTAATTTATTTTTTCTAAAACATCTCTCTCACCACTAATTCCATTAAACCCAACACTGCAGCGTTCCATCTTTAGTAAACATAAAATACGGTTCAGATGGTTAGATACGCACCCCTAGGAGTTTGATAAATATGATCAAATAACTTTATCCAGTGGAGAATCAGTTGAGTGTATCACTTGATTTATGTTGCCACAACTTGCAGACAACAGGAAGGAAGGGGCGCAGAACAATCTCCAAATCTTCTTATAGGAGAAATGCTATAAGAAATGACATCTTGTCTCCACAACAACTATGCAATCTATATGCCAAGACATTGTTTGGGAGCTATGTTGGGAAAGAGGAGCTGTCTGTCCTGCCATCACAAACATAATGTGGAGCTCGCTTATTGTCTGCTGGGACTTTAACTGGAGCTGAGTGCTTTGGTCGAATGAGATTAAAATTGATCTTTTTTTGCAAGAAAACTACAGAGGGGTGGGGTTGCTGTGAAACAAAGAATAAATATGTGGAAAAACCCATCATTTTCACAGTCAAGTATGGCGGACGACCTGTAATGCTGTGGGCGTGGGGTGTTTCGCTTCCAAATGCCCTGCATGGGAACTTTGTTAAGAGTGCAATGAGTTGTGACTAGCAGCACATTTTAAATAAAACTCTGGTGGATTCTATTTGTAAACCGAAAACAGGTAAATAAGCCAAATAAGTACAGAAATGGATCTCCAGAGACAAAGTGAACTTTTTTTCATGTCATTGTTAGCGCCAGGCCTGAATCCTACAGAAAACCTTTGGGGTGAGTAAAAGAGAAGATTGTATATGAGAAGAGGCATGACTGGATGATCTGTGGAGAGATTGCTCCCATGTGAGGAATACTAAAACATCCTTCTCTCTGCATGCCCCATCCTTGTTAAATGATAAAGGAGAAAAATAAGTGCTGTTCCATTTGCTAAAGGGGTTCTATTAAAAACAAGGATGCCAGTTATTTGAAATGTGGGATTTTATTCCCCACTGAATAACTGTACTCAAATTAATGGTTTTATTGTTTTATTTATGGTATTGCAGGATTTCATTACTGCAATTACAGATGTTTACTTTAAGGTGTTTTACAATTTTCTACCAGGGCTGAAAACAGATCCCTGTCTATCATTTGGAGATTTTTTATATTCATGCCACGTTCATAGAAGCATTTGCTTTCAAAGGTGTTCAGCGCTGGAACAGGAACCCAGATTTATATCATTCAGGTATCCGTTGGCTTCACCAAAAACCTTTGCAGGATCTAGTGAAGGAAAATGTTATCAAAAGTTATTAAAAAACATGATAGCAGAGGAGGAATTTAAAAAAATTTAGTTTTATTTTAACTAGTGCTTTAGATGTGCATAAATAAACATTGCTCTGTGCCTGTCCTCAGGCATTACAAAGCATACTTAATAAGCACTGAGTGCATTTCACAATGAGAATATCTCCACCTACCTTCTGCTGTATGCGTGCTTTATTTATTTATTTATGTTCATCCAGGGATCAATAACAAACTGCCCACCACATGTGAGCAATGGTAATGTGGTGTTTCTCGCTTTAATGAGTGCTTTGGACAATGTAGGTGGATTATGTTTGTCGAGCATTTGTGATGTGGAAGCCTGGGTGAAGTGACCTTTCCAATATTAACATTAACCGCAGAGATCTCAGTGTAATGTGAAAGTTTCAATAACAACACAAATGCCTGAGAAATAACTCCCCGCCTCTGTCGGCCCGTGTGGCTTTTATCCCTCTTTCCTTTGTTGTCTCTTGTTTTTCTGCCCACACATTTAAAGCATGGATGAGTGTGATAGTCATGCTGTATGTACAAACAGACCTCTGTCAACAACATTTCAAGTGAGTCAACCACGCTGCATGATCATTTTAACTGGAGAAATCAGCAGCTATTACCAGAAAGCCTCTGGTAACCAATCAGGAGGCTTGCACTGTTTCTAACCATGTTAGAAACACTGCTTTCTTCATTAAAAAAATACTTCATGAACCGAAAATTGTTGCAGACATAAAACCTTTTTTCGGGCAACAGTAAATGACCTGAATAATTAATCATATTTTGTAACATGACTAAGAGATAAAATGTGTAATTTCAGCTTCTGTGTCATGTTTTTTTTTTTTTTTTTACTACCTTATTTTGAGATAAGAGCATGTGCAGCTGTATTCTGCAAAATAAACTCAGAAATATCCGCCAAACACTTTACCGGCCTGATACTAAATGCCTTTCATAGAAAAAGGCTGAGATCTAAATGTTTAACCCAAGAATAAACAGTAAACGTTTTGAATAGTGTTGTAAGGACAAAAGCAAGTTACTGAGGCTCATATGTCGACCATCTCATTTATTTCATTAGGCATGCTTTTCAGTTTTCGCACCATTCAGTTATCAGTACTTGTTAAAATGTAAACCTTTAAAACACATAGCCAGAAAAGTTTAAACAGACTTTATCATATGTTAGAACCATAAAACCTTTAACCAATGAAAGAATGAATGATAAATAAATCACAACTGGCTTTTTGTTTTCAAACCAAATAAGTAATTGTTTGTTTTATCTTTTTCCTTTTGGTTTCTTGACTAAAATATATATTTTTAACAGGAATATGTTGAATCCATGTGTAGCCGCCAATTGGCAATGGAAAAAAGGAGTGAGCAGTTTTGCAGCTAAGATCATCTATGCAGGAAAAGTGGGTGAGGCTCATGGGAGTGAACAGGAGAACAGATTTCTCCTCCCCCACCGAAAATTCATCTCTCCACTGGAAACACTTTGCCCCAGCATTATGAAATAATTGGAACCTTGGATTCAACAGAAGTCGCAACCCAAACCTGAGGGAAAACGACAGAACGCAGTCCGTGTCACCACAAGGACAGATACCTTGGCTATGGAGTTAACAGCTCATCGAAGAGAGTGCAGCTGTTGTTTTTGAGTGTATGGTTTATCAGGTGAGAAATCATTGGGAAACTAACTGCAAGCTTACCTTTAGGGTTTGAGTGGGGTGACGAACTGTGTGCTAAACATTATGATTTGACATCTACTGGAGTTTAAAGCTTCACCAGTAAACCACAGTCTGATTATGTGGACAAAAGTGAGACTTACAGAACCATTGCATGTTTCTCTATTTAAAGTAGCCTGTTCTTGTGACATAGTGACATAAGAGCAGAAATTACATCTACCCAAAAGCTACTAGGGCTTAGATGTTTCAAATTACGTCTCATGCAGCATTTCATCACTGTGATGAATTACAAGCAGACTGGGTTTGCTAGCGAGAGCTTTTAAATCCCTTCACTGGGTGTTGGGTTGTCAGCTCTCCCAGCTAATGCTCCTAGGCAACATTACTAAGAACCTCCACTTAGGAGGAGGAGGAAGGCACTTATAAATCACCATATACATCTTAACTTTACGAAATCCAATTTGAGCCTTAGATTTTACTTTCACAACTTTTTTCTTGGGTGAACATTGTGTTTTACATTTATATTATAGTTCAATGTTCTTAATGTAACAAGGCATGGGGAAGTTACTAGTATCAAGGTAAAGCATCATTTTGTCTATGGTTTCAAAGCCTTTAAAATCTTCAAACCTATAGCCCTGGTATTTTTACCCAAGGTAATTTCATCATGAAAAGCTCATTAAGGTCAATGCATAAGACTTACATCTCAACTTGTGAAGTTTTTGTTACTGTATTGGCTGTCTTTCACTTACTTTTTTCTTTCAACTTTTCTTTTTATCATTCTCTGTTTTGGTCATTGAAATGGCTATAACTATAGTGAAAAGGAAAAGGAAATAGGTACCCCACTTGTTGATGTATGCCGTTTAGCTGTCCACTATTTTTCATTTAGCCTACAACTCTACCTAATAAAAGAAAGGCCTTTAGGCTATTATAGATCTGGTTAAATTCAGAAAATATTTCTTTGCACCTATTACCGCATCGCAGGATGAAGTCATCACATCTTTTGCTTTTTCTGGCCTCCAATGGACAAATATGACTTAATGTAGCTTTAAATAGCAGCTACACTCCATTTACAATCTCGCCACTACTGTCATTATTCAGCAAATAACTCTCACTACCATTCCAGGCAATTTAAGCCTCTTCCCTGTGTATGTGTCCAAGACAAACGCACACCTCGTTGTGTTCATGTTTCTACGTGAGTCTGATTATCTCTGTGTGTGCGCGCGTGCGTGTTTGTGTGCGTGTGGGTGTGTGTACCATGCGACTGGTCCTCCATATGTCCCAGAGTTTCGATCTGCTCCACCAGGTCATTTGAGTTCCATTGACTCATGCCCAGCAGAATGGCGCTCTTTCCCTCCATAACATCTGCTGGGACACACACACAAAGGCACAGAGTACACACTTAAAAACCAACAACAGCAAAACCCACTTTTTCATGCATATTTGCTACAATACCAAAACAGAGCTTTTTCCTGAAGAGAAATAAAACATTTGATTCTATCTCAAGTGTTTAATCATATTTCCATTACAGACAATGCATGCTTTCAAAGGAAGAGCACAGTAAAAGCAAGGTATCCTATCTGTTGGGTGTGGTTTCATTGAAATCTGTCCAGACCGAGGAGTACTTGCTGTTCATGCCCAGTGCGTACACAGACCAACATGTAGGGAGTAAACAAAAAAAAAAAAAAAAAAAAAGCCACACAGCAGATGATGATGGTAGGACAAATAACAAGGCGTGGCAACCATGCAGTGTATTTCATATGGCTTATGATGCCAGGAGACAACCCAGACAGCTATTGTGCTGCCAATGCAACAGTGACATTTGGCAAGAAGGATGTTTACACAGACTGGGGACATATTTACTGCAGAACACTACTTATATTTATGGCTGTTTCCAGTATTTCTTTCAAACAAAACACAATTCTGTCAGACTACTGGGTCCTGATGTACAAATCACATAGTAATTTTTGTCGTTGGTATTTTATAAGATAAGTAAAGCTGGAAAACAGGTGGGACAGATCCAATCAGCATCGGATCCAGTTCTGATGTAGCATATTTTTCTCTGTTTTAAATTGCAGTTCAAAATTTTGCATGCTGTCAGCCTACTTTTATGAAAAGCAAGCCACTAGAGCTGCCATCCCCCTCCCCCCCCAAAAAAACGGTTAGATGCTTAGATAATGACATTTTAAATCATAAAATATGTTATTATTTTGGTCATGTTATGAGAAAAAGCCACCAACATAAACCCAATATTTACACCTCATACAATGTGAACAAAATCAACATGGCAAAGCTTCTCCCTGATAAATCCCCTAACCCAGGGGTCTGCAACGTTTACAGTCTAAAGAGCCGTTTTGCCTACGGTCCACTTGAATTAAACTCGTTCAGAGCCACAAATGTTGCGCGGGTTTTGAAAAAAAAAGACAAGTTATAATTTGTGATAAAGATCTACTGTAGGAAATATGTTGTCATTGTTAAAGAAACGCCATTTTATGTCTATTTTGAGGTTTGAAAAAATAGGATGGATGGGATGTTGATATTTGTGGATGATGATGTAAAAAAAAAAAAAACAAATAGTTTCCAACATAATGAAAAAATATTGATTTAAAATTAAATATTACTGGCACTTTTAGCATCATTCTGTTGTGAAAATTAAAAGCGATTAGTACAAGAAAAAGTTGCTAAAACCTGCATTTATTATCATTACTACATTTAAATACCATAATAAAAATATAATTTGTAGCCAAAGTTATTAAGAGCCACTGTGGGAGGTCCAAAGAGCCACTTGCGGCTCCAGAGCCACAGGTTGCAGACCCCTGCCCTAACCTGTTCAAAGAATAAAAAAATGCTAGGGGTTTGCAGATGTAGGAAATGGTGTAATCGCATCAAGTCAAATAATTAGGGAAAACGAAACAAACATTATTGATATCATAGTTATACACCATTTCTTTGTTTCTGTCAATAGAAAATTAAACACAGATCACTGGTAAAAAAAATGGCATTGAAACATATTATGTTCTGTTTAATCACAGATACTCTATCTTGATACAAATATAATCACAAGTTGGGCACTAAAAATAATTGTATTAAACACAGAAATGAGAAAAGAGTATTCTCAGCAGACCCCATACGTCCTGCACACAAACTGTTTAGACTTTTATCTTAAGGTCGGCGCAACAAAGCATTATTTGCAAAAACCAGCCATCACAGAGATACGGTGAACTATTTCTGACATAATAAAAAATAAATATAGAAAGAAATCCAGAAAGAAATACAATTACTTAAATAAACGCAGAACAGTACAGCAAATAAATAAAGGTAATCAGCAATTAAATTATACAAGACTTATCTGTAAATGGCCTGAATTTATATAGCTCTTTTCCAGTCAAACTCACCACTCAATGCCTCAGCTCACTGATAACCTGGTAACTACTGTGACAGCAGCATGTAGATTCTAGCTATGAATATTTGATGTTAACTAACCAAAAGGGCAAAGTTGTCCGGCAAACTATTCCTGACATAATAAAAAATAAATATAGAAATATTTATATTATTTCTATACCCCCTCCTCATTTGCATAATGAGGCTGAAATGCATACAGAAATGGAGAGAGTACAAGCATAGATACATAGATTTGAAGAAATAAATAGGTAAAAATCTAGAAAGGAACAATAAAACACACAAAAATATCATAAGATAAAAATAAATATGTTTAAAAACTTAGTGATTAATAAAGTTGAAGATTATAATAAAACAAATAAATTAAAAAAAAGAGGAAGAAATAAATAAGATAAAAGAGAAATTTACATCTAAGCCTTGTATAACTTAATTACTGCTAACATTTATTTATTTGCTGTATTTTTGTGCATTTATTTTATGTTTATGTATTTATTGAGCATGTATTAATTTCTATATTTTTTTTGGATTATGTCAGAGTTAGTCCTCCATACTAAGAGGGTTTCCTCTCCCATGCTATCATTCTGATAAACCCAAAGAACATCTCACAACATTGAGTAGTCAGCTACTGTACAAATTAAGCACTTTGCTCTACCATTGCACAACCATTGTCTTTTTTTTTTTCTTTATTTATATGGAAACGTTGCAGAAATTGGTCATAAATACACATACATGTATATACTGTTCCTTTTATCCTTTATTTTATTTGCCTTGCAGTTTATATATTTATACTTAATGTCAGTATGCTGAGAGCACTTGAAACCAAGGTCAAATTCCTTTTTTTGTGTACATACAATCTTGACCAAACAAGCAGACTCTGATTCCAATCTTTCTTTGTATGTGTGCGAGTGGCTGTAGCATCATGGATCCAGGTCATGCTCTTGTTACGACTCACTTTAACACACGGTGGTATATCATCCCCCCATAGTCTTACTCTTTGCCAGACATTTTCCATCCACCAGGTGGGTCACAATCCCAAGCCAAAAACCTTGGACTCTAAAGTTTAAGTACACAGCCAATCAAACCCATGAGATAAGAGCCTCACTTAAAAAAAGAAACAGTTCAGTGATTTTTAGGTTTTGAATTCTGACAAGTTATTTAAAACAAACAACGCTTTGAGTGGTCAGTATGACTGGAAAAGCGTTATATAAGTTCAGTCCATTTACCATTTACCAAGCATATCTAATGTACAACTACTGCTTACTTTAATGGTCATGTTTCTAAAATACATCCTGCAGTCATGGAAAAATAAATGAGCCGGTTTAAGAGAAGCACTAGCTGAGAGGTAAAGTAGATCCCTCCCAATTACAAGGATGCAAGTCAGTTCCTGTTTCCCGCAGCACATGTCCAAGTGTCCTCAGGCACGTTTGTGGCGCGCATGAGTGAATAATGGCTGTAGTGTACAAGGGATTTGTCTGGTCAGTTAGAAGAACGTTAACGAAACCGTCCATTTAACTCTCAATGAAATGAAGGGAACCTACAAAGCCGAGTGGTGTAGAAATGTAGTTAGAAAAAAATTGGGAAGGGCTTTGATTGGGGAGCATAAATTCTTGATGAAGGGTAATCCCAAAAATCAACGTAATGTTTAACGGCTGATTATGCAGTGAAACCTTTAAAACTCAACTGAATAATCTGAACGTGAAGAATCCATTTTGAAGGGAGCATCATAAATTGGACTCATAGGCAAATGGAAAATGTCATGTGAGATTTTTTTTTTCAAATATATTCTGTTTGAGAGCAATAGGTGTCTTCTTGTAAAATGATTTCCTGTAATCCCAGTGGAGGCCAAACATTTTCCCTACTCTAACGGCATTTCCAGTGGCCCACAAAGAAATACGACAACAGGGAGTTTGCTGCAGGCAACCTGGTCTGTGTGAAAGGGCACATCCAGGCGTCGCTCCCTTCTCTTTTCCTGGATGACCATGGTCACTAATGCCCATGCATTTTGCAACAGCACAGCCACCTTTCAAGGTTAACACTACTATCAAAACGATAAAGATCCTATTTTCTCCCCCAAGGGTGTCAACTGTGTGGCTCTGTCTCAACACCTTTTTTAGGTGTAGCGACTGCAACGTATCTTTTCTCACAAGTGTTTGAAATACACCAAAACATAAAAGGTTGTGGTAAATATTTGACTATGACAGCAGTTTGAAAAGCTAGTTAAAATATTTGCTGTAAAGAGCCAAATTTGATTTTACAGTGAAATGATGTGCAGGAAGGAAGAAGACCTCCTGTTCTATAATGGATCTGTATGCATATGTGTACAAAGTGCAGCATTCCTAAATACTGATAAAATACACAATATAATTTGAGAAATACATTAGGCAGATATGTAATAGATACAGCTTGGGGCTTAATGATCTCTGAAAACATGACGGTCCTCATAGTAAACAAACATAAAAAGCTATTGTTTTTCATACGTTTATTCTTTTTTTGCCACATAACCTTGTGTTTTTTAATCTCCTCTTAATTCTCTCTTAAAATGTGTCCTTTTTTCTAAATCTAATTTTGTGAAATCTACCTTTAAAGTTGGTTGTAAAATTAGCTTTTTTATTATTATAATAAAAACTCAGAATGCCTATTCTTTAGGAGCAGTAAGTGACAGATTGAATGAAATTTAAAGCCATGCTTCTTGTCAGACGTGTCACGTTTTTCATGCCTTTTAACCCATGTAATGGGGGACTATTACTGGTATTGTTTGCGGCGCAGCACCTTTTATAGAGAAAAACCAAGAGAGCTGTCTGTATGTCATAGAGTTTCACCTTTCTGACATTTTAACAGAGACTTTGCAAAGTTTTCTGGTATTTCAGACAATGAAACAGAACCTTTTGTAGGTAAAGGAGGATCTAATTCAGAGTCAAACATATTCTGCAAAAAAAAATCCTCCATTTGCATAATATTTGAATATGAAAAGGGATGGCTTTTACAGCAGGATTTTCTTTTCTGTATTTTATTGCTGGCATCTATTGTTCACCGATCTGCACTTAAAGGGACAATTTGTAACTAATTTAGAGTTTAATGAGCAAAAATCAAGTATTGTTTTTATGAATACATATTCTGGCAAAATCTAATAACATCACAGTAATTAGAGGCGTCCTAACTTTGTCCCATGTGGGCCAGAATTGTCAAGTTGAAAGTACTAGAGGGCCACAATAATCAGATATTTTATTATGTTATAAAAAATACTAAAGTACGCATATTGTGATTTTTGTTTTACCAAAAAACAAGCATTATTTTGATGAAATAAACAACATAGTGTCAACAAATGGAACCTCTAAATCATACTAATCCAAAAATGCAAAAATATTTCTTAACAAAAGAAAGGCATACAGTTTTCTAAAATTTTTGGGTTGCTTGTTTTCTGCTTTGGTCCACAAAAAAAATAATGTGGCAACTGGATTGTTACGACTCCCAAAGCAAACTGCATTTAGTATGCAAATTTCAGTGTGTATGTGCCCTTCTGTGATTGGCTCCTGAGGACCAAAGACCATGGATTGGTGGCCTGCCAGAGGTTAAATCTATATATATATATATAACACGCTGGTGCGGGTTTCCTGTCATCCATCCTCTGCACATTATGGAGTTGTAGGACTGAGCTGCTGCTTGTATTTAGCATCTAGTTTTCTCCTGTTTACTTTATTTAGGGAGGTAAGTTTAGTTTTTTTTGTCATTTGGTTTGGTTTTTTTCGTCAAGGTAAGTTTGGGTTAATCTTAAGAGTTCCTTTTGTATGTGTTTGGCATTATAGCTCACTCTGAAGTCATATACTTTAATTGTAACATCAACGCAAAAGACTGCTTTAAAATAAATGTCAATATAAGATGTTAAAAACTGTGTTGGCTGCTTGAGGTCCGACAAGGATGGCTCTTTCATGTTGTGATCTGGCCACCCCTAGACGGGTCATAACAGGATACGAGTCATTCTTTCTTCAAAAACCCTTCCTTTAATTAGCCATGTATAAGGAATAGTTGTCCCCAAGTCTGCGTTTGTGTAAAAGTTGCTGAATGTTTTTGGCCCTATGTAATGATTCTGTCTGTTCCTGCCTGTGAAACCCCTGTCTGCAGTCTCATGATGTCGTTCCCTGTTCCTGCACCCGCTCTGCACAGGTAATCAAGGTCTGAGCAGGTACACCTGCATAGGCTCCAATTAAGTGGAGTCACTGCATCCAGGAGGAGCACTATATATTCCAGGGTGTAACTGCCAGATTATTGAAAACTACCTTGTTAGTAAACCATTCAGAGCCCATCAAAGCCCAGATTCACCTCTTGCCTAAACCCTACTGGAAAGCTCTGCCTGTTGACTGCCTTACTGTGAATGACCCAAGCCCTAGGAATTCTGGGCAATTTTCGGAGAAAACTTGGTAGGGTCTGCAAAATACTAACGACTGGGGTTACGTTCATCTTCCAGCATGACAACCCTCAACATACAGCCAGAGCTTCATTGGAATAGTTTAGATCAACACGTATTCAATCATGTTAGAACGGCGCATTCAAAGTCTTAACAGATCATATTGACAATCAGTTTCAATGGTAAATAACTGATGTTTACAGATGCTCTCTGTCCACTCGTACTGCCCTTGAGCTTTTTGGCAAAGATGAGTGAGTTACAAGCTTTCTTTGGATGTGTGAAGCTTGTATTGACATACCTGAAAAGACTTGCAGCTGAAATAGTGAATGATGGGTGAACAAATATTCACTTACTAGGGCTGTATTCAAACGACAAACCACAGTTTTCAGATTATCATTTGCAAAAACATTGGAAACTGTCTCATTTTTGTTTTTTCTTCACAGCTATGGGCTATTTTTGGCTAGGCCTATCACATAAAGTACAACAAAATAAATTCAAGACTATTGCAATACCACTATAAAATGCTGTATAGGCCTACTGGGGTTGTAGAACCTTGAGGTATCAATGCCACAACACTATCAGAGGAAATGAAGAGCATAATGTGCCACAGCATTTAATTATATAAGCAGATTGCACGGCCCACAAGAAAGCAGTTGTCTTCTTGTCAGTGTTTGGCATGGAGGAGAGTTTAAGTCAGAATGAGTCATGCCGAAAGACACACGTCTACCTGCCAGACATCTTTTCCCTCTCACATGTTTCCGAGTGGCAGTTCTGAAAGACCCTGACAGGGGGTCCACACAGCCCGTCCATCTGGATCACACTATGGCGGCTTTATGGGTCACAGTTTGTCTCTCGCTATCTGCTCTGACACCACCACACACACACACACACACACACACACACACACACACACACACACACCCATACCCTCTCCTGTCCGTGCGATCATCCTGATACTGACCTGAATGTAATAATGAGGCCGCACACACTTTCAGATTCAAGCAAACAGAGACAAGCACACAAAGGAGCCAGGAAGAAGCACATATTTGATCCAAGCAACATGCTACAGGATGTAAGAAAAGCATGTGGTTGGGAAAGAGCAGAACGCAGAAGAGGACTAAAATATTGCAAGTCACTGATTAGCTTCTGAATCACATACTAGAAAGGAAGAACATACCACATCTAATATGCTGAAACTTGCAGTACTAAAACCAATATCTCTCAGAGAGTAATGTGAGCACAATGAAATCTACGAATAACAGGAGAGGGAAATAAACTTATCCAGCACATCCCCGGCAGCTGGAATCATGAGGTATGGTCCAAGTCTAATTTAAACAACAGACAGAAAAACAGAAGGGTGAGATTTGCTTGCAGCTGAAATCCCCGAGGGAGAATATAGACCTTAGACGCATCGCTCAGCCTGTCAGTTAACACTGAGTTAGTGTCTTGACTTAGTAAGAAGAATAGAAGCTGTGATTGTTAACTGATGAGAAAACGGCAGCATCTGACCCCCGTCGCTCTGAGGCAATATTAGCAAATTTCTTTTTTATCTTATCATAGCAAGCATTTGTAGCAGCTGACAAATTTTCACAATGCGGCTGAGAGGTTCTGTGTTTGGCAAGCTGATGCTCCTCTGACGCACTAAAATGAGGTTTCCTTGGGATTATCTTTAAAATGGCAAACATGATGAGTCAGATAAAAGGACTGTTACCAGACAAATATTAAAACATCCTGTATGAGACTTATAGATAAAATGCATAAAAATTAAGCTATATATAAATAGAATAGAAATTTTAACCACATTTATTTTTACCCCCAAATAACTCCAACAGCTGGCAGAGTCCCTATATATTTTTCACATCAAAGGTATGTTTATGGCATAGATAGATAGATAGATAGATAGATAGATAGATAGATAGATAGATAGATAGATAGATAGATAGATAGATAGATAGATAGATAGATAGATAGATAGATAAATGACAACCAGCATTCTGACTGAGCTACTTAAATTACCACTGCCACTGATAACAATGGTAACATTCATTCAGTTCAGTTCAGTTCAATTAAAATACTTTATCAGATACATTTCATGCTGAAGTGTATCTGATAATTGTGTTTTGATCATCAAGAATAGAATTTAAAATTCTCGTTCCCCTAAAATCCTTAATAATCGAGCTCCATCATATATCAGAGCTCTGATTACCCCGTATGTTCCTAACAGAGCACTTCACTCTCAGACTGCAGGTCTGCTGGTGGCTCCTACAGTCTCTAAAAGTAGAATGGGAGGCAGATCCTTTAGCTATCAGGCTCCTCTCCTGTGGAACCAACTCCCAGTTTTGGTCCGTGAGGAAGACACCCTGTCTACTTTTAAGACTAGGCTTAAAACCTTCTTTTTTGACAAAGCTTATAGTTAGAGTGGCTCATGTTACCCTGAACTATCTCTATAGTTATGCTGCTATAGGCTTAGGCTGCTGAAGGACATCAGGGTCTATTTTTCTCACTCTGCTGAGTTCTACTGTTCTCCTATGTGCATTGTTTGTTGTTATTTCAACTTTTAGCTTTATGTTCTCTCTATCTTTTTTTTATCTTCATAGTAGGTACACCTGGTCTGGCATTCTGTTAGCTGTGACATTATGCGGGTGAAGGAGGGGATCACGGTCCGTAAGCTCTGCACAGATGAAAACTAACTTACCTCGGCATGCCGAGTGCTTGAAGGGACTTGACTGACTAACTCTAGCATTGCGGTCTACTTTCTGATTAATTCAGCTAAAAGTTCAACCACTTGAGGCCTTCATAAGGCATTTAAGATAGCCAATTAACCCTAAAGTATGAAATAAAGTAAAAAGAGAGGATAATGTCACTGCAAAGGTAACATACCCAATCCTGGTGAAGTAGAACTTTGTGAATTCAGCAACATCGTCAGTACACCAACACTGTACAATACAGCAGAGCATCAAAACCTTTTCCATAAAATGTAATTTCTTCCCTCCTATCTACACCCACCAACGTGAGTCTTCTAATATGCCAACATATATGGCAAGACTGGAAACATAATTGTTTTTGAGAGTAAAAATTACACGTTTCATTTCTTTTAACCCTATCATAGGTGCTGTAATATATTATCATTTATCATTTGAGAATGTGAGTATCTGTCATTTTTAGTCAGAGAATTATGGCTAAAATGATAAACCCAAGGTTTGATGTAGAAGAGGAAAATCAGGGTTGGCATTATAATAACCATGTATTTCATATAATATTGCTGTAAAAACACAATTATTGAAGCAACTTTTCGAAATGCAATATAATTTGATGTACACTGGGAGGTGAGTTAAAACATACAAATTGCTTTCCGTACTCTATTTTCCTTCCTCGTACATATCCACACCTAGAAAAATACCTCATTCATATTCAGTACTTTACCAGACATTTCCAGATTGTGCAGAAACACTGAGATGAGATACAACTTGAGCTCTCTGATATGCAAAGACGTAAGGTGACCAGAGTTTCTGGGTGAATGTTTTAACTCCTGTTGGAAAAATATGAAGCAGGCCTCACCAGGGATTTGTGGCTGCTTAGCTTGACACCATATAAAGAGAATTATTGTTTTATATCCTTGTGTTTTCTTTCCAAATGCATTAATGGGGAATTTTACTTTACCTATAACTACCTATATTTAACAATCATTCGGAAAAAAAATGTTTTTATGTTGGAGTGTCACGATAAAGTGAGTTAGTTTTTTTTATATAGTCTAAAAGGTTTTTGACCTCTTACAGCCCCTTTACAGCTAAGCCACTTTAGAGCACAGTAGTTTGCTTTCAATAGAAGAAAAAAATCCATGTGCATAATATTTACCATTCACTCTGCTGATAAAATATTTTCAAAAGTCTTTCTTTTTCATTCTGGACATAAGTCGCTCAGAATATTAGTTCATCTCTTCTGTGATCTCCTGCAATCACCTTACTGTTTGTACTTTATCTTCCTGTGTGTCAGTAGAGGTTAAAGTGGGATTTGGTAGGTGGATGAACGCTTAAATCAAGTGCAGCAGTGCAGTAGAGGAAATAACTCACTTCTAAAATCTTCCCCTTTCATAAAAGAAATGAGCAGAAGTGACCTGTTTATGTTGGTTGATAGACTATACGATACACTGACTTGCTTTCCAAAGAAACTAAAAGCAAAAGAAGTAAAAATGAACAACAGTGCTGGGAACTGGTAGATCCGTACCTCCTTCCACAGAGGCTCTTTTACATTTCTTTTAAAGAATATTCTTACAAAGACTGCTAAATTATGGGATTGTACAACTTGTGGCTGTTACATCAGCTTCTCAGGAATTTCAGCAGATTCTTTGCAATATCCGTACCTCTTTCTGACACAGGATCAGGAAATAAAGAAGAAAACGAATTAGAAAACTGTGAACCTGAAAAATGTTCATCCACACCTGAAACAGAAATTTGAGGAAAAACTCTAAGAAACAAAATACCAATGAGAGGAAATTACCTATCATGCTCCTACTCACAACGGCTTAGTTTAACTGTGATCTGTTTTTAACTCTCAATGATAACACTGCAGCTTAAATGTAAAAGTTTGAAATATCGAACATTATGATTGTTTTAAATATTAAGTTGTGCTATTTTAGGGAGGGGGGGGCGGTTACTACTTCTGTTTTTTCCAGTGTTGAAGCTATTTATTCAACAACTTTCCAATGTACGTTATACTGTCTTGTAAACTGTGGTAAATTTAAAGACTAATCCAAACCTAACCAAACTCTATTGACTACCTTTAGTGTGTACCTCACTCATTACCAGGCAACATTTGCAAATATATTTAGACGCGTTTAGATTTTCACAGTCTCAGTCTTATATATGTCGGGAGGATTGGTGGCCTAGTGGTTATAGAGCGAGACGCTTGCGTCCTGAACAGGCTGCGAGGTTCCTGGTTTGACCCCAACAGAATTCCACCCTGGGTCCCTGAGCAAGACTCTTTGACCCAGAATGCTCCCTGGGCACCACACAGTGACAGCCCACTGCTCCCTAAGGGAGGGGAGTAAATGAGGACAAATTTCATTGGAATGTGTGTTGCAATGACTATAAGGATTATTTTTGACTGTATTTAACTAGAAGTTGTGTCAAAGACCGATACAAAACAGTTCATATTGTGAAGCAAAAGTAAAATACTATGTAGCTTTCAAAAAATTTTTGCAAACAAAAATCAGAAAGGTCTGGCGTGCCATTTGTATACAGCCCCATTAAGTGAAAACTTTGTAAACTTTCTCTACAATTACAGCTGCATGTCTTGTGGAATATGTCTCCACCCACTTCAAAAATGTATGATACATCTAAAGATACATTTTCCTGTATAAAACAGGCTTGGCAGCAGTAGAACTGAATCTGTAAGTGTTTGTGATTGTGTGCTTGTGTATGTTTTTTCAAAAGAAAAATGCTCAATAGTGGTTGTCAGGAGCCAAAGACCCACCCCTCCAGAGCACTGAGGCAGACGTCAGGGGAACCAGAACCCCAATTTCCCGAAGGGACCCCGAGAACAAAGGTCCCCAAGAGTTACCAACATAGGGAAAGCTGCCTCCCCATCCCAGGGAAGAGCAGCGAGGAGCCCCAGGAACCCCTCCCCCCACCCCAACAGCCGCAACGCTGAAGCCCCCAGGAGCCGTGGGGACCCCACCGATCTTTGATATTGTTTCAAAAGGTAACTATGCTCTAAACTTCCCAACAATTGTCTCCCTGACCAATTGTCCCCCTGAATGGTTTTCATGATGCTGTTTGTTTACTGGTGTTGTCTAACAAATCTTTAAGGCCTTCAAAGTATTTTACTGACATTGATTTACTAATCAACTGACTTCTGAGAGCAGTTGGTTGCTCCAGAGTTTATTTAGAGGTTTCACAGTAAGATAAGCAGAGTAAGCCAATTTTATTTGTAAAATAAAATCATTTTCATTCCAATTCACAATCCTATATTACCTTGGGTTGGTCTATATTATGAAACCCCAATAGAATACAATCAGGTTTCCTGATTTTATATCCATATAATTTGGGACTACAGTCTTTGCCGCCACAACACTGCGAAGTAGCAGCAAATCTGCACCTAAAGAGTTTGCAGGCATGTCAGAATAAGTGGAGCATGCTCAAGACAAATAATCACTGCAAGCTATTATTTGCTGCAGCCTCCATCCTGCTGACTTTCCTTTGGGTTGAAGAGATACAACACAGTAATATCAGGCACTTACGGGACAACTGAAATCTAAAAGGATATATACCTCTTTCTCCATTTTTAGGCGATTATTTTTGCTCTAATTTGTACATGTGCTTTATTTAGAGGAAATAGATTTTTTTTTTTTAAATACATTTAAAGAGGGATGTATCAATCATCTTTCAGAGATTCTTTGCATTAAACAGCTTTGTCAATGTCACATTAAGAGTCTGGGTACTATAATGTTTATATAACCTTGCTTTTCTGTGCTCAGCATGGAGCTTGACGAGAAAGAGTCTTTATTCAACCACCTTGGCCCTCCAGGCATTATCATTTGAAACAACCAACTTAGCTGTCTCTCCTTTAACAGCCCTTATGTTAAAACACAATAGTTATTACCTGTCTTCTTTTTAACCTCCAACGACAAGTTGATTTATAATTCAGTGTATTTAATTAATATGTCCACTTTTATAATATAGAAACTCACAACCAAATTACTGTTAACCAATAAATAGACCAAAATGATTGGCATTGTCATACGGCAACAGCTCTCTCTCACAAACACAAGTCCCACTTCCTTCCAGGCACATTTTACCACCAGAAGCAATTTATCATGGCATTTGAGTGCTGCCATCATCGTGAATATCCTTTTAGTCTGAATCTGTCGTTTTTCCTCATTATTCAAATTCATGTCATCAAATAATAAATCTGGATTAACAGCAAACTCATCAGCGGCTCACATCAATAAACAACGTGGCAATTGACTTGGCGTTCACTTCAGCTGCTGCAAGGCATACAAGGGCTTGATAAAAAGCCACACTTTTCTTCCCCATGCATAGATCTGCAAAGCAATCAAAGCCCATGCAATTTTAAAGCTTAAAAGGTAAACAATGTTTGTGTGGTATTCATTTGATAGTCCAATGTGGGCCTTGGTACTGGATTAAATAGGATGCTGTTAAAGAGGATAAGACACACAATAGTCCTGGAATGTCTCTCAGTAATGAGGAAATTAATTACTAGAATTATTAATTAACAAGAGTTTTAAATAAGACAAATGGCATAGGAACTAAGCTTTACATCGATTATACGCATAATTATCCACAGGGTGTCTGTTGGGACATGTCCAGGATGTACACCCCCTGTTGCCAAATTACCATTGAAGATTGGCACTATAGCACCCGTGATCCTGCATGGATTGCATTGTGTATTTTTTTAAATGTTTGTGATTTTATTTATTATTTTTTTCCCCCATATAAAAAAGATGTTTAGTTGAAGTGAAGAAGGCAAGAAGCAGGTGACTTACAGTTATTTATATAGCATCCCCCACATTGACACCTTTGGTAAAGATCTTTAACAAGCCTTAAAATGAATTCAGCTTTCACTGCAGAAGTATGATCACACGGGGAACATTAGAGAACAATCCAGCTTTTTAATATAAGTGCATTTACATTTTATAGGGGTGAAACATGCAATGGAAGGGATCTTTCTTCCTTCATTTTTGGATAATCTCTCTCTCTAGATCATCCAGAGTCGATGGTCGTATCTATGTTCTCTCCTCTTGATCCCTACCCATACATTTTTTGCATGATTTAGGTCAGTTTTCCTTCATGTTTTTTGGGACCTAACTGCAACCACAAGGTAGGGGTAATGCTGGATTGGAAAAAAATTAGGAGAGCAGAAATAAATTAGCAAGTGGGAAACAGAATCTGAAAATGAATCACTGAACAAAGGAGCAAAAAATACTGAGGAAGGTGATTAGTGGAGAGAAAACAGGTGGTGCATTACAGCTGGGAGGAGAAAACGACAACTGAGGGATGTTGATATGACACAAAACAGGCAGACAGGGGGAACAATATCTTAGCAGAACCCACGGTTATTAAACACAAGCGAGCACTGAGAAAATGCAAAAACCTAAACAAATTACTTAAATCACAGGAATGACTGGAAACAAAAGAACCAAGGTTCCAGACCTCTGATCAAACCATACAAAACCAAACTCAAATTCTTGCAGATCAAGACATTTTCTAGCAAAGGCCACCAGATTTCTATTTAAAATATCCCAGTATTTGAAAGAGTTGCCCATCCAATGCCCTCTAACAAGGTTTAAAGGGTCTTTGAAAGAGAAACAAACCCCAACTCATCACACCTTTTAACAGTTATTTTTCCATACCTCCATTGTTTTCTTCACACCTACCGTACCTGTATTTAAAGGCAAAAATTTTAATTCTCAGCGTCATCTGATCAAATCATAGTTTTATCTAAAGTCTCAGTAGACATTACTACTCATTGTTTATGTTTACAATGCTAGGACAGAAACACCCTTTTTCCTGGTCTCCAAGTCAAATAGATATCAAGTTGACAGTATCTAGCAGTTGCTGTGGAAAGTTGGTGATCCCCAAGATAGCAATCATTGCTGCAGTCATTTAATAGTAAGTTTGGGAGATCTGTTTTTACCTCCCTTACCACCCTGCTCACTGTGTATGACAGGGAAATACAAATGTTAGATGAATAGCTATTTCTTAACTATTTCCTGACTTAGAAAATACACTTAACAGCCTCACTTAAATTACTGTCATTTTCCAGTTTGAAGAGCGAGCAACAGAAAATGACCTCTTTGTCAGTGCATATCAAACCCAAGCGAACAGGAAAAATACATTACTCCAATAGTACTTGCTACTGCTGCTGCTACTCCTACTACACACCAGCAGCAATAAGAACACTGAAAAGCATAAAATTGATATGCACTGATAAGATAACGTGATGAACAAAATCAAGTTAGCAGTGAACTCTTTCCTTTCGGTAAACACTGGAAAGTGTGAGATCTGACTTAATTATTAATCTTCTTTTAGATTTTTATGTAGAAACAAAAGTGCCTGGATCCAAGGACCGCGCAAGCAGTAGGGCCACGGGCCAGCCTACTTTTGATCATCCATGCATCCATCTTCTAACACGTCTATCCCTTGTGGGGTCGCGAGGGGCACTGGTGCCTATCTCCAGCTGCCAATGGTTGAGAGGCGGGGTACACCCTGGACAGGTCGGCAATCCATCGCAGGGCAACAAGAATTTAGGAGAATTTAGACAGTCATGTTTTTGGACTGTGGGAGAAAGCCGGAGTACCCGGAGAGAACCCACGCATACACAGGGAGAACATGCAAACTCCATGCAGAAAGACCCAGGGCAAGGATAGGACTTGTACCCAGGACCTTCTTACTGCAGTGCTACCCACTGCACCACTGTGCAGCATAATCAAACAATGTAAAATCAAATTTAGAACATAAATAAATACTGAAATCTTAAATAGACCCTTTTTTTTAAATGCACATTATGGAAGCAGCGGCATTATTCTCCAAAGAGAGAGCGATAAATTATTGTACACAAAAATGTATGGGCTGATTATGTCATGTGACGTAAAAAAAAAAAAACTTTTCCCACAAAAACGCTGGCCACCTGGCGCTGCTTGTGGACGCTGCTTTGTTACCCGAGCCAGCAGCGAAACATCCCAGGCTGTCAGTGTCTGGTAGAGGGGCATACCAGCCAGGTGGAGCAGCAGACCTTTCTGCTGAAGCTTCCCCGGGGGGGTTCACGTTCAGCGTCGAGTGAAGCGACAGCAGCTGCAGTTCCCTTACCTTCGTTGGCATCGTGTCAAAAAAAGGATCTTGTTATTTTACGCCGTTTGATTGTCTGTAAAACTTTAAGGCTAACGAAGCACACAGGGATGTTTTGACCACAGTAGGTGCTTTGAGTATAGTCAGGGACTTCATCCAGCATAATGACAGATGGAGACACTTCTCTGGGAATATGTGGAGCACGGGTGAGTGGAATTTCTTTTCAAACAGTTTTTATTCTGTTAATAACCTATTGTGTCAGCTGTAATATAATGATCGCAAGTGGAAATAAATCCGGGGCGTGTGTTTTTGAATGTCAGAACAAAAGGGGGAAACAAAATGTTGGTTCGCCGACTTTTAATTATAACGTCCATGTCAGACACATTTATCACGTTCAGGGACCACAGCCTGTGAGAAAGCATTATATTGTGGTATCTAAAAATTGTTTAGCTTGTATCACATGACACAAATAAGTTGTGCGGTCAGGGGAATGCTGGTGTTTTCTGTATGCACGTGTCTATTGGGTGGTGGTATTGAGTGTATTGCCTGATGGGCCCGACCAATTTCAAACGCGTTCCGTGGTCCATGCCTGAGTCAACGGTAGCATTGTCTTCAGAAGTTTCCCTCATTCTCAAACAGAAAAGAGATTGCAGCCAGTATTTAACTATTATATACACATACTGCACACATATTTTAATTCACAAAGTTTAAGGATTCCTCTTTGGGGGGAAAAAAACTATAAAAGTAACTTTTTACCATTTGATGGTAAGATGAGGGCTTTGGTTGTTGGGTTTCTTCTCCACGTATTAGTGTTGGATTTCTTAAATTTTCCCTTTCCTTTGAGAGCTTCTGAATCCTGATTTCAGATCAACCAAGATTTCATTCTGTCTTTACTGTAAACGTGAGTACTTTATGCTCACCGTTGGAGCCGACTCAACCTGGCCGGGTCATGGAACGACTCCGTAGCTTTATTACGATCGTACTCTCATCTGCATTTTAATCTAGTCTGTATCACACCTCGGCTGTCACTGCAGGCAAGCTGAAGAAGTGAGTGGTGCACATGTGCAAGGCTCGTCTTTGGGCAGCTGTGCACACGTCAGAGGAGTTGATCAACGAACGTGACGGTGTCTAGCTATCCAGCTAACAGCTGTGCTGTCTGCACACCAACACAAACACTGGCTGACACAACAACATCCGCTGATGGAAACTCAGCTCCAGCGTCTGTTCTCATGAGAAACAGCACACATGTTGATGGGTTTCAGATCAGCTTTATTTGTGACAAGATTCGTATTTTTAATACATATGTTCAAATTTTAACATTTTAACTCTAAACCTTGTGAATAAGATTTAGTATATAAATAATGTCAAGACAACTAAGTTAAAACAACCAGCCCAGATAGATACAGCAGGGCAAAAGTTTTTTTAGTAAGTAGCCACCTGATGCAGGTCAAAGTTTAAACAACTTTTATTAAGCTTGTTCTGAATTTCCTTCTAAGGAAGGCATTCCTCACACCGAGCCAATGTTTATGTTTCAAATAGTTTCCTCTATTGCTTCTGCTGCAGGATACAAGTACTTTCCCTCTTCACTGAGCCCTGACTAGAAGTCTACCAAAATGAGAAGTGTTTTCACTTCACTATCTATTATAACTTAAAGTAATAGAAATGTGCTTCTTAACCCAGTATTTATGCAGTATTTCTGTTGGGTTCATCATTTTCAAAAAAAAAATAAAAAATCCTCAACGCTCTGGTCCAAGGTAACATTTTTAGTAGAGACTTAAATCTCAAGTATCAGGTTAGGGTTCAGATCAAGGCCTTTTTGAATCATCAATATAACAGAGACCCACAATAAACTCCAGTTTTCTTTTTTTTTATGTGTACTGCCTGTAAATATAACCCATACTCCTAAAAAGGCATGTGGACACATTTTGCCCATTTCTACCCATCACAGTATGAATTTGTATGCACAGTATTATAAAATTATATTTTTGGTCAAAAGAACTTGGCTATTTCTGAGAAATCTACGTTTTCTTTGCCATTTAAAAAGACCTTCACATTGAGAGAGATTAAATTGACTACTGGAACTCCATGTGAATATCTTAACATATTCCAAGAGTTTTATTAACCCTTTTCCTATAATATTTGTCAATAAAAAAGTTTTCAGAAAGGTAGTAAGGTCATGTTAGTTCTTGTTTTTAGGAATGAGTATAGAGTTCCGATCTGTTTCCGAAAAAACTTACTTTGTCAGAAAGTGAGAAAGTGTGCTTTCTGCAAGTAGGTCACATATGTGCAACATTATATCATGCTTAAGTTCACAGAGAAGTTATGGATTTACCAGCTGGCAGGCAAGTCATTATCTATAGAAGTGAAGTTTTTACAGGTTATTTGCCTCGGTGTCTGTGCTCTCACGCTAAAGCCCTGTAAGGTTTCAGATAATTTTATTTTCATTTCCTTGTCTCCCTGTCAAGTCTGTTCCACTAAATAACTAATCTAGCAAAGTCTGTAAGTCTCAAGAGATTTGCCTGTATAAAGAAAAGATTAATAATAATATTTTTGTGGTAAATAACAACCAAAGCAGGTAATCAAGGATAAACTGAGCCATGTTCTTTTGGGGTGTAACCAGTAAAGACTTTTGCATGATTGTCACCTAGACTGAACCCTCGTTCTGCTCCCAGAATATATGGATATGGAAATAAATTTTAACCATATTCCTGAGAAAAAATGTCATAGTTATAACAAATATGTTTCACAAATCAAATTTATGCTTTACAAAAATTTGTTTGAACACTGAATAATTTACTCTAGGTATAACAGGTCTAAGCATGGCAGTTTTCTAACTAGTCTCAATATAATGTGGTCCTAATGCCAAAATAAGTGTTAAACTATAAAAAAACTACTAACAAACCAACATAGTTTCTTGCCTTTCTACAAACTCTTATCCAACTTAACCAACTTGTCGCCTCCTGTGTACTTGATGCCTGTGAAGTGACATCTAAGGACCAATAACAATGTCCTTAAATGTCTTTTGTGAAGTATACCACAGCACAAACTTGGCTTATGCTTTTCATTTCCCAGATGTATGTGAGTGAAGGTGGTCACACCATTGAAGGAACTACTGTCGCTAGCATTAACGTAAATCATGTAAACAAAGCACAAGAGTTCTTGATCCTTGTCATTATATGACGGCCATTTTCTTATTATACCATCTTTCCAGGTAAATGCTTTTTGATTGAGGGGCATCTCTGTGTTCTTCTTTAGTAGTATTCCTGTCTAGAACAGAATTGCCTTCAGCCTATATATAATGAAGCTATTACGAAAGATCAAGCTGGAAGACTCATCCAAATCCAGTTGAGCTTAAACCGAGCATCAGCTGAGCTTCGTCCCTCCTACACCTCATCTCCTCCTCCATGCTCTCAAGATTCACCCGATTACTTCTCCCCTATGGCCTACACCACTAGTCCCCAGACCTCAGGGGGAAGACTTCACTAATCCTAATCCTAACATGAATATCCAAGCTCATTGACATTCGCAGCTTTCACGTCTTCTGCCGGGCTCGAAGCGCCAAGGAACTTTTCTAATGTATGTCAATAAATCTCTCTAATTGCCTCTTTTTGTCCGTGAGTGTCTCCAGATTGAACTGCCTTTTGTTCATTAGGTTAATGGGCCTGAAGCAAAATAACTTCACCGTTAGGAATAATACTTAAAAAAAATCATTAGCCAAATTATATTAGTATTCGGTTTTATTGCAAGAGTTAGTGAGTAGATTATTATTATTCCAACCAAAGTGCTTTGCCTTTGTTCTTGTGGATGCTGTTCAAGCTGCTGCTCTTCTGCTTTAGCCCATATAAACATCTGAGCTTTGGGCCCTTATCAGCCACAGTCTTTGCAAGAAATTAATATTGGTGATGTGTAAAGTGCTGTGTAAATGGTTAGCAACAGCCATAACAATAAAAACATTATGAAATTAGAATTATCTAACAAATACTACCCAATGCTGTATATATACCAGACCCAGATCTAGAAAAAAAAAGGATCACCACACAAGTCAGAATTGTTTTAATTTGTTGCTGCACTTTCCTTGAGGGCTTTCTTATTGACGGCTCAATACTTCAGCACAGCCGTTACGTTTTGCAGTTTGCTTTTGCTGCTCCATCATCACATCTAATGTGGACTCATTCAATGTTGCTTATAGCCTCAGTGATTGACAGGTAGGCCTAATGTTCCAGGGAGGAATGACATGATGAGCTAGAGCAAACTGATCCAGCCATAGGGCGCTTGTTCATGTGTTTACAGGTTCACTCCTAACTGTGCGCTGAGCAGATCTGTCTGATTGACAGGTAAGAAGGCATCTAACACCGCATAAAACCTCCACAGGCTTAACAACCAGCCCACCAGGGATGTAGTCCAGTATGCCAGTCCGCCCCTACTCAGAATGAATTTTAATGGCAGGTGTGAACAAGCACCTAAAACACTGTGTTTGGACGAAGGCCCAGTGGATACTGTAAAACCTGCATCAACTCAAGGAGTACATTGTTTCACAGGAGCTGCTGGTCATCTTCTACACTGCCACTGTTCAGTCTGTCCTGTGTTCATCTATGACTGTGTGGTTTGGCTCATCCACAAAACAGGACACGTCCAATCTACAACTAACCATTAGGTCTGCAGAGAGAATCATCGGGGCTGACCTTTCCTCCATCCAGGACCTGCACACGTCTAGGGTCAGGTAAAAGACTGCTAACATCCTGCAGACCCCACACATCCTGTACACAAACTATTTAGACTTTTACCTTCAGGTAAAACTATTCGCTAAAATAGTGCTAGAGACAGTTTCCTACCCCAGTCCGTGAATCTAACAAACACTTAACACTCATATAACCCACATCGATACCATGCTTATTTGCACCAATTCAAGACGTCTACTACTTCAAGGAAAATATTTCTATTTACCTTGTTTGTATTGTGCTTAAAATGCCATTATTGAGTGCAAAGTGGAACTGAAGTCAAATTAATTGTTGCATGAAGCAATTGTTGGCAAATAAAACTGATTCTGTTTGTATCTCAACTAGCGATGCACTGATCCAGTTTTTTCTGATTAAATCTGATACTGATACCTGGGCTGAGTGTATCGGCCGATAATCGATACCGAGACCCTGCTACTGTTGACTGAATGGACCATATTCATTCTTAGACATCCTGTCTGTAAAAAGGAGTGCTACCGCAGGTCATTTATTCCTGCTGCTATCAGATTTTACAATGCTGCACTGTAACTGCAACTGTGACCATAACTGTAATAATTAATGTGCAATAACCAAGGTGCAATAATCTATTTAATATACTGTCCTACAACCCGTGCAATAAGCCTGATGTAGTGACTTCTGCTGCTATCAACACCTGAACATAAGTCAGTACACATGTATGTATATATGTACAAATGTATACAATGTATATGCACATATATACGCGTAGGTACGTATGTATGTAGGCGCATAGATATATGTATATATTTAAGTATATATATATATATATATATATATATATATATATATATATATATATATATATATATATATATATATATATATATATAGATAGATAGATAGATATATGTATATATTTAAGTATATATATTTAAGTATATATATTTAAGTATATATATATATATATATATATATATATATATATATATATATATATATATATATATATATATATATATATATATATATATATAAAAGACCACTAAGAATGTAAATGAGACATTTACATTCCTATTTCCTTTTTTGTATTTTTTGGTATTCTTTTTGATCCATTGTAGATATGAAGATTCACTGTATATAACTGAATGCACCTTCCCTACTCTGCACCTTCTTGTATGAGCCGATGTGACGAGTGAATTTCTCCATTGTGAGATCAATAAAGACTATCTTATCTTATCTTATATTTCTTGCCATGTTTGTGGTGTTGAATACAACAACTTTATCTCCAGCCAGTTGCAGATATTGCATGTTGCATTTGGACTTGTCGGTATATCAAGTTTGAAATATTTCCAAATAGCAGACTTGGCTCGGTCGGACACTTGCTCCATGTTGCTCTATGTTAGCTGCTCTCAATGGATATTCGGAGCATTACAGTACACTGTGTCACTACCTGATAGGACCCCTGAGCTGTCTACAAGACTGCCCGACTGCAATGTCTAAACTAGAAGTGCATTTATGTAAAGCATCCCATGCCCAGAGTACGCGCTAGCAGCAATACACCTTGTAAATCAATTCAATGGCCTTGTGTTAGAAACTGGGCAGGTTAGTCCAACTATTCTGTCCTCCCAACAGAGACTGATAGATCTCACTCTCGGGGGAGAGCTGTGTACGCTTTTCTTGAAATGAGTATATTTTTTCTTGATTTGAGCACCTTAATAATTTGCCAATACAATGAGTATTTTTACCTCTAAAATAAGATAATTAGATATCCTGCACTTCAAATAAGATGATGGAGATGAATTGGTCTTATTTACCTGCTCAAATCAAGGAAGATACACTAATTTCGAGAAAAGCTTACTTACTTTTAGTTCCTTGGGAAGAATATTTAATGTGCCTTATAATCCGGTGCGCCTTCTGGTCTGAAAAATACGGTGTATAGATTAATTACACACATAGGGACGTTTTTAAGCCTTTATTTCTGCTAATTCTAATTATTTTTCATGACATGACATTTAAAATTATAATATTACATCAGACCAATAAAAATAAACACTTTAATGCAGAAATGTGAGCTTTGTGGAAAAAGCATTTTTAATCCCTGCTTAAAGGTAGTTATTTTAATCTGACAAACGGGCCTCATCAAAACACATATTATAAGTTACTGAACATGACTGTAAATCAATTTTTTATGGCTAGTGCATGGTCCATTCCCCACATATTAAGTAACATGTCAATTAAGTAAATGAGCACATGTCATGGTACCTCTGTCTCCTAAACAAATTAAATACATTATCAGAAATAATGAGCACAGAGATAGTTGTAAAATTGTTCACCTTATTACGCTAACCTTTTAATTAAATGAAAGAATCGCCTCTTTACATCAGTTTCCCTTCACACCCAGTAGAAAAATCTAATGACCCACTGGGGAATATAGCATCTTAAATAGTGTGAAGGTGGTGAGGTAAATCAGTCCTCATTCAGCATCTCATTCCGTAGGGAATCCTCGACACAAATAAGTGACTCGACACCAGTCTGACAAAAGCCATTTTAAAGAATGTCAGGCTCAGCTGGGCGGTAGCTGTGATGAGGATAAATATTTAATGTTCCCTTCAACTGTGAGCTGGGGACATGCTGGTTTCAGAAAATATAATATGCAGGAGAATTTACAGGGGAGAATACTATATTGATGCACAATGGATGAAAAAATATAAATAAAAGACAAAACTAAAACCATTTCGATGCATTTTCTACAACACCGGCTTCAGACCTATGAACATTTAATTCCCGGATAAGTAGCAAAGAAACTTGGTTGACCACATCTCAGGCACCATCTAATTTGTTACCCACTGAGTCACATTTTCCATCTGCGATGTTTGAATCATATTGTATTATGTAACTGCTGGACACTAGACCCCCCACAGGATATTGGCTGGCCTAATGTAAAATAGCATGTTATTAAACCAAAACATAACTGATAAGTGTCTCCATCAACGTCCTCTTGGGGATAAGCACACTGAAGTGGATAATTGGATGGGTAAGTATTCTCCTTCTTCTCTAATGAACTCCCTGCGGGACCATAAAAATCCAAGCAGTCAAAAGTGCCCTAATATGTGTCTGTTTCTGGGCATTCAGACATTGGATTTCATTTTCTATCAGCAGGAAAAAAGCATGGCAGTAGCAAACATGTTTCTGGTTTCATCTGACATCAGGCTCTTATGCAGTCACATTTTGTGCTGTTCAGTGATACCAGCAATTAGAGATTTCACTTTAAATATTGTCACTCATCACCAGAACACACAGAAAGCCTGCAGAATCTCCCTTTGTTCGTTATTTTGAGAACTATCTCCCCATTTTTTTTTACATCGAAGGGACTAAAACCCATTTCCTAAAGAGAGCCAGACTATGACCACACAACAATAAAAAAATATTAGAGTACAGATTGACTTTGATTCATTTTCTGTTGTGCATCAACAGTACAGTATAGTCCCCTTTACACATTATGGGGCATACAAGGCTCCTGACTATTTTGAGCATGTACATGCTGCATCATCATATTAGCATTGCATCTGGTCACTACACTAGTACAGATGTGATACCAATAGCAATAGCCTTTTTGATAAGATGGATGAGAAGCAGAAGTAAAAAAAATACAACCCTCTTTGGCAAGTAGTGAGAAACAGCAAGCTTTGCTTTTTTTTCTTACACTCACAAAATATTTTCCTGCTGTTTTCCCAATATTACCATATCTTTCACACTGAAATTAGGTTTTGCAAAGTGGCAACAATGTAGCAAGATTGTGGAGACCATAGTGTGGCCTAGACCTAGTGTGAGGAAGGGGTTTAGTCACTATATTTCATCCCTACCCCAAGAGTCATAAAACTGGAATTGACACAGCCAGTATTTTACACAACACAAGTAAGCAAAGCACACCCGGTCCACATGCACAATGAGATCTGTCAGAGATACCAATACGACATAAGGTGGATCTAAGAGTCACCCATCACAATCTTTACTGCTTCACAACCACTGTAGGGGGGCAAACTCATTACATATAATTTAGTGCTGTATAAAATCTGCTATATAAATGTAAATGACAGTTAGTTCCATTAAAAATGTAGCGAGTGAAAAAAGTGCAGACAATTGCAAATCACTTGCAAAAAAAAAGCCCCTTTTTTGTAATAGGGTTTGAACCGCAGGCAGAAATGACCCCACTGGGCTCAGGGGATGCCTCTACATGTGAACAGGCTCCGTAAATTAAACAGAATGTGGCCAGATTTCTACGCTGTAGTCGTTAATAACTAGCTTTCATTTCCAATTTTTCATACCTGCCAATCAAAACAGTGTGCATGACTTTAGGCAACCGCGGTCTGACATTCCTGTTAACAGCCAAGAGTGTGTCCAGACCCCAAAAAATTTATTTTTGTATATTTTCATACTGAAATCAGAAGAAAGAAAACAAAACTGCTGAAACAGAAACACACTTTTGCAGTAAAACTCCAGTATTTTTTTTTAAATCCTCCATATCGAGGATCAAATAGCCTGGATTCTTCTCACATTATTATCCAGAGTTATTACCATGCATTTCCAATTGTCCTCACAAATTTACTCTGAGTATTCACTGCACTACAGGGCCTTACTAACAACTTGTTTATGCAACTAAGCAATACTGAGAAAGTAGTTTAATTAACTTAAAAATACATGTGCACATTGAGCTGCTGTGTGGAATATTTATGTTGCAGTCTGAGTCACGGTTTCAGCAGATCTATGGCTTCAGCGTGACCTTCTCCACACTGGTGAGAAGATCGTCAAGCCAAGGAGTCAAAAACGGTTAGAGCTGAGCCGAGGGTCAGCAGCTGCAGCCATGCGAGGGGAGAACATAAAGGCCTGCATATTCCTGCATAGTCCTTTGCATATTCACAGATCCAGAGATATTAGATGGTGCTAAGTGACAGAGTCACATTCAAGCCAATTTTAATGCATGAATGGTTTCATTTACAGGAAAAAAAACTCAATATCTGAAATTCTGATGAGCCAAGGCTGCAGTTGTTGACAGTATGCCATAGCGGCAACTAATCAATCCAAGCCATCTGGTTTTCTTTCATTGTTGTTCTTTTGTTTTTTCCACCTTGTTGTGTAGCATCCAAATTTCAGCCAGATGCAGAAGAAAAACTGCTGTGTTATCTAGCAGCCCACTAAAACTCACGCTGAGCTTCATTTTAAACACTAATAAGGACTTGGACATGTCAGGTGGTCCAAGTGCAACTGCTGAAAAACTAGCTGAACTGTTTTTGTCGTAATCTGGTTGTTACTGAATCTCGTTACTGAATGCAGGATTCTTCTAGGATTCTTCTGTCCATCAAACGTATGGACATACCGTTGCTCCACGGTGCCTTGCAAAGATATTCATGCTCATTAAACATATTTGTTTTGCTACAAATACAAAAAAAAAGATCTGTATTTTTTATGAGGCACAGTAAGAAAAGTAGGTTACACTTATGAAGTGGAAGGAAATTTATAATTATTAAACATTTTCTACATGAAAAATCTAAAAAAAATGTGGCATCCATTTATATTTTGCCCCATTTATTCGGACAGCCCTAATTAATGTATGTAAGCAGCTGCCTTCTATAATGACCTAGCAAATATATAAACATCCATTTTATTTTATTTTATTGTGTGGTTCAAACATGATAAAATGTTCGATGGGTATAAACACTTTTGCATATATAATATGCAATATACATGAAATCCCATATAAGCTACTTGTTACATGTAAGCAAAAAAAAAAGATAACTATGATAATCCTAGCAAACTGGATCTTGAGGAATCTGAAAAGTTGAGCCAAAACAAAGAAAGCAACAACTTTCAATCAATTTTCATGGTCAACATTGGTAAAACCATAAAGTTCTGATAAAATGTTCACTCCATGTCACTTCGATCTATGCTTTGATATGGGTCAGAACGTTCTGCTTTTATTCAAAATGATAACATCTATAGACCTTTAAAATGGATTTCCGACCCCTTTCAATATTATATAGTATCTGAGCATTATTTTCAGCACTGGTGTATATTTGAATGCAACTCCCAGAATGTCTTAACCCTTGTTGCTCCCCTACATATTATCTTCCAGCGCTAAAATGCTTAAAAACGGGCATTCCCTTCGGTTTCTATAGACAGGTAATCTGATAATGAGGTTGTGTTCCTGCACTAAATTCACTCCCCTTTAGTGTGATATTTCCAAATAAAATCCAGCGGGATTAACTGCATTTTCAAATAACAATATTGGTAAATAAATGCTATTAATGCAACTTGATTTAAGTTTATATTTTGGCTGCAGTATGAAAACAAGCCAATGTGTGAAAGAATATAAATACCTATAAAAGGTGCTGTAGTTGATTGTCTCTTTATTGATAACCCAAATGCTACATGCAACATGACCCGAGATCATTGGGAATACATAAACAGAAATAATAAATTCAGAGAGTAAGCGAGAGGGAGGGAAGGAGAAGAGAAATGCAATCCTACCTCTGGCGTCGAAAAACTCCTCATCGGAGCTTTCAACGGATTCCTGTGCGATGTTCTGCAGACGCCAGTGAGAGGCGCTGTATTTTCGGCCTGAACCTGTGAACGAAGAGAAAAGGCAGAAATTCTGTTTTTAGACCAGGTATGAGTGGCATGGTTCATGGCATTAATCACAGAACTCACACAACAGCCAGATCATGCTTCTCTTTACATTTTTCCTCTTTGCAGGCCTGTTGACAGCTCTAAATGTCCACGGGGAAATTGTGAGTTTGAGAGCCTCCGGTAGGAACTGATGCCTTCTCGAGTGTCTCCTCAGGATAAAAGACGTAAATGGACTTTCTTTTTGATTGGTGCCATAGTACTGAAGTGTCACAACAAGAAACCCCAGTAGTGGTTTCCCTGACATCTGATTCAGCAGCAGGCTTGAAAAGAGGGTTTGAAGTACTTCTCATTTATTGGCGATATTCCTTTCCAAGCACCCATCTGAAAGCCATGCAAACACTCAACAGCCAACAAAGATTTATTTTTTTTTCTCTGAAACACAGATGCAATAATTGGCTGTAACACAGTCAAGACAAACTAACAAAAACAAAAGTCTCATAAAATATGTCGACACATAATAATAATGTGGAGCAGGGCGACAAGACGTTCTGCATTTTTGTGGAGGTGGAGGAAAAATGAAGAATGGTTTCTAAAACATTTTACAAATAGAGATGTGTGTAAAAAAAAAATATGTGGGAGTCAGACTGTATGGAAAGTGTCAGTGAACCAGCTGTTGTCAAGTTTTTCTCAAGATTGTTTTTTCCCCGTTGCCATCAGACTGTTGAACTGCTGAAACTGATGAAGCCACAAATGGACTCTGAAATTTATTTATTGAGATTTACTGCATTTTACCGTGATTTTCCAAGCTGTATGAAAACAAAATTTCGTTCTGTACGCACTCTGTGCATGCAGGATGACAAATAAAGTTGTCTAAGTCTAAGCCTAAGTCTTATTTAGGTCTGTACTTTGACTGGGCCATTCTAACACATGGATATGCTTTTATTTAAACCCTTTCAATGTAGCCCAGGCTGCAGGTTTGTATAGCTCACTGAAAGCTCAATTTGTCTAACATCTTTTTTTGTATTGGATTGCTATTCATTTTTACTCCATACATGTTCCTCTAGAAAAAAACAAAGATTGTCATTACATGATGCTGCCATCATCGTGTTCCTTGGGGAGGATTGGGTGTTCAGAGGGTTGCCGTTGCTCCATACTCAGCATTTGTCTTCAGGCCAAAGACAAATTGGCCTCATGTGAAAAAAAGCACTCTTTTTTCAAAGGTTTGCTGTGTGTTTCGCAGGATTTGAGGCTAACTGCCAATGTGACTTTCGTTTAACGATGACTAGGACTCTCCTATGAAGGCCAGAGTTACCGTGCGTCTCCTGGGTGGTTCTCTGAGTGTTGTTCGTGTTTATGGGGACACCTCAAAGGTTTGTTGTTGTTCCATGCTCTTTACATTTTCGTTTGGATTAAATTGTGCATTTTTAGATGTTTGAAGTTGTAGATATTGTTTTTGAAGCTTATTTCTCGTATAACTTGTCCACAACTTCATTTCTATCCTGTCTGCTGTCTCTAACAAATATCTAAGGCAATCAGAGCTGCTTGCACTTACACAATATGTAAATCAGTGAACCGTTTTACTGTTTTGCTGGCTGCTGAAGGCCATTTGATACTTCATTCAGATTTGCAAAACAAAAACAAATTTTCTTTCTGCCTGGAAATTATGCTCTTTGCCTTGGTCTTTCACATATGATCTTAGAAAAATACTTTGAGGTTTATGGTTACACAGTGAAAAAAGGAAAAATTTATAAATACATCTGCAATGCAAATGTCTTAATTTTATAGTATGTAAAATTGCAAGGTACCTGTCGTGTGCTGCGGTGCCTGCATGTCAGTGGGTGGCTCCTTGCTGCCCCTGAGTTCTGTGTTTTCCTGCAATTAGGTTCCTGCAGCATTGAGGGTGCAGCGGATGGCAGTTTGCCTTAGCGAGTACAGCATAAAGCTGGGAGAGGAGCAGGGCTCCATCCGAATACCCTAAATAATAGCTTCTAGTTCCTGATCTTAACTTCTGTTACTTGACCTTTCATAGGGTCAACAGTAAGAACTCCATCGTGAATAGGAAAGGAGCTTCGGACTGCTGCCGAATTCAGACAGCCTTTAACTCCGACGTCATGACGTGACTATGGCTACGTTCACACTGCAATTTTTGCCCATATGCGACCTGGATCTGATCTTTTTATGACAGTCTGAACAACACAGATCGGGTTTTTTCAAATGCGACCCAGGCCACTTGGATATGTGGCCCTAATTCCGATGCGCATCTGATCTTTTGAAATGCGACCTGTGATTGTACGGCCAGGTCGCATTCATCCGACCTGTACGTCATTGATACTTGACAAACGGCACTAATCTGCGTCCTACTACGCACAAGCGGGAAGAAAAACGACACTCATGGCGGACAACAATGAGGAGAGCAGTCAATGGAAAAAAAAGCTCCGGTCAGAAAAGAAATTAAAGATCGCAAAATGCGCGCCAGCATTATA
Source organism: Fundulus heteroclitus (assembly GCF_011125445.2). NCBI lineage: Eukaryota > Metazoa > Chordata > Actinopteri > Cyprinodontiformes > Fundulidae > Fundulus > Fundulus heteroclitus. The sequence goes on from NC_046378.1 coordinate 28,556,826, forward strand.
ATCCATGTTTACTTTCGCAAACAATAAGAAACGCTTGCTCCATGTGACGTCATCGCGTCCTCAACTGCGCATGCGGGACACTTAAGTTGTATGAACTCAGTTCACACAGGAGATCACATACAAGTCGCATATATTTGGAAATGTGAACGACCACGCAAAAAAAAATAAAAAAATCCGATTTCACAAAAAAATCGGAATTGAGCATTAAGGCCTGCAGTGTGAACGTAGCCAGGAACGCTCATGGATGATGCGAGTTAAATCCGGGCTTACAGCCTTACAAAAATGAACAACAAAGTGTGCGCTCTCTGCTCTCTGGACATTTTCGTTGATTTCTGTGAAGGGGCTGTGCTGAAGTGTCATATTATGCAAAGAATTGTGGGATACCTTAAGGGTTCTTAGTGCCAGTAAGGGACGTTGCAGGGTACCTAGGCATGCAGGATAGTTTTCCTACCTCCTTCCTTACTGACCGCACTATTCAGGTAACGGGTATCATGGCGACCACTGACGCACTTCTGCTTTGGCTAAAGAGTTCTTACCCTATAACGGTATTCAGATTGAGCCCAGGTCACATTGCCAGTTGGCTAATGTGGCAGCATGTGGGCTGTCTGAGGCTTGAGTAGGCGTGGTGGAAGGCTGTCGTGCTGAAGGAGGTGTTTTGTTTCCATTGTGGGAAGAATCATCTTAATTTGTGTTGTGGCTCATGCTGAGGAGGGAATTTTAGCTTTTGGTTCTGGAGAATCCTTCAGCCTGTGGCTTGTTTTGTTGCTGTCTTTACTGCAGTCCAGTTATCTTAAACCTAGTCCTTTCATTTGCAATTAACCCCCTCTACCAGATTCTCCTTATATTTCTAAGTTACTTTATTTGGAAATAAAAGCACCTTTAAGTTATAAACCTTCCTGCTAAGTCTCGCTGGTCTTGTTATTGTTACCCACACCCCCCCACCCCCCCCCCCCCCCCCCCCAACTCCTATTAATGATCTTGATTTTCTGCTTACAGCTAATGAATACATGACTTTTAAGATTCAAATATTACATCAGACCAATAAAAAACATTTTTAAGACAGGAATGTGAGCTCAATAGAAGGTATGTTAACACCTGCTTAAAGGTTGCTGTCAAAACATATTTTTAATCTGTCAAACAAGCCTCATTGCAACATAAGGCCTAAATTATTGAATATGACTGCAGAGCACTGTCAACTGAGTAATTACATGATGCAGATAGGGATTAATGGCAGGATCCTTGTTTACAGCAAAATGAGAATCATTACTTCCACAACATTAATAATTAGGACATCTAGCAAGTTGGTAACAAGCTAAAACTCTCTCTCTCTCTAAGGTTTGACTTTGAAGCAGCTCCGGCCACCAGCACTTTGTTCTCCAGGGGGCTACAGGAAGCCCGAGCCACTACAGAGCTTTAACCCAGTAATTCAGACCTGCACTGGAAGATGAGTGAAGAGGCTCAGGCAAGGATTAGCTCGGTCCTTGAAAGAGCATTCATTATGCATTAGCAATTAGACCATCAGCAGCAGCCAAAGCATCATTTTCTTCTACATTTCACAATAATACCCAGTATGATACATTGTAGAAATTTAAAATGGTGGCTTGGAGTTAAAAGCAGCGGCGTCTCTGGCCTGACAAGTCATGTGGGGCACAAAAAAATCAACACTTATTAACAAATATTCTTTTCTGACCCACAGTAGCTCAGTTTCCATCAGTACTCTGTCAGTCACCTGCACCAGTTGTTAACTCAGGCCTCAACCAATCTGATATAGGGATTATGTTGCTGATTCGGATGGCAAGTTTGTTAAAGTTTTACACCCGATGCCCTTTCTGATGTAACCCTCTGCATTTATCTGGGCTTTGGAGCTGCCCAAATACAACACAGGACACTGTGCCCCCCTGGAGGCTGCATTAGCTTGGCTTTGCTAAAATAAATACAAGAGGTTATTTGGGTAAAATAGTTATTGAGAGAAACATCTTAATGCATGTCAATGCATCTCAGAGCAACAATGCTGGTCAGAACCGGAGCAAAAGTTATATCTCTATGGATATTTCATGTTTTATTTTTTCAACGGTTTTTATTACAAATGGTAATTTGCCAGCAGAATACAGCTGAAAAAGAAAAGTTGAAAATGGATTATAGTTGACATAAGCACTATTAAAACAGTTAGTTCGGCTGCTCTCCTGAGCAAAAAAATATGAATTAGAATGGAGCAAATAGGTGCAAACTAAAAATGTTATGTTGAAAGAGTTGGAAGTGCTATACAACCACACACTATTGATTTAAACCTTTTTTACCTCCTCAAACCTCACCAAAAATTTATTATGGCTACATAATGACAATAATTTCTTGTGATTCTTGATTATTCGTTCATTCATGTTCCATGTTTGTGTCAGACTGGGACCTTTACAGACTATAACGAAATTCTTTTCCACTTCCACCTTCCCCATCGATTCACAGTTTGAGCCATTATCAAATACACCTGCCAATTTTTATAAAAATTCTTCTGAATCAATTTTTTAATCCACTAAGTGACTGACTTTAAAAACAGTACATAATATCAAGCTTTTCAATCCCAATCAGACAGTTCTATGATTCTAAGAATACCACCGACAGTCTTATTCTAACCCTGATTCTCGGGGTTGTTGATATTTTAAATTCTCCAAGTGCAAAATTTGAAACTTCTGAAAGGATCTCCACTGGATCTCCACATAAACATGCAATTTGTTAAATTGCAGACAAAACTCAGCATGCAGCTGATAATAGATGGGAGGTAGAACGAAATTCAAGAAAAGCAGTTGAAAGAAAATATGTTCCTGAAAAGTTTCCCTCTGACGCGGTTCAGCTCAGTAAATGTCTCAGGTTGTCAAACAACTTTTATAATCAGACCAAGATAACCTCGGTAAATACTAAATGCTGTCATCAAATGCTAATTTTATTAAGGGGGAAAAAAATTTAAACCAATCTGCCGTGTTGTGAAAGTATGAGTGCCTCCTTGTTAAATCATGAATTAAACACATTCTTTTGGTTCAGATTTATAATTAAAACCCGACTGACAACATGAAGTAGGTTAAAAGATCTCAAAAGCAACACACTGTGTCCCAGTCTAAAGAAATTGGAAAAATTACTCCAACAGTGCACCTACAACTAATCCAGGACATCACAGAAGAACCTAGAACATCACTGAAACCACAGCCGGCCTCAACAGCCTCAGTTAAGGTCAGTGTTCATTTTACCCACAAGAAATTGAAAAAAAAAACTGAAAAAAACCCTTGCACAGAAAAAAATTGCAGGTGGATCATTAGAGTTTTTACTATGATGGGTGTCCTTTACAATTTACCGACAGCTGTTAAAGAAAAAAAAAAAGACCAACAGCAAAATACTCTGGTCTGTAACACCCTCTAAGACCCTGGATTTGAAATTCGAACTGAAAACACGCAGCTGACTGAGTCGGTTCGGTTCCGGAAGTTTCCCTGCAGGCACTGACGTTTGGGCCAAGAAGGCTGTGTGGAGTAAAACATTAAGCTGTCTAGCTAAAACACAACAAACACTAAAAACAGGATGCTTTTAATGCGGCTATCGCTGTCAAACGCTTTGATACAAAAAGACAAATAAGAAGGATGCACTTGGGCTTGATCATGTCACATAGTGCTGCACCGACTTCAATGCAGCGTTATAATCTTTCTCATCCAGCCTGTACTCACTTTGCCCTAATGCATTTCTCACATCTTAGTCAAGGATTGTCTTTATTCTGCTCTAGCTGTCAGTTCTTTATTCAGTTCATAAGCTTAAGTTTTACACTGATAACTGATAAAAGGGCGCTACAAGGTTGGGCCACTGTGCTGCATGCTTCTGCAAAGTTATTAAATATATATGTATATATAAAAACCTCACATAATAGGTTTCTCTCAGTGTATCCGGTTGACATTTATTTATGCAAGGCCTCCGGGGGAAAAGCTGGGAAAATAAATTAAAAACAATTAAGCTTAGTAACATGAAAGTGTCTGAGACGTAAAGTGCAGCTCCCCACCGCTGTACTCTGCATGGACCTTTATATTCAGAATGCAATACAGAGTTAATGAAAGAGTGGGCATTTCAAACACATCTACTACACACTGGCTCATAACCCCAAAGTTTATTAACTGCCCAAGGTCTATTACAACGAGCTGATGGAGAATGAAATAATTGGAGTCACAATATATGTAAAGATCTATATAATTATTTTTTTAAAGCACACAAATGTTTTTTTTAGAGTCCTCCAAAGCATTTAATGTTAATAAATTTGGAAAATTTGTTTTATTGGTGCCAAAGAGGATCTGATATCCTTTCTGTGACTGGTTTTATTTGTGGGTGCTTTTATAAAGCCTAATATCACCCATATAAGAAGTGAGAGCTCTGATTCAAAGAGCACTGCAGTTTCCCGTCTTAGTTCTGCTCTGCTGCAAAGCTGTTTATTATTTGTCCTTACCACGTATTATATGTATAGTGGTACAACTTTACACTAATGCTCCTCTTATAGATGGCTAGTAAATAGTTTATTGATGTCTTATTAATCAGTAAACACTTATTATTCATTCATAAGTGTTTATTATGCATTAATTAAGGGTGGGTAAGAGAAAACTGCCCAGTTTCTTGCCAAATAGTGAGCCTAATCTATATGTTTCATCTTTAGTTGCTTATTTTAAACATTTCCGACTAAGTTACTACCTTGTAAGCACAAACCGGTCAGTTTTGTCTCTTGCCTGCACTTAATTAATACATAACACTTAAGTGTTATGTAACACACATAAGTGTGTTGTAAATTGTTTACAGATTAATTAATAACATATGTATGAACTATTTATTAGCCATCTACAAAGGGAGCCTTATTGTAAAGTGGTACCTGTATAGTTAAGACAAAAATTGGAAAACTTGGTTTTACTTTTTTTTTTTATTTAAATAAAAATCTGTTTCTGACAGCAATTGAGACAGGCATATGTCAAACGAAAATAGAAAATATAAACGGCTATCATTTTGATAAAGTAATTTATATATCTTAAAAATGGCTCCATGGGTATTAACTATAACCTTAAATCAATGGAAAAATCTTTATTGCCATTGCAACAATAAATCCCTCGCCAAACAACATTTAGCACATTTCCACTGGCATTTTCACCGTTTATCTTAGGTCATGAGCTCCAAAACTTTCAGGTTGCAAGGTCTCTTTGCCATCTCCCTAATCTTTTTGTGTCCTCAACTGATTCTCAGACAGATTTAAGTTGAGACTCTGGACAGGCTTTCAGAAAGTCAATATTACTCATAGTGAGAAAAAACATGTTGATAAACCTTACCCCCAAATTCCACATCCTCCATGACTGCTCTACGTTCTTATTTCAGTTAATGAGAACCATTCCACATTCTCTGTGACTTCCCCGTCGTCTATTTTCGGTCTATTTTCTGCTACGTTCCGGTCCGTTGGACTCCAGTCAGAAAGAAATAGCCCACTATTTTCCACTGAAATTCCTATAAAATAATGGTGAAGTGTGGGTTGAAATGTCTATTAATGTAAGCTAAAAGACAATTAAATTATTGTAAATACAAAAACATGTAAGGTTTTGGTGCCAAATGTAGTCACCCATTTTTGATGGAAGTAAAAATATGCAGAGCTGATGTATAATTAGCAAAAGAGAACTTTTCGGATGCTGGGTGAATGAAAAGTTTGTTTTGTTTCCTGCTCCTTTATATCTCGTTTTTATGCTATGTACTCGTAGCTCTTGTGCACGCTCTCCTCGAGCTCCAAGGAACTAGATGCAGTAAACTAGGATGCAGTAGGCGATGCTTTTCACGGACTCACAGAGGCGGTCTGGACCGGAGCGTACACGTTCAGGAGCGAAGGATGTGGAATCTGGGGGTAAACGATTAATTACTCACTAAACCTAAATTTGCATAGGGTACAGATCATTTAACTTATGGATACATGTTTTGACTGTATTCAACAATGTTTGAGGCATAATAATTTTTATGGGTGTGTTAAAATCTTAAAGCTGACTCGATATACGTGTTAATTTCCATCAGAATCAAAGTCAACTTTATTCTCCAAGTTTGTAGGTAAAAACAAGGAATTTGACTACGGATTCGGACGCTCGTATCGTGTAAAAAAAAAAAACTAAAAAAACTAAATAACAGGCAGAAAATTAACAGTAAGCAGAATAGCGTCTACACATCTATAACAGGAAAGGCGTTTTTCAGGCAAAAAAGGTAAGTTTCCTTTTTTTTCCCACAGCAGAATAGTTGGCTACCCTGACTGTCAAATTCAAATTCAGAAAATATTCAGAAATATAATTTCTCAGAAACTCACATCTCTGCATGAATGCACATCTTCAGTCCTGTACAGAGTGGCTACATTAATATTAATACAGTTACATAAAAATTTCAGATTAAATCCCACAATTGGATTCCAGGGGGCCAAAACAATACATTGCATTGACAATCTGACCCTGAACCACCCCCCCCAACACACACACACACACATAATCGGACCCCACCATCAACACATGAGGCTCAAATTTCTTCATTTTATTTTGGAACCTTTAAGTGTTTAGCATGCATGCGTCTATTTTCAATAGGACATCATTTCAAACTGCAGAAGCCTTTCTAATAAAACACATGGTCATGCTCAAAATATTGTTACCAAAATATGCAAATATTGTTTGCACGCTTTTAAACGTACGTTTCTGGATATTTTGGTGCTAGCTAATGGGGTCACTATTTAATCAGTTTAAGCATGTAAAGTTGTCTGCCTATGTGTGGTCGCCCCTGACAATCTATCCAGCATGCATTGTGCTTGGGGCTCCAATCAGACCTGACCTCCGGCCCCCACCGACCATCTGTAGGTTACGGCAAGAAAAACTGATTTATGTCCGGATGGATGGATGTTGCTCAACTTCTGGTGCGCCAGTGCTTGCCTTCTCTGGCAGGCTTCGCCGCTGATTCTGACTGGAAGCGTGTCATCTGTAAATATAGAGTCCTGGGCAGAACTGCCAGGCAGAGCCACATCTGGTACACAATCACTATATTTCCTACTTGACTGTCTGGGTATTTGACAGGGCCATTCTGGGGAGATATATGTGCATGGCTACAGACATTCGTGTTTGTGTTGCAGTGCTCGGAGCTCCACACGGACACAGAATGGATATGAGAAAGGAACTGAAGAGGCGCACGACAACTGAGCAACAGAAAGGAGATACTCTAACAAATAATAAAAAATAAAAAAAACAGCTGCTGCCTTCCGAAAAAAGGTGTCCAGTAGCTCTCTTCATTTAGGGATTTAATTTGTTGAGTGCACTGGATATAGTGCCACTCACCTGCAAGTGTTCTTAAGGTGCCGCTCTTATTTATTAGGTCTACTGCTGACACAGAGACCAGCCCCTTGTTTGGCCGGTGCGTTCGCCTTTTACTCCTGCAGCTCTTCCTTGCGCTCCTGAACGTGCGATAAGGTTTAGCAAATCAAAACAATTGCTTAGGTGGCTGAAGCCTCACACTGGCGCGCCTATCACCCAGCAATGTGTTCCCCGCAGAGTAATGGGAATTATTTCCGCAGCTCCCCGCGGGGCATTTACAGCACACCGTGTCCCGGCAGATACGGAGCGAACGCCTGATAGATCTGCAGTTTATAAGTGCAAAACCGCAGCAGCGAAAATGTGAATGTCACATCGCTGTCTGGGAGCTGAAATGATTGTTTGGAGGTGGATGGTGAGTTTTTATGACAGGATGTCCTCCATCTTTACGTCGCTTTATAACTTCAAGTTGACACGTTGTCGCAGATTGCTGTAAACTGCAGTCAGGAGTGTCATATTTCTCGTGTATACGGCTTCTCGCCACGATAGCAAGGCTTATTACGCTGTTTGGCTAAGTGGGGGTATTGGAAATCAGTGGCGGTATAATTGCATTGTATTGCGAGTGGTGTTTAATAATTCAAAAGGGAGCACTTAAAAATAAAACCCCAACAAGAAAGCCATAATGGCTTCAGTTAGAAACAAACTGAAAGAAGTTATGTCAGTGTGCATAACCATCCACAGTAGCATGACTTTGTGCCGATGTAAGCTAGTTGGACATGCAAACCTCAGCTGTAATAGCAGATATGTGCTGCTCTTACCAGCTACTTCATATCACTGGTTAAATATTTTATAAATATTATTTACTAAAAAGGTAATTTTACTGCTAGCGTCCACTAACCGGCCAAACTGTTCTGTGTACCAGACAGTATAATGAATGTTTCATGCACGGATCAGAGACTTTGTGAAGATCTGCCTATCCATTCATTCATTCATTGTCCGCTTATGTGCAAAATACAGCAGCACCAGCAAAATAATTTCATCCTACTTATGAATATATATATAAAAAAAAATCAAAAGTACATTTTATCATTACATAAAACAATGATTGCCTCAGCAACAACAAATATGATAGTAATTTGCAAAGCTATCCTGCTCTGTATCACTGAAAATGTAAAAACAGCTAAATCCTTTAGACAGTGATTGGGTTCTATCTACATATGTACACAGAAACCCCTGAAAATGATTATATTATATCCAACTTACTCATTTGAAATACAGAACCCTGGCTTTTTTCTTTTTTTTTCACCCATTAAAATTAACAGATGTGCCATATCACAAGATATTTTTCAACCGGATCCATTTAAAATGAATAACTGATCTTCTTTTGCGTGTCGTCCTTAGTTATTTCCTTATGAGTTTGAGTTTATGTTTTTATTTGTTCCCAATTATATTTTTCAAGTAGCTCCCATTTTAGTTCACTCTTATGTACATTTTTGTAATATTTCCTGTTAGATTGAGTCCTTGTGTTTTCCTTCAGTCGCTGCTCATTTCCCTCCTCACCTCAGCTCCTCTGTTTTCATTAGTTTCATCTGTTCCTCATTCAGCCTGATTAGCTCTTCTTTGGCCTGTTATTTTCTGAGTATCTTCGCTCTGTTTCTCTTTGTCCACTGCTGGCTTCTGCTGACTTCATGTTTCCTGTAGCCCGGTTTTTCTCTGCCAGATCCTTTTTCTTTTTGTTTACCCACACTCCCTGTGATGTTTGTTTCCCTGCTCTTCTCCTTGTGAATTGTAAGTTTTCTTTTATTCGTTTAAATAAAATGTATTGTTTTGCCACTTCCACGCTCTGCGCAGGGGTCCTCCTTTAACCACAATCATGACACTATAAGGTTCTGTTGTGTACCTAAGTAACACGGGCAAAAAGGCATTGTTGACTATAAAAATTTGTATTTTAAGGTCATCAGGTCTGAATTTGTAGAACGTTTGTCATGCTTTACTTAATTATGGATTTATTGTAGTTTTGGAAATCAGATAGCCCTGGGGCATAATCAAGCAGTATGCACAGACTTTGGTGTTGATTCTGTCTTCTTGTCTGCAGTTAAGTGTGTTTTGATTAAAATTGCATCTTACTTAGTTATTTTTATGTGTTTTATTTAAGTTCATGCAAATGATCATTGTCATGCATTCACTCACTTAGCAAAATACGGAATCCCATCCAAAAGATGTTCAGGGCTCTCAATCTGGACTAGTGTGTCAGCTTCACTTTGAGAGCTTCATCCGGATCAATTTTAACAACAATTTTAGAGTGGTGCAAACTTGAGAAAAGCGTTATCTCTGGATGTACAATCTCAGGGGATCCGCTTTGCACTTGGCATGAACATGTTGGTGATGTGTGCTGAGGGGCAGGGCAGAGGTTGCAGATGGTTTCAGAGCAGCTTTAAGGAGCTTATGGCTGGGGCTACCTCAGAGCCTGAGCAGCATTGGTCTATATGGGCAAAAAAAAAAAAAAAAGTTGAAGCTTCCCATCAGCAGCTTGAGAGTTCACGGTGATCCGTTCCAGAAAGGCGGTGTGGTACTGGGACTCCAGAGGCTCAAAGGACAGAAGTGGAGGGCGCTGGTGGGTACACTGGCACAAGAGAGACATGATCTGGGCCATTGCAGAACCGCTTGCTACGATAAGGCACAGGGGGAAAAACAGGAGATCGCTGATCCTAGAGGAGGTATGATCAGGAGTAGAGGAGCAACGATCTAGCCAGACGGTGGGGATGCAACAGTAGGGAGCCTGGACAAGATGGGAACCAGCGGAAGCGTACAAGGTCTCATGGACAGAGCCTTCTGAGCCATTTAGTGACGGGCTTGCTTGTGTGGTTTGGATCCCTGTCCTGTTGCATAACCCAATTGCGCTTGAGTTAAAGGTGACAAAGTGATGGTCGGACATCTGCTTTAGGATTTCTCTTATAGAGGGCAAACGTTGTGGTTCTGTCAGGTACTGCAAGTTGTCCAGGTCCTGAAGTAACATAGGAGCCCAATACCATCACACTACCACTAGCAAGTTTCCTGAAAGGCCATTTTGGCCTTGGAATGCATACATGGAAAGTGTTGGCCATTTTCTTTCTTTCTGTTGAATTATCAACACTAACTTTAACCACGGCTTTGCTTTAAGTGTCGTTTAGATCCTTTTGTGTCTTCATGAATGAGTCATTTATGTGCTCTTTGATAAGTGCCCCATATCTTAAAGCCATATACATAGCTTTTTTAATTTTTCCAGACATTGACTTTGTTTCTTATCTTCTCGTGACGTGATTCATCTTGAGATCTTCTAGCCGTCTTCACGTTGTCAGGCAGATTCTATCCTAGCAATGTTTTGATTCCACATGTCTGGCAGTATGCATGAGGCCTGGGTGTGGTAAGTGAAATAGAACTTGAAAAAAAATGATTTATCTCGGTTTTGTATTTAATCGGGTTATCTTTGATTTAATATTTGGTTGATCACATGGAAGGTGGAAGTGTGATGAACGGTGAAGGTAATAAACACCAGTCACTGGTTACATGCAAAGCTTACCTTTGCAAGCGTAAAGATAGTTTCCCCTGACTGAACCAAAATAAAAAAAAAATTATTTCCATTTATGTCTCATCATTTTTAACATTCAACACTAAGGTTTTTTTTATTTGTGAATACAAAAAATGGCTTCTTCTTTTTTTTTTTTACTTTTGTCATAATGGAGTGACACTTCATACGTATATTTCATGCTATAAAGTGCAAATCTATGTTTACATTTTATATTGCAACATGCAAAAATAGGTAAAATACAAAGATCAATTAAATTACTGTTTCTGAAGGAAAAAATCATTTTGAGTAATCATTTATTTTAAAATTAATCAATACAGTAATAAAAAAAAGTAAGTGTAAGCACCCCCTCCCTCTTCACCTTTGTATATGTCATATTATACAGACGTGTATGCCTAATTACACTGAAAAGGAAGCTTTTCAGATGTCTAGTGCAATATTACTTCCAAGCAAAAGAAGTATTTTTTTCACATCATACATATAATTAGTCTTTTCTTTAGTGAAATAGAATTTATTATTGCTACACGAACAGAAAACCTGTAAGTATGAATAACAGCCAGGCTGAAAACCTTGATCAATGATAAACCACCTAAGTGCTTCATTTATCTGCCTAAACCACATCCAGTCAGCTCCACTGCAGTTATAAATGCACCGCTCTGTTCATTAAAACAAACCTTCCATCCGAACGTGAACAATCCTACAAGACCCAATTTCCAGGAAGAATTTATTCAGCAAATGGTAATAGGATAAAAAAAAATAAAAAATCATTGAGAGGTTGACCAGTCTCCCAGCTCATAATCGTGACATCTCGTTCATTCTTTCCCGTCTCGTTAACCTCGCATTTGAAATTCTGATTCAGCATTCAAACTAAATCCCACACCAGAAACTGTCAGGCATCTGTTATTCTGATCAAACTGCTTTTGGTCTTAAAAACCAAAGGCTGAAAATCCAAAACCTTGTTTTATGAAACTGCATGAGGAACTTAGGCAAAGTACGGAGAGGAAAGAAAAGCCCAGCTCTTCAATGAATTGTGTTCAAAGAGATCCGTGTCCAAGTAACTGAAAAGCTTTACTTCAGAGCTGCAAAACGCGGCCGCACAAGGCGCCTCGTGATTCATCTTGCGCCGCTTTCATCTCTTTCTTTTCCATTATCCACTTGCAGCGGCGTTTACATAGAAGGGCAGCTGAAACGGTGTACGGACAGCGTTTATCTCTGAAGCAGCTCCACTGCAATCATACCCCCCTCCGCCTCCAGCACACATGCTAAGCCATATTTAAAGCCTGAAGGACTGGTGCTTTACACTGTAGTACGTAACACATGTCATAAAACCCTAGTGGACTGCTGATACATCATTTTAATTAGAATGAGTAATTCATACCACGGTTGGTCGATAAGGCTGTAATATTGCATCTAATAATGGGGATTGCATTTTTTTTTTTACTTGCTTTGACCTTACATTTCTAACACGGCAAATGTTTTATTTTTCGTAGCAATGCCGGCTGTTAAGGAGGTTCCATATTTAAACGGTTTGCTCACTTAAAGGTATAGAGGACAATCTTTTTTTGGCTTTGAGTTCTGGGGTGGGGATCACCTTATCTATTGGTTGTCCCACACGCCAATCATTGTGACACGCTAATGCTTTAGCGGTCGCCATGCTAAAGCTCACAGAGAAGCATTTGGAAACATTTCGTAAAGATAAAGAAAGGTTTCCCTTTTTTAGATGACAGGTCCAATGCTGCTCCCTGAGATTATCATTATTGTATAATTCTAACCTCTTTAAGACTACTCCTTAATTTATTTGGTCTTCATGCTGCAAAAATCCAAGGCAGGCAAAGCGCTGCCATTTGTGGCCATTGGACTAATTTTGTGCGGCCCCCAATGGCAATTCAAGAAAGGTTAAGCCCACCAGAACAGATGGCTGATGCAGATGGTGACTTTTTTGCTTTGATCAGAGCAAATTATTACAGACCAGTTAAAATCTTCTTACAATGCCAATACACCCTTTTTCAGATTGTTTTAATTTATGTTATATGGACATATACTGTCTTTATTATATACTTGTGTGTCTGAAATAAATAAATAAATGTAAAATGGTACAACACAAAGTAATTGTCTTCATAACCTTACATTTTACATTCTCTTTGATTTCAGAGTAAACAACACGCCATATATTCAATGACTTTTACTCAAACGCAGACTTTGATGCACCAACATCTGCTTTTAATTAATGTATTAAAATTATTTACAAAGTAAAAACAATCAAACTAGATCTACTGAGGAATTGTATATAATTACAACAAGTATTTTCCAAGAAAGATTGACTCAATTTCTTTTTGCTGAGAATAGATTTAATTTCTGTCAATGTTTTTTCAAACAAGCACAAATGAATTAGCGGACTGGATGACCATGTTTCCTTAAGGTAGCTATGCAAAACCCTTTTAAGTTTTTATCTTCAGTGATTAACACATTCCTTTCCTAAAGAAACGCTGATTAGTTTGTTTAATGATAATATTGCAAGGGTTTATAATTTTATTTCTAATGTTTATTTTAATATTTTTTGGCACTCAAATACTTTTGACAAAAAGGTTTGGACATCTCTGCCCTTCACAGAATACTTGGATTTATCCTGAGACTAAATTTCACACACAGGGACATTATTGTATATTTTAGTAATTAGGTCACATCAGAGGGAGAAATCTGAATAAAATATGTTGATGTTTGTGATTGTAATGTGACAAATTTTCAGGAAGTTCAAGGGGTAAAAATACTTTGTAAGCCACTGTTAAACACTGCTAAGTATCCCTTCAAAGGCAAAAAGATGGACTGCAGGTAATTACAGTGATTCAATTTTCTGTTATAGCTCTTGGAGTTATTATGAGACAAAGTAATTTTGATAATGTACTGTAAGCTAATAAGACTGCATTTTTCTGCAACTCCCACCCACCCAAAAAAAAAAAAAAAAACAAGAACCTTGAATATGAAGCCTTGAATATCTTATCCGGTTTGAAAACAAGAAAGTCAAGCATGTTGAGATGAAGACAAGAAAACGCTCACCTCCTCGGGCAACACCAGCATCCGTTATAAATATTGAAGCAGCTCCTCCTCCGTTTACTCAACCAGCAGCTCAAAAGAAGAACCTCGCCGAAGCTCGTTAGGAGGAGGAAACTTTCTGAGCTGCATCTTTAATGCTAGTATTGACTTAATGCTAAAAGCGACAGCCTGTTGTAATTTAACAGGTTTGATCAGCCGCTGAAGTTTGTCGTGTTGCTCTCAGAGCAGAAAGCAGACGCTGGAGCAATCTGCTGTTTTAGATCAAAATCAATAAACCGTAAATTCTGATTTCTGACCTCAGAAATAATCAGTAAGGATTTAGGGTGCATTTAGCGATTATTCTCTTAGCATGTTTTGGATCTAAGTACAGTCAGCATGTCAAAAATATCTTTGATTTCGCATGACTCATACAATAACTCAATAATCGCAGGAAACCTTTCTCGAGGGCTCAGAGTGTTCACTTAAACTAACCCCACAATTTTTTAATCCCTTCTATTAGCCATTCAATGCTCGTGCACAGCAGATATATTTTCGGAAAAAGACACGCCGCGGCGGGGGATTGTTTTATACCGCATACCTTTCCTACTAGAAAGCAGCTGTTGAAGATGTGAAATCATAGATAAGCAACCCTGGGAGAGAGGTTCAGGTGCAGCTCCTGAAAATGCATAATTGTAGCCATTCATCTCTCCTTCTTTCTGTCACATCAGGCTCAACAACGGTGCCAGAAATCATCCTAAAAAGATGAAATCTACCCCCCAGACTACAAGGCTGCCTTTGCCAGCAGGCAGGATGAGTGTAAAATGTGTCACATGTAACCTCACAGGTCTACTTGCTTGAACTGAGACTTTATGTGAAAGAATAATGCATGGTGGTAATTTTATTCATTGGTTTGTGGGTTCACATTTTGTCGCCAACTTCGACATTAAGCTGTTACCAGGCTGGGATTTTAGGGGACAGAAGTGTTGTAGAAGTGGAGCTGGTGATATAATGCAGGTCTGCTGACAGAGGGCTAGCCGCAGAGCTCCCCTTGTCACATTAACAATGTCAAGTGTTTATACAGATCCCTTCCTGCACAGTATTCATGAATTAGGAAAGTACTAGGGGAGTCCATAATACGTTCTTGCAATAGAGCCGTGAGGAAATTTATTTCCTGTTTTTTTTTTTTCTGGGGAAACTTGGGACTCAGGTTTGGACCCGTGCCTCCTAAGAATCTACACGCCTCTCTTACAAAAGCAGGTTTCTGAAGACAAATCTCTTCACACTCGTTCTGCTTTCAATGTGACAACATATCTCGTACAGCTCAGCTGAAAAGCAAACATATTTGCTAAGGGGTGACCCGACAGATTTAGTTCCTGATTAGGTCATTCCAAAAATGTCATATTGTTCTGGTAAAACCACGGTTGATCAGTTGATAGATGTTTACATCTTTCCCTTGCAGTGTTTTGGAGCAACACTAACTGTTTATTTGGAACTGTTCCCGATTTCATCCACTTTCACAAAACCCAAGCTTCCACTGAAGAAAGTAGGCCCAGGGCATGATCCTGCTGCCACATGTTTCACCATAGGCGTGTGTAGAGTTGATTTTATGCCTCACTGTTGGAAGATTTGGTCCCTAAGTTTCCTTCAGGTATATGACAGAACAGTGATGTTGGTGTCCTTTCTTTAAAAATGTTCTGAAGAGTGTTGCTGCTGTCTTCCTGACCAGAATCTATGTCGTCTTTCTACCGGTTTTGAAGAGACGTTCTGGTTCTGTAATGTCACCGTCTCCAATTATTGGGGGATGCCTTTGCTTCGCTATGATGTGAATTGAAAACCTGTGAAAATGTCTGCACCCTAACGGCGACTGACACATTTGTTCAATGAAATCCTCTTAAAACCCCTTTCAAGGAAGCAAATGTCATGGAAATCCAACCAGAACAGCTGAAGTTTACTTCAGTTTAGTCAGATTCCTGCTGACTAACAACAGGTATGAACTCAAGAGGACTAAATGCTGAAAGTTAAAAGGTGTTATGAAAAAAATAAATAAATAAATACTTGCGTGCAGCTACACCTTGGTTTTACATCTTCGCCTCACAGGTTTGTTTGTAGTTCTGGTTCAAATGCATAGGATGCAGAATGTTTCACATTAATCATGGCAAAAATTTTGAAAATATTTTACACGTTTATTTTTTTTGTTTGTTTCACAAATACTTGGCATTTCTAGCAGGAGTGTTAACATTTTAGATCCTCTGTACGCATAAGAATAAAGTAGCAAAAGATCCGATAGATCCATGGTTCCTTTACTGAGTAAGACCGGAGTGATTACGTGAATAAGTCAGAGCGTATGGTTTAGAAATTTAGGAAAATCATTGGATAACTTAGACTAGAATCTCAATCAAACAGAGATTATAAAAATAAAAAATCTAATCTGTGATTCATTAACCTCTAAAGCCTCTATAGGAAATGGTGGTTCAGCCGTATGTTCTGGGGGTCGCATCGTGCTCCAGGGTTTAATTTCAGCTTAATTACCTAACAGGTGGCTTCTCTGAAGAGCCTCGTTTTCATAAATCGCACAGGATGTAAGCATTTTTCTTGAAGCTGAAGACTGTAGTTAAAGGTGACACGCACAGAGTAAAAACCGAGGGGAGTTTTACTGCTATGCAAAAAAATCTGAGTATTTAAGAAACTGCTGATCAACGAGCTTTTAAGGCTTCTTCCAGGTTTGCAGAGAATGGTTCAACAAAGAAGAAAATATCCAGAGAGCATCAGCTGTTGTCCATGTCAGGGGTCAGAGTAGAATGGACTGACTGGTTACAGACGACACAAAGGCAGCACAAAACACACACACACACACACACACTCGTTAGAACCAAGGTATGTGGAGAATCGTCTCTGGACACATACCATGTCCGACCGACAGCAGATCACAACAGCTGCCACTCCTGTCAAATCAAAACAAGTGACTGAGGCTCAAGTTCACACAGGCTCACCAAAACTGGACAACAGATTGCAAACACGTAGCCTGCTCTGGTCGTTCAGCAGCAACATTCCCATGAGGAAGTCAGAATTTGGTCTAAACGACATAAGAGCACGGATCAGTCCTGCCGTTTCTCAACAAGTCAGCCAGGAAGTGGTGGCACACTTGGGGACACTTTGTACCAAAAAGCCACAGCCCACCTGAGTATTGCTGCTGATCATACTGAGGCAAGGCAAGGCAAGGCAAGGCAAGGCAAGGCAAATTTATTTATATAGTACAATTCAGTACAGAGACAATGCAAAGTGCTTTACATGATTAAAATATAGGAAAATAAAACAGAATAAAAGCAAGTAGGGATAGTGTAGAAACAAAAAAGAAGTGTAGGAAATGAGGGCTACTTCCAGCCGGATAATAAGATAAGATAAGATAGGCTTTATTGATCTCACATTGGAGAAATTCACTTGTCACATCGGCTCAGTAGTCAATAATCAGAAGCAGGTGCCAAAAGTAGGACAAGGTGCATCGGTTATATATAATGCACCATGTCACAAACCATCAAACCATTTTTTGAACGTTGCAGTTATTTGGGACTTGGATTTCTCTTGACCTTTTGAAGAATATGCAGAAGTCTTATGGGATCTGAACTGATGAACTGATTAAGATTTGAATGGTCATTGTTTTGATATCTGTCTGTCTGTTGTTCTTGTTTTTTTTTCTGCACAATATATGGTACCAACAAAAATCTATTTCTGGTATTCAGTCTTTTACTCCGCTCCTAGAGCCCACCTTTGAGAGTCTTCTGTTCTAGTCTAAGATTAAGTTAAGCACAGGTAACACAATGTTAATACATGCAGTAAATCCATTGGCAAAAGTTTAATGTTCACCCCTGCCAGCTACTAATAAAATAAATGACGGCCTTCATTGTTTTATATGTTCATTATAGAATGTTCTAGACTTCCCCTAACAAGAGATATCCATTGGTGTCTGGAGGTAAATGAAGAAAAGAAAATATCACGCTTCAAAGAACCTGTGAATTAAAAAGAGTAAGGTCGCTTAATTATTGCAGCATTCATAATCTGGACTGATTTTACAAACCACATATTTCAGATTATTACTGTTTGAGATTTTCTCAACAGGAAATCCTGCATTTGTATTTTTGATGCCAAGTCATATTTCAATGGATGCAAACTGCTTCCAAAAGGCCAAATTCAGTTAGAGCTGCCTTGTTGAGCAGAAGCTCTACTTTAGTCATTGTGGTTTGAGATGAATTAAACACGCAACAGCCCTGGCTTTTAGTGAGGAGCGAAGGTTCGTCGCCGTAATGGAAAGTGGTGCACTGCGGTCGGATATCTAACCCAGAATGACTATGAAACCTAATGATGGACATAAAGTGTTTTAGCTCATTTCGCTTGTTTCCATCGCCACTGGTAAAAATGTCATTCACTGTCCAGGTTCAATTTGTTTATACTTTATTTAAACTCAGATTTTGCTGAAGGCAAGTCATGACAGAAAGAGTCACTTATACAAAGTTATATCAGACATTTCTTTTAGAGAAAGGCTCATCAGGAGTCCAAAGAACATTTGGTTTAGTTACTTGAATTTTTAAAAAGTATCACTCTGGAAAAGACATTGTTAAAACTGATTCCAACAACTAGGCCTTTTTTTATTTTAACTCCTCAAAATCTAATTTAATGGAAAAGGTGCTTTTCCATTAAATTCAAATTAAACATTCTGGAAATAACTCTGATGCTTAGGTTGTGCCTGCTAAATGAATGCAGATTTGTGTGTTCCAGACCAGTCAACCATAAACAACTACTGTAGTAAATTATATAATTAAAATAGAAATAAATTAGCCTCATTTCACATGGATGACAATTTGCCACTTTGGAGGCTGTACAATTTCAAGACGTCATACATTGTATGTGGGACGTGTCTATAATTGAACCGATGCGTCTGGAAATTGCTTAACACGGTTTATAATTCCCCAAGTTTAAAAAAAAATAATGAGCAACAACTTCCTCAGCGCAGAGGACGACCCAAAACAAACGATCTACCTGGCAGAGACATGACCTGCCTTTAATCATTTGCTTTCACCCGAAATAAATCTCTTTCTCAGGTGTTGTGAAAGCTGAATATATCGTGTGTGGTTTTTTTTCCATCTCGTATTTAAAATAATCTCGGGAACTCTAAAACAACTAAGAGCAACCAAAAGAGCAAGCGGATTTAATGGCAGCGCGGAGAAGAAGGGCAGGAGGGCTCTCTGAGGCTGCAAACCTCTTCTGACAGAGCATCAGACAAGCCACAGCATCGCAGTGTGATACCTTCAGTGTCAAGAGGAAATCCAATAAAGTCTTTTCTTTTGTGCATGAGTGGTGTCTCTGCTCCTCGTTTTAACATGCAACACGCCTTAGTGACGATGAGAATCACAGAGAGGTGTCAAGCCGTAAAGGAACGCACAGAAAACGAAGAAAGTGTGCCTCTTGAATCCATTATGACCATTTTTAGACGGAGAACAAAGTCGAGTTCTCCTCTCTGAGCCAATGATAACGTGTTCTGTGACGCCGTGTAACCCAATTACAACTCGCAGTTTGGATCAATCCTTATACTCAGTGAGAGTCACGCCGGTGATGATGTATTCTTCCTCAAAAGATTTTCTTCAATACAATCTATCAGCACTGCATTAAAGCACATGGTGCGACTGTTCATGGACTACTGAAGTACTGTTAAGGGGATTATTACCGTTTCTTCAACTTTTGACTTTTAGTGGTGGCAATACCAGTCTGTGAGACAGTTGTTGAAATTGTGTGAGATCTTGACTATATATATTTTTTTGTTTTTACACAGAGTAAAGGTTTTGCATTTCACAAACTCTAAAGCGTCTGAATCTGTGCAGATGATTTCAACATAGGTTTGACCAGCCTGTCTATCATGGTTTTCACTCTTGTCTCAGATTAAGGTGGTTCTTAAGGTGCTATTTAATAAAAAGACATCACAGAAAAGGATAATTTTGTGTTTTCCCAAAGAGTAGGTGTTCAGAATGATCCATTTAGTGTTTGTATAATTTAAAACGCTAAACGTATCCACAGGCATGCGCTGGTTACCCGTTTCAGGCTACACAAAGGACCCAAAAGGTCCCCCACTTGTGGCTGGACATTAATGCAAGCTGGCTGAAAGGAGTCAATCGCTATCAAGACCGTCAAATTTGACTGGTTGGAAAAATTTCAGGATCAGAAAAACAGTCATTATGCTGAAACATACACTGATTATGTAAACGCTGTTTGAAAACTACAGCTCTAACTGGCATTTCTATTAACCAGTCAACCTCTGCCTAGCTACCTGAGCAAATATCCAATTAACCAACTAATCAGAGCTAGTTATTATACGCGTGTTGCTCTATAAAAGAGCCAAACAGCAAAAAAAGGGAAAATATCCTGCGCAATAGGGACTTGAAAATGACTAATTAATCAGGTAGGCAGCAAAACACACACACACAGATTAACCACATTCCTCAGTAGATCTAGTTTGATTGTTTTTACTTTGTAATTGCAAGCATGAAAAAGCGTGTTTTTCAGCTCAATCACATCATCTGGGTAATTAGTCACAAGAAACAGGCAAACATTGGGTACAAATGTATAAAACTCTAAATCAAAAAGGTACAAACACAGAAGGAAAGAACAAAAGCCAAAGATACTACAAACAATGGGGCGAAAAAAAGCTTTATATACTCTTCAAAGATGACCTGTAAGCACACAACTGTACGTTAAATCACTTTCAGTTCTCCGTTCTGTTTTATTAAGGGCGATGTATCCAGCTGACTTTCTCAATCTCGGGGTTCGGGAACCTCTGCCCCGCATGTTTAAGATGTGTGACTGCTCCAGCGCACCTGATTTAAATGATTGAATTATCTCCTCAGCATGTCACCAAGGTCAGCAGCAGCCTTTTAATGAGCCATCAATTGGAATCTGCCGTGTTGAAGCAGCTAAATACGTGAAACATGCAGGGCAGCGGGTCCTGAGGACGAGGGTTTAGAAAGCACGGAGAACGCAGGCGGAGAAGTGACTGATTGCAGCCAGGTGTCGACGACGGCTGGAACACAACAGAGAAGCAATCAGGAGAATCCAAAACAGGTGCCTGGAGAACCACTGGAAGCGATTTGTACACGTTTATTTCTAATATTTCCTTTGGTCGCTTAACCGGACATCTGAAAGCTCATTGCATTCAAATCAGCCTGTTAGAAATCCCAGTCTTCTTTGGCACACAATGAACAATCCGAAAGGTTCTTCAGAAACAACATAGGACATAAATCAAGCCACATAATGACTGAATGTAAACAACCAGATCTTTTCAGCATCTAAGACTGTTATTCTTTAACTTCTTACACCCCATAACCATAAACTAAACGAACCAGTCTTCTGCTAGTCTTGTAGCCACAAACTGAAACGATGAATTGTCCTTTTACCGCGATGCTGGATAAGTCAACCGAGAAAAGAAAACAAATGAAACAAAAATATGTCATTTTGTTCTAGCAGCCTTGGTGTGTGAGTTCTTGACACATAAGTACTTTAAGAACTTTTTTTCTAGTGTGGATTATATATAAATCCTTGAGTAGGAAGAACCTATGAGGATTTCCCAGCAGTTCTGCACTTTGAGCTCTTGCAAAGTACAAAATGTCCTGACCAGAAACTTTTTTTTCTTCTTCTTCTTGTCGCCTTGGGTAAAAGAACAAGGTTCTTGTTCTTGTAGAATGTGTATTATCCTTTATTTACCATCTCAATATTGCACTGCAGCTAATGAAAGCTTTTAACGGAGCCTTTTAGGATAATTAATGCCCCTTGTTCTTCTAAAATTTGATTATAATAGCAAACTATCTGTACAGCACTATAGTCAACATTGCAGTTGTTTTTTTTTATGTGCTATATAGATAATATTATACTTGAACTTAGTGTAATTAGAGCTACCAGTCTTTAAAATGTTGTCCCTAAGAGCTTTGCACATCTGGAGACTAAACATTTGGCCCATTCCCTTTCAGTCAGACAGAATGTAGAGGTTCAGTAAATGTCCATTTTTCACAGAAATCTTCTTTTGGACTCATTTCCAGAATTTGAGTTGGCCAATCTAGCAAATGAGTATATATTTATCTGCAATATTCCTGGTACTTCTGGCCTTTTCATGAAGACCATTCATTCCCATCAGAAGATAAACACAAACATGGGGATTCCCAATGATCCGGGGGGCCAGCTGTGGAACTTCCTGTGGCCCAGCGAGCAACAGGCTGCGCCAACCATGAGCACAGGCAGTTGATGCAGCTGGAGGCTTTTTTTTTCCATCACAGCAAAACGTTCACTGACAAATTTAAATCTTTCTAAAATGTAAAATATTTGGTACGACACAAAGTATTCATCTTTCAGCGATGGTGGTTTTAGCCATTCTTAAGTTATAGTAGATAGGACCACCAGACCCTGCGAGCTTTACTCAAAAGCAGACCTGGGAGTACCAAAGTCTACGTTTGGTCCATGTGGCAAAAAGTTCGGACACCACTGCTCTAACAGGTTGTTGTTTTTTTCTAGGATTGCACTTTATTTTCCTCTATCCATCTTCCCATCAACTCTCACCAGCTTCCCTGTCCCTGCTGAAGCGAAACATCCTCACAGAATGATTCTCCCAACACCGTGTTTTATAGTAGGGATAGGGTGTTTTACACTTACACCAATATTTAATTTATTTCTTTAAATTAAAAGTTTTAAGTTTAGAATTGTGCACTAGCTTTTTCTCTGCCAGACCGATTGTGGAAAAACAACTTTATTATCATGAAAGTTGTTAGGGAGTGGAGGCGTGCCATTGGTATTTTTGAGGTTTCATTACTGACTAATGTAGCATTCATTATATACCATAAAATGTGCACTTTTTACCGTGCAACCAAAAGGAAAATATCAAATTTACAGTTTCAAATAGTTCCGGAAGAAGACACTAAACTCCAATCTGCTGCCATCGGCGTGCGAATCAGAAACACATTGTGCAGCACTTTAAAGGCTCTTAAGTGCAGACCATTTACAGGGCCGGGACAAATGGGAGATTTTAAGCACACGGAGCGAATGCTTGCAGATTTGAGCGGGTGAGTAATTGTGCCTTAAAAAGGCCCTTTTCTATAGCAAAACCCTTCAGAAATCTGAGGAAACTCACAAAGACAGAAAATGAAAAATACACTCTGCCCGACCACCACATCTCTGAGATCAAACCTTTTTCACTGGCAGGAAACAAGAGGACCGTTCTCTGCTTCCAGGTGAGCCGGTCGGTTCCCTCCCCCAGCACCACCTCTCCTCTCCTCGGACACCCAAACAGCTGCTGCTGCGCTCCCTGACACAAGACCCTGTGCTGCTCCATGACAAACAGCTATTAAATTTAAATTACCAGCGTTTTGTAAGATCAGCTAAAACAACAGAGGTCATGAGCTTGCGTGCATTAGCACACATATTTGTCATATTCGGAGAACACGGGGGTGCCGGTTGCTAAACAGGCTCCCTTGGGACCGTTTTCTAATCTGAAGACACAACATGACACAGCAAGCTGTTGAATTCTAATAACATATATCTGTCTTGTCTAAGTGACAAGAAATGGCTCCAGGAAATCACTGATACAATCAACCTAAATTGTTTTTGGCAGGCACATGTGCCATTGGTTTACTTAAAAAAAACATTTTCACAAAAAAAAAAAATAAATCTTAATCGATTTTACAAGGACAGAAAAAGGAGAGCAAGAGATTTCTCATCAGCATCCAGCAGCTATTTATAGCACAATGCCAAATCTCAGCAAAGCCGGAGGTAGGCTACCTATTTATTTTATTTAGACAGCAACAAACAAACAAAAAAAAAAGGCTGTCTGATTCATTTTCATTCAAACTCCAAAAAAATGCTCTGGGGTGCTAAATCTCCAACTGAGACTAGTAATAATACATTTCAGCAAAGGCCAAACAGCAGGGAAAGTTAAAATGAATAGGCGGGGTAGAAAGAAATTAGCTAAACAACATTTCTTAATGGAAATGTGGCACTACTGTGGATATAGCTATGAGCTATGGCATGAAAACGTGACTTTCTGATTTCGGTTCACACAAATCTTTTAATAATAGGGCCTCTAAGCACTAACATCAACCCCTGTTATGTGAAGCTCATTGTTTTAACTGCTTCTTCTTAACCTTTAAATTGGTGTTTTTAGGTAGATAACTTAGATTATTAATGTATGTAAAAAAGCTTTGTGCCAAAATCTAAAATTAACCTGTATAATCATTCAAGACATGTTCAAAAGTTTTCTCTATGACGATAGTAAATTCAATAATGTCTCCTGCATGCTCCTTTGTTTTATGTAAAACACACTCTATAAAAGATGAAACATTTTTACAGGTTGAGTTTTCAGACCTACTTCTTTCTCCTTAAAAGAAAATAATTCAACACCACAGGGATACCTTTAAAAAAAATAACTACAAATATTTTTGCTACTCAATTGTGGTCTTAAAATGTTTTGTTTGAAAATATCAATTACTCTTAAAATAGATTGCAGCAAAACATTTTAGCGTGTCATAAATATCCTGAGAAGCAGACATTTGCAGTTTCTTTTCTCGATTTTGCAAAACATTTCACAAAAAGAATGAAGACGTAATTGAGCTAAACTTCAAGCTGAAACTAAATTAGAAGAAAAACTGTACCTGAAGCCTTAAATATGTGCGTACACTTCACTGATATTGGAACACATCTCATCTCAGACATTTTGGAGCCATCAACAACCTTCGGGCACCGTGTTGCGATCTCGTGGAACCGTAGAGGCTGCGAAAAATCTTGAGACCATATACAGATCTAGATCTAGTTGAAAATTGATACTGACAGTTGCAAAGATTGAATTCACTGAACAGGTTATCATGTTGATTAGAAATGCGCTTTAGTCATGAAGTTATTCAGCCAGTCAAATAACCTAAAACAAGAACGTGGACAACTTCATATGCATTATTTTCTCATGTACTCTGGTGGTGCTATGGTAAAATGTATTCATATATTTATTATTTTAACTACACAATGAGCTCTGAAGCCTCAGCTATACAGTATAGGGGACTGTGTACCCCGTCTCCTGTATAGTATTCTCATGCATTGAAAATATGTGACTTGATAAGGTTCCTATTAGACAGAAAACAACAGTTTCCACTCAGGAGAAACAAATTCTGCTGCCATGATTATTTTATTTTTAGTTCTTGAGGCCAAAGCAAGCACTCATTTGGTGCATGTTCAAAGCCCACATATTCATTCATTTAATTTATCTCATATTTTGGAAATTAAAAATACATGATATAACAATAATAACATATCGATTAAAAATCCCCACATGCTATTGTAGGAGTATACGCTGCACTCGCTCTTCTCAGACAGAACTGTTGCAAAGTGCTAGAGCCGTCATTTTAATTGGTCAGTTCCTCCGCACGAACCTTGCTTTTACCCAAAGTCTGTAAAGTTTGAAAAAAAGGTTAAGGTTGTGGGTCATTCAAAAAGCAGTTTTGATGTTGATCAAGGATGGCTGTCCTGTTGGAACACACAGTTGTTTGCAATTTTCAGTCGTCTAACTCGACACATCTCAAACCGTCATGATTTAAGGTTTTGTTTTTTTGTTTTGGACTTTTCCAGACTTGTCTATAATCAGCTTCGTCACCTTTCTGTCACAGATACCCTCCAATTAGCTCAGTCACCAGTCATCAGGCCAGACCAGTGCCACCTGCTGCCACTGATCGGTTCCTACTCTGCTCACCTGTTCCCCAGCCTTCATATACCTGCCTCACTCTCCCACTCACTGCCAGATCGTCTCAGCACCTCACTCGTGCCCTGCTGCAGTTCTTGTGTGCTTTACCTGCATCTGTTCAAGTCTGGTTCTGCCAGCAACTCCTGCTCTGTCTACATTGAACATTTCCAATAAAGCCTTTTTAACGTAACAATGTGTTCTGCTGAATTTCGGGTTCACACCTAGAATTGTTACACAAACTGTACCTTTAGTGGTATGCTTGTGGTACAATTTTTTTTTTTGCCCGTATCTGTAAGGTAACTAAATTAGATGCCACATAGAGCGAATACACTCAAACAGTCAAAGGACAAGTTGGTCAAGTGTATTGATTTAGCCTTAAACAGATACAACACAAAATGGGAATTAAGTGGAAAACAGCTCAAGGGCCCCTCAAGAGAAACCAAAGCGGATAACTATTCCCATTTGGTCTCAATTAAGACATTTAAAATACAAATATAAAAAGAGGGAAATAAAAATGTTTTTTCTAAATATGTATATATTCATTGTTTTTACTAAGAGAAAGAAATTATTGAATTTAGTCAAATATGCATGGTAACAATATGGGCGCTCTGACTGTTAAGTGTTTATCAGGGAGACAGTCTGGGGGAAGGAACGGTCCCAGGTTTTTGTAGCTCGCGGTCTGTGGCGTCAACCTGAGGGTAAAAGTCTGAACATTTTGTGTGCAGGGTGTGTGGAGTCTGCAGAGATGTTAGCTGCCCTTTTTATAAAAGTCCTGGATGAAAGACTTTTACAGAGCAACACCTTGCTCATGCGGGCAAAAAGCTAAATTTTAGACTAATCCGACCACACAACTTCTCTCCACAAGACTTTTGGCTTGACCATTGGGGCTGCTGCGAATTTTGATTAGAGCATGTTGATTAGGAGGTGACAACTCTCTTGATCAGCACATTTTCAGGTGTTCTAAAACTTAATTTGGTGTAAAAAGTTGCACAGGTGTACTAGCAGCTCCAAGTTTACCATCACCTTGACTCTTGTTGGTTGGTTGGTTTGTTGTTCCTCAACATTCAACCCAATTTCCTTTCATCCGAGTATGAAAGTTTGCAAGATTTTGTCATAAGTTTGACCAGATAACTGTTGCTTGTGTACGATCAATTGAAATTTAGAAATGATTTCAGAATACGTTTCCAGCTTGTGTAAATCTAAAATTCTCTCTCCTAAATCACCACTGGGCTTCTTGAACGCTCCCACTGTTCTTAGTACTAGTCTATCCAGTGAGAGTTAGTGAGACCTTTTTATGCTGACAAAAATAATCTAAAAAAAACGGCATTCAATCATGATCTGCGACGACTGGATAATAGGCCTTGGCCTTGTTAAGAGAAATGGCAAAAATAAATCATTAATACGTAGCCCAAGGTGCTTGTAAATAGTGTATATAAACTTAATACCAGAGCTGTGGGTATTTTCTTTGAGATTCACTGATCTAGTATGACTCTCTCTCATCCACTGGACATTGGATATCTTCAGAAAAAAAACAACCCTTTATTGAAAAATGTTTGCAGTATCCCTATTGTCTTAAGTGCAATTGAGAATCCCGGCGGCATAAACCACGGCAGCTTTTTGTATTGCGGCTAGCATTCAAAAGCCTCCCTATTTAAAATCCTTTAAAATGGATTAGCGAAATCCATCAACGTTCTTAAAATTCTGAGCAACACCTGCTTTATTTTCCGCACTGACGCTTTGTTGAACGCAGCCCTCATAATTTCCTAATCCTTATTACTCCGCTCAAATTATCTTTCAAATGATTAAAACCGGAATTATCCTCTGCTTTGGCAGACGTGTGATCCGAGCACAAAGTTGTGTTCCTGCAGGAGATGAGAAAGGCTGTGCAAACTGAGACTCTAAATCATGATGGCAGAGTTAGACAGCACCGTCGGTTCTTATTGGCAACACTGTTAAATAGGTGTAAAGGACGTAAAACACACTCACATTTAAATGCAGTAGTCTCATATGAATTTAAGTTTATTAATAATTGTAGTTTTTTATTAAATCACCAGTTCCACACTTATTGGCACCCCTGCTGCGATACTAAGCACCGCCCCCTTTAGCAAACAGGACATCAGGTAGTTTTCTCTAATTAATTTCCTATACCACAGGACAGCATGCAGAGAGAGAAATCTTAGACCTTTCCTCTTCGCACAATCTCTAAGTAGTCCTGCAGAGCAGCTTCTTTCCACTGTCCCCTATGAACCGCAGGAAACATTGCACAGCTGACTTTTGTTTCATCGAGCTCTGCTCTGCAGCTCCGGAATAATAAGAGTCCTCAATGCGCGGTTTCCATTGGCAGGTGAATCTACCAGCACGGCTCGAAGAAATATGAAAAAAAGATTAATAGGAAGAAAACATCCAGCTACAGCTGTTTGATTAAAAAGGGATTTTCAGTGCAACCAGAGAAGCTAATTTGTCT
Source organism: Fundulus heteroclitus (assembly GCF_011125445.2). Lineage (NCBI taxonomy): Eukaryota > Metazoa > Chordata > Actinopteri > Cyprinodontiformes > Fundulidae > Fundulus > Fundulus heteroclitus. Next base: position 28,584,950 of record NC_046378.1, read on the forward strand.
TTTGAGAGTCTCTCTGCTAAAAATAGACAACCACAGGCCTGATATTTGCTGAACACAAGCACCTCAATTCATCTTTTTTTCTAGCAGGGTTTGCCTCAGACAGTTCCACCGTGGTGACTGAAAGGAAGTGGATGGATGGATGGATGGATGGATGGATGGATGGATGGATGGATGGATGACTGACAAGTAATAAAGCCTGGAAATACACATAATTATTATGAACTGTAAAATACTTCAACTCCAAATGTTTCCAGACTTTGTGCACAAACCCTGTACAAGGATTAACGTTTAAAAATGCATTGCATTTTCTTAAGTTTGTAAATCGGGCTTTCTGTGTTTTTGAGCTGCTGCAGAACTTGCTCCTGGTCATGGTTCAGCAGTGCCTAAGGAAGCTCTACCACAACTGGACAAATAAACCACGTCACCATCTGTATGTCTACCTTCAGCCCAGCTGAAGGGTCCATTTCTCAGCTTGGGTGCCATGCCAGGGTCTCCTCATTAGATTGATGGATAGCATCTGAAATTAGTGCTTTTATCGTTTAAACCCGCTTTCAGGAGCTGTAGTAGAGACCAAACCCACAGAAAGAAAAAGTGCATTGGAGAATATATATATATATATACACACACACACACACTTTTATTGTGACCCATATAGTTTAGTATCTCTGTTGAAGTAAAATTCATTTTCCCTGATTTGCATGCTGCCTGTCTGCTTTAAAACCTTGATCCTCCCGTCAGTTAACCTTTGATGAAGTTGATTTACTTTGATTAATACGGTTTGACAATGTTTATTTGTCCCTTTAGTCCTAATTTGTTTCTGTTTGCTCCATTGATCTAAACCGGTCCAGCACACATGTAAGCTGACATCTGCATGGTAACCCTTAAGGAATACTCTGCCATGGGGGTTGACTTGTCTAGAAAGAAATATACGCGTGCATGCACTGCAAATTTTTTAAGCTTTCCATTTTGCATAAAACTTAACTTTTTTTTAAAAAACACCTGCACACACATTTTATAATCAATAAGTCTAAAAAGAGTCAATACTATGTCAAATTCAAAAATACTTTATCCCAAAGCGAAATGGTTTGTCAAACCACATTTCACTGAAACTACAGTTAAAAATCTTCATGTTGCATCACCAGCTGCCCTGTCACCTTAAAAGAAAAGGGTCCCCTCAGTATGACGCTATCACCACCATGTTTGACAGTGCGGATGGGGTTTCTGGTTGTCAGTTTATGTTTTGGTTTTCTAATTGCCAAGCTTCGACGTCAGGTTGCATAACAGCTGTCCTGTCAACAGAGTCTCCCACTTGAGCTGTAGATTTCTGCAGCTCCTCCAAAGCTACCAAAGGCTTATTGTCTGTTTCTAATAGCCAGGTGAGTTTTAAAAGGCAGTCAGTTGTATTGAGTCACATCAAAAAAGCTGAATGCAAATGCCCGCCACACTTCCCATACTTTAATTTATGCAACAAACAAACCAAACATGCATCATGTTCCATCAGCTTCACATTTACGCTCTTCTTTCTGTTGGTCAGTCACGTTAAAATCCCAGCAACATAGGTTGAAGTTTGTGTTTGTTTTTTTCCTGCACCCTGGTGCAAAGATATTGCTTTGATTCCACGTCTGCAATAAATTTAATCCCCACTCTATCGTGAGACGTTTTGCCACCACTTAGCTTGACAATAATCGGAAATGTCATTGATCCCTGCGGGAAAGTTCCCCGTCCACTCCTGGCCTGTGGAAAAGGTCAGAGCACTGAGGCCATGTGCAGAACACCGAGCCAGGAGCTGCAAGAGATCCAGAGACTCGCTCTTAAGGAGGGATGAGGGGGAAAAAAATACCTTTCTGCAGCTGCTAGCAGGTCAGATTTTATTCAACCAGCACAAATCAAAAAGTCTTTGTTGGGAAGAGGAGAAGCTGCATTAAATGAAATGTACAGCCCTGCTTTATATGAACAAAATGCAGACAGGTGGCACCTGTGCAGCAATATAATGCTTGTTGCAGAGGGCATCAGTAAACCTTTTTGTGCAACAGAAAGCTTATGACTTCAAAGGCCTCCTCGGATGCTGTCCTGTCAGCTCTCCTTTCTGCCAATCCAGTTCAACAATCAAATGAGCTGCATACATAAACTCCATGCTATTATTAGCACACTAGAGCCCTCTGTATTCCCCTGTATGCGTCTCCTGCTTTTTACTTTGCTTTTTTTTTTTTTTTTTTTTACACAGACCGATCAGCCTGTGACTCAGGTCTTTTTGCATAATTTCCAACACACCAGCAAATGTTCATTTTAATAACCGTAACCCAGAAAATGTGTCCTTGCGTGTTTGGACAGGAGAGGCGGGTTTGTCTTCCCCTTCACTGTTTGTTCCGTAACATTTCACGCCGCTGACTTGAGATCACCTGAAGGGGAAACGCGGAGGAACGGGACAGAGACAAGGAGCAGACCGGATCGGGCTGTCTCACACGCGGGGGTCCGTGTCGATTGTCGCGCATTCCGTCACGGACCCCATCCATCCATCCATGCATGCATCTATGCATGCGGCTGGAGCCAAACCAGCGCGAGACACAGAGGTCTACCTGTTAGCACGAGACCACCCGTGATGTCACCCCCCTCTCTTACCTCTCCCTTTTGTCTCCTTTGACATAGTGTCCTCTCCGGTGCGCACCTGTCTCCGCAGACCGTCCCTGTCTTCTTGCTCGTCGGAGAGTTAATTAAGCGGCAGCTCTGCCTCCCTCCGCCCCTCTCCTGGCGGCTTCACCTGGATGACTGTAGCGGGCACTGCCTCGTCGCTCCGCACACACACCCCCCTCCTCCACCTCCGAATCTCTGACAGCGGCGGAAGAAAAAAGGGGCTCGAAGCCGCGGCGGAGCTTCTCATTCACCTGTGCAAAGTCCGGCGGAGCGCCGCGCCGCGGACATAGCTACTTTGACTGCGCCTTGTATCTGTGCAGACTTTGCTCACATGTCATGCCCACCCAGCTCCGGCTCTTCCCGTCCGTCTCTGTCTCTCTCCTTTCCTCTCCTCTCCGCCGCAAACATCAGGAGGAGTTGCTGCTTCACACCGAGGCTCCGCTCTGCAGCGCGACTGCCTCCAGCGGTGCGCGCAATCCCGGACTGCTGCTGCTGCTAAGAGGCAGCGGCAGTCCTCCGTCTCTTCACGTTTCCAGGACGTGAAGTTTGTACTTATAAAAGAAACAGAAGGAAAAAAAGAAAGAAAAAACGCAGTAAAAACTGTAACAGGCTACAGCAACTGGGAAAGAAAGCCACGTGGCATGGGCAGAATTGAACAGTTTAAATTAGTTTAAAAACATTTAGAAATGCCGGATTAAAATTTCATCAACCTCCAACTTTCATGATTTGCTGGTTTTATTATTTTTAGATTTCCTTGGGACTTTGATTTGCTTGCGTTTCATGCACTTCCTGTCCAGTCGCTCCCATTCTTTTTTCAAAATTTAATCTGCCGTGCCGTTTATGAATCATGAATTTGGTTTAAAAAAAAAAGTGTGAAGTGGGAGAAAAAAATACATCGTTTTGAAAATGTGTCGCAAAGAAAATTACTAGAATTAATTTAATACCACTAAACAAAATCTAGTGCAACCTATGGCTGTCAGAAGTCGCCTACAGAGTAAAAAAAAAAAAAAACACTTGTGTGTAATTTAACGTTAATGAACAAACAAGGGAACAAACTTGCATCTTAGTAAACTTTCTACAATCACAAGTAGGGCTGGACGATATAGTTATACAAAGTATATTGATAAAATAGAAATCATATTGATCGATATCGATAATTATCAACAAATTCAAAACATATATTTTAAGTGCGGCCCTGACCATTTTATGCTGTTGCTTAGCGACCTGTTTTTTAGATATAGAACACACACACACTGAATTCAAACTCAATTATTCAACCAACTTTTCACCAAAACTGCAAGTTTGGAAAAAAAAAAAACAATGCGTGTTCTCTGAACTCTGTGAAGCTTGGTTCCTGGGTCTACGTTTATGATTGGTAGGGAGGATGTAGTGACTAATATTAACCTAGATGGCTAGAATGCAAAACGGACAGCTGTTTTTCTATTGAACTTTTTTTTATACCCTTGTTTTCTATCATTGATATATATTGATCGATATATATTGATATTGAATTATCGTCCAGCCCTAGAACAAACAGCAACATGAAGAACGAGAAACGCAGCAGTCAGGTCAGGCATGAGGGTGTGAAGGAATGTAAAGCCAGGTGAGGTTATAAAACAATAGGGGTGTGTGTGAATAACCAGCTTCATCATGATACAAAGTTATATTGATTTGTTTGGATGACGATACGATTTTTGCCCATATCAAAAAGTCTGCTACGATTTCTGATTAATATAATATGATGTGACATTGTCAGGCCCTCTAACACTATGTATATTTATATCAACTCACAGAAGAAGAAAAAAGATTTGACCGTCTTATTTTGAAGCTCTTACATGTATCAAAAACAGCATTTGTCTAACTTTGAAATACCACTACTGACAATACATTACCTCCTCACATTAGTCTCATGCCTCAATTTTAAAATAAAGGCATATCTTAATAATGACTATATGGATTGATATTTTAATCTTGCATCAATGTAATTGGATCGTTAATCATTAAATCGATATATCGATGTTGGCCAATGTATGGTTACACCCCAATAAAACAATATCTCTAACTTTAACCATCCCACATAGAGCACTGTTCAATCCATCATCCCAAACTGAAAAGGTAGTGGCACAGCTGGAAAGACATGACTGGGAGAAGGACAAAAATGTGTTTGAGGAGCAGCCAAGAGACTGATGACAACTCTGGAGGAGCTGCAGAGATTCACATCTCAGTGTGGAGAGTCTGCTGACGGTGCAGCTGTAAGTTTACCTGACTCCGCCAGATAGATTTGCTCCGCATATCCATCTGGAAACCTTCCGTTGAAGTAATTTTGGGATGGGGCGAAAATACTGGTTAGCTGATTGGCCTATGTTGGTGATAGACGGGCCAAATAAACCAATCAGATTCGTCGTCGCTCTGTTACGAGCGACGACGAAAACACAACCACAAGCCAAGCTACTCTTGCTGCTGCAGGTAAAGGCTCGTTAGCTCAGCAGAGAAATACTCTGTAATTCCGATAAAACTTGCTCGATAGCCACGCTAACGCTAGTTTCATCGGCTGAAGCCGCCATGTTCTTTAGACTGAACTGTCGCGCTTCCCGTTGCGTCACACATCAACCCGCCTCAAAGCCAACGCTGATTGGACGTTCGTTTGGTGAACGGCTCCAAATTTTCTTCAACGGAGAGTAGCCAGACTGATCTGCGAGTGAAACCTTGAAAGCTCGCGAGATCAGGATGGTCTCACGAGGCTAGCTATAAGCGCTGCACTCCCCAAATCTGACCTTCGTGGAGAAATGGTAAGAAGAAGGTCATTGTTGGAAGAAAAAAAATGCATGAGAAGAAAGCATGCTGAAGAAAGGGCTCTGGCTTGAGGAGACAAAATGTTACTTCCTTGGTTAGATGGAAAATATTATGCATTGCGTAAAACTAACACAGAAAACACCATCGCCACAGTGACACATGGTGGTGGCAGCATGGCTTGGGAATGCTCCTTGAATTTGTTCTTTATCTGGGATATTGAAGCTGGTCAGAGTTAATGGAAGCACAATGGATCTAAATACAGAGCTAAATGGAGCTAAATGAAGCTGGTCAGAGTTAATGGAAGCAGCTAAAAACAGAGGCAGCCTGGAAGAAAACCTCTTAGAAGCTGCAAAACACCTCAGACATGGGCAGATGTTCCCCTTTCTGCAAACATACAGCCAGGGCTGTGGTTTAGATCAAGCATATTCATCTGTTAGAGTGGTCTAGTCAAAGCCCAGAGCTAAATCCAAACAGAATCTCTGATAAAACACTGAAGTCAAAAAGATGCCCTTCATTGGAGCTGAGATCATTTGGTAAGATGAATAGGCAAAAAGCTCATCCCTCCGGTCTGTCTGCGTAGTAAGTAGAAAGGGGGTTTTCATTTCTAAAGAAAAATTACTACCATCTTCCTTTCAAATCATAATTAGGTCCATCCAATAAAGTTGTGTCAGCCTGTCACATCAATTCCTAATAAAACACACCTAATAAAATGAGAACGCTGGGGACATGAATACATTTGTTGGGCAGTTTCTGTGTGTTGTTAGCTTAGGATGTTGATAACAGGGAGTTTAAAGAGAAAGAGAGGAACTAACCCACAGCATCAGGGTGGAGGTGTGAGCCATCACTCCTGTCAACTCTCCATCACGTAAGCAGCTGGTCAAACAGGGGCAGTCACCAAAGGCAGAAAGGAAATATTCAGGATCTTTGAGAATTGTGGCTCAGATATAGAACCTTTTCAAAATGTAGCTCCCGCTTTTCAGGCACACAATTAAGCCCGTGATTCATTTCCCAACCGATCCACTTGTGAGGAGCACTCAATCTGGCAGATGTTTTACCTTACGGGTAACTCTAATTCATCTTTAAGCCCATATCTGAGTGCGACACTTGACTGGAATTGCTGTAAAATAGCTCCTCTCACACATTACGCCATCGTCGCGTGTGAAGTGGTCATAGTGGCACCTGCTGTTTCCATCCCTCGCTCCCTCATACGCGATCACGCATGAGATCCCACAGCCCTGAAAGCACACAGGTCCACACAGAAGAGCATCGATGCGGGGAAAACGCCTGTGGCCGAGCCTTCGCCCTGGAATACGAGAGATGGACATGCTGCATTACCAAACTCAAAGGGAGAGCACAAAAGCAATTTGTTTTTTATCATGGAAGTCAACGACCGCATGCTTCTTGTGCAGAGCGCTGAGCTCAGATTCCGCCGAGGAAAACTAATTGAAAAGGCCTCAAGGCCAGGAAGTCAGGGAGACCGATAGCACTGATTGCACAAAATGACTCCACTGACAGCGTCCAAGGGAGAAAAACTAAATTGCTAATTGAATTAAATCAGTTGCTTTTTACAAAGCCGTCGTCATACATTTGAAGAGAAGCTGGCTGTGAGCAAGAGACACAACACCCTGGGTTCAACAAAGAGCCTTACAATGAAAAACAAAAAAGAAAAGAAAACTGGGGAATCTGTTTAAAAAGTTGGCTTTCAGAAGTGTGGCGCTCCGGACAATAAAACTCTATTGCAAAGATGTCAAAAAGGTTGATGAAGTGCTGTATAAGGAAGCAGCAACTCTCCCAGGTGACTCTGTTTATAACCGCTGAGGGGCTTTTGGAAAACAGAGGCAAGATTCGATTCAGCAACACAAAGCATCTGAGGAGCCATTAAAAAGTCACAAAACGCAACATAGTGCCCAGTCAGCAAAATAGTTGCTAAGGTGCATATTTTTAGTTTCCGTCTCCTGCTGCTGCCTTGCGGGCAGACAAGCGCACTTTACTTCAAAGGCCCTTAATTTAAAAGATTACAAGATATAAAATGCAATGATTTTCTTTTTTTTTAGTTCACCCACGTCTGTCCTTTGATATAACATTTATCGTTTCCCTCGCTTATTTATTTGCATCTGCTGTCAGATTAACGAGCAGCATCGTGAAGACCAAAGAACAGAGCAGACGGGTCAGAGGTAGATGCGTGGATACGTTTAAAGCTGGGTTAGGTTTAAAAAAAGAAACACAAAAAAAACCAAGATCTCACAGTTCAAACCATCATCTGAAAAGGGAAGACTGTTTGATACAGCTACATGTCTCCCGTGACAAAGACAATCTACCATAACTGACAATGTTAGCTAGGAGAGCATTGATCAGAGAGGTAGCCAAGAGGTAAAAAAAAAATGTATTCATGTAATCCACAAATCTGGCCGACGGAGAAACAGATAATAGAAATTGTTTAATGAAAGCAGTAAGACCTCCAGTTTAATATTTGCCGCAAGCCACATGAGGGACACGGCAGAAAGTGTTGGTCAGATATTTTGGCCTTCATGCAGATTGCACACACACGAGGCACACATCCCAGAGGTAGGGGACTCCAGTCACATGACTTTGACTTGAGTCAGACTGGAGTCGTTGATTTTATGACTTTAGACTTGAAAAAGTGTTCAGAGACTGGTTACTTGACTTGGACTTTAACACCAATGACTGGAGACTTGAATTGCACTTGAACCTGTTGGCTTTAAAAGACTTTAACCCTAAATCTAAAGCTTAAGACATCTATGATTTCAAAAGTCCGCACTGTTAATTAATCTCACTCAATCAGTGTCTACAAACACAGACAGTCGCTCTCTTTCCCCACTCGGTACTGCCTCGACCCCCAGTCGGTCGAGGCAGATGACCGCTCATACTGAGCCCGGTTCTGCTGGAGGTTTTTCTTTCCACTGTCGCTTCATGCTTGCTGAGTATGAGGAATTGCTGCAAAGCCATGGACAATGCAGACGACTCTCCCTGTAGCTCTACGCTTCTCCAGGAGTGAATGCTGCTTGTCGGGACTTTGATGCAATCAACTGGTTCTCTTATATAGGACATTTTTGATCAATCTGTATAATATGACCCAATCTGTATAATATTATTAAATTTGACTTTGTAAAGGGACTTGAGATGACATGTTTCATTAATTGGCTCTATATAAATAAAATTTTATTGAATGTGTGCGAGACCTGTGGTACAGCCAACGAAATTACTCTTGGTAGCATTTTTGTCCTTAGCTTTTTTTTTCTCCTTTTCCTTTTTTAAAAATCTGGTTAATTTGAGTCAAATTAACAGCAAAATTAACCCGATTTTTTTTTTTTTTTAATGGAAAAGAAAAGGACAAAAATGCTCTCAAGAAGAGTAATTTCGTTTGAATCTGAATATGAACTGCTGTTGCATTTTTTCACTGAACATTCAGAAAAAATATAGTTCAAAGGAGGACCGTTCTGTAAGCTAAATCTAATTTTAATGTTTTGTAAGGTCAGATTGCACTGGTTTCATCATGTTTTGACATAAATACTGACTTAAAATGAAACATATGCTCTATTATTTACATTTAACATATTTCAACATTGTTAAAGACATGCAAAGACTTGAAATTTGAAGTTTCAGACTTGGAACTTGACTTGAGAAATACGCGTTTTGACTTGAGACCTGACTCGGACTTGGATGTCTGTACTTGAGACTTGACTTGGTCACGCCTCCGGCACGTCCTGCTGAGCACATCAAGAAACAGTTGGGATGCTTTTCTTCAGCAGGGACAGGGGAGCTGACATGAGTTGATGTGAAGGTGAGCTAAACACATATTCAGGTGGTAGAATGGCCCAGTCAAAGTCCTAAATCCAGTTAAGAATCTGTGGCAAGACATGAAATGTGCTGTTCACAGATGCTCTCTGTCCAAGACTCACGAGTCCTAATAAGTAAACATGTCAATCTCTAGATGTGCAAAGCTGGCAGAAAGGTACTTGTGCAAGGCACTCTAACCAGTTGTGACTCTTGTTAGCTGGTAAGTTAAAGTATTTCTCGATAGTGTTTGCTTTCTAAAATGCACATATCAGAAAACATATCATAAAGCTATATAAACAAAAAAATAACGTGTAAAGATTTGAACCCCCCAGGAACCGAAATAGCAACTTGTTCTGTTCAGTAACTTACTATCTCTGTGACTCTGCAAGAATCTTCTCCAACACAACACTTTAGATCTGCCGATGTGACGGGCTCACCGAAACCGAGACCTTTTGAGAAGCGCTGACAGCCAACTAGTGTCGGTTTGAGATTTGAAAGATAAACTGCATACCGTTATCTTGTTTTTTGTGTGGAAACAAACACATATATCAGTCTCTACCAAAAAGGAGTAACACTATTGGATTACTCTTAACTCAAAAAAAGCACGCCTTGTTTTTATCTACTGATCTTTTTACATAGATGAATTAATGCATAAGTAATAAAGGTGAAAAAAAGTATACTCATTATTAATCTAATACATGAATTAAAAATGTAGCCATATGCACGCTGAAAGAAGCTTAAATCTCCCACTCATTTGGAGGCCTTGGAAATCTCTGCAGAAAAGTGAGCATTTGCATGAGCAGACATTAGGATGCATGCTGCAGCGGTACTGCCTGACAGACCGCTCACCAACGACCAGCCTTGATGCCAGCATGACTAATGAGCCTGAAGACCTGACATCCATCTGATAAGAATATAGAGCATCAGCTGAGAGAAAAAAAAAAAAAAAAAAGACTTAAATGTCAAATGCTTGACCTACTTTACCAACATATAATAGTTTCCCCCTCGAAGCATCTCAAATGTGCTGCAGTCAGTCGAATCCTGACCAGTTTGGAAATTAGTTTTGATAATGAGTCAGAGCTGGCCGGAGGCAAGGTCTAACCCCCTCGGATCATTATAAATTATAATTATGGACAAAATAGTTGCTAATTCTGGTCTCTTCGCGACAGCATCTGCATGTGTACAGTAATGATATTCAAAGCCATTTGACCTTTTCCGAATTGCTCACAATACAATCATGACCGTTCATGTATTTTATTAGAATTTAATGTAATAGGCCAACAAAAAGTAGTCCGTACCTGTTAACCTCTTAAGGCCTGATAATTCTAGTCCAAAGAAAATGATCAGTTTCTCTTCAAACATATCTTTTTCTTTTTCCTGACAGATCTGTGAATGACACAGACGAGTGATCAAACATATATGCTTGAAGGGAAACTGATCGTTTGTTGGGTGTTTAAACTCCCGTGTTTGGCCTAAATGTTCTCTGGTCTTAGGAGGTTAAGTAGAAGGAAACATGATATATGGTTTATTTTTACAAATACAAATCATTAAAGTGTGGCCTAATCCACCTTCATGAGTCACTATTTTGAAGAGTCACCCACTGCTGCAATTACATCAGCAACTCTTTTTATATTACCTCTTATATTACATTTATGTTACGTCTCTACCAGCTTTGCTCTTTGAATAAAACAGGTCAAGCTCAGATTGGCTGTAAAGAATATCTGAACATCAAATTTTATGTTTGGCAGCCGAATCTTATAATTACAGGTCTGGACTTTGACTGGGCCATTTTACCAAATCAACGTTGTTTCCATTCTTTAGCGGTTTGAGCAACAGTCGCTCTTCTTCTGGACCGAACACACCGAGCGTCCCTGGCTGGTAGCTCCTGACACACAACGGAGGCGAAATGCTTCTGACGCAGCTGGCCTTCAAGTCACGCATTCTGAAAGTCATCAAAAAGCCCTTCTGCTCGCTCGCGTTTGCCCGCGGTCACTTTACGAAAGTCGAAGGCAATATACATGAGAGCTGTCGGCACGCTCAACGTCACATTTGCTGCATTTCTGCTCTAACTTTCTGACCCCTAACAGTGAAGAATGCTTGGCTGCAGTCGCCAGAGAAGAAGCAACACCTCTCGACGATCTGATTTGTCAGAGGTCATAAAGAAGCTGGCATGGTAGGGATTATGCTGAGCACTCGAACACAGCAACGAAGAAAGATAAAGCGACTAATTTTACAGTAGATATTTGAATGCCGCTGCAAAAGCCGGTCCCCACAGTCCAAAGCAACATCTGCGCGTTTCCCTCCTGTTCTGGCTGAATGACTTTCATGTTGCCGTTGAGGGACTCAGACTTTTTGTAAGTGGGCCTTGAATGTCTTGTTTGCCTGGTTGTCAAAATTGTCGCTTTTCACCATAATTATGGGCTGATTCGGTTTGTGATTATCTGTAGTGTACTTTATAATCTAGTGGGCAAATTTTGTTTAGTCTAGTGGGCTAAAACGCCATGAGAGGACCGCCGGATTGCACTGAGGGAAGCGCAATTAAATCAATTTAAGCTTCCCCCAAAACGAAAGGCTTTGTGATGACGCAAAAGAAAAATCACAATTTCCCTGTGACACTACATTAAATATTGAAAGAAAGGAAGAAAACCGAGGAGCACCGAGCTCCTTTATTAGGAGAATAAAGCAAAATAAGAATCCAAGCAACAGCGGAAATGAACATAAGATGCCATTTGCCTTCCAGACATTTCCAAATGGAGACCATATGGAATAATTCATTTCCGCATTTCACCGTGAAAATAGAAAGCGTGAGTAGTCCTCGGGGAGATTTAAACCAAGTGCAAAGAGAGGGCAGTAATCTTATAATCCTCTGTAATGTCATATCGGTCTCTCCAAGCTTATCTTCGCTAAACTAACTTTCCCCCGAGGAATACTTTCACAGATACAAATGGACCATAAAGAGTGATGAGGTCGCTGTTTCCCTGCGTAATTCCGTCATCATCTGCAGCAGCTTCTTCTTTAAAAATATCTAAAACCTCGGTAAAAGAACATTTTATTTCACTCGAGATCATTTCACATTTCAAAATAAATACACAGGCTGTTTAACACATCTTTCCAAATGTGCAAAATTCTATAAAAATAAATATCCGTACTCCTGTGTCAAAGAAGTTGTCGATGTAATGCAGCAAACGCGTACAGGGTCCGGTTCATCTTTGAAGAAACTGCAGCAGACGCAGAGCTGCGGCATCCTACTGGCTGCTGACGGCCGCGGCTGAAGCCGGAGGCGACAGGACGGGCTGCAGAAACTCTGAGGTGAAGACGGCCTCGGCGTATTCCTCCACAACGTCCTGAAACTCCTTCGCCACGTCAGCCAAGGCTTCTGACAGCAGCTCCTCTGCCAGGCTGCAGGACAGAAACAACCCGGGAGCGTTACACAAAGCAGGTCCCAGCAACAAGGAAGCGTTTAATCATTTCTAGTTATAATCACTTATTCAAGCAAAAGTTATGAATCGTTTTGAAATCTCAGACTTAAAGGTAAGGATCTACACTCTGTAGGGAATGCTGTGTAAGTAATGCTAATATGTGATACTGACGAGTTTTAATATAATAGTAAAAATCCTGTTTTACAGCGAGACGTCTTGCACATGCAGTATGACGTCACGTTTACAGTAGTTAGGCTGGGGGAAAAAACGTTAAATGCTGTTCTTATATAATACATTTTAATTCAAAGGGAGAATTAGATCTAGCAAAAAATTGGTAAAATCAGGTCAAACATTTTCTAAAACTGGAGATTAAAAATCGTTCAAACATTTCTGGATGTTGCTTCTTTAGCCCAAACCACAGCTCCCCCCTTTTAATACGAAAGAGCAGCGACTCTACACTAGGGCTGCAACTAAAGGTTGTTTTAATAGTGGACTAATAAATCGATTATTCTTTCGATTAGTCGACTAATCGTGGTAATATTTTTGCATGATCTCCATCGTCACAAATATTTTGACTCACTTATTCTTTTCTACACACCTTTGAATGTCCCGTTATTGCCGCTTGTTGTCCCTGTCCTACATTAATTACATTTATAAATGATTTCAGCATAGGTACCTAGCAATGACCATTACTAGCGCTAAGGAGCTATAAGGAATCCCACAATCCTTAGCATGACATGTTCTATAAGCACAGCCCACCTCATGGAAATGAACGAAAATGTCCAGAGAGAAGAGAGCGCAGCGCACATTTGTTCATTTTCGGCTAGCTTTAGGCCCGGATTTGACTCGCATCATCCATGTGCGTTTCCATCATGTGATGCCGTCGGAGTTGAAGGCTGTCTGAAATCTCTCCTCCCCACGATAGAGTTCTTACTGTTGACCCCAAGAAAGATCAGGGAAAAAGAGTTAGGAACAAGAGCTGAGAGCTATAATTAGACGTCTTTGAACGGAGCCCGTGTGTGTCTGAATTCCTTGAACTGTATGACACAAGTTGCAATATATCGAGATATTTGTTATATCGCTGTGAAAACAGGGCTGTTTAAAAAGACTGAACTCCCCAGGCTGCTCTCTGGACCTAAGGGTTTCATGCACCCACAGCCTCGTCATCCTTGCTGCTCTTTTTCTCCTAACTAGCAAGGCTAGCACTAGCTCCTTAGCATGGGTCAGACCACTGAGCTATATAATACACTGGAGTACTGATTTTGCCGAAAAACTGAAGTCACTGGCCGCCATCTTGCTATTCCCTACTCTCAGAGAATCCCATAGGATTTGGTTGCAACAACAAGCAGTTTTCTGGCTGTGTGAAAACGTTTCACAGGTAATTCTACAGTCAGTGGATGTACTAACACTATCAACTACTCGGAAATTAGGTGCTGAAATATTTTACATGTTATTCATATTAAATTTATATATATGTATATATAAGTATGTATATATATGTATACATATATGTAAATATATGTTTTTGTATATTGTTATTTATATATTTATAAATGTTAAATATATATATTTAAATCTATAAAATGCTAAATATTTCAGCACATGACTTTCTCAGTACTCAGTAGTTTTAGAACATAAAATAAAAGTATATGGCATTTGACATTTCAAAAGTTTTAAGCTCCCCGTGAACATGAGAAAATCCTCGTTATTCGATGCTGTAGCGCACATATTCCCTAGTTACTGGAGGAAAATAGGGAGTACCAATATGGCGGCTTCAAAGCGACTTGTTCTAACAGTGGGCGATTAGCACTCCAGTGTATAATATAGCTCAGTGGGTAAGACACATATTTGCTGCTGACAACAAAACAAATGACTAGACACGCCAGCGCAGTGCTGAACAGCCACCGCAGCCATGTCTTGATAAACCAGGCAGATTTTTCGGTTTTCCACAGCCTCATTCCTGCCTAGAAATCATTCTAAAAGTTTCATTTAAATCAAAGAAAGACCAATTAATAAAACTTTACTCGCTTTTTGTGCTCTCTGCTTTTGGCCGTTTACTGCTTGGAGCTGCAGTCATGTGACTGGCTGCTCTTTGCTCACCGGGGAACTGACGCTATAGGCTACCGTCCTTAGTGAACCGCGTGTGACTTAAACTACCGCTGAGAGATAAATATTGAGACGCAGCATGTTTTTTTTTTTATATAATTGACGTCATCAATTATGTAGACCAATCGTGGCAGCCCTACTCTCTACCACGCTGCCCAAAATCAAGTAGTTCCTCACTCCATCTCTAGGGCCCGGCTACTCAATTAAGATAATTTCATCTGATTATATCCAGGACCTTTGTTCTTTTAAAGCATCTATAAGGGTAATCCCTGTAGATTTTACTCAAGAAGTCCAAAAAAACAAAACATCACATCTTCAATATGTCGGATTGGATATAAACCACCTTAAGGAAGGCTGAGCTGTTAAGGCCTGGAACAACCATTACGAGGCATCACAGTCAATATAACTTGAGTCACGCTGCGCCGAACAACTCCCTGCGCTTTACATATTCACCGCACCACTAATTGCATTGGAGGAGATTAATGTAATTTAGGTCTCAGAAGAGGAAGTTCATCCAAACACTGAGTTAATATCCTCCTTGCGTTTGCCAAGTGTTAGAACCAGAGCTTAGAATAGCTTCAAGGAGGTGTGTTTCCTATGTTTTGGCAGTCCTTAACATTCTATGTAGCAATCAATCCGTCAGCAGACAGACTGAATGAGGTCCTCCGGGTGGTGTGGCTGCACACCAGCACGCGGCTGCTCGTTACCATCTCATCACTCAGGAGGGACGCCGCACCGTGTCAGGATTGCAGGGGTCTTAAAAACCAACGTGCGTCTGGTATCTGCCCTTTAGAAGGAAAAAAATAATTGGATATCCTTACACTTTGTTTTTTTTTTTCCCCCCTAAAACCAGAGCCGCAAAGATCAATCTCAAGTAGACCTTGGCTTGCTGACATGGGACTAATAATGAGCATGTCATACATGGACTCACACACTTCGGTAGGATGGGACAGACGCTTCAAACCAGTAGTTGAAGTGTCTGTCCCATCCTACCGAACAATAACACACAAGTGTGTGATAAAGAGAGGCGTACTGCAGAATTAGCATCAAACTTGTGAATTTACAAAGTTCACAGCCAACTGAAGATGTTAAATAATATAGAAAACCGTCCAAGATGAGGGAAGAAAAACAGTCAGCTTTGAAAATTCTGCAAAACACAAATTATTGTGCACACCTTTACAGACACACAATGCCAGAGACAACACAGAGAGGAATAATCCCACAGGTTCTGGTCAGACACAAAGAACGGTGTAGGTACAACAACCCGCAGTGCTCTGAAGAAGGCCCATTGAACTTTTTGACCAACATGCAGAACAGCGTGTAAAACCTTTTAACACACCATTGTGTAACAAGCTGATGGCAGCATCATGCAGTGGGAAGCTTTTCTTCTGCAGGGACAACTGTCCAGAGCCGACGGGAAGGTGGAGGGAGCTAAACACAGGACTGTCTTGGAAGGAAACCCGTTAGGTGCTGCAAAAGACTAGCGACTGGGGCAGAGGGTCGCTTTCCAGCAGGACAACAACCCCAAACTTACAGCCAGAGTCACAATGGAATGGTTTAGACGAAAGTACAGTATGTTAAAGGGTGATAGCGCAGGTTCCAGAGTTTCGCAGACGTCCGCCCTCTCTGGCGACAAGTTGAAATGACACCAGTGTTGTTGTGCGCCAGAGACGAGGAAAAGCATCTGCCGCTGCGACTGCACAGGTCTTTTGTGTCTTTTCTGAGGTAAGAATGCTATAAATGCTGAAGTTAGCCCGTGTTCTCTCACTAATGCGTCAGTGCTGGTGGGGATTTAACAAAGTAGCAAGGTGAAAAAGAGCGCGGAGCTCGTCACACCCACGCCCAGAGAGTACAACCCGCATCACTCTATCATGAAATGACATGGAGCCTACGGAGCAGGGGTCACCAACATGGTGCCCGCAGGCACCTGGTAGCCCTCGAGGACCACATGTGGGGCCCTCAACCAGTTAATAACATAGCAAACCCTCCGGTGAGCTGCATCAAAAATGTTATTTCATTTAGTTGCGCTTCCATTTTAACCCTTTTTGTACTTACATAGATTAAAAATGCATAAAAAAATTAAAAACATGTTAATAGTACATAAAGTTAAGGTGAGCTCTGGCTCAGTACAGGTAGCCCTACGTATGAAACAGTACCAAAGAAGTAGCTCTCAACTTCTAAAAGGTTGGTGGCCCCTTGCTATAGAGGCTACTGTGGTAAATAGAGAACAACTCATTTCACACGTTCAGAATGAAATTGTAAGGACATGTACGGGAAAGGAAAAAAAGAAACATTTTCTTTGTAAAAAGAAAACTTTTAAAACCATGTATGATTTTCCTTCTACTTTATGTTGGTCGACACAATAAAGTCCAAATAAAATTCCTAAATGTTTGTAGGCGCAGCATGACAAAAGGGGAAATAGTTAAACAAGTACAAATACTTTTATAAGGCACGGTAAAGGCCGTGCCCAGAGTGAAAAGGGAAAGCCCGGGCCCGTAGGCTAACATAACGAAAACATTGTAAAGCAGACCTTTAACACAAACGTTTCTGGTTTTTACCTGTCCGCGACCCAGGGACTAAAGCTGTCGATAACCCCTACAGCACGCAGGTAGGAGTCGTAGTCTTGCTTGTAGTGCCGGATGTTCTTCAGCATGCTGCTTGGCACCGAGATGGCAGTCCTGCTATCCTCTGCTCTGTCACTGGACACTACTCTGCTTGTGAGCGGGTGCTCATCTTCGGTCAAGTCTTCCGTCGGGCTGTTCTCAGACAGGAAACTGTGACAGGGGGAAGCAGAAGAAGATGCCCATGAAGGTGGTTATCATGACCATAGACATAATATAAGAGTAGACGCGTCATTGGGCGGGTTCTGCCTATGCTGCGATGAGTCAGAGCGTCCGCCATCTTAAATGTGGCAAATTTGCAGTTACTCAGTCACTTAAACAGTATCAGAAGGACTTTAATCTCTGAATATACTTTGTATTCGTAGTATTTTTTTTGTAATATTACAAGTTTATTTTCGTATCCCTTTAGCTTCATTCTCCTGAATTTATTCTCCTAAAGAATAAAAATATTTAAAATAATCTAACCTGGCCCTATTACTCCAGGAGTGAAATAATTCAGCAAACTGTGATTATTCTGGAAATGTTCCCCCTTAATTCTCATAATATGATGTTTTTATCATAACATTATCACTTTTGTGTTTGTTTGTTTGTTTATTTTTACTTTATTGACCTAGGACTTTTTTTTCTCATATTATTAATTTTACCTCTTTAATACTCCCCCAAAAAGTCTGTTCCTAAAGGTTCACATGTGACACGGTTTTATGAAATAATGAAGACAACAATGTTTACATTTAACAAATTGATCCGTATATTCATAACACATACACACACAAATATATATATATGTCTGTCTGTGTGTGTGTGTGTGTGTGTGTATTTATGTGAGGTAGAGCACGTCGATTTTAGGAAAGGTATCGAGGCCAACTGGCTCGTCTGAGCCTTGTTTAAATGAGCGTGGTCTCAGCTGGGCATCACTGAGTCCCGGCTTTATAATCCTCTCAGTACGGACAAATCAGCCTGGCGCTTGTAACGTCCCTCGCTGAGCTATATTTAGTGTTGCAAAAGGCTCTCAAGCAAACAACTTCTTTCTGCTGTGTGCTCCCTGGACCTCAGCTGAACTTGCTTCCGTTTTGACCAGAGGGGCTACGGGCAACGCAGCGGCCATAAATATTAAAGTGGCAGCACAGTCAACTTTGTTTCCACTCTCAAACTGGCGGATCTGCAGTCTGATAGGCGTCAGAGGACCAGTGTTGTAAAAGCAACATTACAGCACACTGCCGGCTCGCGTATTATTCATGGAGTCACGGGGGCACCCGAGCTTGGTCTGACATGGTGGCAAATAAACAAGGCCAGCCATCATTCATGCACTCTGGTACAAGAGCCTGGCTGCAAAAACAAAAAGGACTTTGCAAACTGACGGTGAAAGTAGAGAGTGTTTAAAAAAGGTAGATTAAAGAAAGGATAAAAGGTAATTATTGATTTTTTTAACCACAGAGGGATAATAAATCGATACTAATAAACTGATAGGACGGATAATGAGAGCATTAATCAAGCAAGCAGCTAAAAGGCTCATAGTAACTCTGGAGGATCTGCACAGCTCCCGGCTCAGGTAAGATAAACTGTCCACACAGCTATTATTTGTACACCCCTCAACTATAGGCTTTATGGAAGAGCGGCAAAGAAAGCCCTTGCTTAAAGAAGCAATAAGCGACGTTTCACCCCTTGGTGGAGCTTGAGCACTGTCTTTAAACCAAAACAAGATGTGTATCAAGCCACGCCTGTCTTTAACTCAATCCAGCACTCTGCACCCATTTCCCCTTCTCACCCATCGGCTCATATTTGCATATTTGCAAAGGATAAAAGCACAGCAGAACAGCATCACCTTTTGGAGGAAGAGGTCAAGTGAAGAAGTAGGTAACTCATAACTTTGTAATGCTGTTAGCAAGAGAACAGTTTGATCCGATGGACGTGCCCTCTACCATTTTGTGCCCGGCGGTGGCATTTTATGGGCAGGGAGTGGGTAAGCCCTGACTGGCAGCTGTTCACGTGCACGTACACGCATGCGCTGCCGGCCCGGCTGTGTAAACACGAGACTGGAGAACACCACAGACAGATGGTGTGTGATGTTTAACCATAGTCCGTCTAAAAACATTCCTTTAGTTCTTCACAAAACAATTTTTTTGTTATTTCTATCTAAAATAATGAAATTTCGCTTATTGCTCCTTTGAGGACAGCATCCCACAACCTGTACAAGCGACAAAGCCTCTTTTAATACTCAGCCAGGTAGAAACCTATCACTGAAGCAGCACATCATACCAATAATTAAACATGATGGTGGGATGCATTTTTTTTTTAAGCGGGGACAAAGATGCTGGTTGAGAGTTGATGAGTAGATGAATGGAAACAAACACAGGGAAATCCTGGAAGAAAACATGTCACAGGCTCTTGAGAGACAAGAGACTGGGTCTGAGCTTCACCGCTGAGCAGGACAACAACAGTATATTCAGAACTATGACTGAATATACTGTCAGTATATAAAGGCTTAAATATACATAAAGGCTTAACAAAAGGGCATTCACATGTTAAAATGGCTCTGTTAAAGTACAGACCCAATATCCAATAAAGAATCTGTGGCAAGATTAGAAAATCGCTGTTCAGAGTAGTTCTACCAATCTGACTGAGCTGAACCATTTCACAAGAAAGAATGAGCATAAATTTCAGTCTACAAACGTTCAAAGCTGGTAGAGACCCCCCCCCCCAGAGATGTTTAGCTGCAACTGCAGCGTCAGGTGGTTCTAGAAAGTATTTACTCAGGGCATCTGGAAACAAATGGTTGCCACACTATTAGAAAACCACGTGCAATTTTCCTTCCACTTTACATTTATGCACTATTTTGTGTTGGTCTATTACGTAACATCCCGATAAAAATAAATTAAAGTGCAAGGTTGTAATGTGGCAAAATGTGGAAAAAGTTTAATGGGTATGAATACTTTTGCAAGGCAATGTATGACAAAGGGCCACTAAGGGAAACCCATACAAAACAAACACCCTGCTATTAATTTATTTGTAATTCTATGAGCTACTAAATAGCTCACCTGGGTTACAGCACCTGTGAAAACCGAATGTGCTACCTCCTCTTTTTTGTTTTTTTTTTCATCCTTGGAATATTTAATACTAATAGATATACAACAGAAAATTGAGAGGACACAAATGAACCAAAACGGTGCCCATAACAATGAATCAAATCACTTTTATTGAGTCATCCTGTTTCTCTACAAAAAGCTACAACCTTGAAGCACCTGGGGCACACACGGCTTGGCAAAGGATGATGAATGCGTGTTTTAACACGGACACAGGCTGGGCAGGGTTGCAACAAATAGCTAATGTGTAAAAAGGGCTAATTCCAGTTAGATTCACTGAGAGAGGAAGGAAACAGGTCACAGAGTCCGAATCATAAATATCAAACTACAAATCTATACTTTACTAAGTGATGAAATACTTCTCCAAAGAGGGAAACGGAGATGAGAGGCTTTCAGTATTGCTGAGTGGGACTTTCATCTGTTTTATTGATTTGTTTGACCTGCTGACAGAGCAGCAGTCGGTCAAAATTTTCCAGATTCTGAATCTGGGCCGCTCACCATGGATACCTGCAATAAATCTTATCTTCCCCTGTGCTCGTGAGTGAAAAGATGAAATCGCACGCCCGCATTGTCTCAGTGGTTGCCCAGAAGCATTCACACAGACACAATGAGACAGGCAGCCAGAGCAAGAGTAGATGTTGTTTTGGTAAAAGTAGTCAGGAGGGACAAAGTCGATGTTAGCGTCGGTAAGAGCTGATGGAAGTGGAAAACAGAAATGCGACGTAAACAACCGGTGGGTCTTGGTTGTTGTTTCACATCAAGATCCACAAGAAACAATACTCTGAGGAGAACAGTGGGTGAACCTGTAAAAAAAGAAATAACTTTGCATCAAGTTTTCATTTTCAAACCCGATTTATTTCCTCTGATGTGCTCAGTAGTCACAATTCTCAACTGTGCTTCTATAGCAACAGCCATAAAAAAAAGAAGAAAAAAATCAGGAAAAACATACCAAATACCAGCCTGCAAGAATCTTAGTCATCAAACAAAGAAATCACAAACGCCTCCAGTAATAAGAAAAAACTGGCAAAAACCCGCAGCTTCATCACTGCCACATGAACATTTTCTTCAAACGGGCACATGTGAGGCACAAAACCACAAGCATGACTCTGATGGCGTCGCTGAATGCTTTCCCCCTGGGCTGAAAAATGTGAATTTGAAACAACAAACCAGGCCTGAAACAACAAACACGATGATCCCTTCGCACATTCTACTGCTCCAAATCCTCAAATTAAACGTTGCCATCCTGCGACAATGAACATCGAGAGTCAACAATGAGAGAAGATTAACTCAATCCAACATGGATGCAAAAATAAAGAGCAGTTTTCTTGTTTTACCCCAGGAAATATGGGCCAGAGCTCCTACAATCAGCTGCTATATATAACACCGGAAGGAAGATTTTTATCACAGTTATTTCTTCGTCCTGGTTGTCTCTCTTCAAAATGTGCTCAGACACAACAGTTTTAATTATAAATGCACATTTTAGGGATATCTGTAATATTTGCTCTATAAAACCTGAGAAAATGTAACTCTCACACTCAATTCTCCAAGCTTAAAATTGTAGTGCTGCGTAAACAGATTAAGCTGCTTACTGCTCTGTCACAATATAACATTACAAATAGGGACTAGAGCTCAACCGATGCATCGGCCAGAGGATATTTTGGTCCAATATTTGCATTTTTTGTTTTTTTTCCTGTATTGGTACCGGATGATATTTGCATCTGTTCGCCGATCCATTATCTAAATACGTCTGATCTCCAGCTGGCGAGCTGCCAACACCGTGCCTGTGTTCGTTCCCATGTAGAATCATGTATGAACATGAAAACAATTACCAATCACTACGCGTACAGAATCTAACTTTACATAAAATAATGTCCATACACTGCAGCAGTGATCAGTGGTTTTTCTTCTCCTTCTCACTCACTGTGACACATTTATTAGGCGCTGCTACACTCCAAAATGGGAACTAAAAGTAAGTAAAATTTTCTTAAAATTAGGGTATTTGCTCTTGATTTGGACAGGCAAATCAGATGATCTGCCAGTGGAAAAAGATTTTTGCACTTAAAATAGGAACAACCCATCTCCATCATCTTATTTCAAGCAAATATATCTAATGGTCTAATTTTAGGGGTAATAAATACTCATTCCATTGGCAGATCATCTTATTTACCTGCTTAAATTCAATTTCAAGAACATTTTACTTATTTTACATCCTTTTTTGCAGTGCATAGAAGTCGTGGTGAGTTTTTTTGCTGTAACTTTCAAATTGAAGGTAAAGCTACAGCTTAGCTTGTTTTGAGATTCGGGTAACATTTGTTATCATTGTGTCATTTTTTACCATGAAAATGGAGGAAGAAAAAGCAATATTGGCTTCAAGAATTGGCCCCAAAAAACCAAAAAAAAAAAAAAAAAAATCGGCAGCACATATCAGGTATCGGCTAGACTGAAGTCAAAATGATCGATACTGGCCTTAAAAAACCTGTATTGGTTGATCTCTAATAGAGACGCACGACTGCACGCACCAACATGCAAAACATCATTTATGGGTCAAAGCTAATACTGCACAACACCTTTAACACACCATCCTTGCAAGTTTAGTTTGTTGGTTTAGGAGTTAGACAGCAATAAAGGCGCTTTGCTCAGATAGCAAAAAGAAGCTGGTACATTTCACATAAAGTGAAAAGTCTTAAACTGATGATACATGTAGACATCTGCCACTTGACAGACTAAACTACACTGGTTACAATCAATACAATTACCCATAATCCATCTGTGTTTTTGATTGCGTTTGATTGTTATGTGTGCGTTCAGAGCCAATGTCTCATAAAAATGTTATTATGGCTGCATAATGACAAAGATTGTTGATTATTGTGATCCAAACTCCATTTATGGCCTTTGTGGTGTAGTACAAATACTGTTTTTGGCCATGTAATGGTCCAGCCAAGACCTCTCCCTTAAAGTTTCAGCCTTTAATTTAGGGGGATAACTTTCTGACCTTAAAAGAAAGCTCAAGAAAATGACCTGCAACTAAAACGAATCACTATATATAGCTACTAATAAATTAGGGCCTACTTTATTCAATTTGAAAGAAGTGAGCAGCTTGTGGGAAAATAGCTGTTCCTTATTAACGTCAGGTTTCTTAGAAAGTCTTAAGCACCATTAACCAGTCAAGCTGATGTTTACATAGTCTATCCAGGCTCATAATATCCAACTACATTGAATTAAAGTTTAGTACCTAAGGTTAAATCCTTCAGATTAGTATCTGACAAGAAAGTTTATTTATGGCATTAAATATGGCGGCATGTGTTTTGTACTTTGCAGAGGATTCTGTGCACAGTCGGGTTTATCTTTAGGAAATAAAATGTAAACATTAAATAATTAAATTTGTAATAGTTGATTTTGACCAATGACGTACTTAATGAAGAGACAATGATCCTGACATTTTACATTAAATTTATACAAAAACTAAATAATTGTAATAAGTAAATCTTTGAGTCATATTCTCCACAGTGACTGTCCATTATTTCAGCTAGTGAAATAATAAATACGGCCTAATAAGAGGTATTATACCAGTTGGCATTTTACTGTTGAACAGGATGGGTCCATTTAAAGAAATTAAATCAGTGAGACTTCTTTTTCATGTTAATGTGAACTATCACCGTATTGCAATCAGGTTTTTGAGACATAAAATAGTAGGCAGCCAAGTTTCATAAGCTGAGTTTTTTTGCAATGATGGTTTTATTCTGTTAAAAACTGGCAGAGGAGGAATGAATAACAAATATTTTGTATGATGAGAAAACCAATTATTCACCGGTAAGGAAGAGATTTTGTCGTCATTTTGTCCTTTTCTCTTAATATGCCAAAAATAGGACCTGGATCTATTATTTCCTAGCTTATATTGAAGGCAAAAATATATGACATTTAGTCATGTTTCTCTTGGCCCTAAAGTGTTCTGGAGATTCAGGTGGCTGATAAAATGGCACAGCAGGACTTTTGCTTTGCTCAGCCTAGTGAAACTTTATTTAGTATAGTTGATGCCTAAATTAAGAAAGTTATTTAAAATTAAAGAGACATAGGTGAAAGTTATCAGAGGATAGGAGGACCAAGAGATACAAGCATCCCATGGACTAACTTTTACTCATAACAGTAAAAATGTTGAGTAAACAAAAAAATGTGTTATCCATCTGCCTGTCTGATTTAGCTTCTTTTAGACTGCTGAGCAATCAGCTCGCTGTTTTTGTGCTGTGTTACCTTTGCTTGGTTCTGCAAAGCTGTCTGTGAATTTCTTTATAGTAATGAAAAACTATTTGATCATTTCAGAATAAAACCCTGAAACATTTTGGCAGAAAACATCTCATTCAGTGACTGGTTCATATTTGCAGTGAAAAACAGAAAAAGAGTTCTTGGTTTCACGTCTAAGTGGTACTCTAATTAACAGCATAAACATTACAGTAGGGTGATAGGCAGGGACTGCCTATCACCCTACTATTTTTTAAACAACTATAGTTTGGAAACTAAACAAGTACCACTTATTATCCTCATCATTTCATCTTATTTTAATTTGTGTTACTCTGTAAAGAGCAAAATGACAACGAAGTTTATCATACTGTACAATGGGCAAAGGAAAACTAATTACACAGGGAATCAGTCTTCTCCATTGTCACCACATGCCTGCAGAGTATGAGGGATTGCTGCAAAGTCAATTAGTTGATGCAACTGACTGGGTTCCCTTACAAAGACTCGACCAAGTTGAACTATAAGGTGAATCAAAGTGTCTTGTTTTGCATTTAGGATCAGATTTAATGGTGTGTCTGTAATCTAATCTGTCCATATGCTTGTAATCTAATGGTATGAATTTAATTAATAGTTCAGATCCCCCAAACTGGGAATGAATTAGACCCATTTGTGTCTACACACATTCACACTTTACTGGGTTATGCAGTATTTTTTAAACAACTTGTAAAAGAAAAATCATATGATTAAAACGGCAATAATCAAGATGTTATGAAAAACGTGTCTTTTCTGATTAAATGCATAAGCATTTTACAAAATATTACTGTGAGACTAAATGAACTGTAAACTAAATCTAAATCGGTTTTCTGCAGAACATTTCAGGAATGGAATAAACTACCTAAAAACACCAGAAGATTAAATAGTACACTTTCCTTTAAAAGAGCACTAAAATATCATGTTTTTTTATTTAAAATGTGATTCCTAACTAATGTTGTGCATATTATGTCAGTGTTAATATTGTTTTATATTGTGTATTAATGTGTTTTTTTTATTTAATTAATTGGACTCCAGGAAGTTTAGTAGCCACTTTAGTGCAAACTAATGGGGATCCTAATAAATAAACAAATAAACAATGAACAAACGTTACAATATTTTTCTAGCAATATGTGAAATCCTTGTTGTTGGCAATTAGATTCAACTCAACTCAAACTTTATTTATAAAGCACATTTAAAACAACCGGGGTTGACCAAAGTGCTGTACAGATAAAAGATAAAAACTGAATGCTAAAATACATAAACACAATGCAAAAAGAAAAATTGAATGCAGATAAAAATATAATAGGATAAATGTTTCAATTTAAATAAAATATTAAAATAAATTATAATTTGCCAAATGTCCACCTAGACTTGATTAAAAGCCAGGGAAAAGAAAAGATAATGTTCTTAGTTTTTTTTTAAAACTTCAATTCTGTGTAAACACAAATATGTAGTATTTCTGCTCAAGGTTATGGTAGCCACTCATGTCTAGTTGGTTTACAATCAATAATAAAGATACCGTGTACCGTATTTTTCGGACCATAAGGCGTACGAAATATTCTTCCCATGTGTATAATATCACTCCGCTCCTTCACGTACACAGCTCTCTATCAGTCTCTGTCGGGAGGACAGAGAAGTTGGACTGCACTGCCCTGTTTCTAACATAAGGCCAAAATAAACATAACTTTTATATTCGATTAACTTACTTGGTTTATTGGTGCTAGCACGTACTGTGGGCGTGGGCTGCCTAAAGGTTCCCACATACTCAGGCATACTGTGTGCATACTGTGAGCTTGACGGACTCCGCGCTGACTCTCCGCGGACATTTTACCAATACGATACAATTCCCACACTTTCTGCCAGTGGGACAAAGCGGTGGAAAGGATGGTAAAATGTGTGATTAGCTGGCTGAGCACCTACACTGTTAAAACGGAACTACAAATAAGTAAAATGTTCTTAAAATTATTGTATCTGTCCTTGATTTGAGCAGGTAAATAGGACTATTTGCCAATGGAATAAGATTTTTGCACTTAAAATAGGAACAATTCATCTCCATCATCTTATTTCAAGCGCAGGATGTCTAATTATCTTATTTTAGGGGTAAAAATACTCATTCCATTGGCAGATAATCTTATTTACCTGCCCAAATCAAGGATAAATACACTATTTTTAAGAACATTTTACTTATTTTTAGATCCGTTTTTGCAGTGTAGAGCCGTTTCTTTTCCAGCAGGCTCCCACATTGGCAAATAATACGATTATTTGCCAATGGAATTAGTATTTTTACCCTTAAAATAAGGTAAATAGATAGCCTGCACTTGAAATAAGATGGAGATGAATTGTTCCTATTTTAAATGTAAAAATCTTATTCCATTGGCAAATAATCTTATTTACCTGCTCAAATCAAGGACAAATACTCTCATTTCAAGAAAACTTTTATTATTTTTAGTTCTATTTTTGCAGTGTGAAAAATCGAGTTTTCATTTCGAGGATAGCAAGTCTCATTAAAAACCTAAACATCTCCCTTTGGAGCAAATCATAAGCGACAAATTAGTCTGCCATACCGTGACTTGACATTCAGAGAGGTACCGCTGCTTCTGAAATGCACTGTAATTTGGACTGAGGAAACAGGGGGGGAGTTTTTTTTTAATGCCACAGGGATTCCAGGGAGTTACAGAACAAATGAGCTGGCACTCCTGAAATCACCATGTCCTTGTGAAGAGGCCGCAAAGCCAGATAAGGCTGAAAACAAATTATATACATCAAGCACTTGACTTTCAAGTAGCTGAGGCATGTTTGGGAAAAACAGAGCTCTTACTTTATGAGTTCTATAGGAGTCAAAGATGAGTCACTGCATCGGTGGATCTAAGGGCAAAGTTTCCATAGAGAGAACCGAACCTGAGGCACTTAAGAGCAGACAGGGTTCAATTTGCAAACGCTCACAGCTCATCTGTCTGAATTAGGCGATGCAACGGGTTTGTCTTTGTCAACAACTTCCCTCTCTTCCTTTCTCCTCTCCCTTTCCTCCGAGCTCTTTATTCATTTAAGCAGCTGAGCAGCAGCCGCTCTGGGCAGTGGACGGTTCCTGTCTGCCAGAGACAGGAATAGACTCTGCCCTCGCTAAGGCACCCACCGAGTGGGTTTGGTGGGAAAAGCGAGGCCTCCCAGTGGACATGCAAATGAGGAACATTGGAAGACGATGTAAAAAAAAAATATATCACACTGAATCGCTAGAAAAACATTACCAATACCCCTTTAAACAAGTCTAGGGGTCCAATTCTGCACTGCAGCTGCATACAATGAGATCCCTTTTACAACAGAACAGGTGAATTAAAAAAGACCCAGGGGTTTCTAACTAATCAAAATCCTTTATGTATTTGCATTACTTAGGATATATTATAATTTAATGCAATCCGCCGAATTGCACTGAATCCAAGAGGGCTAAAAAGAATGACAGCTACACTGCAAAAACAGAATTAAAAATAAGTAAAATGTTCTTTAAATGAGTGTATTTGTCCTTGATTTGAGCAGGTAAATAAGATGATTTGCCAATGAAATAAGATTTTTCCACTTAAAATAGGAACAATTCATCTCCATCATCTTATTTCAAGTGCAGGATGTCTAATTATTTTATTTTAGGGGTAAAGATACTCGTTCCATTGGCAGATAATCTTATTTACTGGCTCAAATCAAGGACAAATACACTAACTTTAAGAACATTTTAGTTGTTTTTAGATACATTTTTGCAGTGTAAGATGTATTATTCTGAAACAGCTGGAATGAAGATAAATGGGTCAACCCTTGATATTGGCCTCCAGGTGGTATTCTTAGAACAGCATCAGCAAAAGATGAGATAGGAACAATGTGACTGACGAAGAAAGAAAGGACAACCCACCCGGCCTCCGTGGGTTTCTCCAGAACGATATCAGCCGTGGAAGTCTGCTTCAGCACCAGCTTCGTGAGCCTAATTGGTTGAGGAGACGCTGGCCTAGATCCAGGAGGCTGAGCCCGGGATCCTGGGAGGAACAGAGAGAAGAAAGGGAATTGGTGGTGAGTGTCAAGAGACAGGGTTGAAGGAAGTGACAGAGGGATAGACAGATGGAAAGAAAAGACAAGCATACATCGTCTGAATGACAAATCTTCCCATTCTCATGTCAGCAGCAGGCCTGCCTCCATCTACAGTAAGAATCAGAGTAATTCTTTTCTCAGCATCACAGCTTCGGTGCTTTGAAAAAGGTAGCTAAACTTCTTGTCCACCTTTTGCATTTTATGCGATAGGATGGACCAACACAATGGAGAACATAATTCTGAAAAGGAAGGAAAATGAAACGTGCCTCAAAGTTGTTGTTTTTTTTTTTAAACAAAATATCTGATAAATGTGAATTGCATTAATATTCAGCCCCTTTTAATCTTACAGACTCCATGGCAACCAATTGAACTTAATCTCAGTATAACCCCAGCTGTTCTGTGAAAGCCTCAGAGGTTTGTTAGAGAACAAGCAGCAGTGTGAGACCAAGGAACACAGCAGACAGTCCAGGGAGAAAACTGGGGCGTTTCGGCATCTCAAGGAGGCAAGGCAAATTTATTTGTATAGCACATTTTAGTACAGACACAATGCAAAGTGCTTTACAGGACTAAAATACAGGAAAAAAAAATCATAATAAAAGCAAGTAGTAATAAAATGTAGAAAACAAAATAGAACATGGAAAAATAGAAACTAAAAGCAAACATTAAAATTGTCAAAGGCAATCCTAAACAAATCTGTATTTAACATTGATATAAAAGAACTCAGGCTTTCCGCACTTTTACAGTTTTCTGGAAGTTTGTTCCAGATAAGTGGAGCATAGGAACTAAATGCTGCTTCTCCGTGTTTGGTTCTGGTTCTAGGTATGCAGAGTAGACTTAAGCCAGATGACCTTAGTGCTCTGGAGGGTTGATACACTGATAACAAGTCTGTGATGTATTTAGGTGCTATTCAGGGATTTATAGACTAACAGAAGTATTTTGGAGGACCGATCAATCCATTCTAAGGAAAATGGAAAGAGCATCGCAAAGCTGCGAACAAAGAAATCCAAACTTAGAGGCTGGGCCGGCCGAGTATTGATCTGGGAAGCAGCCAAGGAGCCGGTGTTAACCTTGGATGAGCTGTAAACACGCACGGCTCAGGTGGAAGAATCTATTGACAGGGCAGCCATTAGTCATGCAATCCACATGTACATGGGCTGGTTGAACCTCATTTCATGTACCGACATCCTTCCTGCTTGCCCACTCTCCACCGTTCACCAAAGACTCACTGGCTTGGACTGCTGAACCCTCCCTTCTCCACTGTGGGATTTCTAACCAAACAGACTCACCTGTGACGCACCACTGCTTTTGTGGAAACTGTCCTCTCTAATAAAACCTTTTGCTCTACTAGTTTTCCCTCCCTGGGTCAGCTTGTTCGAGTCGCTCGTTCTATAATCATGGATTCAGACCTAAATCCCTCCGAGGCGCGGCTTGAAAATGGCCACTCATAGATACTCTCCATCCAGTCTGACCGAACAGCAGGTGTTTAGTGACAGGTCAAACTATTAAGTCCTTAAATGCATAACATTGGTAGAGAAAAGAGTCATAGCTGTAAATGCAGTGAGAAATGGTTCTACAGCTCAATACAAGTATAGGCCACATTTTTCAGATTTTTTGTTTACATCTGCAAAGTAAGCAGAGACACATCCTAAAAGATGTGCAGAATGCAGGTCACCATTCAAATAAACCATCTATAATTTTTTACTACTTTTTGTTGGTCTCTCACATAATATCCCAATAAAATAAAAAGTTTTAACACAACAAAAAGTAAAAAAAAAAAAAAAAAAAAAAAAAAAGGTACAGGGATATCAATGCTCTCAAGGAACTGACTGTACAGGTAAATAAGACGGGACTGCTTGTGTTGTGTGTTTTTTTGTTTTTACCTGTTGTTCTTGAGCGGTCCCAGTGAAGAGGGTCTGAATAGACGATGGAGGCAAACCGTCGCCTCACTTCTTCCTCGTCCCTCTGACCGACACAAAACATTTTCATCTCAACTAAAGAACATTAATATCAAGTTAACAATACATCTGTGTCAGCATACTAACACTTCTACGCTAAAACTCTCGCGTTAATCCAAAATAATTGCTTAATGTAGTTTGGGCTCAATTACAGATTTATTTATTGCGTCTTCTACTTCTCTTTAAGGGCAAATATTCATAATTAGATACCAAAATAACCATAAACAAAGGCTAAAACAAATTTTACTAGCAGTGTTTTAGAAATAACAGCATGACATTGTTCACCGACATTCCTTTTAGCTACGATACCCACAAAAGCAAAGTCTACTAAGGCGATAGCGAGGCTCTAGATGATAAATCAATAAGCAACAACTGTCATGACGGGGCGCTATAAATAACAGGCCGATTAAAGGTAACCTTTCAGGTTGCAGTGACCTTTTACTGGTTTTTCCCCTGCAGGGCAACTCTCACCTGTATCTCCTCCATACGAAGCAGCAGGCTCTCCAGGGTAGACGCCCGCAGCCCGAACCGGGCTGCGTCGCCCGACTCGCCGCCTGTTTCTGTGGCCCACGCGTCACGAGAAGCGCCCCCCAACAGATCTTCCTCCAAAGACTCACCAAGCCGCTCACAACCGTCTACTGCCTACGAAGGACAATATAAGGAAAAAGGGTGGAAAAACTCATCATATTGGCAAAATATTACCTTACCAAAAACTTGGTATAAAAGTAAACTTAGCTTTAAAAAAATGTGCCTCACCCTCTCAGCTTCAGAGAGCCGAATCTTCCTCCATCCGTCGGTCTTGTTCCTGGACACGCCTTCCTGCTAAAATACATAACAAAAACAAAGAGGATCACGACATACTCTGGAAGGAAAAAAAAAAGGTACGTCCAATTAATGAAACGTAAACGCTTTAATCGACTCCTGTTAGGAAAATTTGCAAATAACAGAATGATATGTAATGCTTGGCGCCGCTCAGGTCACAGACAAGTCTTTCCACCTCTGTTTTATCAGCCAGTCGCCGACTTCTCTCTCCGACACTCTGCTCAGCTTCCTCGGCCCACTGATTCTGCAGAACCACTTCAGACCTGTGAACCAAAACACGCCTACATCACAAGCTGTTCTGCCATGTATGAATCGCACTCACTTTAACCAATAAGAAGAGGTTTATTCTTATGCTCATGTCCTAAATAAATGATCAGCAATCAAAAAAAATCACTGTTTTGCGTCACTAGTAAGGCTCATATAGAGTAGGGGAATATCCATTTGACAGCTGTAACTCAGAAGATAAATGGATCTGACAATTAAGGTTTCAATTCAACAGCTTTTTGCACTCAAAAATAAAAATCTACTGGAAAAGCCCAACAGTTACGGTAAATCTTCCCTTAACTCTGCAGTGAAAACACACTGAGACTGCTGTTTAGTGACTCATGCTAGCAGCGCTATTTGTGTTAAATGCTAATGTAAGACGCTAAAGTCAGTTTAATCATTCTTCACTAGCGATACAGACGTGTCGTTCGGGGGGAATCACTAACCTCCAGCTGTGAAGCTAAAAGTAACCAATAAATGTAAAAAAGGAGAAGTCTGCACATCCACTGTGAAGAAAGTTTCAGCTGTTTGGACAAGATGTTGGCTACACCTTATCCCATGCTCACTTTTCTTTTATAGTCAAACTCCCCGGACACTAATTAGGAAATCTTTGTTTGTCAATGAGCTTAAAAAATGTGGACTATAGGAAAACGTGTTTTCCCTTGTATTTACCACATGGACAGCTTTGCTTTAATTTCTGATCTTTTGTCTGGGGAGAGTTTTGCCTCCGGCATAAATCCCGCTGTAGCTGCATATATGATTGTGATGATTAGTTCTCTGAGTTGTTCTGGCTGATTACTGTGCGGATTACTGCCAGGGACTGGCACTGGCAGAAAGATTCAGCAGCAAGATTGTTTCCAAGTGATGACAGATAATTATTTTCCTTGATTAATGTAACAGTGACTGTTTATAAGGGGTAAAAAACAGTATACTGTATTACCGTAATTATTGCGCCTATGCATTATTTTTTACAATTACTGTCAAGTGAGGATCCTGCTGTGGATCTTAACCTGTTTTGCCGTTTGTACCGAACTCTAAAATTGCCACATTAGTCTGAAAAGCTGTGGATGATTACAGCTAAAATAAAACTCAGACAGAGCTGCAAAAGTATTCATACCCCATGAACATTTTCACACTACATCACATTACATCCACGTATCGGGATTTTATGTGATACAAATGTGGAAAATGCTGCGTGCAGTTGTTTTCACGCCCCTTTACTCTCATACCCCTAAGCAAAGTTCAACCAACTGCCTTCAGAAGCGACCGAATTAGTAAATAAAGTTCATCTGTGTTTAATTAGACCTTATTAACGACACAAATGAACAAACAGCATCATGAAGGTCAAGAAGCAAACCCAACTGGTCAGGGAGAAAGCTGTAGAGATGTTTTAAAACAGGGTTAGGTGATAAACAAAGAATTGCTCTGACCAGATGAGCCCAAAAGTTTACTTTTTACCCTGCAAGCAGAACGCTACTTTGGTGGAAAACTACCGCGGCACATCACCCACAACACCATACCCACTGTGAAACATGCAGTTTGGATTCTTTTTTATGTTGATAGAGGTGATTGGAGGATTATTAGTGCTTAATTCAGGTTACTCCAGGTACAAAAACAACCTTGAGCATACAGAAGAGAGTGGTTCAGATCAAAGCAAATTGATGTGTTAGAATGACCTAGTCAAAGTCCAGACCTTAATCCAAATTATAAATCGCTAAAATCGCTCTTCACAGACACTCTTCATCCACTCTGGCTGAATTTAGCTTTATTGCATGAATGAATGGACACAATTCTCAGCCTGGATGCTGAAACATACCCCCAGAACATGCTGACGTAATTGTGGGTGGTTCTACAAAGCACTGACTCAGATTTCTATTTCTGAAACTATTTGGAAAACCATGTGTCCTTTTCCTTGCATACACTGCAGTTTGTGGCTGTAATGCAACATGTGAAAAAGTTAATAGGGTACGGCTGCCTTTATGAGGCACTATATATCAGTAACATACCTGAATCTCTGTATGGGTGGGGCCTCTTCTTCCCTGAGCTGAGTCCCTCTCTGCCTAGTCATCTTCTCCTGATAAGCTCGCCTGTAAAAAGACAGAAAGTTTTACATGAAGCCAAACAGAAGTTTGATTAAGCCTTTCACATGAATAACTCATAATCCTCATCCCTAAACCCTGGCTGCTAGCTACTGATTAATTGGGAACCACAATTGCAGTAACTAACAGCTGATTAAAAGAGGGCATATGTGCAACACTCAATCAATGTGGCGCTTATAAGCACTGAAAACAGGCCGACTACTAATCACTCCAAAAGAGGAATGGCCTTAATGTGGAAGGATCTAGATTAATTTATTGGGGGGGAAAAAAATAATTTTGAATCACAATCGGAGTGTTGCCTGTGGCTTTCAGCAAGTGGGGTCTGGCATGAAGGTTAGAAATGACTCAGTTTATACAGAGTAAAGGGCTCATTAAAATTCATTTCCACTCGATTTCATCCACTTGGCATTTGTCTCTTTTTGCGCGGACAGATCTTTTATTGAATGAAGCTGAAATTACCCAAAAATCACAAAACGACTTATCTGAGAAGTCGCACTAATTAATTCTGAAACAAAGTGCAAAGTGGACGACATTAAAATAATAATTAAAAAAAAGGGGGGGGGGGGGGTTCTCACCTTATGGCTTCATTCTGAGCTTCTGTCTTCTTCGGAGAGCTCGGCCTTCGCTCCGCTTCCAGCTGACCTCCTGCCTGCTGCTCTCGTGGAGGACTTGATGAGGGCTTCACGGGAGAGAAGAGGCAGCGGGGCTCAGGTCTCCCCCTCTGAGGTGATCTGTAGAGTTATCAGCATGATAAAAACACAGCTACCAACAAACACAGAACTAAGTAAGATAAATAATCCTGTTCCCTGACTTACGGAGGAATACGTTTAGTAAGATTGTTAAGGTAACAGAACGAGAGTCTATGGAGTAGCCAACAATGACCCTGATGAATCAATGTGTGCTTCTGTGCTTGTTTGTCTCTCTTGTTGTGTCTCTGCTCTTTCTTCTGTAATCCCCAATCGGTCGAGGCAGATGACCGTTCACACTGAACCCGGTTCTGCTGGAGGTTTTTCCTTCCTGTTAAATGGTGTTTTTTCTTTCCACTGTCGCTTCATGCATGCTCAGTATGAGGGATTGCTGCAAAGCCATGTACAATGCAGACGACTCTCCCTGTAGCTCTACGCTTCTCCAGGAGTGAATGCTGCTTGTCAGGACTTTGAAGCAATCAACTTTTTTTGTTTGTTTCTACATTCTATCCCTACTTGCTTTTATTCCTATATTTTAATCATGTAAAGCACTTTGCATTGTCTCTGTACTGAATTGTGCTATATAAATAAATTTGCCTTGCCTTATATAGGAAATTTTTGACCAATCTGTATAATATGATTGATTTTGACTTTGTAAAGTGCGTGGAGATGACAATTGGCGCTATATAAATAAAATTGAATTGAATTGAATTGAATGAAGGCCAAACTTGGTCATCACGCCTTCTGTCACTACGGTTTCTATTCCGTTCTACTTCAGGAATGGGAGAGGGTCATGACGAGAAAGACGACAGGCTCACCGCTGCTGAGGAGGAGAGTGGGGTGATGTTGGTATCCAGGGCACAGATTTCTCCTTTTGAGGCAGCTGGTTAACTCTGAGCTGTGAGGAAACTGTAGGCTGCTGGAAACCTGCACCAAGCACCTGATCCGGCTGAGAAACATTTCAAATAAATCCCACCGGCTGTCATAGACCTACAAATACGTGGGTTTTGAATTCCAGTAAATGGCCTAATAAACAGAAGAGGCACCTTCGTTATGTCAGCCTTTCTCCTCTCGGCATCCCGCCTTCTCTGGTAGTTTCTGTTTGACTGAGGTTTCAGCTCCCCCTGCTGGACGACGCTCTGCAGACCGGCCATCAGCATTTCTCTCTCGTATTGAGGCTGGCGAGAAGCGGCTCTTGGCTTTTGTGACACAATCTTCCGCCCTGCAGACACAAATTTAAAAGCGCAAACATTAGATCGGGTCGGACCGGAACTGAACACAACGAATATCAGTTCAACAGAAATTCGGGGGATTCGTTAAGATTTAAAAAGAAGTCATCTATTTAGAGTAAACTAGTTTGACATCATCTGGAAGGGTACCATCACAAATTAAGCGCCTCACTCTTGAGAACGTTTTTTTGGGACTGCACTGCAGCAAAACGTATAAATAGATTCAACATAATCCTCACACACTGCAGGTGCTGCAAATAAAGCTCATTGTGGGTGTTTATGTCATCTCTCGCAGAGGATAGTCCCCGGCTCGATAAAAGCCAGCAGGACTTAACTGCTCATAAGACTAAGCAGCAGGACGGCAAAGACCATAGCTCTTGCTATTTTCTACCTCTAATTCGTGGCTCCTCGTCAATTTTCAATCTGGGCGCAGCCATTTAAACACAGAGGGAGGCCAAACACAATCACAATCACAATGGTGGCATCCAAAAACACAGGGGACGACATGTACTTAATGTCTGTGTGGTTCAGAGAGCCTCTAGGGGCAAAAACTTTACAAACCTTAGAAAGGGAATGTCCTAACAAATACATGTGCTTGATGTAGAAAATAACATCTCATTTATCTCTATACTGGCTAACTGAAGTTAAACAGAAACTCTAAGATGCAGTGGGGGGGGGGGGGGGGAACAAAACAATCTGTTTACCACGAGCACCTCTTCTGGGATTTGTGGGTTTGCGAGGGCCTTGAGCAGGTAACACGCTGAGGCTCTTGGTCCCTCTGGTGGGAGACGTGCTGCGATGAGGAGACTTCCTGCGTGGAGGATGGACCCGGGCCTGCATCTTTTCAAGCATCTCCTGTTTACTGAGGGCTGACTCTAAGGTCTAAAAGGAACCGAGAGATATCTAAGTGCCAGATGATGCAATGTTATGAACCCAAAACAAAATAACTAAACTGCACACTAGGTTTGAATGACTCTCATCTTTACGTTTTTTTTCACGATTGCTTAAGCAGGATTATGAAAACAGGGCTCAGAATCCCAAAACACTACACATTTTGAGCACAACCACATACACAATGTAGGGCTGGACGATAATTCAATAACGGTATATATCGATCGACAGAAGTATATCGATAACAGGGGGAAAAAAGGTCAATAAAAAGTTCAATAGAAAAGTTTTCCTTCCTTTTGCCTTCCAGCCTATCATGTAGGTTAACATTACAGTCATTACATCCAACCAACAAATCACAACGCAGACCCAGGAACGCTCCGTCACCAAGCTCCGCCCCCTTCAAAGAGCTCAGAGAAGCAAACCCAACTGGTCAGTCTTTTAAATTTTTATAAACTTGCAGTTTTAGTAAAAAGTTGGTTGAATAAAGGGTTGAGTTTGAATTTAGTGTTTGTGTGTTCTGTATCTAAAAATAGGTAATGAAGCAACAGCATGAAACGGCCAGGGCTGCACTCATATTTTGAATTTGTTGATAATTATCGATATCGCTCAATATGATTTCTATTTTATCGACATGGTTTTTATCTCTATTGTCCAGCCCTAACGCAATGTGCAGAAGACTCTCGTGAAACCTATAGACACATTTTAAAAAAACAGATGTTACCATATGAAACACACACATTTCATAAGGCTTGATTCTGTTTGAACCAGTTACACACTGCTGTGTTTAACTACTTCTCAGTGATTAGATTACCGTAAGCGTAGCACACAGAGACAGCGCAAACACACGCGATGGTAAAATCACTAAACCACACAAAATCAATGCTGCAGACTATTGAAAATATGATTCATTACTCTTGATATAACTAAAATCAGTCAACGCAGACAATCGCAACCAAACATGCCCCCCAACACTGTAAGCCCAGAAAATAGACAAATAAAAATATGGTACTACCAGTACAAGTATTGTAAAGTAAAAGAAAAGGAAAAAAAACAGAATAACATAAATTACAGTAAATACTCCACAGCTCATCGCCAAGCTGCATCTGGCCAGAGAATTTCATCAACATCGAAGGCAATATCCTCATTGGCAAGACAACAGGGGAGGAACCGTCTTGAATGACAACTTTGGTCCTCTTCTTTTTTGAAGACGTTCTCCTCCTGTTTCAAGTCTTCCTATTCCTCTTCCTCCAGCTCGTCCTCTAATGATTGTTCCTCTCACTCTTCTTCCTCTGACTTCTTCCATTTAGGTGGAAAGCAGGTGAACTCACCTGCTACATTTTTGTAGCGCTCACACTTGATTGGCGTGTCTACAATAAAGCAATCGTGTGTTTGCACACCTGATGAATGTGTTTAATCAACTTGTCAGTCAGCGCTTTGGGATCGCAAAGAAGAGACATCGTGATATAGTTCTGCGTCTAACATAGACAAAGTGTGTTTAGTGTTTTACAAATCACTTTGTGTATCGTTCTGCAAAAAGTGGGAGGCCGACTTGAAGGGGACTTTCAAATACTGTGCAGTTCTACATATTATTAACCCTGGAAAATAAAATAAAGTTAAAGTGGGCTATAAATGTCATAGCCTATAAATAACGGATAGAAAAGGGTTATTTAATATTTAGTAATTGATAACAAATCTGCCCTAAGAGATGATGAAGGAACGTTTTTATGGTGTAAGTTCAGTGAAATCATATAAAGACTACTGCCTGAAAAAAACCAAGCTAAACGTTTGCTCCACTATGATATGAAGGTGACCTCTCTTTCTGATTGGCTACACGTCACATTCAACAGCCTACGTTCTCAATAGTCCTCGGGGGACACCACACACGCTAGGATATCGGGGCAAGACAATCCAACAGGTTGAATATGCCTGATTTGAGGTTGGAGCGTTCCTGACGTTCTTCTTAGCATACCAGATCACTGTTAACACACCAAACATGGCAAGAATATCTCTTCGGATTGTCTGTAGAGCCACACTGATAGTCGGGCCTTTCAAAAGGGAGGGATCAGGGCAAAAATCGGGCTGATTATCCTGCCGTGTGAGCCAGCCATAAATCTATAATTATTTTCCCTGGTTAATGTGTGTATGTGTGGCCAAATTCATTTTAATAACAAATTTACACTAACAACTGACCATTGGGCTCGAAAAAAGACGACGACGACGACGACAACTAATTGAGCTATTTTATTCCACAAAGCCTGAATGACCGGCTGTGACATGAAACAATATTGATTCCTTACCTCTAGCTTCTGCAGGATGTCCAGGGCAGTCTCCGGCACGACTGAACCTTGGTCCACTTCGACCTTGGCTGAGCACAAAGATAGCTGACGGATCAGCTGGCCCAGTTCTTTATAGTGAGGGGGCACCTTGCTATGAGGTCGATCTGAAAGCTGCTGGATGATACCCTGTAAGGCCCTGAGAGCACCACGGTGAGCGGCCGCAAGCCTGTTTATTGCAACAGACTGACACAAGAAGAGGACAGTTTAGTTTAGTTTATTCTAAAAAAACAAACATATTTTGGCCTAATGGAAAAATAAAACATGGAAGTGGTGTTTCAGCATTGTTGCTAACTTTTTATACATAACTGGTACACTTTTGTTCATGAGGGACAAGTGGGAAAGAATAAAATTGCCCATTCCTTCAAGCGTTACCACTGCCAGCTATTTAAATAGTCAGGAAACCTTGTACCTTTTTCGTCTCCCACATTTTCTCTCTTCTCAGTTTTTCAATGTCATCTTGAATCTCTTTAACCTGCCGAAAACAATGTTTACAGCTAAAGGCAGCTAAAACATAATAAACACGTGTGCATCTGTATAACGTCACCCAAAACATAAATACCTGTTGCTGAAGAACATAAATGATACGTGCTGAGCGCGCTGCCTGTTTCTGTCTGCGGCTCTCCAATTTGTTTAGCTCTTCGGGTTCCAAAGACTTGTCCAGTTTTTCCCCTGCAGGTAGAAATATCCTGATCAACACACAAAAGCATGAACAAAATGTGGAGACGACTTCACGAACTGAGTTTATTTTACAGGGGCGCTGATCAGTTTTTTCTAGGCCAAAACTTATTTCCAATTCTCTCTGAGTTGGGTGTTATCAGCCGATTGCAATTTTGGCTCATTCGTTGATGGAGGCAGTAATTTTGAATCCAAAAAGAAAGGAAGATCAACCTCATGCATGCATCAAAGCATCCCGCTCACCTATATCTGTTTATTAAAACTACATAACGGTCGGGCCATGTTGTTGGTTGACACATTTATAGAATTAAAAGGGGTCGTTTGGTGGGAAGTCCTTCCAACCAAACGCCATTAGGCTTTTTTAATTATCAAGATTAGTTTAATCTTTGTTTTTGGTGTTACATAAACGCTTCTGTTGTAACAAAGCCATTTGCTGCGAAAGATTAATAGAATTCTATGATATCTTCTTTTTAAATTCTGTTTATTTCTTTGATATTTGACATAAATACTATTTTGCAGTATTTGTCCAGCCAATGAGCTATCATGGGAAAACTTGTCATTTCCAATCCACTAGTTTTCTTTTTTGGCTAATTTAGGCTTTAAAACTAAAAGTATTCAATTCAATTCAATTTTATTGATATAGCGCCAATTCATGAAACATGTCATCTCAAGGCACTTTACAAAGTCAAATCAATCATATTATACAGATTGGTCAAAAATTTCCTATATAAGGGAACCAGTTGATTGCTTCAAAGTCCCGACAAGCAGCATTCTCTCCTGGAGAAGCGTAGAGCCACAGGGACAGTCGTCTGCATTGTCCATGGCTTTGCAGCAATCCCTCATACTGAGAAAGCATGAAGCGACAGTGGAAAGAAAAACTCCCCATTAACGGGAAGGAAAAACCTCCAGCAGAACCGGGCTCAGTATGAACGGTCATCTGCCTCGACCGACTGGGGGTTAGAGAAGACAGAGAATTCACAGTGCGTCTTACAGGTAACGGCTCACATTTATTAGCAACAGCACGTAGCACTGCACCTACAAATCAAGAGTAGGAACCTGTTCGCAAGCGTTACCTCGATTAGCAAGCTCCTCCACTTTCCTGATATATGTTTCTAGCTCATTCTGCAGTTTGCGGATCTCATTGCTTAAATTTCCCCGTTTGCCTGCTTCTATCTGCCATAGACCAGGGTCTCTTGTTGGAGGAGACTGGCCAACACGTGGCATGAAAGAAGTAGGGGTTTTCTTGGATGTTCGCTGTTTAGCGTCAATTTGAGCCTTCCTCTTCTCCACGTTTGGTTCCTGCTTTCCTGGAGTCGCTGCTAGCTCCTACAGAAAAAAGGAAATAGTAATTTTAGACTTTGCATAAACAAAGGAGAAACAATCAGACTAAGCACTCACAGAAAGAACAATCTTAAAAATAAGTTCTCAATCAGTTTACCTGAAGCAGCTCCACATCGCTTGTTTCAAAGACAGAAGCCTCCTGGACAGATTTAGGTGAACTTTTGGCAAGTGACTCGAGGTGCCTTCGTCTTAGATCTCTCTTGGCCAGTTTAACAGCCGCCTGGAGCCTCTCCTCAGAGAGCACGGTGAAGCTGTGGGAGCTTTTAAGGCTCTCCGCACTCTCACGCATCTCCGAACATGGAAGCAGTCTCTCTATCACAATGGGAGCTGGAGGGCCGACACGAGTGGCACGGTTGATGACACTCAGAGGAATGGATTCATTGAACAGCAACTGTCAAATCACAAAAATAAGTTTTATCAGATTAGTTTGTAACGACTGTCTTTATGTCTATAACAAGATTGATGACATTGTTAAATACAAGCAGTGTTGTTAGGGATAGGCTAAGGAAATGTAACTTTAAACTGTATATAAACTGTTTGTTGCTATTATCATTATAGTTTAGATCTGTATATATATATGTGTGTGTGTATGTGTGTGTGTGTGTGTGTGTGTGTGTGTGTGTGTGTGTGTGTGTGTGTGTGTGTGTGTGTGTGTGTGTTGTTTGTATATCTGGAGTGAGTTTTGGCTTTTGATCTATAAAATTTAAAGCATCTTTTGTTTAAATCATAAAACACACCTAATAATTTACCGTGCAGAGGCTGCAAGTTTCACACAACCATGCAATCCATGAAGTCCTTTCCTCAGTTATACAGGTTAATTAAGTTTAAATAACTTTACATAACAACCACAGTTACTCAGATCGATTTCATTTTATCTACAGAGCTATATCTTTTCACATCTTTACACTTACACACGGTTTAATGATTACCACTCAGCTCACGTAAATATTGCCTGTACCCCATGCAAACATCCCCTCCTTTTCTCATCAAAATGCTTCTTAAATGTCTTCAAATTGCAACATTTTCTTGAGAGGCAATTTATTGTACAGCCTTGCAGTTTAAGGGAAACTGCTTTCGATCATTTCATCCCGAAAAAAGAAACGTAAAAGGGCTTCGCTGTTGTATGTGTTTGTTTGTTTTTAATAAAAACTGCCAACTTAATTTTAACCCCACATAAATAGGTCTCTACAGTATGAGGACGTATTTAGTAATCAACTGAAACGTATCAGTCGCAGAGCTTCTTGATTAGCATTAGTGAAAAGAGAAAGCTGAGCTGAATCACTCGAAAGCTTAAACATTTGTTTACCTTTGTTTTGGACGTCCTAGCAGTTGAATCTTGATTTGCGTGTCGGGTTGAGTCTATAGAGACCCAATTCCTTTTCTG
This sequence comes from Fundulus heteroclitus, assembly GCF_011125445.2. Taxonomy (NCBI): domain Eukaryota; kingdom Metazoa; phylum Chordata; class Actinopteri; order Cyprinodontiformes; family Fundulidae; genus Fundulus; species Fundulus heteroclitus. The sequence goes on from NC_046378.1 coordinate 28,627,414, forward strand.
GTTTTGAAGCCCCAGTGAAAAAGCGGTTCCATTCGGCAATAACTGTGCATCCATTGCAGCGACAGAGTCCACATTAGCAATGCCAAAAACTGTAAACAATAACTGAAAATCTACTGCTAATACCTATTAGCATGCGCAAGCTAACGCTACCTTTCTATTTATCTTGTTTACATTACGTTAACCCTAAAACTGACGATTCGGACATTTTGCCGTTATTTATAACCACTTATTTAAGTTTGAAGTTAGATAATATATCCACGGGCAGAATTGAAAACTGAAATATGCATCGTGGATAACGTTTTAAGTTTCAGCGACCTCCTGACAACAATTTGAAACGGCGCCATGACAACAACAGGCGGAAGTAGTTTTTTTTTTTTTTTTTTTTTTTTTTTTATACAAACTTTATTTACAGATAAAGAATATACAATTGCAGACAGTAGTATGCTCGAGGTGCTGGGGTAACAGAATCACAAGATTCCTTGAAACAGACAAAGGAAATTACAGATTATAAATCTACTTCATCGCTTAGAGTTAGAAGTTTTATAGCTTTAGAATTGGTGCATATTTTTAAGGAGTCCAAAAAACCTTTTACATAAGCTCTAAAAACAGTGAGGTTGGGTTTGTTTTTAGCAAATTTACAAACATGTATATGAAATTTGGCTAACAAAATAAGAAAATTTATAATATAATCTTTCCCAGACTTACTGTAATTGGAAATACCAAAGAGAACATGTTTAATATTCAATAGAATAAGTATATTACATTTCTTGTTGACAAAATTATTGAAGTCACACCAAAAGATTTTGCTAAAAGAGCATTCCCAAAAAAGGTGGGTCAGTGTTTCTTGTTCAATGTGACAGAAGGAACAAAGAGGATCAATATCTGCAATATATTTGTTCAATACTGAATTTACAGGATAACACCTGTGTAAAATTTTAAGGGAAACTTCCCGTACTTTATTTGATACAAAAAACTTTCTTGGCAACAACCATGTTTGTTCCCAATTGATATCTGAATAAAGATTGTTCCAAAAAAAGATTGAGGCAGGTTTGCAAACAGTATTCCTTTGGATTATTTCTCTTATATGTTTATTACCAGTTTTAATACTAAGAAATGGATCTGAATTACCAATAAATAATTCTGGAAAACTTGGACGCTGGACAATGGCGCCACCTGATGTTGATATAAGAAATTTTAAACCTGCAGGAATAGCATCAAAGACGATGGCAAATTCTTTAGGGGTCACAGGGAAGTTATATTTACCAAGAAATTCACCATAATTAAATAGTTGACCATCCTCATTGAATAATTGTTTAACAAATAAGATATCATTGTCCATCCATTTCTGAAGAAATAAGGATTTATGCTTGAAACAAATATTTTGGTTATTCCAAATATAACAGTTATGAGGGGAAAAGTTATGTTTATAAACCAAAGTCCAGGATAAAAGCAGTTGTTTATGGAAGCAGGATAGATTAACAGGAAGCTTTTCTATTTTGTAGTTACATCTTAATAAAAAGTCTAGCCCCCCCAAGGATTTAAAGACTTGTGTAGGAATCCAATGCCACATTGAATTAGGCGTTTTCAAATATCTTTGGATCCACCTAACTTTGAATGTAGAATGCATGGTATTAAAGTCCAGAACATTAAATCCACCCGAATTTAGTTTATTGATCATGACATTCTTCTTAATAAGATGGGGCTTTTTTTTCCAAATGAAATTAAAGAGTATACGATCAATTTCAGTGCAACGGCTATTTGGGACATTAAGGGCTGAACTTGCATAGACAAGTCGAGAAAGACCTTCAGTTTTGGCCAGCAGTATTCGACCGGTGATAGTCAGGTCTCTCTGTAACCATAGATTAAATCTTTGCTGGCAGGAGAGTATAATTGGATTAAAGTTTTTGTTAACTCTTGCTGTCTGCTCTTTAACTATGGTGACTGTTTTTAATAAAAGTAGCTAAAATTTGCATAGGGAGAAGAAACAAAAGAGGTGATACAGGGCAACCCTGACGAATTCCACGTTCTATTTTAAATCTCTTGGTAGTTCCATGAGGTAATTTTATTGAGCTATTTCCAAAAGCATAGAGAGTGCGAATTGATTGTTGAAAATTGTCTCCAAAGCCAAATAAGCTGAGGGCTTTGAAGATAAACTCATGTTCTATTGAGTCAAAGGCCTTTTGAAAATCTAAAAATAAAATAAAGCTGTTATCTGAAACCATTTCTGGATAATCTAAGACATCAAGAACCAATCTTATATTATCAATAATATGTCTTCCAGCCATAACAGGCGGAAGTAGTTTTTCTCACAGACATCATATACGTAGACGCGTCATAGGGCGCAGGTTCGCACGTCAACGTCACCGCCATATTGTATGTGGCAGAAAAAAGTTGAGTTCTGTTATTGTGAATGTGGATCAGAGAAGATGCCTCATTCCTGTGCTGCAATAAACACACACACACACACATTGCTATTATGCATGTAATTCTATCATCAAACCATAAACCAAGAAATTTAAAATTTTTAACCCTTTCTATCTCTTGATTATATAATTTAACCTTCACCATACTATTGATTTTTTTCCGAGTAAAAAACACAGTTTTCGATTTTTCCACTGAAAGTTTGAATCCCCATTTATATGACCAATCTTCTATCTTATTAATAGCTTTTTGTAATTTCTTCACAATATAATCAGTATTTCGACCTCTCACCCAAATTGCCCCATCGTCTGCAAAAAGAGAAGAAATTGGTTTTCTCTGAACCAAGAAAATTTTCTAATTCACCTAATTTTGAGGAGATGTTTTTATATACACTAATATGTGTCTATGGTGAGCATTAAGATGAAAGTGTACAACATCTCGAAACCATAACTGCACACAATAATTGTGAAACAATGTATTTAAAACATAAATGTAAAATAGCTAACCACATTTTTTTGGCCAAATTCTGACCCTATTTATTGCAAATCACAGTTGAAATCCATAGTCACAAAGACCAGTATTTTCTAGTCCAATTTAACTGAAACATGAATTGTTACCTCAGCTTCCTGTTCTCAGCTCACAGGAGTGGCACCCAGTGGATTTTTCTGCTGCCATAGCCTATCCACTTCAAGGTTTGATTAGTCCTGCATTCAGAGATGGCATTCTTTTGTAACAAGTGGTTACTTATGGGCACCTTTGGGTTATTTTTCTCTTCTCAAACCATTCTGCACTTCCCCTAAGGACTCTGAGGTCAAATACAACTTTTTGGTCACACACCTTTTGCTGGCTTGATATTTTCTCTTTTTTGACGAAATGTAAGAGGTAGTTGTGTGGTAAATTCCAGCAAATCGGTGGTTTCTGAAAAACTCTGTACCCCATCTAGTACTAACAACCATGCAGAGTTCAATGTCTCTTTAATCCCTTTTCTCTTGCATTCTGATGAACGCTTTGAACTTTAACACATAGCTCAAATATTATGTGTTGTGGACAAAGTGCTCTACAATTTGGCTATTGTCAAACTCCTTTAAATCCTTATGCTTGCTTGTTTTATATTAGACATACTAAATGTAATAGTTATTAATTTCCAAATGATGTAGGCAGCTCGTGAATATTTAATATTGCATTACATGTTCGGTTTATTTTCTTAATTATTCAGTCACTGTCTAATGTGTACAAAATAAAACAGCCTTGTGCTGCTACCTTTTAACACTGTCCCAACGGATCCCACATTTTCACACAGCTTTAGCAAAAACCCTTGGAGCAGAAGTGCTCCGTATGTAACTACGGAGCACTATTATTACTATTACTATTAACATCAATCATTTCCAATCTGATGTATATATATTGCAAATTACAGTTGAAATCCATAGTCACAGGACCAGTATTTTCCAGTCTGTAAGTATATATATTCTCCCGTTGTTCCTATTAAACCTTTGATATCTCATTCCCTTCCCACCTGTCTTATCTTTTGTTTTAATCTCATCCTTTCTTCGCCATATTTCCTACAACGCAGTAATAGCTGTTCTACACTTTCTGTTTTACATTCTAAACGTTCATCTGTTTTACTTTTTCCTAGTTCAAACAATGTTTTCTTTAACCCATTATGAGCAAATATCTGTCTAGTCAAAAATATTCTCCTCTCTTTGGCTCTATCTAGTCACATGTTGGCATTGATAGATTTCTGCACACTATATTTCCCTCCACTTTTATCCATGTCCCACCTATCCTGCCATTTTTCCTCATTTCTTTTTTAATTACGTATTGTCTTAGCTTCTCCTTTCCTTTATGGTCTACTCATAATATAATTTATTCTAATTGATTTTTTTAGCTATTTTGTCTACGTCCTCATTTCTATTTATACCTACACGGGCAGGAACCCAGCAACATTTCACACACTAAATGAGCTATGGTGAATTTCTAATAATAAATCTTCTCTTTCAGATTTTATATTTTGGATACTATGAAGGGGCGGTGTGTGGCATCAAAATGCCACTTCCAATATGGCGGCCACGTCGACGCTCATGCGCATGCCAGTGAGCGGTCACTTTAGAAACGCTGCCCAACCCGGAAGTGGTACTTGAACTTCGGATTTTTTGTGTGTGACAGATTCAGCTTTCAAACGTGAGAGAGTTGTAGCTCAGAGCTTAAGTTAAAATCATATATTTCCCCCCACTTCAGGCGAAACGATGCCCCGTTATGAAGAAGTGAATGTGCACGGATATGATGAGTTCAATAAGGCGGTGTCTGAGAGAAAGGGGAAGGATATTTTTGCATATTTTTCAGGCGATAAAGACGCTGAGGGAAAAAGCTGGTGTCCAGATTGTGTCAAAGGTAACTTAAAAATACTTCCGTTACCCATATCCTTAATAAGTCATTGCTTAACACTATCTTGATTTTCAAAATTTGCTGTGATAAATGGGAAAAAAAGCCCCATAATGTGTCATATTTTATGCTACTGTTGCATGAAGTGCTTTTCCCTGTTTTTAGCTGAGCCGGTTGTCAGAGGAGAGCTGACTCATCTTCCTGAGGGCTCCGTCTTCATCTACTGTCAGGTTGGAGATAGACCTTAGTATGTATCCCCAAATATTTTTGTTTAATTTTTCATTATCTATTGTCAAATGTTAGTCACATAAAATCTAGAATAACATAATACAGATTCAGCCAACAGTATTTTATTCCACATTATTTTTATTTTACTCGATCTTAATAAATGATCAACAAAAATAAATTGGGTATAAATATTATTAAGCCTGTAAATGTTTGTTGTTAGTTATAAAATAATGATAAACCAGCCTGTCTTGCGGGTATTCATTTTGTGCATACACATTAAACTGGAAAAAAACGTTTTAAATATTTTATTTAGATAAATCTAAAGTCCCCATCACCAACAGAGTTACAGACTGTGGCATAAAAAATAGGTTGTTGTGTATATTAAACATAAGATATTAAAATTAATTTAAGTATTTCTTGTAGTTCCGTATCATTGTTTTACTAAATCAGTTTTGATCTCCTAGATGAGGTTATTTTTTTATGAAATTTAATTTGGGGAAAATTAGAATTATTTTTTTGTTTTTGTTTGATTCAGCACATACTTGCTCGTAAACAGTGTCTGAATCTGTTTTGTATCCAAATAATGTATTCAACAGCCACAGAGAAAAAGCACTGCATGCAGATGACTTGTGATGGATGCCATCCATGGTTTGGTCAGTTTAAGTTAAAATATTTTTGGGAGCAAAAAAAAAATGGAGGGAGGCAGAAAAATCTTCTTTCACCCAACACTTTTGACTTTTAATTTATTTTCTCCCTAGAGAGTTTACATTGATATATCTTTTCAGTTTTGCTCGAACAGGTGTGTTGTAATGTCTATCTTGTGCTTTAGTTGGAAGGATCCGAACAATGATTTCAAGAAGACCCTGAAGTTGACTGGAGTTCCCACCTTGCTGCGATATGGCACAGTAAGAGGATGCTTGAATGCAAATAGTTTTAATATTTTAATCTTCGCCAATGAGTCCCCCCAAAATCCTGAATGAAAGTAACTCAACATGCCATTACATTTATTGTCAAATGCTCCCTTAAAGATACCTCTTGCCATCAGAGCTGTGCTAATCGCCAACCTTGACCTTTTTGTTACAGCCTCAGAAGCTGGTGGAGGACGAGTGCTTCAAACCAGAACTGGTGAAGATGATGTTCACTGAAGACTGAATGGCTTTTTAAATTGCTCATAAAAAGCCAGCATTTCCTCACTAATTAACCGTTTACACTGTTTAATTCAAGCACTTACGAATCATCCAGTTTTGACAGTGGTATAATTTATTGCTGATGAATTATCTGCTGCGCATTAACAAAAAAGACAACCAGTCCGTAGTATGCAGCTCTCCTGCTCATCCTTTTATTTCAAAGGATGCCTTTGGCTCCCTGATTTTTCTGTGCAATCAACAAATAATGTGATGCATATGAAAACACACAAACAAAGCTTTTGATATTGTTATAATTTTGCATTGCCTTGCAATTGAACTTGAATAAAAGAACACTTGATGTTGCACAATTAAATTGTAATTTTAGGTGTCACTAGAATGGATCATGCGCCGCCATCACATCCTATCTTTATTCCATCCTTCTCTGGCTAAGCTCTCCGATGTATTAATTTCAGAGTCTATCTTGTCATTTTAATCATTCCCAATGAAAATGGTGATGCCTTCAGGTGTCCTACCTCATGTTCTGACTCTTGTCGTTTCATGTCACCATCACCAAACCAAGCCTCATGCACAGCTTGATGCATAACGAGCATAAAAGGCATTACGAGTAGTCCAGAGACAGTTGTTGTTTCTTAAGGATACCTGTTCTTCTCAAGGTACAGTGCCGTAACAGTTGTTCACCCACCTCAGAGACATTTGGTCACGCTGCAGCCACAAACTTCAGGATGTGTATGGATAAATGTGGCATGCATTGGTATTCAGCCACCTTTTCTCTGATACTCCAACATAAAATCAAGGGCAAGCAGTTGCCTTCAGAAGTCTCTTAAATTATCACATAGCAATCTCGGTATAGATCCGGCTGTTCTGTGAAGACTGCAGAAGTTTGTCCGAGGACATCAGTGAACCAAGGAGCACAGTTGATGGGTCAGAGATAAAATTGTCAAGCAGGATTGTGTTATAAAAGATCTCAGACTTGGCCATCTAACACACATAGCAGTGTTCAACGCATCTAAAAGTAGAACGAGTATGGCACAAATCTGAGACATCTATCTTGTTAAACTGACAGGTCTGGTAAGGAAATCAATAAGTGAAGCTGCTAAGATGCCAGTGGTAACTCTGGAGAAGGAGCGGAGATCCATAGCCACGGAGAACCCGTTGACTGGACAGCTACGTGTCAGGTTCTGCATGAATCTGTCCTTATGAAGAGTGGCAGGAAGAACTCCAAAAGAGGACCTGATTAAAGGTCGACACACAACCCACGTAGGGGACACGCTAAACAGGTGGAAGGCAAGGCATGGCAAATTTATTTGTATAGCACATTTCAGTACAGAGACAATGCAAAGTGCTTTACATGATTAAAATATAGGGGGGAAAATGAATAAAAGCAAGTAAGAATAAAATGTAGAAACAAAATAGAAACTGAAAAAAAACATTAAAAACAGTTGGACTATAAAGCAGAACTAATGATGTTTCAGCAAAAACAGTTTAACTGGGACATTCGAAGGCAATACTTAACAAATCTGTTTTTAATCTTGATATAAAGGAACTCAGGCTTTCTGCACTTTTACAGTTTTCTGGAAGTTTTGTTCCAGATAAGTGGAGCATAGGAACTCCATTTATCTGACGGTCTTCTAGTCAGATGAGTAGAAAAATGTCCTTTCTGGTCTACATGGAAAACAGTTTGTGGTTGAAACCTAACTGGGACACCCTAAACCCACTATCCCAGGGGTGAAATATAATGGTGACAGCATCATGCTGTGGGGAGAAGCTTTTTCTTTAAACAGGAGAGCAACAGATATTTGCAGATAAACAGGTAATCTTACAAGAAATCCTGTTAGAGACTGAAAACAACTTAAAACTGGGACATGGCTTCACCTTCCAGTGTGGTAATGCTCCTAAACATACAGGTTGTTTTTATTGTGAAGCACTTAGTGGTTTTTATCCTGTGAAAAGTGCTATATAAAAAAAGTTTACTGATTTACAGCCACAGCTCCAATGTGTTGGAGAGACCCAGTCAAAGTCCGGGTCCAAATATAAATGTATTTATTTTACATTGTGCTCTCCTTCCAATCGGACTGAGTTTGAGCTTTTTTTTTTTTTTTGCAAAGGACTAGTAGTGCAATATCCCAAAACAAAAAAGGCTGGGTTCAAAGGAACGCCCACATGTTGATTTCATGTTGTGAACGCTAGGTGGCAGCAGACTCTCAGGAGACACTGCCTCGCTCCAGCTCTCAGGGAAATAAGATAAATTTCATTAAGATTATTTTTACTATTTTAATCTAAAACCTATTAGCGCAATAACATAATTTCTTAGAGCAAATAGCATATGGGTGCTTAAGATCAAACGCAAAACTCGTGAACTGAATTAATAAAATACGTGAGTTTGGGAATTAAATACAATCAAAGTCTAATTTGATTTTTTGAGGTAATCACCGCATTCAAACCTCACACGGCATGCAAGGGGAAGTGGACTCTTATTTGACGAAATAAATAAACAATAATACTCAGCGGAGTAAGAGAGCGGTTTCATGTCAGATAGAGTAATCTTTGTTGCAGTCAGGGAGATTTAAGCGGAGCGCATTCCTGCACAGCGCTCAGAGCGGAGGGACGCGCAGAGCAGCGGCGAAGCCCACACCGCAACGCCTCTCCCTGTCTTCGGGGCTCGGCGCTCGCCTCACAAACCTTAAAGCTCGGCGGAGGTGGACGAAGTGCTTGGGTGTCGGCCGGCCGGAACGCGGCGGTTTCATGCGCAGCAGCCTCGGCTGAAGCGGCGGCGGGGGGGATTTACGGTCGTGCGTGTGGTCGCACTGTGAGCGCCGCGATGTCGGAGTTTCTGGTGAGTCTGCTCGGGGAGCGGCTCGTCAACAGCGAGAAAGCCGAGGTGGACGTGCAGTCTCTGGGCGCCAGGCTCTCCCTGGTCGGGCTCTTCTTCGGCTGCAGCCTGAACGCCCCGTGCAAGCAGTTCAACGGCAGCCTGTGCGAGTTCTACGGCCGCTTCAAGAAGGCGTCCGAGCACAAGGACAAACTGGAAATCGTCTTCGTCTCTTCTGACCAGGACCAGAAACACTGGCAGGACTTTTTGCAGGAGATGCCCTGGCCTGCGTTACCGTTCAAAGACCGGCACAAAAAGGTAAGGGATGCCCGCGGGGATGAAAGGAGCTGCAGCTTCAGCCTGATCCGCCTGGCTGGCTGCAGGTCAGCTGGGAGCCAGTGGGCAAACAAAACACCCCAACTTTTACTGTTTTAGCATATGTGGAGTTTTTAGTTTGATATATATTTTTTAATGAGTTAATCTGCTAATTGCAATCAGATCATCAGTCCTTTTAAAAATAAACTCACATTATTATTAAAACAGATCCAACATGTTTGCTGAGACATCCATTTTTACAGGATCTAATAAGGAATTAAAATTAGGAAACATCATTGGCAATAACTTTGATTTTAATTGTACCCCCCCCCATAAAAGCCATCTCTTGCTAATTGTGTTTTGCTGAAACAAGCCAGACTTTAATTTGTCGAGTTATATCAGGACATAAATGTGCTGCTGCAGACATTCCTGAGTTATTATTAGGAGTGGAAACACATTGGACTTCCTCCTGGCTTTCCGCTTTCCACACACTAATGATTTTATCCAGGGGAATACTCTATATATAAAAAAAAACACGCCATATTTTAAATGATCATTGCAATGTATTGCCAGTTTTGTTATCTGTTCAATAAGTTGAGGTTTTTGCTTGCTGCATAGTAAAAGGCCTGAAATGTTGCCAGTAGTACTTGCAGCTTTTTTTGTGCTTACACCCCCCCCCCCCCATCCAAAAAAAGCTTTCTCCTATGATTTGTTGCATATTTTTTAAAACACTTTTCTGTTTTTTTATATATTTTAGAGTTAAGCCGATCAGTCTTTTCCCTGCACATGCAATTTCTGATTTCATTCTGGGTGTGACCAGCTGATTTTCAATTTTGACTAACTCTGAATTTTATTTACTTAGCTAATTTCCAGGGACAGCAACATATAAAAACCACGTGCTGCGATATTCTTTTGTTGGAGGTAGTTGGTTTACACCCAGCAGAAAAGGAGGATGTTTCCGGTCTATGCATCAAAGTATATGCCCCTAACCTTTGTGTCGTGTGTGTTGTTGTTGTTGTGTGTGTGTGTGTGTGTGTGTGTGTGTGTTTTTTTTTTTTTTTTTTTTTTAACTCGTCTTAAAAAAAATGCATCATATCTCATGCTGTTGATGGATGTATTTCTTAGTTTTGATTCATTTAGTGCATGAAGGAACAAATGCAACTGGTCTGATTCTAATCTGTAGCTGATTGATTGGTGCATCGCCCATATTCTCGCATTTTGTGCTTCAGTTTAGATGACTGAATTTCGTGTGGCTTTTCAGGATGTGCTCTAATTGGATGAAAGTAACTTTTCCCTTTAGGATTAAATCGTGTTGGCTCACCTGAATAATGTTCACTGCACCAAAATTATTATATTTTTTATCCATTTTTTTTCTTGGCATGTCGCTAAACATAGTTTCTTCGATTTCATCTCTAACGACCACATGGAACTACAAATGTTTCCTCTAACATCATGCAAATAGATTTTTAACTTTTCACACAAACGCATTTTTCTCTGTCTATAAATCCCGTTCATGTTGGTGGCTGCATAAAGCTGACAGTCTTTGCAAACAATAGAGCGGAGGATTATGTTGCAGGAATTGCGTGTGTGCGGCAGGAGGCCAGGCTAGTGTTCTGATTACATGCACTGGTCTCATGCATTGCTGTATAGCTCACAGAGGCCCTGGAGCAACTGAAATGTAACTGTGCGTGTGAATTGTGACGTTTGCAGAGTGAAAAGGTGGATGTTAAAAAAATAAAATAAAATAAAGGAAGTACATTGTGACTTATTGCATTTTACTGGGGCTTATATTTCTAAAAAAAAAAATAAACTGCATGAAACACAAATGTATTTTGGACTTGATTATCTTAAAATATAAGCGTAGAAAGCCCTTCAGACTGAAAGGTTTCAATTCTAACGTCTTATCTTGGACACTTGTCTCCATCATTTTCCAGAAAGGAGGCATCTTCTCCAGTCTGGCGTCGTTTCAACCAGTGCAACCTCCTAACTGTTGTTAGTTGTGTTGTGGAGGCTGGACTGGGACTGGACCGCTGTCTTGTAAATTCTTTCTGATTGCCAATGATTATTTCCGTTACACCTCATAATGAACTCCAGGTTTGAATGAGGCTCAGACGACAGTGGGGGAAGGAGGAGGAGGAGGAGGAGGTGGAGGAGGAGGAGGAAGAGGGGAGGGTTGGCCTGTTGTCTGGGGTGGAGCGTGTCCACCGTCACAGTGCGCCGTCATTATGTGCTCCAACTGCAAGCGGAAAATATCTGTGGCATCAACACAGGCATTGTTCGTGCTCTTCTTGGTGGTCCGCTCGCTCGCTGTCTGTCTGCTTGGGCCTCGTGTTGCAGAGTGCAGCTGTCTATCTCTGTCTAGCTGAGGCCTGCGGTTCTGGGTCCGTTTTGGACTTCAGCGGCGTTTCAAAATGTTCCTCTTTCGCTACAATAAGCGTCTAAAAGGTGCCTTTTTGGTAACGATCACCTCCATCGGCTCGTCAATCGCTGCTTTACAAAGCGATGATTGTGACGTTGCTGTCTGCTTTATGCTTTTTTGTCCTGTCCGGTTAGCTCGCTCTGATCTGGTGCTGAAACTAAGCGTCCTGCTAATTCATCGGCCTGTTCCTTAAAATGCACTGCCTTGCAAAAAGTGAAGTGGAAGGAAAATGTAAACGTGCTGCATGTACTGTTATCCCCCTCCCACCCATATATCTTCATCCATATTCCCGTTGACTCTGACAAGCTCCTCTGTCGACACATGGCAGGTAGAGTGTAGGTTTCATCAAAAGAAGGTGCTTTGGTCATCTTGGATAGTCATCTTTTTAACAGATTATCCTACCTGAGCTGTGGACCACCATGGGCCTCTTGAATACTTTTCTGAGTGCTTTCCTGTAAGTTTTGCTAGGGCTAACCAATATATTGAATTTTTAAACATATATAAATGTTAAAAGATGTAAGATGAGACTGTATTGTTTATATTGAGATAGTCTTTGTTGCGTAGACTCATAGACGCCCTTTTTTATAATGCTGTATGAAAAGAAAACGTATCGAGATAAATATCGTATGTTGGCAAAAATATTGAGATATTATTTATGGTCCATACTGCCCAGCCCTAGACCTATTGGTATTAGGGTTGCACAATATATCGCAAATTTATCGTGATTACGATATCAGGGATCGCAACGTGCGTATTGCAAAGAACCGCCTGCAGTACAGTACCTGCTAGTTAGTTCTTTAAGCATCCTGCATTCAGGCTCTCAGTGCCCCTCATATGTTTGACTTGATGCAACATAAAACAGTTTGAGAAGGTAAAGAGGTGGTAAAGTTGTTTCACTGCCAGAACATCACAAGTTTGACTGAGGCAACCTTTTCAGTAAAACCTTGTGTTTGACATGGAAATGATGAATTTTTTTTTTTTTTTTTTTTTTTTTTTTTAGTAGCTGGATAGACTACTGATTTTCTGGGATCTATGTTTGCTATCATCCTCAAGCAGAAAGATATTAACACTTCTTTCTGTATTTATAGCAAGCAATATCATTATCGCGATATTTCCCAATATTATCGCACATTTGACTAATATCGCACAGCCCTACTTGGTGTTTTTGCAGTTGTGCTATACTCTTTCTTTTTTTTTTTCATTTTCATGTGACAGACTAAACTGAACTCTGAGATGGTCAAGGTGGGAAATTTGCTTTAGAACCTAAATCTTGCTTTAAACTTCTCAGCTCTATCCCTGGCCTGACTTCATGATGCCATTGATCCTCTAATGTTTTCTAAAAAAAAAATGTTTATGGAGCAGCTGCATTTATACTGAGATTACACTACACACTACTAATTATTAGACCTCTGACAAAATCTATTTTATTTAGGGGTATCTGAGTAAAGAGATCGAAACTCAAATACAAACCACAGTTCTAAGTTTTTTTTTTTTTGTTTTTTTTATATGTAAAACTTGTTCAACCATGCATTGCTTCTTATTTCATGATATGCACCGCTTTGAGTTGCTCCATCACATAAAATCCCACTAGACTGCATTGAAGCTATTGTTCCTTGACAAAATATGAACTTTTGCTAGTCCCTATATTTTTTATAATGAAATTGGTGTTAACTTTCCATATGATGGATAATTCTGATCGTTACTTCTAGTATCTTGTGTAGCTTTTAGTTTAAATGAAATGAGCAGTCATTCCAAGCTCCAGTCCATGTAAAATAGATGTCCTTTTTCTGTTTGTTCTTTTACGCATGTTCCTTGCCAAAACAATTAGCTGACTAACTGAAAAATAATCAGACAATAATTGGCAGACTAAATGAAAATGAACATAATTGTTGGTTGCAGCCATAATTAGCTGCCTATTGTTTACAGATTTGTTTGTCTTGAAGAAACCAGGAAGTGGCAAACTGACATCAGAAGTGAATAGATGTGTTGTTGTTGTTTTTATTCCCCCCCCTCCCCCCCCCACCACCACCTTTTGGATTTATGTGTGCAGTAATCATACTGGCAGGTCAGGGAGGTTAAAGTGGGCAGAAGAGAAAAGAACGAACTGCTCTTGCTAAAAGTGGACGATAGGATTCAGAAGCAGATTAAATCTGTTGCTGTTTTTGGTTGTTTAATTTTGTTTTTACTTGGATCAGGCAGAGCCCATCTCTTGGTGAAGGATGGACTTTTTTTTTCTTTTGTCCAGAGCTTCACCGCCCACCTCAGATTCTCTGACTGCACTTCCTGCTTTCCCTCTGCTCTCACTACTGGCTGTCCTCCTTTAGCTTTCACTAATTTCTAAAGGAAGTATTAATTCAGTCTTAAAAAGGGAGAAGTAAATGAATAAAGCACGGAGCTGGAGATCACTAGAGATGACTGGTGACCTAAATTGGACAAATTTTCAGTTTTCATCCGAAAAAAAAAAAAAGACTTTTTTTTTTTTTTCTCCGATCAGTGAACACCCAACCAGGTTGCGGTGATAACAATCTTTGGGATAGAAGTTGGTTTACTAAGTGATCAAAACTTGAAGTTATGTCTCTAAGGTAAGGCAAGTTTATTTCTAAAGCACTCTAGCTTTAAGCTGTTCGTCGTGGAACATGTTAGATTTTTAAATGTTTGACGTTATCAAAGAGTGAAGATAAGGGTCTTCATTCTCAAGGGAGAAATTAAGACTTTTGCAATGTTGACCGCACCAGCCCTGCTGTTTACTTATAAGATTTTGTAAAAGGTTTAAATTTCTGATTTTGTCTTGGCTTTAAAATATTAAAAGGCCTATATCTTGCAAAATCAACGTTGTGAGCTTTTAGCTATGTTATGATGATATTCCTTCATCAAAAATCATGCACAAAATGGTATTTTTCCTGATTCATGTCTGAGTGATCCTCGTTAATTATCCTTTCTGAGCACCCGCCCCTCCCTGTCCTGGGTAACAATTGGTTCATTACCGGTCTATGTAGTGCGGTCACTCGACACCTAGAGGACGGACCTACCCGTACCAAGCCACCCCTGACCAGTAAACATGGCCAGGAACGATGATGTGAGGCAGTGCATGATCATTTCTCCTCAAAGTTGAGTCGAAGTGGCTCTTTTAGCGCCTAATCTCTATTTTCGTACCATGCTGCAGCGGCTCTAGAGCTTAATGTCTCCGTAATTTATGACTGCTCATGGCAAGAAGGCAAGGATAACATTTTTAATGCTGTTTATTATATTTTGTTATATTGAATCGGTAAAATATGTGAAGGAGAACTCGCAATCAACCAAAATCTGTATGGGCAGGTCAAAGTTTTACAAAAATCTGAAATCTGCTTCTTCTAGTGGCTAATTATTTTCATACCTCTCTGGAAGAAGGATGAAGCTAACTGGGAATCTTTCAGAATCTGTTTATAAGAACATATATCCTCCCAACCAATCACAAACGCAGACCCAGGAAGTTCCACCCCCTTTAAAGAGTTCAGAGAGCATGTGATTTTTTATTTTTTTGTTAAACTTCCAGTTTTGATAAAAAGTTGGTTAAATGAAGCGTTGTTTGAATTCAGTCTTTTTTATTTTAAAATGGGTCATTAAGCAACAGCATAAATGGCCAGGGCTGCACTTAACATGTTTTTGAATTTTTTTGATTTGTAATTTTTATTAAGGATCCCCATTAGCTGTTGCCATGGCAAACAGCTAGTGATAATCTATTGATCAATATGATTTCTATTTTATCGATATGCTTCTATAGGCAAGGCACATTTATTTGTATAGCACATTTCAGTACAAAGACGAGGCAAAGTGCTTTACATGATTAAAACATAGGAAAAATAAAACCAGAATAAAAGGCAGTTGGAATAAAATGTAGACATATTTAAACAAAATAAAAAATATGGGGGGGGTGGAAACTATGTCATCCAGCCCTACAGCAAAGCACCCGTTTTGCCAAAGCCCATTACTGATATCTGTCGTTCATACAGATGTCTAGTTGTCCCCTTACACAGAATTGCTTCATGGACTTGTGCAGAATTCAAATCCTGCAGGTCTTCAGCAATGAACTTGAGTTTTTCCTGAATTAGTCCTCATCAGGAGGATCACATTGCAGGTAATAGTCTCTTGGGTGGCGGTTCTGGTCGGCCACTCTCTCGGCCTCCTGCCAGGCAGTGATGGTGCACAGCAGCCTCACGGTGAGGTTAAGGGTGCCTTTCATCAGCATGTCACTGATCTGCTGAAATCTGGATTGCTCTGTGTTCATCGTGTGTCGCAGTCCTTACCCTGTGACAGAAGAGGTGGCTTCAAAAGAGGCCTCAAATGTTTTATCTAGAGGGTTTTGATCCAGCTCTCGTTAGTTTTGCATTCTTACAGGCTTTCTCCTCGTCAGTTCAAAGTAGTATTAGCAAAATAACATGTTGCAGACATTTTTAATGTACAAACTTTACATTAAAACATACTGTGAACATAAAACATCATTTATTATTATTATTATTATTATTATTATGCTTATTATTTATTATAAGCAGCAGCATTGGGGGGGGGGGGTGTATAAACTATGTACTGATCAGCCTTTCATTGGCCACTACTAACTTCCTGTATTTTGGATGGATCGGCTGATACAGATTTTGGAGAATATTTTATTTTTGTAATTGTGTTCAAACTTATGTGTGTAAAATAGTTTTGATCAAATATTTACATGTGCTAAATATTGAGATTTGTTGATGTAGGAGCATTGAACCCCTTTTTCATTTTTCTTCTTTTTTTTTTTTATCTAAAGTTTTTCTCCAAAATAAAATTGTATCAAAAACATGCTGTGTGACGCATTTACAAACCTTTTATTTCCTAGTCTTATATACTGGATTTTTTTTTTTTATCCTTTATTTGCTATTTACAATGTTCATCAACCTTAGGTTAAATCGGACCCCAAGCATATTGTCATTTCTGGAGACAGTAAATCCCATCGTTGTTATTACAGACCTGGGAAGAGGGATAAAGTTTAATGTTTTGTGCTAAAACAGGAGCAAGAACTTCATCTACAGTTATGGTGTAAAGGAAATATGTTCTCCAGCTCAGACTTGAGTACCTGAAATGATTAAATTGGAAATTTCCAGTACCAAGCCTTTTTATTGAATCTTTTATTAATAATTCATTGGTTGTTTTATATGCATTCAACTGGCGCATTTGTAAACCTACCTTGTGTTAATTGAAGTGCCGCTAAGCATTCATAAAGTGTGCTCGTCCCTAATCCTGGCTCTGGTCAACACGACTGTAATTTAAATTCCTAGGTGCTTATTAAGAAGAAGACAACTGAACTGAAGCATGTTGCTGCAACAATGCTGTTTTCTTTCACTAGCCATTGTTGCTCCTTTACAAGGTGATGTTTCATGTTTCAAGAGGAGACAAAGGACTACAACTTGCATATTAGCCTGTTACTTCACACCATGCACTTGACTCTGATTGTCACGTCCTGGATTACTGACAATCTGCACCAGCAGAATGGCGTCTAACAGCCCAAACACTGGTTGTAGATGCAGATCACCGAGAGAGCGTGTACCTCGTTGCCTGAGGATGAGCTTGTGATGGTACTGGTATTTAAATCACAATGTAAATTCGCTCCAACGTTTGACAATCACCATTTATGAGCTCTGTTCCCACCGTCTGCCTCCGACTGTAAAGCGACCTTCCAGGAACCGTTACCTTGACTCCGGCTGTGCATGCCTGGCAGCAGCAAAAGGGCTGGAGGTTGCCTCCATTGTTGTGCAGCTGCGAGGCCTTGTATCCGTGCGCCATGTTTGACAAGAGCTTATGTAAAGAATGCGCGGTGCAGACACCTGCTGCAATGAAAGCGCTCGAGGCTGGAGGGCACGGCAGCACCGTGTGTGCATGTGTGAGTGTTCAGGATGCTTAGCAGTGCCAGCTGTTAAATCTCACCCCAGAGAGCTTAAGTTGCTGTCTTCGTTTACTGACCACTGTTGGCCTTTTACAAGTTGACGTGTGATGTTATAAGAGGTTGCAATGATAGAGCTGTCATCAGAACTTCCTTACAGGAGTATAAATGCGCCATGAGGTTTTACCAGCTTTATCGCATTGCACGAACTTGACCGACCAAAGCGTAGTAGTGCACAGTTGTGAAGTGGAAGGGAAAGGATGCACGACTTTCTACAGTTTAACATTCAGAATGTTGGGCCGTGCATTTGTTTAGTCCCCTTACTCTGATACCCCTGAAAAATAATCAACTGCAACTCTCTTTCTTGACTGCAACTTATAGTTATATAATGGACATGGGCATAATTTTCGGACTCTCAGCTTTCATTTGGGGATATCCACATTCCAAATGGATGAAGGGTGTAGGAGCTTCAGGTCCTTAACATTTGCCATCCTCTTATTAAAGGCAGTTATTGACAATTGACTCAAAAGCTATTTCATAGGTGGGTGTGGGCTATTCCTTCGTTATGTCATTATAAATTATGCAGTCAAAGGTTTGGGAGTTGATTTGAGGTGTGGCGCTTTCATTCGGAAGATTTTGCTTGGAACAGAAAACTTGCTGTCAATGGAGCTCTCCTTCCATGCGAAACAAGCCATCCATAAGCTGCGAAAACAGAAATGAATCTATCAGAGTAGTTGCTACAATATTTTGATACAATATTAGGAGTGGATAAATTTACCGTTTGGATGATCCCAGAATCATTTCCATGGTGAAGAGAAACCCTTTCATAACAATCTCCAGGAGGTGGGTGTATCAGCCTCCAAGTCTACCATAAAGGGAAAGCTGCATGAAAGTAAATACGGAGGGTTCGTTGCTAGGTGCAAGCCACTCGTCAGCGTTAAAAATACAAATGTAAAAAAAAAAAAAAAAAAACCTTGCACAGTTCTGGAAGAGCATTGCTCAAATCCAACTTGGCCGGCATTTCATAATACAAATGGACAATGACACAAAACATAGTTTTGATAAAGTGCCTTCAACCAGGACAAGGAGCATTAAGAGGACCTGGTCACACACCATGAAGATAAAACACAAGAAAAGCATATATTCATCTTCATATAAAATGATATATGCCAAACTATCATCCTAATAGTTTATTCAGTCTTTTTTGACCCTGAAAAGAACTTTCCATCGTGCACGATCAGCAGACATAAACGTTGCTGTGCCATCTGCCAGCAGTACCGCAGAGCTATCAGGAAACCAAGCTGCCGACAATTGACGCAGCTACCGTCAGAGCCAGCAGATCATCCTGCTACGCCTTGCAGAAAAGTGACAGCTTGGCGTGGTCGAAACCCAGTCTGATCTACAGCATTAGTGTTACTTAACCTCTTTCTTTCCGCTGGGCGTTGCTCACTGGCTTGACGCTGTTGCTTCTCCTTGTTTACTCATTGGGCCCATGTGGAATCTCGTACCACGTGGTCTTATTATGGCAAATATGCACAAAAATGCTTTGTTTACTGACGAATGGAGCAAAGACAAAATGTAAAACACAGAAATGGCATAATAAGCCAAAAGGGCTGAGAATTTAATTGGAAGACCTTTTGTATGCAACCATACAAAGATTAGTGAGCTACTGGTGTATAAATTCATAAAGGTACGTGACCAGGCCCCTTTAACATACAGTTACAATAGGTCATGTTCAATTGGGATTTTTGTGGTAGGAGTTTTAAATTCCTGTTCACAGATGCTCTCTAGCCAGTCTGAATAAACATGAGCCGCCATACTTTGCAAAGAATTGGGGGGTAGGGGGTTCATTGAATGGATTTCCTAAACTGGCAGACTTGGAGCTGTAACTGTGGTGATAAAATGGTTTTACAATGCATTGGCTAATGAGTACAAAAATATATTCTACATTTTTGACGTTTGTATTTGTTAATAATAATAATAATAATAATAATAATAATAATAATAATAATAATAATAATAATAATAATAATAATAATAATAATAATAATTATTATTATTATTATTATTATTAATTGTATTTTTGTTGACCTTCAAAATTATTCACTACCCTTTTGATCCATCACCTAGAATCCCAACAAAATGCAATGAAGTTTGTGGTTAGAACAGGGCAAAATGTGGAAAGGCTCAAGGACCGTGAATACTTTTGAGAGACACTGAGAGTCAAAGTGTGCCTTGTAAAATCATCCCCCTGTTCCTTTCTCTTGCTCTTAAAATGATTCACACAATAGATGTAAGACTGCGACCTCCGTCTGCGGTCCACAGACCAATGAAACGATACACCGAGGCTGACTTTTCCTCGTTCTCCAGTTGGACTGCTGCTGGACGCTGTGTGGTTTCCAGGCAGGACTTTCCACGGCGGAGTGACGTTAAAGATAATAGACACGGTTGATGTATTCGCCACAGTGTTCTCTGCAGCTCTGGATGAGAACAACCGATGATTCATCCGCTCGCCGACGTTATCCAAAACCAGACCGGTTGTACCCTATTTACCGGTATAAAACCCTCCGAACCAGAGCAGGGAAGAAAAAAAAAAAAAAAAAAGTTAAGTGTGATATTGATTCCAGATTCTGGTGATGACACACAAGCGGTTTGTACAGCTCATTTCTTCTGATGAGAGTAAGTAGATGGCTGTCGGATGACGGAGCGAGCATCATCCGGGTCGGCTTTATGTTTTTTAATGCCGCTGTGCCTTGAATCCGTCGCTCGTGTTTTGTTTTTTTTCGCAGCCATCCTTCATGGATGGACTGTTGTGCCTGGACCCTCCCACCCCCCCACCCCTCACTCGATCCTTTCGGTCTGTAATTGCCCCTCACCACACCTCAGCTCAGCAGCCCTTCCACCATAATAACCTCACAGTCGCCCCAGGGGCATCCTGCCATCCACAGCCGTCTATCGTTTACCCCTTTGTTATCTCTCCTAGATTGAATGTTGCCTCTTGGTGATTTCCCAGTTTCCTCCTCATCACCACCGCTGATCATATTTCTTTAGCCAAATGAAAAGCGACAAAATGATGGATATGCACTTCTGTGTCGGGTGGGTTCGCTGCACGTTTTCAACCCTTTCACTAATGCACAATAAAATGTGTTTTTTTTCCCGAAGGATTTCCTCCCCATCAGGGAGTGGCACTACCAACTTTCCATTTATTCATAGTTTTTTAACATTTTTGGCGTGACAAGTTTTCGCTCAATCCACCCATGTGACCACCACCCTGCTCAGTGGGTAAAAGCAGAATGATATATATGCAAACGGGAAGCCGCCAGCCCCCTCCTCCCACCTCTGTGCCATATTCATCCAAGTGTTAGTGCTCCTGCAGCTCCTGCTCGTGCTTGAAATGGGCTTGCCATACAAAGAGACCCAGTGTCTCCGCATGCAGCATGGCACCCTGGCACCAGCCATGCTGTTTCGACTAGTTTGCGGCAAGGGGAGATTAATCAGGCAACTGGCAAGAGCAGATCTTTATAGAAAAGGATGGCTTTATCTTTCTGAAAGCCTGGGTGTCAAGAATATGTTCATTGACTGCTACTGACTGACAATGGCTTCACCAACTTGGTAATTTGTTTTTTTGTTTGTTTTTTTTTGAAAAATTTAAGTTTGATTGAACGGTTATACTATGACAGTCAGCATCCACATTTAAAAATAAGACTAGACATGCCCTGATCAGGCTTTTCCTGGCCAATAAAGATTTCCACTTTTATTTGATGCATGTCCAGCCCACTCTGACTTTTACTAATTCCAGATAGAGGTAGTAGATTTTAATCCAGCACAAAATGAAGGTATTACAAAATTATGACACTTTATGCTTATGCTCCTAATCATTATTTTTATGCTTTGTTAAACTGGAAAAAATGGGTTTTGTATCATTTCAAATGGCATAAATAGACATGTCACTAACCAATATACAGCGAAGTCAATTATTTGTGCACATTTTAAAAGGGAATCAAATGCAACCATATCTAACGTAGATTTAAAACGATTTTTTTTTTTTAGGTGGGGGGTTGTGATTTACAATATCCTGAAGCTGGCAGATTTGTCCTTCATGTTACACAATGGAAAAATAGTAGAAACCCTCTTTCAGCCAGCTGACTTTTAGTGCTCAGCATCACGTGGGAGAGGGGCAGTTCCCACATACTTGTGTAGACATGAGTCCGCGGAGTGGAGATTGTGCATACTCGAGCTCAATTTTTACAATGTGTTACACGAAGTCACATCTGTTCGGCAGGGAGAAGTCTTCACATCAAGCTGCTTTATATGTGACACCAAGCTTGATGAACTGAGCTTCTTCATGCAGGCAGTCACAAAGGTTGTGTGGCCGACCCAGACCGCCTCCGGGTCGGATCACAGAAAGTTGCATGTGTGGCTTTTGGGCCAGAGACGCTGGGGGGAGATGACAGACCCCTCAGTCTTTTCCTAAACACTTAGATTACCGTCACTGGGAGTTACAATAGCATATATTCAGGTAAAACGTTACTTAGTGGACCTTTTTAAATTCCTAGTGCAAACTATCTAACCTGACAACAGCCAGCTGTATGTATCGCTCCGCCTAGCTCCACTCACATACATCTGGGACACCGCCATAGGCATTGCCTTTACTGAAGGCTGGGCCTTATCAAAACTCCTTGCATATGATTGGATAAGCCACTTGTCTGTCATCTTTATCAACGTGCTATTTCAACCACTCACACCGAAGCTAACCCGTGACGCTGATGAGACCGACGCCGGGAAAAAAAACCTTTTTTTTTTTTTTTTTTATGTGTTTGCGGCTCTAGTGCAGGGTTTCCCGCAGCGCTATCTTGGCGAGGCGGCCGCGGAAAACTTGTCGTCCACCCCCCCCCCCCCCCCCCTCCGCTCCGCGAGCCGGTCCGCGGAAAACGTGTCGTCCACCCCCCCCCCCTCCGCTCCGCGAGCCGGTCCGCGGAAAACGTGTCGTCCACCCCCCCCCCCTCCGCTCCGCGAGCCGGTCCGCGGAAAACGTGTCGTCCCCCCCCCCCCCCCTCCGCTCCGCGAGCCGGTCCGCGGAAAACGTGTCGTCCACCCCCCCGCGGAGAAAAAGTCATCCACCCCCCCCCCCCCCCCCCGGTCCGCGAGTCGATCCGCCTCGCATAAGCAAATCCATGCGGGAAACACTGTAGTGGCACACCTTTTATTGACAGTGAGCTGACAGGAAGAGGGGGAAGACAGGCGGCAAAGCGCCGCGGGTCGGAGTCGATCCCGGGCTGACCGCGTTGAGGACTAATAGGCCTCCCAATATGGTTAGCGCTAACCGCTAACCGCTCCGGGGCGCGTCCGCGTACGCGCCCCGGAAAACAAAACTTGCCAAATCCGGTCGGGAGAAGGGCGAAAACATGGTTTCCACCAACAACAGCCTTCAGAGCCGTTCTCTGATGTTCTTTTAATGAAACAATATCAGATAGATTGGACAACACGGAGGAAATAGCAGCATCAATGCTAACGCTTGCTTCCTCGATGCGAGCCGCCATTGTTGTTGGAATCTCACGGTGGCTTCTCCACTACGTCACATCCATGAAACACCCGCCCTGCGTCCTGATTGGCCAGACCAAAAATTTGGTTGGGGAAATCATTTTCAATGAGCCGTGTCCCAGATGTATGTGAGTGGAGCTAGGCGGAGCGATACATACAGCTGGCTGTTGTCAGGTTACAAACTATCACCTTGTGGTAGCAATTTTATTTTATTTCCTGGACATTATTATGAACACAAGCCGGTCCTCCTCATATGATCATATTTAACTAATCACAGCACTCTTTTATATTTAATCTGCACTCCGCCGTCAGACAGAGGGTCTAAGGACAGAAGCACAAAAAAATCCGACAATACTGCAATATGCTGTGAAAATCTCAATACGATCTGCAAAAGGGTCAGGAAATTTCATTAGAAAATTAGAACTAAAATTAATTTCAAACTTGAACTGTAACTTGCACTGTTTCTGGACTTTAGTGAGGTTTTTCTAATCTCCATTTAGTTTGCGACTGATGTATGAAATGAGCCACACGTCCAGACTTAACTCTCGGTGTTCTAGGTCCCTACAATGACTTCCAGCAGCAGTCTGACACCATGTGCTCAGGCTTCTTGTCAGCTCCTGCCAGTCAGAAAACTAAATGGTCTTAAACTCCAGAAATAGCCTGGTCAGTGTAAGGAAGCTTGTACTCCTGTGTTCTGTCTCCACTGTGACATTAGATCCAGTCTCCCTCTTAATTCTAAACAGCTGCTCCATATATGACTCTTGCTCCATCGTCTGTGTTACTGGGAGCTTATGTTCATGTCCCGTTTTTGATGTTGATCCCCCCCCCGTAATGCGGATTAGTTGGTTTTTTTTTACTGATGGTTGAGCCCCAGTTTGCTGTCAGACAGATGCCTCGTTTACAACAAGCTGTTAATCTTCGGCAGGATGAGGAGGCAGCACATAATAGTTTGTATTTTTAATAAGGTCACATGTCACATCACTCGGGCTTCGCTAAAAGTCTAAATACTGAATCAGCACTTTAAGTTGGTTCTCGTAGAGCAGTTAAGTTTCTTTTAAAAGCTGCAGTAACAGCTAAGTGTATAAGCTTTAATAAATGTATTTTTTTTTTTTTGTTGCAGCTCAGCAACTTGACTGCATTCCAGGACTATGAGGATTATTTAAATGCTGTCCTTGCTAAATTGGCACGTCGCATTGTGAGAAAGTGGAGAAAAACGGAGGGGAGTCTTGTTGAAGCATATCTCCTGCCCTGTAGATGGATCATTATTTTTTATTTTTTTCTAATAAGCAGAGAGTCAATCGGAATAATTTGCACGCGCACATACTTCCTGCTCCTCGTGGTGAGACTGCACGCACAAACAAGCACAGTTGAATTTGGCTCATTTAGTGTGTTGCTATTTCAGTTCCAAATTTAAATATGCAGACACATCTGCAGCTGGGTTTATTGGGTTTGTTTTAACAGCATCATCCGACAAGGTTCCAAAAACACTCCGTTAAATAGTTAAATCTAAAGTAAACTGTGACTGTGTGTTACATGACTGCTGGGATAATATGTGTGTGCTATTAATCGGGGTCAGTGATGGCCAGCTAATCTAGACAAGAAATAACAGTGCTGTAGCGAAGCCTCTAAATTCGTTCATGGTGCCTCATTAGTGTTGCTGCAGGTGAATTTTTGTTACAGAGTAATTGGTTTATGCTTATCAGCTGAAGTTACCTGAAACGTTAAGGTGCAGGTTATTCTAAATGCTAATTACTTCATATTTGATTTGTGCATCATTTTAACATTTTTTTTATATTGAGGTTCTTGGGTTTTAGTGGTACAGAATATAAACAAGCTAAATGTATTTTTACTTGCTCACTGCACAGAACCTGTAAAGTTGTAAGGTAATGTAAAAGCTAGCTTATTACGCAACCGTCACGGTAGCCGGCTATTTATTAGCTGTCTATTTTACAGAGTAATTATGAACGATTTCTTAACTTGTTAGCAATGTTAGCCTTACGTTAACAACAATGCTTGGTGGTGTTTCAGGCTAGCTAATCTGTGACTGTTGTTCTTCAGTTTTGTTTCGAACAAGCAACAAATGTGGTTTGTTTCCTCTTTCATCTGTTGTAAGGTGTGTTTCCAATATATTACCCCTAGCTTTAAAATTATAACCAATGATTTTGTCATAGTCTTTTCTCTTTAATTTTGCTCCAGACAAGGAGGTCAAGGCCCCTTCTTTTTCTCTTTAATTTTGCTCCAGACAAGGAGGTCAAGGCCCCCTTGTGGTCAAAAGTAACATATGGTTGCTTTAAAAAAAACAAATCCACTGTACTGCTAAGTTTGAAGAACGGTAAAGATGGCATCGCAAGTTTGAGACTCCGACTCAAGTAGCACTTAAGTTGCAAAATTAAAACTTAATACTTAAACTTGTGCCCTCAAGACTTAAAACTTGACTTGTACTCGTGGTGTGAGACTCTAGACTTATTAGTCTCAAATCATCAAGAGTGAAATGGAACCAGTATGGTGGCGACAGACTGCAGTTGCTGTGAATGTTTTCTTGAAAGGACGCACTTGATTATTAGCCAGAGATCTTCATGACCGCAACAACGTTTCTCCAACAGAACAACTTTGGATCATTTAGCAAACCAAATAAACGTAACTTAACGCCGACATTCTCTCTCTGCCAAGTTAGCTGCAACATTAAACACTTCCTGCTAAAATAGCAAAATAAAAGCACTTCCTGTTTCAGTCATTCTAAAGTTTAACATTGATTTACTTACATACTTGATGTTTTTGAAAAGATGTATATTGCAGAGACTTGAAACTTAACTCTGACTCTGGGCAAAAGACGATGCTTGATTCTGATTTGGAAAAAAATGACTTGTGATCGTCCCCAGAAGATGGTAAACCATTCTAAGTGGCTGCAGAAACCAGAATTGTTCTTGTGCAGCTGAAGGTGTAAATGGCAAACGCTTTACTGATTCATTTGCATAACAGATGATAATCTTTAAGCTGTTATGGATAACAGTTTTTCATGCAGGTGTATGCCATGGTACACAGCGAGGAGCCTTACATTTTATAGTTATTGATTTATTAAATTTTTTCCCCCTTCTTCCCATGTTGTTTACAGAGTGCACCTGCATATGAAGCACAGACCTTGACCTTGCTGCTGAAACACCTGTGAAGTCGGTGTAAAGCACAACAGCAGGTGCGATGGCGTTATTGGCAGAGAAGCTGGCTGTAAACTGGAGGTGGAAATGAGGAGGAAAACTCATGCACTAAACTAAGACAGCAAACTTGCTTTGGAAGATACTTATAAATAAATAGTTTGTCTTTAAAAGTGGTTAGGGCTAGTAATGACCCTGGGGACTAGGGTGCTTGCTTCATTCATTTCTCCTCCCATCACGTCCCATTTTAAAATCAGCCATGCTACGTCTTTGTTCAGAAAATTGCACCACCCCATGCATTCGGCACATCTTCCAGCTTATGTTGTACTCAAGCACAAGTTTATCAGAAAAGTCTTCAGTTTGGAGTTTAGACCTCCTGCTGAGCTGCGCTGTGGCTTAGCGCTGCCTCCATGTTGGAGGCTAATCATTGTTTTGATTAGCCTTTTTTGCCCAGTCTGTTTGCACGGAGAACCGATCCCACGGCTGTGTTGAATAAGAGGGTTTATCAGCTTAAGCCTGTTGTAAGGAGCATAAGAGGTCTCATCTTTTCACCGAGGAATGAAAGCAGCTCCTTTTGGAGACGAGTGTCCAGGCAATTAAAGATGCGGTGGGGCCTCGAAAAGAGAGATTAGGGAAACAGAGCTGGAACTGGATATTTTCTCATGCCGGTGCATTGTTGAATCTGTTCAGAGAAGCTTTTTTTAAAGGTTGAGCTACCGTCATTATTCAGGTTGAGCATACTGATCACTGCAGAAGTCAAATTTCACAGGTAGTGGTTAATCTTTTATTGTAAAATGTTTGCTTTTTTGTGTGAACATATAAAACTATGCAAGTTTTTTTTCTAAGCTATAACACGATTTACTGAGAATTCATACCATCGGTGCTGTAAAGCTGCAGTTGTACATGATTTAATATTTATTTATATCTAAAATCTCCTCTTTAAAATAACATTTCCTTTGGAAAACATTTTAAATCTTTTGTTCTGCCAAATACATATGCTTTATGTTGATCATGCAAACGATGCAAAACTTACCATGCATCTAAAGTGTGTACTAGTGTCATCCAAGGTCATTTTTGTTTTTTAAATCAAAAGCCTACCGGATGCAGGAAGTTTAATTACCAAGATATGATCAAAACTACAAGCATGACTATTTTGCAGGGAATAAATAATCTTTTTATCAAGTTTTCACACAGAATGTGGAGTATGATTTTAGTCGTAATGATCCTTCTAGACTAGGAGTTCCCAAAACGTGAAAGCCTGCGACCCCCAAAATAACAGCGGCAGAGACCGGCGACCCCCTTTTGGCAGGGGGTGGGGTTGTTATTTGTTTTACTTTTTTTCTCAGAATTTCCATTAAAAAAAAACAACAACAAAAACAAAGTTGTGAGAATATAGTAGTAATTTTTTTTTAAATCGTTATTCTTGTACACCTAATATCATGACTTTATTCTCATAACGTGGATGTTTTCTGATGTTTAATGGTCACAGATTTACGAGAACTATTCCTTTTCCACCATTAAAAACATACATTTTCTTTATCAAAATAAGTATATCTCTAACTTTGCAAAGTGAAGAATTTGGATCATCATATGGATCATCTTGCGACCCCCCCCCCCCACCCCCCACCCCACATGTTGTGATTTTTTTTGGGCAGTTTGTACATTTAGTGAGCAGCTGTACTAACACTACTTTCCAGTAAAATATATACAGTACACTGAACTACCCCAGATTACTTAGATTTACGAAAACACTCCATTCTATACAATTGTAACACATTCTGTAAAGATAGTTACACTCCTTCCTTCTAGTTAAAGGAAATCTTAATTTCTCACAGCAACCCCCTGCAAGTGTTTGAATTGGCTCTAACTCAACATTTATTTATTTTTTTGCAATAATGTCATTGATGTGTGCTGAAATTGTCTGTTTTTACGCTTAAGTTTCAGTAAAAACCCACATGATTGACTTTTTATAATGTGAATGAGAGGCTTTACATTGGATGCCAGTACACTTACTTCAGTCTGGCTCTCACCATGACTATTTTTTTTATAAATGTTATTACCTCTACTGTTTTTTATTATGATTTTAAATGCTGCATGATTGGGGGGAAAAAGTAGGATTTTCTCTTTTTCTGGCACACAAGATCAGTTTTGTTATTAAAGCCTGGAGCTTGGAAATGGGAACGTTCCTATAGTAGGTTCAAATTTAGGTTGGATCAAAAATGCTTGAACTTCCCAAGATTTTTTTTTTTTTTCTTAAAGCAAATTTTTATTTCAATATGTTTCCATACATTCAAAATATACAATCCAAATGTTTTTAGTGTCAAGTACTTAAAAACAACCTTTTATTTTCTCAGTGTCCGACAATCAATAGTCAAACTAAACACTTCCTGTTTTAGGTCAGTTAGAATTACCAAAATGTATTTTTCTTTGCTAAATTCCAGAATAGTGGAAGAACGTTTTTTTTATTTTTTAACTTTCTTCAGATTCATATGTTTAGTATTTGGAAGGATTGCCTTTTTAAACTGTATGACTGTGATTTATGTTGACTGGTGTGTGTAAATATCAGGGTCCAGCTGAATATACCACAAACCATCTGCCTATGAATTCAAATTGCTTTAACTCTAAATTTATAACAGAGATGCATTATTAGAACATTTATTTGAACTCTTTTCTGTTAAAATAGGGGTTGTAAGATTTGTTGTGTTTTCAAGTAGTATACACAATAAACCTTTGGCCTTTTTATTCTTCTGGTCAGGATCATGTCTGTTTTGATGAGAATAATGCTGTAGAAACGCTGTAAATCACGTTCACGTCCTTGATGTGGGACATTCTGCAGCCGGCATGGCGTTAATCTAAATCAGGAGAGCAAGTTGAGTGAGGTGAGTGTGTAAATGTGGACCAAATACTTCTGTCCTCCACCTCTCACCTCCATGTCACTCGCCACCTGCTCATTTGACAGCACGGCTGCTTTTAGATCCAGCAGGTGTGCTGTGAAGGTGGATCGTTCCGCTCCAACAGCCTCAGCAGGCAGACTTTTTTTTCCTTTTTTTTTTCTTTTGACTCTTCCTAAAGCTGGAGCATAATAAACTGACGCCATTAAATATCTTTAGGCACAGCAGTAATACATCTGTTTGTGTGCGTACAACCCCCCCCCCCCACCCCCCACCCCCCTATAGAAAGCCAAGGAAGTGCAGCAGAAAGAAGCCAAATGCTGGTTTCGTTTCAGGAATGTCTGTGTTTTTGCCAAGACCCTATACCTATTCATCTTCCCTCTTCTTTTCATCCATCATATAATTATGGTACTCAGCGGGAGCCAGAACTATGTACAGCAACCAAAAATGGAGAATAAAGTTAAAGAATTATTGTTTCAGATAAACGTATATAGATGTCACCGGTCCAAAAGGGAGAGGTGAAACCGAAGCCTCAAAGATTGTAAGGGGCCATTCATCAGTGCTGAAAACCCAAACATGTGCAATAATCTCTCATCCGTCCACTTCACTGTGTGGTCAGGCCCTATGAGAGACAAAAGCATCTTCATAAACTCCCTCGTCCTCCGTCCGCCGTGTTTCTCCAGGTGTTCGCTGTCCGCGTAGATAAGATAAACGTTCTGCAGAGATTCATTTGCAGCGCGACATTTCAGCTGGATTTGTTTTTTTTAGCTCGGGGAAGCGGAAGGAGTGTGAGGAATCCTCTTGACTTTATTGTGGTGAGAAGGCGAATACATCTGCTAGAGGGGTTGGGAGGGGGGGGGGGGTACGTTTACAGTGTAAGCTGTAATTACTCTTGGAAATTACTGGCATCAGAACAGAATTAGCAACCTTTCTAACAGGCTGTTGTTGGTCAGAGCCGATGGATCTGGCTGTTTGCAGGCCAGGATAAAATGTATGACGCTCTGGAAAATGGACAGGAAAAGAGGGAAGTGCAGATATTCTTGGTTTCGTTTTAACAAGCTCTTCCTTTGTCCAATCTCTGCGTCAGAAAGTGCAGCCAAAACAAACATCTGGCACCGCCTCAAAGCTTTGGATACTTCTGTGCGAAACACAGCGACCTGTGTAAGTTCATGGACAGTGATAAGAGACCGGGCGCACTGCAGTGAAATATTAAGCAATAATAAAATGAAAATGACTTCATTGATCACATCTCTTGTGTTTTTGGACAACGGCTGTTTCTCAAGAGCCTTAAACATGTGATCGCTTACAGCCGGCTGTCGTAATTATTTGTAACAGCAGAGGTGACATCACATTGCGTGAGCAAGCTGTCGTTGTAAGATGGGAATTTAAGTACTGTGTGGCGTTTTTTTGTGGTCGAGCACAATGCAGTTTAACAATGTGGATATAAATTACATCTGCTGACATGCACAAAGAGTATACTACTTGGTCATCCACAACTCCAATCCCTGATTGGACTTTAAAAGATAACTAAATAAATATATGGATAAACCTTTAACACATGTATAAGGGCTGCATGAAATTTGAAAATCTTTGGATTTTCATACAGATATTGACGATAAAGTTATATATTATGCAGTCTGAACATGTTTCTAATTCAATGTGGAAATGCACAGACACAAATCATCCGTGTTTTAAATACAAACTCAGGACCGAGGCTTGATTTTAGTTTTTCAACCCATGGGTTTAGGGTTCAGGTCCTTACCTGAACCCTAAACCCAACATATGGGAGTATATACCCAACCCTAACCTAAACCTCATGACGTCTTAGTCCTAAACCCACCCTAGCCCAGAAAAAAGTGAGGACCAAAAACCAAACCCCTCACTTTAATAGTAAAGTGAGCAAAAGATGTTCTCTCTCAGCTGCAAGTACAAGTACACACACCAGTAAAGTCCAACCTTATTTAAAAAAAAAAAAAAAAAGCTAGTCATAAAAGCATGCAATCTGTTTTACTATCAGAAAGATATTTACTTTAGAGGTAAAGGTTTTGAAGTCTTATCAGGCTTCCTTTGGTGGAGACTACCAACTTCCAAATGTGGTTTTGCTGTGAGATATTTCCCAACACAATGATAAATGAGGTGAGTGCAGTGCTCATGTTGAGTTTGAAAGCTTTTTTTCCCCCCTTCCCACTGCTAAAAGTTGGAGCTATTTTGTACTTATTTGTCCTAGAATCTTCTCCTAATTAGTCCCTCTTTGTTTTTACCCTTTTTAGACAGAATAAAGCAGCCGAGCAGAATCCTGCAGCTGAAATTCTTGAGATGAAACAAGCGGAAATAACGGGTGTGTTTTCAGTGATCCGCGGGATCTTTGATCCTCAAATTGGACGCTATTATGTGTCATGATATTCCATTTAAAATATCTCAGATGGCTTTTTCTCTTGATGTTCAGGCCCAGCTTTGATGTCACTCTGCTAATTGTGAATGTAACCCCAGATTTAGAACAGCTTCTAACACTACTAGTACTCGTTGTACACACACACACTAATAACAAGTCATTATCTGTATGATGAAGCTCTGTTCTAGTCAGCCTGTTTAGATGGAAGCCAGAAGGAAACATGCTGGTGGGTTTTGGGGGTGTAGCGGTGCAGGCGACGAGGGTTTGTGCGATTTGTCTGCTTGGCACTGAGTTAACAGAATGAGACAAAAAAAAAAAAAGCAGGATCACATGCCCTTTTTTATGAGTGCGCATGTTTGCCAGTGGTGAAGTGTGAGCAGCTGAATGCCAGCATGGGGACTGAAATAATGACTGCAGTGTGCTGGAGCAGTCGGCACAACTGCAGCTGCTTGTCTTTTGCCGTTGAAAGAATTCATGAAGGGTCTGACGAAGCTCCAGCTTTGTTTATATGAAAGTGGATCATAGATCTGGTAGATATGGTTTTGTACAGTAATGGCTATAACATTTGACGGTGATATACTTGGATAGTGGAAAGGCGAACAAATGGGTTTTGGTGGACAGACACTGTGGAAGGGTTTGGACAGAGTCCACATCTGCAGCGGGTAATTATTCAGGTATTGTTACTCATCACATGCTCCAGACCTGAACATTCATGTAGCACACTTCCCATGTGCACATAACGTGGGATCTACCAAATATATTCTGTGAGCAGCAGTAAAAATGGAGAAATGTATGTCCACCCAATCACCGACCATACTGTCACATGTAGTTTAGTGAGCAATGGCTTAAACCTAACAGGTTTAACAGCCATTAACAATATGGATGTAAAGAATGAACACGAGACTCTACCTTGGTGATCTTTATTCTTGGTGAGTGTCATGATGCTGCGCTTGGACTTTTGCAAAAAGAAAAATGGCAGAAACTGACAAAACACGCTCCCTCCTGACAGTCCCTTCACCAAATACAATAATATTGCACCCATTATACAAGCTATCGGCATCCCTAAATGTGAAAAACTGGCATTGCCAATCAATATGACTCCCGTATCACGATTATAAAATATGAGTGTGCACATATACCAAAATATTACTGGATGTATATCATCTCAATTGAATATTTACACAAACTGTGGCTTGCACTGCCAGATGAATTGCATTGTCAGGACAGAATCGGGATTTGCCAGCAACAACCTGCTCAGCTTTGTTTTGTTTTGACAAACGTGGCTCCATTTTGTTTCCAGCTGAGCTCAAATTATAAAAAAAAAAAACAGAGATCTAGTTGGAAGCAACTTCACCTATTTTTTTTCTGCAGGTTTTCACGTTAAACAGTCTGAAGCTGGAGGAGAAAACTGACCTGGCCTGCACAGTGGCCGAGGTATAGGAGGTTCTGTCTTGTGTCTAGTGCTTCAAGAACAGGACATATTCATCAGTCATGCCTCCAATTCAAGGTCTTTCTTTTTTTTTCTAATTGCATTTACAGACATGGTGGGTTTTGTCTCTCAGCAGCGTTCTCCTACCCGGTTATTTCCCTGATGAGTAGCACTCTGTCATCCCAGCCTGCCAAATGCAGCTGCAGGAGGAGGAAAAAAAAAAATGGATGGACTCCAGCAGGCTTTGGTCTGATTTATGCTAAGCAGTTTGGTCCAATACTGCATGGCTCAAATATGCATATTTTTATGAGCTTTGAGAGCACAGCATCTAAGGTTCCTGTTGTGAATCACAAAGGTGTGTTCTGAGTTTGCTTCGGGACTGCGTGTCACTCTTCCTGCACACTTTCTCAGGCTCTTAACAAAGGCACCCCTCAGTGTGGCCCCTCATAATCTGCTTTACAGCCCCCTACAAACCCCCTGCTTCTTGCAGCGAGACCCCTGCATAGCCCTGGAAGCCAGCTGTGTTGTCAACATTAACCAATTAAAGAGCTGACTCAAACTATTTTTTTTTTTTTTTAACTAAAGCAATGTTTCCTAGCTCGAAGTTTTGATTGCAAAATAATGAATATATTTAGTTCTCCAGTGGACACTTGCATATAAATGGCAAATGTGTTTTTTTTTTTTTTCATCTGAACCGAAAAACA
The DNA here is from genome assembly GCF_011125445.2 of Fundulus heteroclitus. NCBI lineage: Eukaryota > Metazoa > Chordata > Actinopteri > Cyprinodontiformes > Fundulidae > Fundulus > Fundulus heteroclitus. The sequence continues at coordinate 28,661,132 of NC_046378.1, forward strand.
TTTTGTTTATTCCTCAGCGTTTTGCATTTGTTGCTTTGTAGCATAAAACTTTCCAGGAGTGGAAAATTTTACTTGGGGAATTTAGGAAATATTCCAAATCAGGTCAAAGTTGTAATTGGGGATTATTTAAACAAATTATGACAAGTAAACATTTTTTTTCCTTTGTCAAAGGCACACATATATGGTGTAACCAAACTTAAGGTATGTTTATTTGTTATATTTGCCCAATAATATCTGTATGTTGTCCACGGTCCAAAATATGTGGTTTTAATAGTCTTGTGCTCTGCTCTATTGAGCCCACATTTTTAAACCCAGAGTTTGTGCATGAAGGAAAGAAATGTGAATATAGGGGGCGTGGCCTCAATGCCCATGCAATAGGCAATGTGCATGTGATTAGAATTAGTATAATACATTTTACTCAAGATCAGATTCCAAGTTTATTCCCCTAAATTCCACTTAATTCTAATAAATTCTTTTAAAAGTTTCCAACTTCAGAAATGCACAGAATATTTTTTAACTCTTGTCACTTCCTACCCAAGTTTTTCTGGTACAGAACTGAGCGGTTTGCCACGGGATGCTTCATATGGAAAATGCTGCATATAAATGACTTGGGGACTTTATGCATCAGCTTTGATTTTTGAGTAATTTTGTATAATCTACTGTATAATCTACTAAACAGAAATGTGGTTCTATTACTATGTATAAATTTCACCAGCAGGACATTGCTTGGAGTTATTTTGGTTTGATCAGAGGTCATCTGTCATATCCATCATGTTTCATTAGACTTGATTCTTCCAAACTGGGACATAAAGGGGAAATTTGAGCAGCTTTATGGTAATTTGTCTCCACAAGTCCAAAACTATTGCCTACAAAGGAAAAAGAGAGCCACAGTAAAGTACAATGGAAAGAGACGGTCTGTATAAGAGTACAAAAAAGGGGATATTCATTTATTTATCTATGTACTTGGTGCCTTCTGAGTCAATTGGAGATCTGCTTTTGTTTAACGTGGGATATTGGTATAAAGATCAAAAAGACCAACAGGATACAGAAAGGAAGAGAGCAAAAACGTTTTATTTTATTACGTTCCTATATTTCATTGTTAGTGTTGCAGTAAAAATCGGTTTAGGTTTACGTCTCAGTAGAGGTTCCTCCAGACGTGGGTGTTTTTTTTATTGGCAAATCGGAAGCACTTAAGGTTAAACGTCTCCCAGCGGTTGAAGCGTCTTAACCCCCAGGGGGTCTGTGGATCTTTTCTCTTCCTTTCAAACGAGATGATTCCACCGCCCGTTGTAATTCTGCCCCATTTCATTGTTTGGGAGATTCTTTCAGCTTGATTAAAAATGTAATTATTCACCCATTTACCCTTTCATGCATTAAAGTGCTCTCTTTTTCTTTTTCTTTCGGGGGAAATGACAAGTGACGGGTGGTAATTGCAGATCAAGGCTGGGTGCTGGGGAGCCAGCCGACTGGGGGCCCCGCAGCAGCGTTCCGGGCTTTTGGCGGCCGCTGATCTGCTGCGAGCGCTGAGAGCTTGAAACGATGCTGCTTAGGAAGTCGACCCTTGCTTGATGGAGCTCTGGCACGGCGCCCCGTGCCAACCGTGCCTCGGCTGGTCTTTTCATTTCAGCCCTCGCAGAGTGATTCCTGCCCCCTGGCTCAGGCTGCAACAAGCGTCCGTCACTCAGGCTGAGCGCACTGGAGCAGCAGCAACACTTGAAAGGCAGCGACGGACTGAAAGGCAAGTTCGAAGGACCAATTAGAGCATGCAGGAGCCACGCTTTTCCTCTGAGATCATCATTAGGCGGCTGCTTGATTCCCTAAGACGAGCTTATTATTGTTTTCTGATGATGCACGGGAGGGATTTTGTGTGTTTGGATAAAATGGAGGAATGCAAACCTGAGGGCTGAAGTGATGCGTCGTCTCAAAGTGCTGCTCAATGTATGCAAAGCCGTCTTTTGACGGAGCTTGTTAAGCATCAGTACTTCACTGCTGCTCCGGTGCTTCATTTCCCTGCCAGGGGTTACCACTGATAAATCAAGAATCACAAATCTTTGTCACCATGTGTTACCATAGAACACTGGCTCAGGATGCACACAGAAAACACACAGACCCAAGACATATTTCTACACTTTTTAAAAAAAAAAATTTTTTTTTAATTCATTGAATCAGTTGATTGCACTGAAGTGCCCATTCAGCCCACTGCTCGCTCCTTTTCTGACTTCATTGTCTTTAAAGAAGTCGTATCGATGGCAGTGTTACATTACTTACTCTTCATACACAAATCCAAAAAGGAGACAATGTTTTAAAGTTGCAAAATGAACTGCTTTAGCAAGGCAAATATATTTGTATAGCACATTTCAGTACAAGGACTACACAAAGTGCTTTAAATGATTATAATATAGGAAAATAAAAGCAAACAAAAAACATTTGGGATAAAATGTACAAGGATTTAAACAAAAGAAAAATGAGAAATAAAAGCAAATATTTTTTTTTTTTTTTAAACAGTTGGACTACAAACTTAAACAGTTTCAGTTAAAAGCTTAACTAAAAGTCAAAGGCAATCCTAAAGAAATGGGGTTTTAAAGCGAGGTGGATATGATCAAGAACTTTCTTATTAAAATTTTTTTTTTTCATGCCATTTTTGTTAAGCTGCCAATTTATTAACCACTAATGGCAGGAATGCTAAAAATATTTTGAATGCTGTTAGTTGTAGTTCTCAATGCCATTTATATTTGGCGTCAACTTCCAATTGTTTGTGTGATAGAGAACATGCAAGTAAAAAATAGTTTTAAAAACTTAAACATAAAAGGATTAGGAGTGGACATTTTAAGCGTTCCCGTGGCTTACAAAGTTAAAATCTGTCTCTGTGTGCATTCTTTAGTTAATGTAGTTCCTCACTTTAAATCTGAAATGTCCTAAAGGCTGCCAGCATCTCTGTATTCAATAACGGAGGCTCAAAGCTGCTGTAATCTGTTCAGCCTTTCTGTTTTCTGCAGAATGTCTCGTTCTCTCACTGCCTTCAAGAATCTCAGACATGACTTTGCACAAAAAATGTTCCTTTTTCAACAGATGCATCAAGTTAGAATGCTCTCCTGTTTTTGCAACAAAAAACTTTTTTCAGTGGACGTTTCCCTAAACCAGTAATGTTAAAGTTCTCTCGTCGTGTTAGCTTTAAAAAAAAATTTAAAAAAGTTTAAGCTTAGAAGGCTCAAGAGACGGGAAGTATTTTCTTTATTCTATTTTTTTTTTTTTTTTTTTTTTTAGGATGAAAAACACCTGCCGTAGTTTCTGATCATTTTTAACACTCCCCTTAGAAAAGCAGCTAAATCTGCTTAACTGACTTCAATTTAAACATTACATGAATTGTCGTTTAGGTTAATTTATCAACGTACTCCAAAGTAGTAAAACAAGCTATTAGTGTTTCTTTGCTAATCAATATAACGGGTCAGTTTATTTACCCTCAGTTGGACACAGGAACGTTAAGGCTGATATTAGGTTAAATTATTCAAGGGGGATCTTGTACCAGGATATATGCTGTATTTTTGTCTCTTTTTTTTTAAGCCTGGTTTCATGCTGCTCATCTTAACTTAATGGAACACAGCACTGCAGCAATTAAGCAGCTGCTTGGGATTAATTCAATAAAGCACCACATTTTTCTGACTGTGAGGTATTCCCAGGGAAACGATGAAGAATTTGCTGCACAGAGTACTTTTTTTTTTAAGTTTTTCTATTTTTATTTTACTTTATTGGACAGAAACTCCTGACCGGTTTCTTCTTACAGATGGCTTGGGAAAGGATTCGTGCAGGATTATAATGCTGTTTGGAGACGTCTGGAGGAATAGAGAATTTGATTCGGATTTGTTTTCCTAGGTCTTAAGTCGCATGAAAAAAGACAATGGGGCATATAAAGTATTAATATTTCTATCATTTACAACCATGTTACCTACCCATTCTGTAAAGTTTCATTCATCTATTCATCCATTTTCCCTCCATTGATCCAGCCATGCTTTTCTTCTTCATCTTTCATTCATCCATCCATGTCCTTTGCCCATCCATCCATCCATCCATCCATCCATCCATCATGCATCATTTACTCATCCATTCATGATATTAAATGGACACATTTTAATGTAAATGTGCATAACACCATTAATGGTCCAAGCAGCTGTCATCTAAGGCTGTGTCCTGGCCTTAGATGATGGTTACTCTTTCATTACTAAATAAATGTCTTTGATGGCACTCTGTTGCAGAAAATCACCCTCGCGCTGCAGATTTCTGTTGCTAAGGGACTATGCTGGTGGGCTTGTAATGACCGAGTGGACTCTGAACAATCTTAGGCAATTACTTCACTTATGCAAAGATCTAAAGAAGGGAGGGGTGCCGTGAATTCATTAAAGGGTTGAAGCAGTGGTTTTATAAAGACATACGTTAAAAAAAAAAAAAAAAAAATTGACAAGTGTGTGAAAGACACAGAGCCATTACGAGCCAAGAGCTCATGTTTCCTGGACCAATTAGCATTTATTGGTTTTTCTGTGGGCCATTAGGGAATAGACTTTGGAATAAAAGCAGGATTGCGACAAGACCCCTTTTGTCTTTGTGTTCGGTCGCCGTTCCATAATGGCCAAAAATGTTTTTCATTTTGCATTGTGTTCGAAAATTGCTGACTGAGAATCATCGTAGAAACCGTGTGGTAGGTTTGGATTCGGAGCTCATTAAAAATGAAAAGTATAAACGGTGGCATTGTCTCTCCTGTCTTTTCACTTACGGGGAGAAATGAGTTGGAGGCGGGGGAAATAAAGTGTCCCACACAAAAGTCCAGTCTTTGCTGAACCAGTCCATACTGGTCCGTTTTCTGCTCACTTCGCCAGACCACCCAGATCTGGTGGGTTACACAAGTGAACATTGTGCTCCTCCAGGACAAAAAAAAAAAAAAAAAAATCCTCTTCAGGTTAATTTCTGCCGACAGACAGCAGGACCAGTCAACAGGAAACTCAATGCAGACAACTGTATCTCCACATATGAGCATCAACAGTGGCTGTGAGGTTCAAGAAAAGGTTTTAACATTTTTCAGTGAGGATTTTATCATTTCCCTAATGATTGATTGTTTCGTTCAACACTGTTGTCAAATCATATTCTCCAGATTTTCCACATTGGGAGGCTTTTTTTTTTTTTTATTGCACATTTTGGCATAGTCTGGCCAACCAATCTACCAAAACGCTGAATAGATTGTTGGTGTGAGTCTTGTACTTCTTAATCTCTAAGCTTCATTCTTTGACCACCTCCAGAAGAAAATGCAGAGAGGAATTCTTTAAAGAAAAAATTATATTTCTGTTGGGTTACATTTTCCCGGTGTTGTGTAATTTGTTTCAAAGGCAAAATATGGCGGCATCACTCTGGGCTCACTTTGATTTAGGGAAAATGTGGAATTGGGATTTTCTTTTTGTCCGATATTGTGATGTTATTTGTTGCAACTAACCTACATTTGCTTCAATCAGCTTTCCTCTTGGTTATCACAATAGCTACGTTATATCTTGGGGATTTAGCAAACCTTTTTAATCAGATTTGTCTTTCAAGCAGCACCCTGTAACTTTTAGCCACTAGGGGGCGCTAGATGTGTAAAGTCCAGGTTTAGTGCCCCTGATGGCCAACTGGCAACACTGCACTGTCGCAAAATATGTCTGATCAGGTATCCTATCCGTTTTGTTGCCTAACATCAACCTTTAGCCTGGTAGCTTAGCATTTAGCCCCTACAAAACTGAAAAATATAGCCTCTGACATGTATGCAACATGTATACATGTATCGCATCCTGATTGCTCTTCATCAAACACCAACAAGCCAATTATTTTGTGAGATCGACCCTCGTTTTTTCTATGGAGCGATCCCTGTCTCGCTTTTTCTTTTTGACCTCCTCAGACATAGTTCTCCTCTCTTTGCTTACCTTGACCATGACAAAAAAGCAGAAGCACAAAAGGTTCGCTTCTCATGTTTAAGGGGAGCTCAGACTGCCTTAAAGCGGCGCTCTAGGTCACATGACCCATTCAGGAACAGATCCGTCCCTCTCAAGTTGAATAGGCGAGTTTTTGAGAAGGGCAGCCCGCACAGAGATGCTCTGACCTGGAAAAATCATTTGACTCAAATTAAACTTAATACTTACATGATGCTGCTTTTTAAAGGGAAAAACCTTTTTTTTTCTGTCAATTTGTTGTCTTTGTTGTAACGATGCTTCTTTGTAGTAAATCTTTTACCATTTGACCCACTTATTTCCCCTTAAATTGTAGGGAAATGCATTTGTGGGAGTAGCATAGGGAGTGATTATGGGGTGTTGGTTCCGTGGAAAAACTCACTAAATCTTCTCTATCAGATGAGAACCTTCAACCAGGGGCAAAATGATTCCTCCACCGTCCGGGACCCAACTCAATCCTCAAAGCTCGCCTCTCAGAGTTGAATTTATCAGATACTAACTCCAGAATTCGACAGCGCAGAGGACGGAACAGCCCGTCTCGACCTTGGTGAACAGTTGTGGAATCGGCTTGGGTGTGCTGTTTGTGCAAAAGTAGTCAACAAAATCTTATTTACAGATTTGCAACCACTACAGGTACTCGAGTGGGAGGGTAACCCACAGCGTTGTTCAACCGAGCTGCTCACGAGCCGAAGCAGATGCCAGGCTCTGTTGGCTTTGGAGAGTTCTCGGTTTAGGAGAGTAATTTCAGTGTCTTGTTTGTATGGTTAAAAATAGGATACAGAGGGCTTTACGCCTATTTGTGACCTTATTCTATTACTGTTTGAATGTATAAAAAGGAGATAAACGTCTTGTTCTCTTGGCTTGTTTCGTTAAAATCACTTGGCCTGTTTTCAGGTTTTTACAGCTTGCGACTACAACAAGCGTAACTGGGGTGCGATGTCATTCCCCGTTTTTTTTTTTTTTTTTTTTTTTTAACCTCCAAGGCAAATCGAATGCAGCATTATTTACAACGGATTCATTATTTATCTCTTGGCACCGCTATACAAGCAGGCTGTATAAATATTTTTTTACTTTTGGCTGAGTTTTCACAGTGAAAGTCCTGAGGAGATGCCTTCCAAGACCTTAAGGGAACTTGCAGACACTTTTTACCCGGACGTTTTCGCCTTTAATTACACGTTGGTTATTGCAGTACACATGTAGGGATTATTTATGTTGGGAGTTTTCACCACATGCCTTGTTTAATTCCCCCCACAGGAGAAGCAGCCTGACCTCGTGCTGTTTTCATAGTGGTTTGTTACGGGAGTGGGAAAGGTAGTTTGTGGAATGGGAGGAAATATTTAAGCGTCATAAAGCTTTGTGTGAGCAGGGGTGGCGTAGATCCGCAAAAAATGTCAGGCTGCGTGGTCCGTTCATAGTGTTTCTGAGAAATTATAGAAATTATCTGAATAAACCCGGTCCGGTCACTATTGTAAAGTTCTTGACCGTTTTTTTTTGGTTCTTTTCAACAAATGTGAGTGCGCTCATAAACAGAAACGGGGGAGCCGTTTGTCCTGCTGACTCCCCCTCCGTCTCTGAGAACACTGGGCCACTGTTTATATCTCACAGCTCAGATATTATCACATTTTATGTTTTGGTCACTTGGGCTGTTTTAACTCGGCTCAGGACATTAAAATCATGTTTTGAAACGAAGCATGTTTGGTTTGACTGCAGCCAAAGTGACGTCATGATTAACACGCGGTGCCTGATGTGGAGTTTGCAGCTTGTCGAGGCTTGCTTCGCTCGCGTTGAGCGGTTCCTCTGATTTAGATTGTAGTTTAAGGTGGGACAAAGCAGCCTCTTAGAAAACAGTGCAGGCTTTGAGATGCTGCACATGTAGTCTCCTGCTTGCTGTTATTTTCCACATGCCGGAGACTCTGGATTTTATGTGATTCTCCGATAGCGAGCGGAAGAAATGCACGGAGCTGCTTTGTGATGGCACCTGTAATTAGTCCAGGTATGAGAGTGACAGGAGAGGCCACACCTCCAAAAATGCCCCACAGCCACATAAAGACTCCGAGCTTCACTGTGGAAATCTCTCCACTCGTCCATTGTCCGACTGTAACATTGCGGCCGTGTTCCTCCACCCTTGCACACAAAGCCCTTAGGTTGGCCGAGTGTACGGATGTCAGTTTCGCTTGTGTCTTTGGAGGGATCTGTGCAGATCCTAGGAAGCTCTTCCCGTCCCGCTTGTATGCATGAAAACCAATGCCACTCACAGGCGGAAGGGAGCCGGAAGAAATCGGTAGGTTCACTCAATCCTGTTAACGTGGAACAGCATTTAATTAGATCCGCTCGACGCTGGGCCCACGGCGTCTGCAGCGTAACAACACCCTGCATGGCTCTGAATGCTCCAGGTGATGCAGGGGTTGCTCTGAAAGGTCTTGTACTTGTAAATAAACTTGCCCAAAGCACGCCGACACACAGTAAGCGTACCGGAGGAATCCTTTTCTGCTGCTTTGGAGCAGGAGGATGTGATTGTATCTCAGTTTGTGCTCCTATTTGTGGATGCAGAAATCACAAATGCACCACTTATTTTGCAGTATTTTATCATCATATGCCTTTCCTGGGTTCATGAAATCCTATATAATGTCTACAGGTTAGTGTTTACTTTTGCGCAGAGTTAGATTTGTCTGTCAGAACAGCATTTTTTTTATTGTTTTGCATATATTTATAATTGCTTTATAATGGGCTAGGAAAGGATCGAGTCTTTCCACAGTATACTAACCTGGAGTTACAATTTACAGTATTGGATTATTTATATAAAAAAAGGGAAAGCAACACTTTCCCTACCTCTACTTAAATGCATACTGTTACAGTTGCTTCTTTGTTGTTTATCTGAATGGGGAAAAGCATCAAGTATAAATAAATACTGAAAGCTATAGCATTTATAACCTTTACACCTATAAGCTAATTTTTGATGCACCTCCCAAAGTTGGGCCTAAAATAGTTTAAAAGACGGTAAAGAATAGCAAGATAAAATATCATACATATTATGCCTAACGTAAACCTTAAAATGGCCTTTAAATCAGTGAAACTAAAGGACTGTTGCAGAAGCGTCACTGGCTGGCTGTTAATCATGGGCTTCTTTGAGCTGAACTGCTTCAGTTTTAATCCAAAAAAACATGAAGGGAATCCGTTGTAAGTTCTCTGGTAAAGACGTCCACATATTATTGGCTTCGCACAGAAAATGCTGTTTCACCAAAAGAGGTTTTATGAAAATATACTTAAGAATTCCTGCGGGATGTGCTGCAAGTTTTTAAACCTACATCTGTAGGAAACCACAAAGTCACTGAGCACCTGAGGAGCCCGGCCTTTCAAGCATTTAAAAAGGAGTAGTTTGACAAAGTTGTCAAAGTTCATCATCAGTTTTTTTGTTTTTGTTTTTTTTTTTAAAGAAAATGGCAGTGCACAGAATATTACTGTTGTAATGAAACATCCTAGGCAAAGATGCACAACATTTGGTCTATAGCAACAATTTCAGTAATATTTTCGGGAAAGTCATAATTAGCAGACTTTATTAGTACTACTTCCTATTCAAGATAAGAGTCTCAAACATAGATACAGAGTGTCAACCTTAAAGCGCTCACCTTCACATTCAAGGCTCATAAAAATAGATTAAATGTATTTCACCAGAAAGTCGCATGATGGCACCAACTGGATGGCATTTCATGAGACAGATTCCTCTTGGGCGAAACATAGTTTGTAGGTTTTTCTTATAGTACGATATTTTTTTTATTTATTTTTTTTTTTTTTCACATTTCTGTATCTTTTTTTTTTTTTTTTTTTTTACTGAAATTTGGAGCGTGACGCTTGGAGCTGACATTTTTTTTTTTTTATTTTTTTTTTAGTTTGGACTGCATTCAGTAAAACCCAAACTACAAACAGCAATAGTTTTAAAGTACAGTTTCAGATTTATGAAACCTTTTATTATAAAACGGTAACGTTTTTTTTTTATTCTTTCTTGACATTAGAACCCCTTTAGAACTATACAATCCTGGACCAGAATACTATTTTTACATCAAAAACGGATACGTTTTAAACACAGTTGGTGATTTGTAAAACCCTTTCTTCTATTCACAAAAATGCCTAAATATAAAGGATTTTTAGTTTTCCAAAATAAAATTTCATCCTGCTCTAAGGACACAAATATTAAGTATTGTTCAGTGAGCTTTTGAAAAAGTTTTAAAAAAAGTTTAAGCCCAGATGGACCACTATGGTTTATAGATCAATTACATTTCTGTTAATTTAAATGTTTGTTTGCACAAATATTTGTCCAAAAAATACTTTTTTGAGAGAATGTTTGTTCTTATCTTACAGTAATGCTATGCTTTTCAACTTCACAGCTGCTCTCACACCAATAACCTTATCAAAAAATAAACATTTATGCGTAATTCTAAATTGTGGGAAATACACAGCATTACACTTTTAAGGTTATTTTAACTTTATTAGGAGATGTTTGCGGATTTCATCTCAGCTTGGGGAAAAAAATTCATTCTATTTCTGGAGTTAGTTTCTGCGTTGAAGTGTTAACAGTGGTGATCAATTTCACGCAGTAGCCTACCTATATTCAAACTTATTCTTATTCTTCCACGGGGATGTGCCTGTGCTGTGCTATATATAAACTCTCTAAAGAGGAAAACTTTGCTCTAAGGTTAGGAGAAAAAAAAACTCAAACAGGATTTTTAACAATAACTCTCTGGCAAATTGCACTTGTGAGCAGAATCAGCATCGCAATCCTGTTTTCCACCACATCAAAAAAAACGGATGTACACAGGAATATATTGTCCAGCCCTCCTCACTTTCCATTTCTACTCTGTATTCTGGGGGAGCATTTAAATGTGGTGTGACTGGCTATTGTGCAGCCCATCATCATCTTTTCACTCTCCCTCCCTCATTCCCTGCCTCTCCAGTCTGCTCAGTGCATGCCATTAGCCTTCATTTGGGGAGAAAAGGGAGACATGGAGGGCTGGAGAGGTGACTAGATGGCTGACAGGAAAATACCAGCCTGATTTCTATCTTGGTCGTATCTACAAGCTCAGGCGGCGGCGGCGGCAGCAGACTCCTGTTCTCCTGCGGCCAGCAGGGAGAAGGATGAAGACTGTAATGTGGCAGCACAGACTTGATTCTCGTCATAATCCTATCCTATCTGCACAGCTTTGGGGCTTTTCAGACAGAATACCTGCCACTTTTCATTCTATTATTCCACAAGCCCACATGTCTACAGCCACGCTGTCTCATTATTTCCCAAAGAGACGTTAAGCCGTCCTGGTGATAAGACCCAAACAGATGGGGCCATATGGCTGCAGATATATATATATATATATATATATATATATATAGTGGAAATAAAGAAGTGGATCTTGGTACCAGTGTTGGGAGATGTTGGTAATGAGTTTCTTCATTAACGTATACTTTATTCAGTTTTAAAAGCAAGCCTTTTCTGTGTCAATTGTGGCAGAAAAGAAGAAGCACTGCTTATGAAAAGTAATCTAGTAATAATCCACAGTGAAGTTGTAAATGTATCTAGTTTCAGTTTGTGTTTAGAGAGAAAGCTAATAGTTTTTCACTTTGCGTTCATCTTGTGAATGTGGGGAAAGACCTTTTTCATAAAGATTTGCACTAGATGTTTGTTTTCTCCCCCCCTAAAACTTGTTAGAGCATTTGTTTGAACCAGCAGGCACACAAGGACTGCACTGAACACAGAAATTAACTGAGCTTGCATCCTGTGGGACTTCCAGATAGAAACGGACATAATGGTAGTGGCCAACCAACCAGACATTGTATCCATTGATAAACATCAGAAAAAGCAACAAGAGAAAGTGGAGACATACCAAAGGCCAGGGACGTGCTCAGGCAATGTTGGGGGCATTGCCGAATTTAACCATAAAAACCAGTAGGTAGGTTATATTGAGCTCATTTCTTTTTAGTTTTGTTAATGCAATCAATACATGTCTAATCAAAAAAGGGTTACACAAATTATAAAATTGAATAAATGCATTTTTAACCAGACAAAAACAGACTGATTAGGCATGATTGTGCACACCAATTAATAACCTAATGATATACAAAATAATAATCAAAAAATATTCCAACTTAAAATTGATCAAAACTCTGCTCTATGTGAAATAAAAAAGTCTCCTATAGGCTATATAAAATACAACACAATACATGTTCTGAGAAAGTCAGGGAATACCATCAGTCTGTTTTACCACCTGAACCGGTGCCATCCTCTGTAGCGTGCAGAATCTAAGTGCAAAGTAAATTTTGCACAAAATGTCGTTGGTAGGGTTGCTGACTGTCCCATATTAGCCGGGATCTCCTGCATTTCTCGCTCAAATTGAAGTGTCCTGTACGGGACACTCAATTTCCCGTACTCCAACTGAAGCCTACACCCTAACCTAGCCTCCAAGCTGAATTCTCGCTGTATCTGTGCGTTCACAAACACACGACAATCCATCTTGCACCGCTCCCGCTTCAATCGAACCAAAAACCGTTCGGGCCAATCACGTTGCAGTGTCATGCCTTAAGGCCAGACGTACAGCTGTGACGAAAGCAAGAGCTGCTGAGCCAAACAGCCGAACCAAAATGAGCATTAGCTGCTACTATCACATCTGCTTGGTCAGAATCCACGATTAATTTTTGAAAGAACAGCAATAAGCGCCTTAAACAGTGAAACTTCCTGTGGTTTCTCGTTGCCCCTGCTCTTTTCATTTGGTAACGTGATTGGCTAAAAGCGACCATTGGTAGGGCAGCACTAGGTGTCGCTTTGCCCAATCAGCTCGGAGTATTCTGCTTAATGTCCCTCATTTCCTCAAACGGATTCAATTGAAGCAGGCCCAGATTGATAATGTGCAGAACAGAGAGGGCTACACATTATTAATCTGGCATGCTAGGTTACCTAATCCCCCCCCCCCACAGATTCTACTCCCCCTTCATTACCTGTCTGTCTGATTTCAGACATTTCAGAAGACGGGTGTGGCGGCTGTAGCACACCCGTGCCTGCCGAGGATTCTGGGAAGAGCTAGAGAGAACGTGGGAGGTGAAGGCATGCATCAGCACTACCAGTGATGCACACTCACACAACCCTAGAAGATTTAGATCATTTTTTCTCTGCGTCATTCTTATTTATGTGTTGTTTCTGTCAACATGCAGATAAGTAGAACTGCTGAAAGTTTCTCAACCAGATGATGGTGTTTCCTCTGTCATAATGAACTAAACTGCACATGGATTGGCGACGCCAAAAGACTAAAGAATAGCGTTTTGTTTTGTGGTAGAAATTCATCAATTAAAAGACCTAATTTTTTTTGTAACCACATCGTTTCCTTTTCACCTTCGCACCCCCACCATGCACACTGCCACCTTGTATGGTCTCAAAGGTTGCTTTGACTGCTCCGGTCTATATTCAGATCTAACAAACGATGCAGGCGCTGCATGGATAGTTTGCAGCAGACGGACTGAGTGATTCGAGGGCTCCGTGGAGACCCTTGTAGTAACTTTTGATGGAGCGATCATACTCCAGACAGCAGCCCCCTTTTTGTGTCGGGTAAAAACCACATTGGATTTCGAGCTGCCTCAGACACAAGATTAGCTTCAACTCACCCATGTGCGTTTCTCCCTTTTCAGCTGGATTTTGGCATATTGCACCACTGTAACAAAAATACATTTGAGAGTAAAACAAAGGATTGTTTTGACGATGATGCTTTTCCCCTGGTTTGGAGCTGCATCTGAAACCTCTTCTTCTTTTGAATTAGTTTGGCATTTATTTTTTTCCTGACTCTTGCATTTATTTGCCATTGGTTGTGGTCTTCCATGACTTGCATCAATGCAAGCGTTCAGTTTAGCGTTAGCCTTTTACTGAACTTTTGCTCTAAAAAGTAAAAGCCTCACTCTTTCAGGCCAAATATCTGGGGACTGGGAAAAACATTTATAACCGTTTCCTGGAGAGTTTTCCAAAAACCAGCTTGAGGAGGGGAAAAAATACTTCAGGGTTTTCTCATTGTGTCACCGTTGGTTTTTAATGGTATGGTTTGTGTGGTTCAAAAAATTGAAAGCTTTTTCTTTTTATGTTTTTTATTAAGTAGACTGTTAAACACCTGCCTAGTTGTCCAAAATTGTTGTTTTCTAAATGCAAGCACATCTGGAGATTCGCTTAAGCTTTAAGCAGTTTTTTATTTTTTACAGGTTGTTTCTGCTTCATTTATATATTTATATCAGCATTTAAAGGGACCTCACTGTCTGAAGCATCAGGACTACTGCAAAGAACTCTGGTTCTTCTGAGACTATCAATGTCACATGAGATATTGGGTCTAAATGGGCAGAACTTAAACAGAAGTCCTACTCTTACAGTCAGTTTCAAAAGTTTGACACGTTCAAATAGAAACAAAATGATTTGGTTAATGTTGACTACAAAGAAATATTTGGCAGACTACTTGTATCAAAGAATTGAGCCGATCTTTTGGAAGTGAAAGCAGCACAGTTTTGTTTTTTTCTTTCTTTCAACTTTTCCGAATCTTGGCAGGCTACAAAACGTGTTTTTTTTTTTTTTTTTTTCCTACTCCTATAAATGATTACAAAGAGGCATTCATCGCCGGGAGACTGCAATAAATATGACTTGTGTAGTTAAACTGCCTCCATTTGCAGTGATCTTCCATAAAAATACACACTATAAATGGGTGAGGGTCAAACATTCATCGCAGACGATGCTTATAGTAACCCAGTGACGGTGTTTCTAAGTTGGCTCTCAGGTTGGGGTTGTGACTTTTAACACCGGCTCAGGCTAAGCGCTGAAACCACTTAAGTGGTTTTTAGTGTCCAAAGACAGGTTTGTTCTTATTAAGCATTTTAACTCAAGCACATTCAGCAGTTTTGCCCTTTCCTTTTGCTATCAACAAGAATGTAGTTTCATCATATCGGAACACATCCACATTTAAACGTTACGTTGTATCCAAGCCATGAGTTGCATCATGTCCCCCCGCATTATGCTCCGTCTGAGCAGTGTTTTTGGTGTTAGACATCGCTGCTGATGCAACTCGCTGCAGGCATGTAAGTGCCGAGAGGTACACGAATTCACCTGCCAGCCCTTTGCTGCGTTAACCTGAACCACTCATCCACCTCCACTTTATTTTTCTGTTGTTTCTGCGAGGACAGTTTATGTCAACTTTCACATGTCGCCATGACAGAATAGCCGTTGTTCCGTGTATCTGTCCAAGCTTAAGCAACAACAGAAATGCGGCCAAATAATGGAGACGTGTTTGACTGACTGGAGCGGTTGTGCCGGGTTTTTTTTTTATGTTCTCGTCTATAAAAGAGTGTCTGAAACAAGATATGAGAGGAGTCTGTTGGAAGCCGGGGCTCAGCGAGGTCCCGTGACCTCCGCCTGCATCAGTGGGTGGCCTCAGATCTGTCCTGTCGGCCTTGAGCTGAATTTCAAACGGCGCTGAGTGGGCCCTTTCCTCTCATCCTGAGACTTTCTTGATGCAGTTTAAAGCTCAAGCTACAGACACCTGATGGCTTGTTACACTGGGTCTTCCCATTTAGAAAAAGGTTTGTGTGTTGTTGTTTTTTTTACATGCATTTGAAGGTAAATCCTACTCGCTGAGCCCGTGAGGTGTAAAAAAAATCTAAAGGTAGGAAGATTGAGATGTTTGAGTTTAAAGTTTTCTTGGAAAAGTTCAGTTTAAAAGGCGGCGGGCCGAACCAGGGGATGCGTAGAAGCCAGGCGTGAACGGCTGACATTGAGGTCATGCTGTTCCAGCTGAGCTATTAAAGGCTTGAACTCTGAACCAGAGCGGTGCCCTGTCAGTCCACCCTCCACCAGGGTGACATGACCCTGAAAATTGACTCGAATGTCTTCTGGGCCTTTCTGTGTCTGCATGTCTGCTTTACCACCCTTTGATCTTCTCAGCTGTTTTCCTGACTCTCACAGCAACAGCTTTTCTTTTCTTTTTTTTTAAAACCCTCACAGTACAGTCAGGATTGTATTCGACACTCTGACACTAATGCGGCGCAAAATTGTGAAGCGAAAGGGAGATTATACGTGGTTTTCACAAATTTAAAATCTCAAATCCCTGTCTCAAAAAAAAGAAGAGGGATGGCCGGTAAAAGCGAGATGCTGCTACTATTGTGTTTCACTGCAGGGAGGGCGTGATGAGCGGAGTTTACGCGCTTTCACATCAGGAAAGTTCAGAGTTTGGTGGAAAATGCCGAGGAAATTCCCACCAACGTTTAGCTTGGTTGAGTTTTTGCAGTGTGAAAGCAGACTAACTATGCAGTTACAGCAAGGAACATGTGCAGAATGAACAGCAACCAGCGCTGCGGGGTAGCCAGCATGTTGCCGCGTATTCCCGAGGTGACTGGACCTGTACAGAGAATGGACAGGAAGAGCAATAGACCACGGCATAGTTTTGTTAGACACATACACAAACGCTTCCTCTCTTTTGTTCCTTTGGTCCTCCGTTTACATTTCCCACCGTAAACGACCACACCGGGGTTCCTTTGCAAGAGAACGGAGATCCGAGTTTTCAAGCGGACCAGAGTTAACGTGCCCGGTTTGCACCAGAGTTGGGAGGAAATTTCAAACCTGCCCCAAATTAATTCGAGGATTTGAGGAAACAATCTGATTAGTTTAAAGTGAGCCAAACAATGCGGCATAATAATGTCCCCCTTTTTTTCCACCAAAAACTTTGTATGTATGCTAAAATAAAATGACTTTTGGTCTCATCTGAGCAGAACGTCTTGTACCGCATGTTTGGCAAACTTTTTAAACGAGCGTTCTTGTGGCTTTGTATTGACATTGCCCTTCCATAAAGGAATTTCCACTCTCCCCTTCCACAGATTGTCTCACCTGAGCCGTGGATTTCTGGAGTTTCTCCAGAGTACTTTAGGAGGAAGGCCATGTTGTGAGCAGTTCTCAATCTAAACATCTCTACGGTGTTATCGCTGGCCTCTCTGGTGTGTTCCTCTGCCATCGTGATGCTGTTTGTTCACTAATGTTCTCCTGCAAACCTCTGAACATTTTAATGTCAATAAACATACACAAGAGCTGTATGTTTATTCAAATTACATTAGGTTTAGCGCCTAGATCACTTCAGTTGAATCCTTTGGATTTTCTTTGGGGGCTTTACAGCGTAGGGGAATGCAAAATAATAAACATGACATACTTTTATTTGTAAAGGAAAATATTTACAACTATTACTTTTCTTGAACTTCAAAAATATGTATTCTCTGTCAATCCCTGCAAAACACACTGGAATTCCTAGTTATCGTGTGTGTGTGTATGTATGTATGTATATATATATATATATATATATATATATATATATATATATATATATATATATATATATATATATATATATATATATATATATATATATATATATATATATATATATAAATAAGAATGAATGAATGAAGCGGTATGAATACTTTTTCAAGCCGCTGTTTTCATTTTTAACTATGTTTTATTTTTAGCATTAAAGGTCTAAGCAGCGCATACGCAAGGTTACACGCTAATCTTGTGTGAAGACTGGCACAATAAACCACTTTTTCTATATTTAGTTTGAGTTTTACCACGGCAGAAAATGTTTGTTCTGAACACAGACTTCTCCTGCGAGTTGGCTCAGTTCCTCGACGTAAAAAAAAACACAAAATGAATTCTGTGTAGCAACATTTGCTGGAATTGTTGTGTTTGGGGATCTAGCAGGAAATGACAAGATTAACACTTAGCGCTTTGTGTAAAAGTGATACAAAATGTATTTCACAGTATGCCAGCTGTCACGTGGAGGCTCCCGTTTCAGTTTTTGCTTTTCTTTCCCTCGCTGTCAAGTGTGCCGCTGCGTCTCCAGATTGCTTCAGGTGCCAGCAGAGGCATGTCTCATGTACCTTTTAGTACCTCTACCTACCTTCATTTTCTCTCATTACTGTTTATGGTCATTTAACTGTGGTGTAGGCCAGGCAGTAATCCAAAAAGTGGTTGATGCATCCCACGTTTGGCCTGTAGGATTTTGATGTCAATCAACACTCATCCAACGTTTACATTTTTTCTCTTTATGTACTTTCATACGTACTTTTTTCCTTCCTCTCGGTTGTTTTTTTTTTTAGAACGCAACTCCAATTCAGTCAGATTCTGGTCCAGTTGAGCTGAAAGGGGTGTGAAACCGTCGACCCTGCCAAGAATAACCGAGTTTGGACTTGTCAAATGTGAATATTTACTGGCTTGCTCTCCCGAATAAAAGTAGATAATTTGAGGTTTAGGAGTTTTAATTCCAGAGAACAATTAGACTTTTGAGTTTGAGCTCAGAGTTATTGGGAATGTTAGACCCTCCGGGCTTAATCTTATAAGACATAAGATAAGAAATACCTTTTGTTGTCCCACGTTGGGAGAAATTCGGGCGTGACTGTGGCAAAACTAGATTAGTAGATCTGATTATAGGAAGAATAAAAAAGAAATTAGAATTTTTGTGAACTAAAGTTAGTTTATACACTGAAAATATATTTAGATTTTGTTTTTTGACATTGATTTGCCACTTCACAACTTTAACTTTCTATTAAACTTATTTACTTTTCTTTTTTTTTTTTGCCAATGACTTCACCTGTGGGTTCTGTCAGCAACTTAAAAACCAAAACATATTTTACTGCTTTTTAATGCTTTAAATCCCTCCTAAATCTGTGTATAAACAGGGTGTGGTAATCCTTTAATGTGTCATTAGTTTTATTGTATTCAGTATTTGTTGGAATTGTGTAGGTTTTCAACGACCTCTATAGCATCATAGGACAGAGAGCTTGCGGCACTGAATTGAAACCTTTTTTTAAGGTTTTCCAAACACCTGAAGGCAATCCTCTCTTCCTCTGCAACCTCTGGGTTGGACAGTTAGATCTCCTAATAAACGCCGTAGGAAGTTTTAAGAGGAGAAATACATTTAACTGTCTGTTGCACCTGAAGTTTCTTACCTTTGGCATCTAACAAATAAATTGACATTTTATTTTTGAGGTTCACCGGGTTTTTGGCTCTGAGCTACATATCTGACCCTTTTTATGAAGTGAGATATAGCCTCAGGACTTCTGGCAGAGATCTGCACCTCATTTCAACAACTCTGCTGTCAAAACGAGGACGTTGTCTGTTATGTCAGAGCTCCTGAGGTCTGCACTCAATGTCTTTTTAAAGTATTTCTCAGAGTAGATTTGTACTTTTTTTTTAATACATCTTTTTATTTCTTTTTCTGCTCCTTGATCCCCGATATAAGCCCACCCTGTCTCATCTGAATGTATTATTCAGGTATTACCATTTTAAAAATCCAAATCCAAATGTTTTTTTCAGCTGAAGTTATGTGCTGATCGATTTATTTAAAAACAGTCTTGATATATTCTTAACTTAAAAGCCGGGTTGTGCAATTCTTTCTATATGGATTAATTAAATTTGAACCGGGCCAAAAAGATGGAGGTTTTGTATGTATGTTGGGGGGGATGGAGTAAGTATAAGTAAGAGAATCAAGCGTGGAATTTAGGAAGGTGGGCGATGGGAGGAGAAGCTGGGAGAGATGCAACAGATGTCCAGATGTAGAGCTTGGCTGTTAAAATGCATGAGGCCAGCCTGCAGCTGCAGCCAAACAGATGTGATTTTTAGTGAGCGTTTGACTGGAAAAGGAAACAGGTTAATGAGTGGATGTAAAGTGTCTCCATGTGACCAGAAACTGCAGGTCTGAATGTGACTTGGCTAATGAGCAGCTTCGCTTTCAGGAGCTGTGTAGATCTAGAAGCTGGTCTTTTATTATGGATCAGAAATGATCATTTCATTAGACAATAAATAATGAAGTTTATGCAGTTTCGTCTTGGTATTGTCTTATAATAGGACCTAAAATAGCCCTCCACTTTATTAGATGTGTCCTAAAAAGGCAGACTGCAAGGGTTGTAGTGGATGGTTTTTCAAGAACCTGAAATAAATGGTTTAAACATAAATTTCTAAACCATTTATTGCTGCACATATTTGAAGCATCTCTTGTCTTCATCTTCCAACAAAGCTTTTCTTCTGGGTTTTTCTCTTAAACATTCTCCTGCAGAAAAAAATACAGGTACAGCCTGTTTTCTGAAAATATATATTCCTGGTACAAGATAGCTGCTCAGTTTTTGCCACCAATCAACCATTATACACACACTTTGTTGTTGTTTTTATTATTATTATTCTATCAGGCACCTTGCTTGTACCAGAGTTGAACACCCTTTTCCCTTTTTTAGAAGTGCCTTTATTCCTCACAGCATCAATTTAACAAGGCGTTGGAAATATTCTTGAGTGACTTTGGACCATTTTTGACTTGACAGCGTCACACAGTTGCTGCAGCGGAGTCTGCTGCACATCCATGATGCCAATCTAATGTTCCACCACATGTCACAGGTGCTCTGTTGGGATCTGGTGACTGTGGAGGCCATTTCACTGGAGTACAATGACCTCGTTGTCATGCTTAAGAAACCAGTCTGAGAAGATCTGGGTTTTTATGACATGGTGATCATCCTACTGGAAGTAGCTGTTAGAAGATGAGTTTAATGTGGCTTTAACTGAGCTTTTAATAATAGGTTAACTATTATCTTCCAATGCACTTTAATTGCAATAGCTGCTGTCTAAACTCTAATTATTCATTTTATAGTAATAGCTACTTGTATATCATGCTCACAATTCTGCCTATAGTAAGAGCCACCTGTACATATATTCATAGTACATGTAAACTCTGTTATAATAATCATCTGTATATTATGCTACTGTACATATCTGTAAAAATCTATTCACAATAATATCCACCTGCTATTGCACTTCTGGTTAGACCTAAACTGCAGCTGATATTGAGACTCATCGAACAAGGTAGTGTTTTTCTGATCCATTATTGTCCAATTTTTGTTGACATTTAAATATCTAAAAGGCATTAAACCACATCTACATCATCACTAAAGTGCCAGAAAGTAATTAAATGATCACAAAAACAGAATACATAATTTAACATAACAAATATTCAAGTTCAGTTTGGAGTTATCTACTATTTCTGTATTATTTTACTTAACAAGTAAAGATATTTCTCATCTTCTACAAGGGTGACTTGGGTGAGAATTAAGCTCCTTGAAGAGCATACTTTTGAATCCCGGTCTTTCCTTGTGCTCCTCGTAGTCTGGAGTAATGCTTTAAACAGTCGACATTTTAATATCCTTGCAAATTGGCTTAATTATTGTAACTGCCTTTCTGTGTAGTTCAGCTAATTCAGCCTCTTCAAGATTCATTAGATGGAATATAAATCTTTGGGAATCCAGAGCGATCTTGATGCATGCTGAGCACGCTGATAATGTGTCTGAAATGGTTCCTTCAAATGTTCATAAATATTAATGTGTTGTTGTGATGGGTTTGGGGATTACGCTCTGGCAGACTTTTCAGGGCTCCGGTGAGGGAAGGAAATGGAGGACCGGCGGGTGCTTAAATGCAGGGGGCAAACAGAGGTCACAACAGGGATGCTGTCTAAATCACCAAACACCTCCCCCACGCCACGCTCAACACACACACACACACACACACACACACACACACACACACACACACACACACACACACACACACACACACACACACACACACAAACACACACACACACGTCCTCCCCTGCCACAAGTACTCCAGGAAATCTGGGTACCAGAGGAACGGTAATGGCTGGAATTGATGCACAGCTGCAGAGGTCCTGTTTTTTAGGAGTGTAACTAATTGAACAGCAAGAAAAGGGGGGGGGGGAATGCCTGTAAGCTTATTTTAATGTGTTTATTATTTGATAGCGTTAATCTGTGATAGCTACTGCACAGGCCTGATGAGGCTAAATGATTATTTAAATAAAGGCAGAGGTTTTAATAATTTCAGCTTATTGTGAAAGCTTTGTTTGAAATCTGTTTATTCAGAGATTTATTTTGTTTAACAGAATATTAATAATTTTGATGCTTTTTACAGTTACACTTAGTTTTCTTAATGAGCCGGTTTGTACGTGTCAACTTAAACTCGTCCTTGTTTTTTGTTGTTGTTTTTTTTTTGGTGGGTGGGGGGTTCCACAAGAAATTGGCTGGCAATTGACTCATAAGACTCAAATTCTTTGCTGGACAGTGAATGCACCAAACAAAGCACTACCAGGTTGGTTTCAGGAAAGCGCTCTTCAGTGTAGATGCCGATACTGAGGGAAGAAGACTCAAAATGCCACTTAAGATCATAAGTGCAACTTCAGACGGTACATTCAGAATTTGACATTAGATGTGAAATATCTTAACGAGTAAAGTAAAATAATACAGGCATAATATTTAGATAACTCAAAACTGAACTTGAATATTTATGTTAAATTATATATTCTATTTTTGTGATGATTTATGGAATTACTCTCTGGCACTTTAGAGATGATGTAGATGTGGTTTATTGCCTTTTTAGATATTCAAATGTGAACAAAAATTGGACAATAACGGATCAAAAAAACATTACCCTGTCCGATGAGTCTCAATATCAGCTGCAACTTCAGACGGTACATTCAAAATTTGACATCAGAAACATGAACCACACTGCAAAAACGGAACTAAAAATAAGTAAAATGTTCTTAAAATTAATGTATTTTTCCTTGATTTGAGCAGGAAAATAAAATGATCTGCCAATAGAATAAGATTTTTCCACTTAAAGTAGGAACAATTCATCTCCATCTTATTTCAAGTGCAGTATATCTAATTATCTTATTTTAGGGGTCAAAGTACTCATTCCATTGGCAGATAATCTTATTTACCTGCTCAAATCAAGGACAAAAACACAACTTTTAAGAACATTTTACTTGTTTTTAGATCCGTTTTTGCAGTGCATGGGTCTAGTAAACAATACTTGAGCGTTGCTGTTGGCCGTGTCCACTACTTTTTACCCACATTAAGCAAAAAAAAATAAAAAATCCTGCACAAACTCTTACATTACAGATCACTCTGCTCTTTCACATTATGTTGGTCGATCCCCTGAGATCCTGAATCCTGTGCGCTTTCAGAGCGTGCTGTTGAGATTGTAATTTGTAGCACATAGAAGCTTCCTGAGGGAAATCTCAAAATTACCGAGCTCGATCATCATGCAGGGTTTTCAAATCCATCCAGCGCTCTAAATATAGGCAAAGTTGTTGTGCACCATCCTCTATTTATTTTAGTATTCTATGGAAGAATTTAAGAATTTAAGAATTTGGTTAAAGGAAGCAAATGATTGCAACAATCTATTTATTGTATTTTATATGAAATGTCAAGATAACACAAAGGCTAAACAAAGTGCAATGAAGTTGCTGCATTTTATCCAGTCAGAACACTCTGACTGGATTTTGTAAGCCTGGATTTGCCCACTGTGTGACAATAAAGGAATTTCTTAACTTAAATTGCAGAGCTAAGGATATAGCTTATCTTGAGATGACACAGGAAGACGCCTATCTTATTAATGCTATCTAATGTAAGATGCTGAAGACAGTTTAAGATGTTTAAAATGTGACTGTTTTTTGGCAAAGATAGTTGGAGGAAGGGGGGGGGGGAACTGTAAGAACCTGTTTTAAAACAAACTTTATTTAACCATGTCACCTGTTAATTTAAGCTCCAAGAAAGAGCTAGACTTTCGGCAGATAATAGGAAGGCTAATTGTTTTTTACAGAAAAAATGCTCTGTTTTTTTTCCCCTGTAGAGTTGTTCAGCTCTGCCTTTCATGGTACATTCTGGATTTGGAAATGTAGACAGCCTTTTGGAAATCTGGCTCCTTTAACAATGACATTAAACTTCTAATTTAGACTGAACTATGACAGAATAAGTATATAACTGAAACTCCTTGCTCCATTTCAAACTCATGTGAGAATAAGCTGTTAAATTTGCTGCATTGTGCTAAAAGTAAAGACTAAAGACTTGCTGATGTGCAGGAAAAATACTTTTTTTCGTTCCTTCCTGTTTGGTTTCAGTCTTTGCATAGTTACTGTTTTATTCCTTTTTTTTTTCTTAAATAGGACTTGCAAAGTATTTCCCTTGGCTGCAGAACGAGAATTCCTAATGTATTTGATTGCAGTGGACAGGGAATCTTATTACCTTTTTGGCACACGATGTGCAAAAGATAAGCTTATGAAGAAAACGCACCTTTCTTTCCAAGTCATGAGTTGGCTGTATTAGCCATTACAGAGGGGTCACTGTAAGGTAACTGTCTGAGCTGGTCCAGAGTCAGACCAGCTTTCTATCTTCTATATCTGCATGTCTGTCAGAGCCTGCAGACCCTGACCTGATGAAGTGTAGGCTGATAGCAGAGTTAAAACCACCCTGGAAATCAGGATTCAGCGTTTGTGCAGCAGGCTTTAAACACTGCATCAGGAGGTGAATCATTACTATAGACAGAGTTTAATAATTGACCAGCAGAGATCGTAGATTAAAGACAGAAGCAACAACGCCTTGCACAAGGAAGGAAAAAAAGCTGAATGTTTTACTCCGCAAAACATTCTCAGAATTGCATTGCATGATTTTTAGATCCGGTTTCCTGCAGAAGTTTTCACACCCCTTAAATATTTTCAAATTTTGTCAAGATGAAGCCACAATTTTTTTTTTTTTTTTTTTTTTTAGGGGTGGGGTGTAATTGTGAAGAGGAAGGGAAATGATTCATGGTATTCAAAATGAGAAAATCCCCACAGCATGATGCTGTTTCTGTGCATGAAAATAATTTTCAGTGTCTTGCATGTAGGCCAAGCAGTTCAGTTTAAGCGTCATCTGGCCCAAATCACCGTCTGCCGCATGTTTGCTGTAGAAATGGCTGGCTGCGAATTATAAACGGCACTTCTTATGGCTTTTTTAAACAATGGCTGGATTCTTGTCACTCTGCCATAAAGGCCATTTTTGTGCATCGCACGGCTAAAGATTTTACTGTCAACAGATTTGCATCTCTTGCCCCTTGGCGGTTCCTCTGTGCTATGCACTTTCTGTTGTTTTATAATGAAGCAAACGGCTGGTGAGATGGTCAAAGCTTGACATATATATTTGTTTTTTTAAGCTGTATCTACTTTAAACTTCACCACCACTCTGTTGACTTATTTTTGGTGCATTTTCAAGATGATTGGTTGCACTGTATTATAATTAATAGGATAAAAGAAAAGGGTAAATTAAAACAAATGCATACCACACTTTTCAGATGTATTTATTTGTAATGAATTTAGAAAATCAAGCAATGTCTTCCTTCTACTTCTGAGTTATGCACAACGTTCTTCTGGTCCGTCGCATAAAATATGCATTGAGGGTTGTAGTTCTGACATTATAAAATGTGAAAATGTTGGAGAGGCTGGAATACTTTTTGTAAGGAACTACAAAAACAATCACAGTATAACCAGTTTCTAACAGCAGTGCTCCTTCTTTGCACGTTTAGGTAACATTGGATTGGTTGGATCTAAATAAAAGGCGAGGAGTGGGTTAAACAACACATCAGGCATCTTAACAAATGTGATCACATGTGAAACAGATGCCTGGGATCACATGATAATCACACTGATTCCTACCAGACGGGTGTTTCTTCTCATTTTGCTCTCCTTGAATCAAGTCGTGTTTAACGTAACGCATTCTTGTGGTGGGTGAGTGGTTACTGTTGGTTTAGCGTGGATTAAAAAAAAAAAAAATAAATAATCAAAAGTTTTTTCCACATTAGTGGGGACATTGTGTGTTTGTGTAGCAGGTTTACATGTTGTTCTTGTCCAGAACCACCAGATTACAAGCGAGCGAAAGGACATTGTGGGGGTAGGCAGACTGATCTAAGCACCACTGGGGGAGAAGTATGCACCCCCCGCCATTCTGATCTTTGACCTGGCAGAATGTCACCCTCAGGGGCAAACTCACTTCTATGTCGGGACAATGCTGCAGATTCCTATTGAGCCTTGGCTTTTTGCTCCTTTACACCCCCCCTGACTTTTTTTACTTTCTCTCCATCACGGTATAAAAACGTCTCACAACGCAGGGTTTGAATTTGGATTTAAAGCCCGTATCCAAGGGGGCGGGGCGCTTTTGTCCCTCCTTACAAGGCTGAAAGGTGTGGAAACATTCACCTTCCTAGAAAAATCCCTCATTCATTCTTTTTATTTTTTTATTTTTTATTTTTTTCCTGCAGGGTTACTTCCTCCAAAGCCCCCTGACATTCTGGCACCTGTTTTCAGCACAAAACCGTGTATTTATCTCTGAATTATTAACTAAGAGCCCACAAAGTGTCTGCCACTTTGTGACATGTCCTGACTTCATGGAGGGGAGAACGAGGGGGCTGTTTCCTTGGCAACAAGGGGGCCCTTTATTAAAAAAAAAAAAGCAATATAGCCCATGTCTCCCATCTGTGTTCTGCAGGATCCACAAGTGAAATGTTACGGGAATATTAAATGCATGATTGATGCAACATTTGCCGTTGAAGTTGGAATGGTATGAATCCTGCAATTTTCACACATTGTGTGTTTTCCCACAATGTTTGTTTGGTGCAGGAATGAGTACAGCAGGAGCAGCTTGATGGACGCTCTTCGTGTTTTTACATTTCGTGAACATAGCTGTGAGTTTGATTAGGAAAATGGCGTACAGATTGGAAAAGTTATTTGTAAATTGTGGTGAAGAAATTAGTGGCGTAAAGATGCAGCAATCAGATATTTTTGATTACTAATATCTGCAGCTTTGACTTGCCAGTGCCAGTTTTAGCCATTGTTTATTTCTCTGTGGGATATATATATATATATATATATATATATATATATATATATATATATATATATATATATATATATATATATATATATATATATATATATATATATATATATATATATATATATATATATATATATATATTGCACTAAATAATTTTTTTGTTCTGTGTTCATATTTACAGTTAATATCATAAATGGGTTTTGTTTTATGCTGAAAGGCACACAGCTCTCTCTTTGCTTCACGCAAAATCCCACACAAAGTAAAATCCTCCAGATTATGGGACAAAATTATCTTTAGAAAGCAACCCAACTAAACAGAACTACGTGTCTTATTTACCTTTTGTACATGACAGCTTTTAGCTTAGTTTTTGTTTTTTATGCAGGCCTACACCTAGACATGTTAAAGTACAGTTATTTTCTACAAGATCCATTCCCAACAAATAACTACCTTACTGTACTGTGTTCTTAAAACATAAAGGCAAAATCATGACCCTGAAAAGTCATATGATGGTGATTTGTCCCTTAAGGGTAGGTGGGGTAAAGTTAGTGTTTCGGATTTCTCTTTCATATTTAAGATTTTTGTACAGTTTATGAGAATCACAGGGATTGTTTCACATTATAAATTTGCTCCTATAATCCTTCAGAGAAATAAAAGCTTAGTTACTGTTATGGTTTTGATTATTAAATACTTAATTTATCATAATTATAACATAGCTTTTGACAACCTTTTGTGACATGAATAGTAATTTATATATTATAGAGGGAGAGAAATGACAGATTTGAAAATCAAAGCTGTGTTTGGCATCTAGTATTATAGTATAGCACCGTTAGAGCCGTCAGCATCACTCCTGGGGGCTCGCATGTGTATTCCCTGTGAGGTTGTTGAAAGACTGCGTACATCTCCTAATCCAAAATGTTGTGTTATCGATGGATCTGGGCCCTTCAGCAATTATTAAATGGAGCAACCGTGCTGTAATGTGTTTAGCTTCATCTTATCTGCCGATGTCAACCAGCCAACATGCCTCCGGGTTAGTTTCCCCTCCTAGAAGGTTCTTACCTCATTTGCCGTTTCACGGACTATGTTGCTGGAAATGGGGGAAGTTTATTTTTTGTTTTTCTTTCTTTCACTCGGTAACAACATCAACACTGAAGAGTCTTATCAGTGCGACCCGCTTATTCTTTTTAAATGTTTCTTTTGCAGACGAGTGGCAGCTCACCACCAATCATACCCGTTTATACCCAAAACTCACCTAATTCCAATCAACGGACAGTTTCTGGGCAACGAATGCTTCCCATTGAGGTGCCGTTTAATGTTCAAAGAGGACCGTCACTGCATGCGCGCAGGAAGAGAGGGCGTTGGGCTGTGCAGCTGTCACAAGGTTTTAGATGTGTACAGTGACCCGCTGCAGGGAGGACTCTGGAAGGAGTTAGAGGGACGGTCGGGTCAGAGCAACGCACACCGGCAGGTTTAGCGTGAGCTGAAGCATGGCTGAGAGGTGGGAGGGTAAGGGGCTTTCTTTGTAGCCATGAAGAGCAGCAACAGCGTTTTGAAGTGGATACAGGCAGTTACTGAGAGCCTTGGGAGCAGATTGAGCAGAGGTGGGGGGTGCAGCCTGGAGGAATGTAAGTCAAAACTGCCTGCAGGGGCCCGGCCAGAATGGGAGTTATAGCAGTAGTTGTTTCTCATCTGTCTGCAAACTGGTGACGGGGGGGTGCAGAATGTTTCAGAGTTCAAATAAAGGGTGGATGCATGGCAGCGGCGACATGGGAGTTTGAAGCTGCACGTGTAGCGCAGGTCATGGCTTTACTGCTGAAAAACAATCCAGCCAACAGATGCTTTAATATCTGCCCTCCTCTGCTCCTCTACTGTAAATCTTTGCAGTCAGAGATCACACCGCCTGCAGGCACTTCCAATAATAAAAGTCTCTGTAAAGACGCGCGCTTTGGGTGAACATGTCTGACAGGGCTGGGGCTGGGGGGGGGGGGTGAACTGTCCATCAGCCAATTTTCCAGGTAATGGGGATCGTTGCCGATGTATGGATCACTTGATTATCCATGTTGTGCATTCAGTATTGTTTTATAAAGACTCGAGTTGCATTTCTCCCCCATGCATTATAGTTCCTACTGTATTTTGCACCATTTAATATATTCTTGAAGTTTGTAATTCAAATTGAAAAATGCTTTATTCATCACAAAGGGACGTTAAATGCTGGTGGAACTCACAGAGATTTCTTCAACGAGTTGCTGCAGGGAGGAAGGATCTCCGGTGGCGGTCTTTCTTATTAGCAGATCTGAAGAAGCATCTGCCTGAAGACAATTGGTTATTGCATGACATTCTGATGCTCAGGGTTATCCATAATTTTCTTCATTTTATGAAGAATCCTTCATAACTGCAAAAAAATACTAAAATTGTTATTATATTTTTTTATTCCCTAAACAATCAGGAGGGTTATCAGCAATGATCCCCATTTATAATGCTCAAAGACAAAGGACTTGTCTGCTTCAATGGAACGATAGCTCTCATGTCCTTGGTTGTAAAGGCTTCACTTGCCTTTTTTAAAGCGACGCTGTTGTTGTGAAGCAGCAGTGGAAGCATCTGGCAGATGCCCCGAGGCCCCAGTGGTTCAGTGAAAGTAGATCTGTGAGGAGATGGGAGTTTAGTCGTAGGTTGAGTGAGGAAAATTCTCCCACTTTGTTTCCCTCAACAAAGTGGCAATCGCGAGGGACCCCGCCAGTAGCAGAACAAAGGTAAAATATTCTTTGCAGGATTGACCGGAGGCGTTTTTAGAGCCGGGGCCTGTGCCAAAGCTGAAGTAAGTGTGTGGCGCAATAAAAACCAGCGGTGCAAAGATGCACGAAACCAAGCGCCATGCATGACATGCAACACGGAAATGTGGATACACTGGGAACAGGTCTTTTTTATTTTTTTTTCTCCTTTTACGCCCTAACAGGCAGTCAGTGATCTGACGAAGCAATCTCTAGAAAGAATCACAGATCTTTGATTATCAGGGATCCTAACCGTCAGTATCTCCACATGCAGTGGTCCCACTGTGGGCATATAGCCTACTGTTCTCAGCCATGCATGATCCAATTAGCGTGATGAGCGGCGAGTGTGGAGTGAGTCTAACGCTCACATGTCTTGGAGAGTATAGATCTTTTAGTATGGATATGCAGGTCCCCTCGAGTCTTGACCGTCGGTGAACTCTTCGCGGGGGTTATTGGGATAGTTAAACCAGTGTGTAATGATGTACTCAAAGCCCCGCTGCTCAGCTCTGTTGTCTCACACACCAGCGATGCTGATAATGAATGGCTTCCATGATGGGAACGCTGGATGGCCACAGCCACCTCTGTTATGCTGAATTTAGCAGTTTACATAATTAACCTCTTCACGGCTGATCTGTTGTGTTGATCCTTTCTGCACTTTCGCAAGAAATATCCGCGACACATTTCATTTTCATTGCTGGCTAATTGGCTTCATGTTTTTTTTTTTCCTGACAGTTCGCCCCTACCCAAGATAGTCTTTTGTTTTGTATAACCAGAATTTATTATTTTGGATTATGTTAGAACCATGTAAGATATATTTTTACACACAATAAAAAAAAATAATTATGTCCTATTTTAATTATCTACTACATAACGAACAGCCTCCTTGACAGAATGCCAGTTGGTCCCAGTCACTTCTTTTGCACCAAATTCAACAGTAGTTTACATAATTGACCCCAACTATAATATCAGGATTTATGTTCTTTTGGAACTAAAATCTGTAACAAATTTTCATTTGGATTAGTCGCTAAATAGTCACATGTTTTTTCCTGTTATTTCAGACATTCTGGTTGCCCAGGATGGTTTTCCTTTTACATAATACATTTTAAGTTGAACAATAAAGGACCATTAAAGTTGATTCTGTAACAAATTATTTATGAAAATGTTAATTGCACTAGCTAGGTTAGCTTAGCTTTGATTAGCATAATATTTGGGCACAAGAAAAACGGTGCTCTGTTTAAAGTTAGGAAAAACGTAGAAGCAATTAAATTTATCTGATGTGGGTTTGTGTGTTTTTTATTAATAATTTGATGATTTAGGATTTTTTTTTCTATTTTTTCCAAACATGATAAATAACTATTCAGACAACCCTATTGCAACTCTTTAACACAAGATTTGGTGACTTTCTGGTGTTATATAATTATTACCTTAACATTAAAGGATATAACGGTATGTCATTTTTAGCCTAAGAATCTTGGGGCCAAAACACACCAGATCCAATATGGCATCCGATCCAACAGGAAATCAGGTCTCATGATGTCCCTAGTAATTAAAATAAGTTTAATATAAGTCAATGGGGCCACACAGACTGCTTGCAAATAGCCGTGACTGTGTCTCTGACTGCTCAAACAAGATAGACCAGGAGTCTTTTTGTTGGACCTACGCATCAGTTTAATGGGAAAGTCATGAGTCAGACAGGAAGTGAGACACGACAGCAAAGTAAAACACATCCACTTTGGGAAAATGTTCTAAGTTAAATCTCCTACTTGCAGCAGAAACGGGATACAACTTACGATGAGGTAATAGTTTGTCCAGGAACCACACACCAGATCTCCAAGATGCAGCTTTTTGGATACTGCCACATTGGCCTGTGCTTATGCTGTTGGGATGTGATCTCTTTAATAATCAAGCATTTAACCCATCACTTGTGGAGCAGTGGGTTTTCACTGTTCAGCACCCGGGGAGCATTCTTGTGCTATAAACCGAGACACACCAAGCTGTGCGATCCAAAGGAAAATCGCATAATATGAAGTTGTAGCATGAGTCAGACAGGAAGAGGGACACTTGGGCAACGTAAAACACATCCGCTTTGGGGTAAAATACAAAATAAAATTTCTGAAACGCAAGATAAAGAGTACACAATTTCCTGCCAGGTTCATCCGCATATAGGTTTGTCTGGAAATTTAAATACGCCACACAAACCAAAGCCCTTGTTGAATTGTTGTTGTTGCCATCTAATGTAGAACAGATTACTGGATCAATGAGTGCTTCTGTGCTTTTTTTGTCTCTCTTATTGTGTCTCTGCTCTGTCTTCTGTAACCCCCAGTCGGTCGAGGCAGATGACCGTTCATACTGAGTCCGGTTCTGCTGGAGGTTTTTCCTTCCCGTTAATGGGGAGTTTTTCTTTCCACTGTCGCTTCATGCTTGCTCAGTATGAGGGATTGCAGCAAAGCCATGGACAATGCAGACGACTCTCCCTGTAGCTCTACGCTTCCCCAGGAGTGAATGCTGCTTGTCGGGACTTTGAAGCAATCAACTGGTTCTCTTATATAGGAAATTTTTGACCAATCTGTTTAATATGATTGATTTTGACTTTGTAAAGTGCCTTGAGATGACATGTTTCATTAATTGGTGCTATATAAATAAAACTGAATTGTTTTGGCAGACTCCTTAGACTGTAAAGCTAAAACAAAAACACTCGGACTGAGGAAAACTAACCCTGGGCTCACACTGACTCTGATCCAGTGCTGCTTCTCTCCACTCGCACCGCTCCTAGGGAAAGAGCGGCCAGCTGCGGCTCCCAGCTGCGGGAATAGCGCTCGTGAGAACAAACGTTCATGTGGTCCTTTCTGTTGCTATCCCTCATAAATGATTAAAAAAAAAAAAAAAACAGCTATGGTTTTTGTTTTTTAGTGCAAAACTTATTATCCGTGTGCATAAATATCCTGTTTCATCCTCCAATAGCCCCCCTGTGTCCTCGAGTTTCTGGGTTGCTGTTTTGTTTGCACTAGTCGGGTTAGTGTGAGTTCATTCTGAAATTCACCGGAATGTTCTTCTGTCTAGCACTTGATATTTTTTATTATTTTTTTTCCCCCCTGTTTGGTTCATTAAGTTCGGGAGCGTGATCCGGGGACAGCTGCGGCGTCCGGCCAAACTTCCTTCTTGCAGAATCTTTTGCAGCGCTGCACGGCCTCGGGAACCGGACTCGCACCCGCACACTGATTTTAATCATTTGGGGTTCCTAGCTACACACATCTGCACCGTAATCATGGCGAGCCTGGCGTAAACCGCAAACCTAAAACAAATGTAGATTACAAAAAGAATTTTGTTTGACATTAGAGTGTCTCTCTAGGGTAATTTGTTTTTCTGCTCCTAGACCCTGATACAGGAGATGTGTTGGACCTGAAATATTGTGTTTTTAATACATTTTTGCCCTTGCTGTGTATGAAGAGAGCACTATAAATATTCATTGATTCATTCATTCATTCATTCAAAGAATATAAACGTCAACTGAACCTTCTTTTTAGTTCTAAACACACAGTATTTAGGGAGCTTTCGCTTTACTTAATTTGTCTCTCCTATAACGTCATTCTTCTCTCCTGACAGTACGCATTACAGTTACATGCACATAAACAGTTGTGCTCATCAGACCATCATATGGAAGCGCCTAAAAAATTAGTTGTTGAGGAGTTTCAACACGATAATCTTCAGTTTTCAGAGGGATGTTACTACTCCCATGACTCTTTTGTGCCCTAACTGGCAAATGTTTTCCTAAATCTTCTCTGCAGCACCTATAGAGGCAGAAACACATTTATGACAGAAATGTTTTTAACGCTTCTTCAATAACGCTGAAGAGGTTTATGAAAAAAGGACTGGGGGCAGAGTTTACAGCATGATTTATGTGAATTTTCTTTATTTTTATCTTTTATTTTTTCCCCCTCTTTTTCATTTTAAGCAATCTATCATCTTGTATAGAGGAAATGAACCCAAGGTGCACAAACGATTGTTATGGCGGGTCCTTTCTCCCTGCATCTATTTGACCTGTAACC
This sequence comes from Fundulus heteroclitus, assembly GCF_011125445.2. Lineage (NCBI taxonomy): Eukaryota > Metazoa > Chordata > Actinopteri > Cyprinodontiformes > Fundulidae > Fundulus > Fundulus heteroclitus. Next base: position 28,694,651 of record NC_046378.1, read on the forward strand.
ATCACTGCTCCCAACAAGATCAAATTCAATAAGCGTTTACATCTCTGCTGGTATTTGGTCATTGCCAGTTTATGATCTTACTCATTTGTACATTTCTTTTAATCCGAGTATGCCATTTTTAATAACGGTAAAATGTTGTTCCCCCCCTTTGCTGTAAATCTACCGTTATTGCATCTTATCCTTATTTCTTGTTTCTGTAAATCTGCCGGTTTTCACTTACCCTTCACTTTGCTGCTGGTACACTTGATAATACACTTGATATTTCTATTCTATTTTATCCTATTCTATGTTATAGTTACTGTGCTAAATTAGTTTTTAGATTTCTGAACACATGTTACATGGAAGAACATACGGTTGTTACCTTATACTTACATTTTTTGTATTTTCCAGGTCTAGATATTGGGTATTAGAAAGATGTCTGTTTTATTTTATTTATTTTTTTCTTTATCCAATTTTTAAAACACAAATAAAATAACTAAAAATGCATTTGTTCTTTCACTGTGTTGGAAGGAAGCCAGTTTAGCTCAACATTTAACAGTAGCACACAAGATTCCTCCACTCACACCTTTCCCCTTGAGTTCTCCCCTGGTAAGGTGCTAGAATCCACTTTCAGATAAAATCTTATGATATATTTTACATCATGGTGTTAACTGATCTGCAGCCCAGACACACTAACTCCTAAAATCTAAGTTGGCAACGCCAATGAGGTTATAAGAAATCGCTGTATCTTCCTTGATGTCATGTCCCTCTGTGTGTTTTACAAATCAGCATCCCTCCACTTCACTTATCTGATCATGTTTGGTTAAAATCTCAATTTGAAAGATGCAATTTTTCCATCGAAGATTAACTCCATCCTAATCTGTAAATTATTTAGTTTAAGGGAGAAATGACCTCCATTCAGTTTCTTTCTTTCTTATTGTTTGTAATTCAACCATCTGACTGAGATGCTGTTAAATACCTTCAGTATAGGTATCGCTGGGCTTTTAAATGTCTAAATTCCCTGGAGACCGTTTCACTCTGGTCTTGTCTTTTATTGATTTATTGTTCCTACTCCTCTCATCTTAAACTAACTTTGGCTTTGTGTCTAAAATAATTACAGTGAATGACAGCGGGCTGTGAGTTTTAGAGATGCAGTGTTTGGCTGGTAACTCATATGGACAATTTAGAAAACTCCTCTAATCCCGTGGATTTGTGAGCAGAAATTGAGATTTCAGTGGAGTGTGTAGCCTGCCATGCCTTCCGGTCTAATATAGATAAAAGTTTAAATTTACTGATCACACTGCAAAAACAGAACTAAAAATAAGTAAAAATGTTCCTGAAATGAGTGTATTTGTACTTTATTTGAATAGGTAAATGAGATAATCTGCCAATGGAATAAGATCTTTACACTTAAAATAGGAAGAACTCATCTCCATCAACTTATTTCAAGTGCATTATATCTAATTATCTTAGTTTAGGGGTAGAATTACTCATTCCATTGGCTGATAATCTTATTTACCTGCTCAAGTCAAGGCCAAATGCACTAATTTCAAGAAAATATTACTTATTTTTAGTTCTGTTTTTGTAGGGCAGAATGCAGTGGCCATTTTCTGAGCTCTGTTTTCTTCAAGCTTGAAAATCAGATCTCCGCTTTAGTCAACTCAGACATTTTTTCAACAACAGCAGTAAAGGAAGATGCAGGAACGACCTTGACGTCATTTCATCTTGAGTGATCATTAACTATTTGCAGAGGCAATAAAGGCACACTTTGTTTTGGAGTCGTGAAACCTGGTTTTACAGTGACTGCCCTCTTGCAAACAAAAGTGGAGTGTCTGGCATTTTTTGTTGACCATCAGCAAAGCTAGCATGAACTAAACGGCAGTCGGCGTATAAAGTAGATCTTTACCTTCACCCTGAAATCTTTAAAAAGCTAACAAGATTTCCAAATCTATCCATTTTGCTCTGCATCATTCAGTTAAAGCATTGACACTGAACAATGGCGTTGACGTTGCTTCCTGGTATGAGTTTGTTAAATCTGCTGATTGGGAAAAAGATGTAGAAACATTTTGGAGTTTGCGAGTTTACAATTTGCTGGTGAAGATTCTCAGTCATCCAGGTCATGATCATTCCAAAGAAATGAAAAAAACAAAACTGGACTTTTTTACCGACGTTTAAGAAAATCTCTAGTTAAAAGGCTCCAGGGTTTCTAGTTTGTGGGACACGCACCCCGCCATCAGTTTTTAGAAAGGATCTGCACGCATGAAGAAGCAGGCATATAATACGGTTTGAGTAAAACAGTCTGCAAGGGTTCTCCTCTTATTAGGTCAACATTTCTCTGAGAAATGAAGTCATTGTTGCACACAAGCGGCAACAGAAGGTTTGGCTCCACAGTAAACAAACTCCGTGGCTGATGCGAACGTTTTCTCAGGGCTGTGCAGAAGCAGCAATGCTTGGGTTTCACAAAGCAAGGTGCAATCCTACAACATTTAAATCCCTTAACTAGAAGACATTCAAAAGGGTTAAACAGATGGAGACTTCTTTACTTTCTTCTGTTTTAATTTTTCAAAGCCTGTGCCATAAATGCACAGGAAGCGTCTTTTCCTTCTGTAGTCTCTTGAAGGAGCTGCGCTACATAACACGCTGCTGCTGCTGCTGCTGCCTCTCGATGGTGCCGTGTTCTATTGCTACGTTAACACTCTCTGTCTCTGATGTGGAAAGTGAGCCTCTGAAAAGCTTTATCTGCTCTTTGATGTCGAGGACTGCACCGATCGCTGAACTCCTGTGAATAGTTCACGCTCATATTGCCGTCTTTAAAGCGTCTTTTCTGGCTTTACGAGGCTCCCCCCCGGCTGCATCGTATCATACAGAGGGTATTAAATAATGGAACGCCTGCAGATATTCACAAAACGCACAAATCCTCTAATACCAGCATTGGCTTCTATTCGCATTACGGAAAGGACGGTGTGAGTTTCGTCCAATCGACCCCCCCCCCCCCTTTAAACGCCATCGGCGTCCTTTCCCACCCTCTGTTAATTCATCCCAGGGCTTTCCGTCTGCCTCGGTCCCGCGCGCCTTCTTTAAACAACAGAGTGTGTGTTTGTTCTCTAAAATACTTGTCGTATTCTGGTGACATTTGTTTACACTGTGGTACTTCTGGTGAACACCCAGCGAGACTGAGCTTGTAATTTTAGACTGGGTAAATTGTTTCACATCTAAAACCAAAATAAACCCCCCCCCCCAAATCTGATCCCTGGAGGTGTTTTCCATCCACTTACCTTAATCGCTCTTTTTTTTTTTCTTTTTTTCTCCCCTCTCAACAGATGAAGCTGTGGAACAAGTACAAGGTGACCAGCATCCCTTCTCTGGTGTTTGTGGACGCGGCTACAGGAAAGGTGGTGTGTCGAAACGGTCTCCTGGTGGTCCGAGACGACCCTAAAGGTGAGAACGAGCGTCTGCGTACGCACACTGGAACCGTGTACAAGTCCTTGCACCATGACATGTTTTTATTTCGCTAAATCAAAGCTCTGACCTTAAATTACTTCACTGTATGGTTTAAAACAACCCCCCCCCCCCAACCCCCAAACCTCCAAAGCAGGGGTGTCAAACTCATTTTGGTTGAGGGGCCGCATACAGCTTAATCTGATCTCAAGAGGGCCACACGAGTTAACTCATTGCAAGATTAAATAGAACTAATAAATGTGGACTTGTTGCTGATTTTTATATTAAGTTAATTTCACTTTTACACAATATATTATGAATAACCTCAGCGTTTTTAAGAAAAGTATGTGCAATTTCAACAATACTTTTACTCAGTTAAACATTTACTTGTGCATTATGGATAAGAACTGATCACAGTGATTATACAATGTTGAAAAACATTTATTCAAATTTTTTGGAACTTAAAAACACTGTATTGCATGACAAAATAAATCAAACAGATAAAAATTAAGAAATGATTTGAATTTTTCCACACCTGAAGCTTAATCTGCTAATTAAAACACATCGCCCCTCGTGGACAATATAGGAACTGCATATTTTCAATTAAACAAAGTACATGTTTTTTTCAATAATTGTTTTATTATTCTCTTCCTTTTATCTTGTCCACTTGTGAAAGACAAATCTGATGAGCTCTTTGTGGCATCTTATTGCCCCATTGCCAGACAGGACACTAATTTTTTTTATTTATTTTTTTTATAACGATAATGCATTTAGCCACAGGGCCAGACTAAATTGTTCGGGCCGTATGTTTGACACCCCTGCTCCAAAGCATTTAACCCTGAGGAAAGCTACTTTTTTTATGAGGCAAAGCAAATGCATTATAGGGTCAAAAGGACAGTGAAACATGGAAATATTGCTTTTCATGGTTTTTATTATCCTGAAATCTTGCTGGGAAGCATTCTCCGTTCGCTCTGGGTTGGGGAACACCCAAAATCCCTCTGGTTTTATATGAGGTCATCTGGTTTTACAATATGCCAGTAAACAAAAATGCAGAACCGATAACTGTTGTAAGAGTAACAATTAAAAAAATAATAATAATAATAATTTAAAATTTAAGAACCTAACGATGAGTTTATGTAGTAATTTAATCCTCATTATTTCTGCAACCCATGCGTTGTCTGTTTATGGGCGACTCTCCCTGTCATTAAACCCATGTTGCATTCTTTCATATTAATAAAAAATGTCTGCAGAGCAAATGGGAATAAGAAACATTTGGGAACGTTGGCTTTTACAGCTTGACCCCTTGTTGGCCGCTGTCGTCAATTCGCCTCAAACCACCAGACAGCCAGTGTGGTGACTCTAATGGCTGCTGATGCAGATTCATCATAAAACATCATTTGAAGCACTTTGCCTCCGTTCAGCGGTCAGAGTTGTTAAGTTTTTGTCAATTTACGTCCTGAATACCTAAATTTATGTTTTGCTTATGTCCAAGTGATGAACATCTGTTTGACACCAAATGTATTAGCGGTACGGTATTAAAAGGGATATCTGCGCACCTGTCCCTTCATGGATCAAAGACTGGGAGGGCCACCTGAAGAAATGGCCTCTGGAAATGAATACTAGCATGTTTACCTGCTTTGTCAACTCAGGCGCTGCAGATGCTGCAACCTTTAATTGAAAGGATGCTGTCACTGTCTATTCTAGTTTAAACTCCTCTACTCCTAAACGTTAACTATGAAAAGAAACTGTGTAGACAAACCTGGAGTCAAATCCTCCAAAGTTTAATTTTACATTTGTAAACCACTCATGTTTGAATTTTTTTGCAGAGTTTATGTTCCGAGGCACAAATAGAACCAAACACAGGCCCCGGTTCCACTTCCCACAGATGCCACAATTTCACAACTACGATGAACGCTGGAGTCTGAATCCCTGAGATGCATTTTAAACTCATTACTGTTCCACACGTCCCTTATGGGTTTGAAGTGGCTTTACATATGTTGTTCACCCCTAGGAGTTCATGAGCCTGCCGCAGGATCTGATCTTGTGAGGATGTTTTTAAAGCGGCTTACCAAGAAGCAACAATCAGATGGTCAGTTTACCTCGAAAGTGTAGATTTTAAATTGTTTGCCTGACCACGTTTCACAGGCCGTGAAAACACTGGAGAGACATGTTAGTTTTTAAGAATACAGAAATAGTCATTCATTATAAAATCACACATTTGAACTTTATTTTTATTCAATTATTCCTTATTATGCTGCTGTTTGTTTGGTGTTGCAGCTCACAAGAAACAGCTATGAGCTGAGTGATGGATGAAAAATTGGCTTGGTGTGAAGATAAAAAAAAAAAAACACTTTCCTTTTTAATGGCTTTTTTTTTTAAATGCCCGATTACTTATGTGCTTTTTGGAACTCGTCTGTGCTGTAGCTTGAATGCTAACCTTTTTTGTTTTGTGTTTCCGCTGTTTCTCCCATTTCTTAAAAAGTCGGAGAGACGGCTCCACTTAGTCCTACACGGCAGCTGTGGGCGCGCCTCGCTGGAGGCTGAGAGGGAGAGAAACAGAAACAACCTTTGGAGTGTTTCACTGCTGTAGATTAAAAAAATTCATAGCAGAGCATCACTTCACTTTGTTATTCAATACTGAAGCAGCACTAAACTGTGAACAAATGAAAAACATGAAAAATGATAAATGCAAAAGCAACAAAGACATGAGAACTGTACTTTCTTTCCTCATTTAATACCTCTTAAAATCTGTTGTCTTTGTGAAGTTAGGTAAAACACAGCTGGATGCATGGATGGATATTTTATTTATCCCGAAGGAAATTTAAGAATTAAATAAAAGAAATCTAAGATAAACTGATACCACAGTAGTTTCCGTAAACAGTTCGTTGTTGATGCAAAATCAGTCTTGTGTTTTACCAAAATTTATACTTCTCCCCTTATTTATTGCAGCTGTGTTCAAAACATTCAAATTCAGAAATGATTGTGGAAATCAAAAGAAACACAAAATGTATAATTGTTCTTTTTTTGAGGGGGGCATTTTCTCTTAGGGCACCCAAACGGCTTGCAATGCCACTGGCTATAAATACAAAGATTTAACAGGAATTATTTTATTAATTTACTGTATTTAAGTTTTACCAACACATGTGTATATATTAGCAACTGTGTTTTTACCATGTCAAGTTCGAAAACGCTTCATGAAGCATGTTTGTGGTTGTTGTTTTTAAATTGTAATGAGATTCTTCCTCTTCTCTTTCTGGCCCAAGATTTTAATAAAGGGGTTTAAAGTGTAAAATCAGAACTTGAAGTTGGGCTGTGAAAAAAAGGATGTTAAGCATCAATATTGTTAAACTTTTTTTTTTTTATCTGGTACATTAAGTCACACTCAAATATGTTAAAATACAGCAACATTGGCTCAGTTCCCTGTGGGTTAAATGAGGCTAATGTTTCAGGATCACTGGTAGGTGTGATGGAGGCGTAGAGCACATGATCCTGAGTCCTCGGTCCGTCCCGGTTGAGTCCTGGTCCGTAGACCTTTGCTGCATGTCTTTCCCTCCGCTCTCAACCCCAATTCCTGTCAGTGTAGTGTAAAATAAGGCCCATTAATGCCAAAACAAATGGGGAAAAAGGAGTCACGGGTCTTGGTTTAGTTGCTACAGATCTAGGGTTTTCTATTTCCGTGTGGGTCGCCTTATTTTCCTCGCTCACAAACGCTCTGCAACACTCTTCCTGAAACAATAGGCTACTGGGGAAGAGTGATTCAGGCGACTCTCTCTCAGCATAATCAGATGTAGGCGGTCGTAACAAACGAAAAGAAAAAACGAACATTTGAGGTTCAGGGTGATTTTTAAAGACCTGAAAGTTAAAGGTTAAAGGTAACTTTTAATAGAAGGTGTAAAGGCAACTACTCAGAAGTCTAGGAGGTTTGGAGATGAGGTGAATCAGAGCAACATAAATGTGAAACATGAATCCCTTCTTGGTAGCTTAATGCTTTGAAGATTTTTAAGAGCTAAACAGAGTTATGGCAAAATTTAAAATGATGAAATTAGCATTCTGGAAAATGTGATGAAAATTGTGTTCCCACTGGTTTCACAGCCATAGCTCGGGGGTGACATAAGACCTGAAAATACCTTTTCTGGCATGTTGTGTCTCCTTTTCTAATAACTTTAGCGTGCCTTCTTTCTTTCTTTCTTTTTCTTTTTTACTGAATTTCTTCAAATGCCCGTGATTAAAGCAAACTGAGGAAAGTGAATTAGAATGACTTTCCCCACCGTTTAAAAAGGCTCGACTGTGGACTAAGTCAAGGTTGAAGCACAGCTTTTCTATAACCTTTTTATTCATTAATTGCAAATTGAATACTGACAAACCTATTGTTGTTGTTGCTTTGTCTTTATTAGTTATTATTAATGATGCATATTATTACAACTATTGCTAATAATAATAACAATAGTAATAATAATGGAGAATAAACCAAATTAGACCACTTTACTCACATTATCTCACATTCCTGGTCAGAGTGTGGCGTCCTCTTGCTATAACTTCTTGCTCCTCGATTGAGTTGATACGACTATAATTATGGTTCTCCGTGATTATTATAGTGTGTCCATTTCACAGTGACTTGTCAGGAAAAACCTATAATTCAAGCACTTTGAAGTGGAGATGGAGAATTGGCAAGAAGGGGTTTGCATTTCTCTCCTGTAACGTGACCGTCCTCTGCGGCTGTGGAAATCAAAATCTCTCAAAATGCCTTGTCCTTGTGTCATGTTTGGTCTGAAAAGAAAAACATGTCGACGGAGATGAGAGGAGGGGGGGGGGGGGACGGAAGCATGTTTTACAGGACGGGGAACGAGACGAGGACGCCTATGATTTATTAAATCCTTCTCAGGCTCCATTTTTGTAGAGAAAACGTTTGTTGTATAAACTTTCAAATGTTCTGAATATTATCATACTTTTCCATTATTTCTGCATTTGGCCAACTTATTTAGTTCCAAATGTGTCACTGTTTTGGGGTTTGAAGCAAAAAAAGGGCAATAAAACGTTTTTTTTTTTTTTTTTTTCCTGCACACTGAAACTGGGAGGGGTGGGAGAGAAATTCACGACCCTCTCCGCCTTTCACTCTCAGTGAAAGGCCTGACTTGAGTGGCCGCAAACTAGCCTGCAGCGTAAGGATGGAGTGCACTTTTACAATCAGGACAACAATGAAAGGGAGCACCAGAGCACGCAGACGTGTCCTTCCTGCCTAATGAAGCACTAGACTACCACGCTCGCATAAAGAGGCTATTATGATCAGCCATACAAGCTTTTTTTTTTTTGTATTATTAACCCCCCTTTTTTTTTAATTCGGCTGTACCGAATGCATCTCCCAGAGAAGGAGCAGGACAATGAGAACACGCTGAAAAGGAAATGAAAAGTGTGAAAGGGAGCAGGAGGGAAGAATTACGGGCGGCAATGATTTACTTGAGAGACTTGGCTTTGGGTGTTCATTAAAAGCGTTTCTCGTGTTCCAGGTGCCCGTTTCAAAAAGCTGATATCCCAAAATAGTTTGCGATGCACAGACTGGCGTCTGGGATCAGCCGATTTGCCTGGCGACTAATCCTCGGTCTTTTTTGCTACTGGTCAACAAATACAGCAACCACAATCCTAAAGGCCTTGTCTCCTCAGGTATTATCGCCGTAATCATTTTGAGATGACGTCGACGGCTCTAAATGTTTTTAACCTAACCTTTATCTTGTAGTTTCTCCTTTTCAACTCTAATATAGCTCCCACTCTGCAGTCCACTGTCCACTGATGGTGGACTTTACCGCCAGTATCTTCAAACTTAACTCTGCCAAATGTAGAAATAAAGAAATCTCTTATATAATCTTATAATTAATATATATTTACCAGTCTAAATGTATTGCAATTAATAACATTAAAAATATATTTTTTTCAATTCCCTGGATGGATTGACACTGTAACTTCTAATAAGATGATAAAAATGTTTTATAGTATTTTTCTATGGAACAGGGCTTGTTTACAGATCTGTCTGTCTGCACATCTGGAAATCTACATATACAGTAAAGGGTAGAGGTGTCTTTATAATTTAGAATTCAAATTCACAATTTGTCTTTTCTTTCTCAGCTATGGACAATTTAAAATATGTCAATAAAAAGCTCTATAGGTTAAACTGTTTACTTCCTGGTGCTATGAATGATCCACAGGAAGCCTTTCTCTGAACAATCATCTTTTTATGAGGACCTGAGTTAGTGTGACGAGACGCCCGCTGTGACACAACTATTTATTTGAAACATTGCCATCCACCAACAAATTACATTTTAAACAGCTTCATTATTTCATAATAGTGAATTTTATGTTTAGCATTAGTAACTGTAAACATAATTTTCTGTCTGTTGAAGGTTTTAGTCTTATCTCTAAGTATTTTGGTCCTTATTTCTTTTTTTCTTTTTTCACCTGGGTAAGTCCCCTCTCGCTGTTTTAAAAGTCGTACTTTGGGGGAAAATTCAACATGCCACCACAGATGACGTCACAATAAGCACGGAAGGAGTAATAAGCTATTTTAACAGGAAACGATGTCAACTTGAACACATCAGTGATAAAGAAAATGACTAACTTCTAATCTTTTTCCTTCTGTAACAACTTCCACACCAAAGAGTGTTGTTGTTTTCATCGCTATCAGGCAGCGCTTGTATCTGGTGCCTTCACTGATCGGTATAAACGTCTGATGCTTGACTTTCCATCCGGCCTTGTCCTAAGAGATTAAGCCAACCTCACTTTAGGAAATCTGCTGCAAAGAGATAAATATAAATAAGGATTTAATTGCTTATTTAAGATTATCAGGCTCGCAGTAATATAACATACATAAACATACTATAAAATGAATGAATAACCATTAAATCTAAATTCTTACTTTTTACAAATATGATGTTGCTGTAATATATTTTATTGTCGAATGGAGTTTTTCATTATTATTATTATTATTATTATTGTTATTATTGGGAGTTTGTTAATATCATGCTGTCATATAGTATATGTTTATGTTTTGAGGTGAACAATGATACTTAAAACGGTTAAAGGTCCAAATAGGCTTTCAATGCAATGTACCTTCTGTGTTTTGTTTTTTGCATAAATGTTTCCTTTCAATACCAATTTATGTAAAGATTTAGTGCTACAGAAAGGAAATCAGGCAACTCTGTTCAACCAAAGTAAAAATTGTTCTTGGAAATGAATCAGAGTGAGTTTAAATCAGAAGCACCACCTTTGTAAAAAAAAAAAAACTATATATATATATATATATATATATATATATATATATATATATATATATATATATATATATATATATATATATATATATATATATATAAAAAGACGGTCTGTGCATCTGCACAAAAAGACACCTGAGTAATTTCAGCACTGGAGTTTGATATTTAACCAAACGTAGAAAAATACATTTTTAAACTGGTTTTATTGTGAAGTGATTCCCAAACTTGTTGTTCTTCCATTTGGTGCTTGTGTTCTAGACAAACATCTTCTTAAATAATGAATCATTAATCTCGGTCCCACCTGCTTATTGTTACACATTTAGGCCTTCAGCTGTGGATTTAGCAGTAATCTCTTTCCATGTGTCCCCCCCCCCCCCCCCCTCTCCCTCCTCCTCTCAGGCCTGGAGTTCCCCTGGGGGCCGAAGCCCTTTGCAGAGGTGGTGGCGGGGCCCCTGCTCAGGAACAACAGGCAGACAACGGACAGCAGCTCTCTGGAAGGACACTACGTGGGAGTATATTTCTCAGCACACTGGGTGAGTTGGGAGGGAGAGGACGCTTTTTTTTTTTTTTCCAGACCCTTGAACTCTTAAAAACAGCAGAGAGACAACAGATTAGACCAGGACGAGGCGACTCTATTGTGCCATCAGTGTGACTCCTCTCTCCACTTCTGGATCTGTCACCACACCTCGGTGTGGCTGCAGGCTTTTGTCTTTCTGTGCTGCTGATAGGCGCCGAGGGTCACGACTCGCTGATGATCTGTCACTGATGAGACGCAGCGCTGGTCTCCTAAAGATACCCGGCACAACAGCTGCCGGAGCCGCGCCCTTAGACGGGGGCCGCTCAGAACCGTGACGCCCCAGTGCGCTGGCTCCGATCCCGAACACATTAAAAACTGGAAGAGAACTTGGTCACAAAAAGCCATCACAGCAGTGATTTCACACCACATTCAGGCTTGGCACTTGTGCAAAACTGTTATTAAAGACACTGTATTAAACAAGAGATGCCAGCACCTCAGTATGGACTTTTATTTTCACTGCAGTTTTCTATTCAAAACGAGATTTTTTTATTTTATTTTAGCAAAAACTGCAACAAAACATTCTTGTGTCACTGTTGCACTTTTTTTGTCTTTCGTTTAGTATAAAGTAATTTGATATGCATCAGATAATTACATTTAAACACTTTCTGGAATTAAATTTCTATTTTCCAGGCTAACTACAAAAAAGATAACAGAGTTTTAAAAAGGTTTCCAGAATGTATTCCTTAGCTCATTCCCTCAAGATTTTATCCATCCATCTATTCATCACTGCATCACTTTTCCATATGTCCTGTTGTCTTTCTGCCTTTTGTTTATCCATCCATCCATCCATCCATCCATCCATCCATCTATTGTCCATCTATGCATCCATCCATCCGGCCGTTGGTTTGGTCGTACATCTACCTCCATGTGTGTTGAATTGTCTTCATGTTCTTCATTTGACCATTCCTCTATCTTTGAATCAATCCATCCATTCGTTGAGCTCCCTTTTACCAGTCTCACTTCTACAGGAATAAGTTCCTGGATAGTTTGGTGTATAAATGTTGTTTTTTTTTTTTTAAATCTTGCGTTCAGAAAAGAGGGAGTGCAGACGAGGAACAAACTGAGCATGGGAACGGCTGAGATTTTTAGGCTGGTCTGTTTTCCTTCCTGCGGTCATGACACCCTTATGTCATCCTGATGCCAGCCATACCACCCCCCCCCCCCCCCCCCCCCCCCCCCCCCCTCCTGGTTGGACTGGGATCTCCAAACACACGCAGCAGAGCAAACATGTCCCTGATCTGCAGTAATGCATCAGGATTAGCAGCCGGTCTGTGTTTTAGAGCAGCTGGATACAAAACAGGAGATAATTACCAGTTTGTGGAAAGGCATTTAGTGATAAACATGTGGGAGAGTCATCCAGTAACGTAATGCGTATAACATTGTCTGTCTCTGACTCTTTTTTTGCACACAGAGTAAAAAATGGAAAAATATGACATTCGCTTTCAGTATTTTCCAGGTTGGTAGGACTACGTTAGGGGAAAAAAAGCACGGAAAAAACATTAGTATTGCTTTTTATTTAAAGGAGCCAGACTTTCTTGTAGCCTTTAAAGTGGTCCTAATCTGTAGTTCATCCTGGTACGGTTCACTTTCCTTTGATTCGGTAAAATTGAGATATGCAGACAAAAAGAAGACATGTGAGGCTTGTTGAGAGCAGCTTTTGTGTTTGACTGTCTCTAAAGATCCAGGAGTTTAAGGGACTTTTACAACCTGCTTGATTTAGGGCTTAGCTTTAAGTGGCTCAACAAAAAAAAAAAAAAGAAATGTTCCTCTATAAAAAAAATTGTTTGCTATATGATACACTCCATAAGGGATTATGGAAATAATCATACAACTGTTCAAATGTCACTCATGATTTTAGAAGATTTTACATGAAATTGTTTGCTTTTTAATAGGTTCTTTAACAAAATCAAAAATAAACACATCTTCGTTTCCAGTGATTCGAAAATGTACCATTTAAGACCCTGGTGTCTTTTATTCTTTTTAGTGTCCGCCATGCCGCAGTTTGACCCGGGTCCTGGTGGAATCCTATCGGATCATCAAAGAGTCGGGTCACAAGTTTGAGATCATCTTCGTCAGCGCCGACAGGTGAGCGTCACTCACCAAGGATGGTTTTATTTTATTTTTATTTATTTTTTATTTGTGCATCTCCCTTCTGAAAGAGGTCCTGTAATGGTAAAAGGACATTTTTCTGAGTGCTCTTTGTTTTTCGGGCCACCATTTAGGTCAGAAGAGTCCTTCAAGCAGTATTTCAGTGAGATGCCGTGGTTGGCCATTCCATATTCAGACGAGGCTCGGAGATCTCGACTCAACAGACTTTATGGAATCCAAGGTACTTAAATTTTGCAAATCTTACAGTAAGAATTCAATGCAAAAACGGATCTAAAGACAAGTAAAATGTTCTAAATGTTAGTCTATTTGTCCTTGATTTGAGCCAGTAAATAAGATTATCTGCCAATGGAATGAGTATCTTTACCCCTAAAATAAGATAATTAGGTAGACTGCACTTGAAATAAGATAATGGAGATGAATTGTTCTTATTTTAAGTGGAAAAATCTTATTCCATTGGCATATAGTCTTATTTACCTGCTCAAATCAAGGACAAATAAACTAATTTCAAGAAGATTTTACTTATTTTTAGTTCTATTTTTGCAGTGAACTAGAAAAAGTTCACTTTTTGCCACCTACAACTTGCTTATAACAGTCCATACCACGTAAATAGACTCATCAATGGCTTAGACTGCTTTATTATTATTGTATTATTGTTTAACTTATGATTTATTTTCACTTATTTGGTTATTTTCTTTGTATTTCTCTGCCGGGGAACCAACTCAGTTTTGTTGTAATGCTGCCAAAAGGGCACAATGACAAAGAAGCTTATCTCGGATAGAAGGCGCTTTATAATAACCGCCCCTGATGCAGGACCTGAAAGCTCGCTGCGTCGGACACAGATTCGCCCTGAAGCCTTAGGAATGTGGCTATCTGGCTATCGAGTTAACTGTCTCTCTGGCTGAAGCTTCTCTCCTTCACTTCCTCCTCCCCCCTGATTCCCTCCTCTGCGCCGCGGAGGATGAAGAGAGCTGGAGCTAAGGCTGGAGCTGGCTCCGACTCTGTCCTGCGAAGAATGTTAGGAATGCCCAGAGGACGAGTCAACAGCCCCCCCACCACGCGATTAAAATGCCTGCAGTCCTCGATTGGCTCCACTTCTGCAAACCTCAGTCCCAACCCCGAGTGCAACTCACTGACTCATGCGCCGTTTGTGGCCTAATGGTGTCTGTTTCTGATAAGAGGGTTTTTTTGCAAAGTAAGGAAAAGGTAATTATGATGAGAGTTTAAAGAAAAGGTCTTTTCCAGTAAAATCTACTAAAGCGGAAGGGAACAGTGAGGTCAAAAAATTTCCACGTAGCGAATAAAGTCTCAGTGGGAGAGGGGAAACGTCTGCATCACAAAGCGATAATTGACGGAAATGACCCGCACTCTTGCCCATTTCCCCCCCCCCCCCCCCTCCTCTCTTTGTCTCCCTCTCATGTCAACCTCTTTTCATCTGTCCACCCCTCCAGGTATTCCCACGCTGATTCTGCTGGACGCAGACGGTCACGTCATCACTCGACAGGGCCGCGTGGAGGTGCTAAATGACCCGGAGTGCCAGCTCTTCCCGTGGCACCCCCGACCCGTGCTAGAGCTCAGCGAGGCCAACGCCGTGCAGCTCCACGAGGGGCCCTGCCTCGTCCTGTTTGTGGGTGAGCAGAAAATGATGAAGGTTCTTCACCTTTTTTTTTTACGAATGCATAGTTCCCACACGCCTGAAATGGAAGCGATCCACGCCCCTAAACGTCCATGTCGCTAGGTCACCAGGAAATGCTGCGTAACCACGATCATCATGGCTTCCAGGTAGACAAAACGAAAGTATATTGATGCTCTTGACCAAAGTGCAAGAAGACGATACATCCACGAAATCGCTGCTGTCGGAATCGACCCGTATGAGGTGGAGGACAAAAAAACTGCCTCTAACATATTACTATGACATCTTAATTACTTAATGAACACGAAGAGTTCATACACAGTGGAGGACCTTCATTTTAAACGGATTTGGAAAGGAAGTCCGAACTCATCGTGTGAATAACAAGGTTCCGATGACTGGCAAAGTATTTAGAATAACATACACGTTCATGTCCCTCCTGGCTAGCATATACCCCGTTTACACCACCCCTTTTTAACCGTGCCGAGACCGGTCCGAGCTCGGTAATCGAGATGACTATCGAGTGTAAATGGAACGCAAACTGAACTGAACCGAGCCAGACACAACCGGACCGCTCTAAATGCAGACCAGTTCCATGTGGGGGCTCGCCCCGGTTTTTCAGTAGCCTGGTTCTCAGATAACTAAAGCCCCATTTACCCTTGTTAAACCGAGCCGAGACCAGTCTGAGCTTGGATAAGTTAACCAAGCTGAGACGACCGTTTACACACCACACTATGCCGGTTCCTTGGTTGCTCCTCGCCTCCTAGTGACGATCTGCGTTACTACCGCTCTCTGGGATTGAAGGCGGGACCGAGCAAATCAGAATGGCGGCGCCCGTAACATTCAGGAAGTTATGGTTAGACAGAGTCGGCTTTTGGGACGTGGATAAGACAAACGAACGTCTAATAAGGATTTACAGACGCAGGAAACAACGACAGACGCTGAGGTTCATCACACTGCTAAGCAGAATCATCTCTGGAAATAGTGTGGCATGGTAAGGAAGCTAGTATTATTATGAATGTCTGAAATTTGTCTTAATGGGGTGTGAATCGGGACGTGCAGCCAGACACGCCAGAAAAACCGCGGACAGTCAGCTGACTGTAAGGGGATGACGCGGTCTGCTCATGCACTCTTCGTTATCATATAACCGGGATAAAAAAAATAAAATAAAAAAAAAAACAGGCCGAGACCTGCTCAGGAACTGGTCTGCATTTAGCACGGTCCGGTTATGTTTAGCGTGGTCCGGTTCAGTCTGCTGACCATTTACACACAAGAGTTATCTCAGTTACCGAGCTCGGACTGGTCTCGGCTCGGTTAAAAAAAGTGTAGTATAAACGGGCCTAAAGAGCCAGCTGACATTTCAGACATTCATAAAAATACTAGCTTCCTTACCGTGCCACACGGTTTTCAGAGATGATTCTGCTCAGCAGTGTGATGAACCTCAGCGTCTGTCGTTGTTTCCTGCGTCTGTGAATCCTTATTAGACGTTCGTTTGTCTTATCCACTTCCCAAAAGCCGACTCTATCAAGTAAATTCACCAAAAGTTGCCGTCTTCACCTGACTCTCCGCAAACAGCGAAATTTAACCAAACATAACTTCCTGAATGTTACGGGCGCCGCCATTTTTATTTGCTTGATTTCCTCCTTCAATCCAAGAGAACAGCAGTACCGCAGATCGTCACTAGGTGGCGAGGAAACAAAGGAACCGAGATAGCGTGACGTGTAAACGGTCGTCAGAACGAGGCTCGGCTTGGTTAACTGATCCAAGCTCGGATCGAGCTCGGCATGGATCGGTTTAACAAGGGCAGTGTAAATGGAGCTATATACGAGCTACATTAGCTTAGCTATTAGCTGGTGCTACAGTTAATGACACTGATATTTCTCTCGGTATAGTGTTGTGTATGTACAGTATGTATAAGCTCAGCCGTTTCAGAAGCGATTTTTGCCCACAAACATGGCGGTAAATAACAGAGTGCCCAGATATGTGGGGTCACGTGAGAACAAAGTATACAAAATGTGATCCTGGACAGACATTTCAGCCTGTAGCTGTGCAGGGACATACGTGACACGCCCTGCAGCTGTAATCACAGCGAAAGGTAGCCCTTTGGTAATGCTGTCGCCGTATTTGTTTAGTTGATTATCAAGTGGAATGGGAACCAGACTTGATGACTTTAGAAAACTCAGGAAAGATAGGATGGATGCACAACGACGACCCTCTGAATGTGAGAGCCCACCGGCGTCTCTCCGGATCAAACTAAACTATTAAAACAAGACAAAGAGCGTCTGTGCAGCTTTTCTTTCATCTCCTCCCTTGTGCCGCAGTCATCTATGCTCCTCATGTTTTCCCTGCTGTCACTGAGCGATGTGTTTTCATTCCCTCTTCAAGCAGTTGTCTTCAAACTTCTAACATCATGCTGTGATTGTAAGGTTTTTTTTTCCTTCCCTTGTTAAGATGCTGAGGAGGAAGGTGAACTGGAGCCAGCCAAGGAGTTGATTCAGCCAATCGCGGAGAAGCTCATGGCCAAGTACAAAGCCAAGGAGGAGGAGACGCCGCTGTTGTTCTTCGTCGCTGGAGAGGTGAGACGACACGCACCAAGCAGGACGCTGAACTTTGATTTTTAATGACATCCAACATTTCTGACTTGTTTTTAAAGCTTTGTGAATCTTTTGACTACAAAACAAACACTTAAAAGCTTTTGTCGTCATGCTGAAATCTGCAGGTGATGGCAACCTGCTTTTGTTTCCAACTTAGACATATTTCAGATTCACGTTTATCATTTTTAAGATCAGAGAGCTTTTTATGTAGTTTGTTTTAATGATTTTAAAAAAAAAGAAACTGGTGCAGCAGGGCCGGGTTTGAACTTCATCATTCAAGGATGAACAAATTGGCTCTGCTTTTAACAAATGGTCTTTCATTGCTCTTTTCACCTCATGAACATAATATTGAATTTTGGGTTTACATCCCTTTTTAGTTAATATTTTTGATTTCATGAACAACAGTTATGCAGCTTCCTCTTAAAGGTATACTATGCAACCGGGGTTGATTTTCCAGCGAGGCTCCCCCCAGAGGGCGAAAGTAAAAGTGCACTGTCGTAAAGATGCTCAGCTGTTCTGGGTTCTCCATCAAGCCAGGCGCGGTTGTTTTGAGCTTAGCAGACAGGCGAACGCAACGAAAAGTGGAAAAAACGGCAGTACAAACAATGACTAACACAGTGAAGGTATGAACATCAAGCTTCCCGCAGCGCTATCTTGGCGAGGCCGCTGCCGCCGCCGCCGCCGCCGCCGCCTCGCCAAGCCGCGGCCCCTGCCGCAGCCCCTGCCGCAGCCGCCTCGTCCGTTTTATTATTATTATTATTATTTTTTTTATTTTTTTTTTTATGTTGGCGAGACGCTACCGCCACCGCCTCGCCAAGCCGCGGCCGCCGCCGCCGCCTCGCCGCGGCTGCCGCGGTAGCGTCTCGCCAACATAAAAAAAAAAAAAAAATAATAATAATAAAAATAAAACTCGATATGCTTGCATGTTTATGTTGTTGCTTTCGCGCGTGCATATAGTGAATGGCAGGGAAAAAACACATGGAGTTCTCCCCGTAAAGCAAGACTTCTGTGGGTGCGGGCCGTGAGCTCTTGCTCTTGCAAGTGCGGTATTTCCCCCACAGACCCCCAGGGCGGCCGAGAAAACCTTTGTTCGACCTGAAATGACTCATTTAATCATCCAAAATGGTATGGAACACATTAATTAACTGAAAAATGTTGCATAGTATGCCTTTAACATATTTTCAGTGAATCTTTACTTTTGACGTTTATCTAGAAGCTCCTGGTGTGTTTCAGATGTTGCACTCAGTCTGAAGTGCTTCTATGGTCTGCATTTACCTCCATCCATGAGATCTGACCAGCTCCGCCCCGCAGCATGATGCTGCTGTGGGGATGGTAGGTTTAGGTTAATCTGTGGCATTTGAGTTTTGGTTTCTTCGTTGCTATTCTTGGCAATAGAAATAATTGAAAATATTCTTTAAAAACGTAAAACATTGCTTGTCCTGCTGGCCTCATGAATGTTTTTTGTTTTGTTTTTTTACTAAAGAATAAGGCAAATATGTGTTTTGGATGGATGTGATGGACAAAAGAATGAATAAGAATTTATAATCGCAGTTTGGTTTAAAACTCTACTAAGATTTTAATGAGCAAGAAAGTAGAAGTATTCGTTTGTGTAGCCAATAGGAGCAACAATATTTCAATTGTTCCCAAGCGTATAAATTAGAGTCAGTCTCTAGTGCCAAATAATAATTACCAAACAAATCTGTTATTAGTCTTCACATACTAAAATATAATCCCACATATTTGTTTTTATATGATGTGTATTAGGCCAGTAAATGTACGTTTAAAAAAAAAAGTTATGCTCTGAGCAGCAAAGATCCAGAGCTGTGGGTCTCTGTTGAAATGGCGTCATTTGGAGTATCTGTGACCATCACTTTAACGCTCGCTTTGTGAGGATGAGACCTGGAGCGCTGCACAGCAAACGTTGTTTCACCGGTTAATCTGTTAACCAGGCATCCTCTCCTCCAGGGGCCGTTTCAGGTCATTTTTGAGGGGTGCTTCGGAAACTATTTTATGAGACAGCCTTGTTTCAAACCTAAGAGTTACGATATATAGTTTAGATATCACATAAAAAAATTACACCAAATAAACCTGTAAGGTATGACTGTAATAGTCGGGTCCGGTTGTCGTCAGTCTTAATTCTTTGCGGCAATCCTAATATTCAGGTTTGACTTTTGAAATCGGCTTTTATTTTTATTTTGAAAGTGACTGCCTGTTTTTCTGTTTGTGGGAAGCTGGCTGCTGCTGCGCCGTCACCCGTGTGGTGTGCAGAGGGAAAGAGCTCTTCTCAGTTAAACAAAGTTTCTGGGAAATTTGAGTTGCTTTCAAGAAATGTCAGTGTATGCCAAGAAGAATGACTGAAGCTGGTTTAACAAAAACACAAACACTGGAGTGTGTATTTCCTGAAGTCACAGTAAAATGGTGAACTGTTTTTAATGGACTATATTTTCATCTGAGGCTTTGCAATTAACACTGAGAGAGAAGCTATTTTTATTTATTTTTTTTAAACAACCACATGTTCTCATCAGGCGGTTTATGGAAAATCTAAATTTGCAATAAATAGATATTTGTTTTTGTTCAAACTATGATACAGTTCCTTACCTGGTTACTTTAAACAGTCAGTTGTTGTCATATATAGATAAAAATCACATTTACTGCAGTATAAAATTTATTTTTAGAATGGTTTAAAGATGCACCGGTCCAGCTTTTCATGACTGATAGTAATGTCAAGTTTTCTTTGAGAATCTAGAAGAAAAATTTACCACATCACCCAACCGAAATATGCAGGAAATTACAAAACTATCCACGTTTATATTTTAGAGCATGTCGCTAATATATCAAAAAGTATTCATCAAAGCAAAAAAGACATAATGCATCACAGGGCGTGATGATTGTTTATTCATTTATGTGGCAAAAAACAGAGCCAGTTCTTAGTTTTACTAAATTTAATGCATGGGGGGGAAAACTGAGATTCCCCTCCACACCTCCGTGGTAAACATTGCACATGTTGGATATTCATAATGTTTCATGTAAGCAAGTTATTGACAGGAGAGAGTGATTATTTATGGTACAGGCAATAAAGTTAACCTATTTAATGCAACGCTTCATATTTTTTCCCGCTTTTGTTATAGTTTCTTAACATTTGTTCACCTACTGATGATTTTATAACTCGGATACCTCATGTATGGTGAAGTAGAGCAAAGTTCAGCTTTTTAATATAATGTAAAACAACATTAGCCATTGTTTCTGGATTGTTTTAGTCAAAAGCCCCCGTTTGTTGCTCACTGGGGAGATTAGCACCCCTACAGGTCAGGTCCTAGAAGACGCCCCGGCTCTTCTCCCACATACTCCTTGCTCAAGATCAACCTTCATGATGGCAGAACTCCCTCTTTATCGTGTTGTTATGTCTTGACCTTTCTGGAGTCGCTGGAGTTCGCCGCAGCAGACTTAATTACTTAATTACCTTATAATTTAGTCTCCTCAGTCCTGCTTCTCTCTGCCTTCTCCTGGTTGTCGCTCTCCTCAGCCAGCTGGTCGAGAAGCAGCGCTTACTTTTCTCAGTTACTAAAAAAGCAGACTCAGGTTTCAGCTGCATGTCACCCTGCCTGCTCAGCTCCTGTGCCTTAAAGCAACACAACACGATGGGATTTTTTTCTGACTAGAAAAGACCGTTCCTCATATCGTCTGTGTCAGGTCGAATAAAAATGCTGGCCCACAGACAACAAAGAAACATTGTTTCTCTGGAGCTTGTAGTGGTTCACGAGCTTCTCTTCTGTACGTTTTTGGCGTTTGATTCCCTCGTGGCACACAGCCTGAGCCGTGCGTCCATGTAGAGCGGGTTTATTTTCCCGGTTGAAGTTTAACCGGTGATAAAATCACCAGGTTTGCTTTCCAGATTGGGTTCACAGTCGGGTATTAGTCCTCGCTCCAAAGGTTCAGTGCAGCTTCCGGGCTTTGGGCCCAGAGTCCTTCACTCAGCCCTGGGTTTGCCCCGGTTGTCACCAGGTTTGTTGCCAAGCCAGCTGCTGGGATTCTGTCTCAATAATAAGGCATCAGGCTGGCGGTTCTTCCGAGAAGAGGCCATTCAGACTATTTTACCCACATGAAGAAAGGCACACTCCTGCTCTTAGAGCCCTGATTTATAATCTCGCACTTCATTACTTTAGTCTAAGGTAATCGTGGTCGATAGTTTTGTGGGTTTGCTCTTGTGTGAGTAAACCAGTCATCAAACCCAAAAGAAAAACTTTTTTTAAATGATCACAATGTAAATTGAGGAATTGCTGAAGGCTTTGGCTTTTGTAATATACCTTTTTAAACAGTTAGGTGGAGAGTGTGCACCGCCACGGTCTTTTTGATCCCTGTGCTGTTACTCTTATTTTAATAAGTGGAGGAAATGTTATGCAACCGTAAGGTGGGCAGCAGTGACATTTGAAGTACATAAGTTTACATTCACTTATCATGGAAACTGATGACTTAAGATCATTGAACCTTTTATTGATGCATTTAAGCCAGTCTTTAATGCATCTCATCAAAGCAAGACATTTCTACCTAGATTTCTCTTGATTTTTCTCAAATAAATGCAAACACTAATATTTGGTTAAATGTCCCTTAGATTTAGAATCCGCTTTAATGGCCAAGTTGGCTCATACAAGTCATTTTACTACATTTCTGCTTTGTTCTCAATGAAGTTTTTTTCAGTACAAATATACAACAAAGAATTATTTTTTTATTTTTCTTGAAAATGTATAGATGTTTTTACAAAACAGGAAGATATGGTTGGATTGCTGCAAATAAGCATGGCATCGATCTGGGTGCTTTAACAGTTAATCAGAGACACAGTCTTGGGGAAGAAACCGTCTCTGTGGTGGCTGGTTGTTGTAAATGGTGCTGTGTAGCGCTGATCTGAAAGTAAACGTCTAAGCAGACTGTGTGCAGGATGTGTGGGGTCTGCTGAGATGTTAGCTGTCCTATTCCTTACCATAGACCTGTACAAGTCCTAGACGGAGGGAAGGTCAGCCCCAGACCCAATTGTTCATTGTAGTACGGGCCTGTCCTTATTCGTGGATGAGTCAAACCCAACAATGATGGATGTGCATAAAACAGGTTGAGTAATGAAAGTGTAGAAGATAACCAGCAGCTCTTGTGGACGGTTGTACTTCTTGAATTGCCACAGAAAGTGCAGCCTCTGCTGAGCCTTCTTCTGAACAGTCTCTGTGTGAGGACCGTCTCAGGTCCCAAGAAAGGGAGGTTCCCTAGGAACAGTGATGGTGAGGGTAGAGAGTGGGGCGGAGGTGGAAGGCCACCGTCATCTCCACTGTCTTTAGCGGGTAAATCTACTGGTCATTCTTTTGTCAGTCAGGAAGCTGGTGATCCATTGACAGGTGGGGGCTGGCGCTGTGAGCTAGACGAGCTTCTGTTTGTTGTGTTGAAGGCCGAGCTGCAGTCTTCTAACAGGATCATGGCGTACGTTCCTGGGTGGTCGAGGTGGTGCAGGACGAAGGTCTGTGATCTCCTCCGGATGCTTCAACACCAGTCACTCAGGATGTGGTGACCACCGACAAGGGCTACAGACATTTAGTCATTTAACCCGTTGATGGTGCGTTTCTTTGGGACTGGGTCGATGGTCCCTTGTCTGTATGAGATTACCTCATGCTTCAGAGACTTGTTGAAGGTCTCAGTGAAGATGAGGACGCCAATTGCTCATTGAAAGTGCACATGCATGACTTAAACTTAGACTTAGACAACTTTATTGTCATTTTGTATGCACAGAGTGCATCCAGAACGAAATTTTGTTTGCATACAGCTTGAAATTTAGATTACAGGATAAGATAAAGTTACAGGGTAAAGTGCAGCAGTGATTTAACAGTACAACAATTGAAATGTAAAAACAATGCAGGATAAAGAGACAGTGTGTGATCTCAGTGTACAGGTGAGTAATTCTTAAAAACCATTTGTATGTGCGGAAATGATTTGTGCAAGAATGCATCTTAGAGAGGGAGACATTGTCCAGTCATGGAGCTTTCCTGGTCTTTTGACACTGAAAGTGTCCATTAACATCTTCCTCAGTGATCTTAAATCCAGATAAGGGTTCAGGGGGCGAGGGTTGTTTGAGCATTTGTGTCAGCGAGTTGTGGCCAAGTTGGTGGGAAGTGTGACTGGCTGCTTTTCTGCAGTACAAGCTGTCAAGGTCATCTACCAGATGAGGATGCTGCTCGGGATGGGGAGTCAGGCTCATGTAGGCAGTGATGTTTCACAAAGCATTCCACACTGCTGGTGGGTCGTTAGCTGAGGAGATGTTTTTTAGCTTCTCCTTGTAGTTTCTTAGCTGCCTTGATGTCCGTGATGAGCTCGTGGCTGGCCTGCTATTACAGAGCCCCGGTCCCCACTGACGTAACCTCTTCACTGTTCCTGAGCAGGTTCCTCAGGTGTGATGTGAACCATGCTTCATTTTTAAGTTCTGAAGACGGAAGACTACCTCCAAAATTCACCTCAGGATAACAGCTAGATTGTCGACAAATTGTTGAAGGCTAGATATAAATGGGTTACCAAATAGCAAAGGATCTCAAACACACATTTAAACTGGCTTACTGATGGATAAATGAGGCCAGAAAGAGCATTTCTAGTTTATTTTTTTTAATGGACATAACACATATACTCATTGCTATTGCTCAAACCACAAATGTATTTTCCTTACAAATGTGGCAAAATTAAAAGGGACAAAGTAGCTTTCCAACAGTTTAAGATCCGTGGCGTAGTTACAACAAAGACGTAACGGAGCTCAAATTTCCTCACTTTTTGTCCGACTTTATTTAGTCGGACGTAATGTACAGCGGCAGCCCTTTGCAGCTGCGGTATTGCACACGCTGGTATTGTAATACCAATTTCAGATGTTGTGCAGCGTTATTACATTTTGCCTTTTAATGTGTCATTTATAAGTTGTAAAATAAAGAATGGCCCATTGTGTTAAGAAATATTGTCCCTTGGGACATTAATGTGTTGTTAAAAAAAAAAAAAAGGATGCTGTCCATCCTCTGGGGACATGGTTGAAGGTTTTTTTTTTGTTTTTTGTTTTTTTAACCCTCAGCTGAGATTTTTGTTAGACTTATCAAAGGCCATAATAATCCTGCTGTGGTCTCTTAGCGGTAAACACCCGATGCCGGGCAGCAGTGAGGCCTTTTTTCTGTTTTTTGTTCTTATATAGTGTTTGAGCTGCAGAGAACAGGCAGTGAGGGGGGCGGAGGGTCGGGGTGGGGGGGGGGGGTTGTCTCTGGAAAGGCCGCGCCTCAGGAGGAGCAGTTTACACAGGCAGGGTAACCAAACAAAAGAAAGATGCACGACTTCCTATGGAGGCCAATGCTGACGTAGAGATTAGATCTTCTCGCGTAGGAAAGGCTGGAGGGGTCGTAGTGACAGATTGTGGTTTCTCCGCGCTGCTTGCCTGTGCGATCCCTCATCCATGCCTCATGTGGCTGTAAGAGAGCCTGAGAGGGAGTGGGGTTTTATTTGAAGCAGGAGGATATAGCAGTATTTCACCAGGAACAATGCCTGTCTTCAGTGACTGCTTCCATCTGTGAGCATTAAATGGTCACCGTTCGGTGACTCGCAGTGCAATAAAACGGGCTCCATTCAGAGGAAGAAACCACACAGCAGCTCATCTGTTTCTAGTTTTACAAAAGCAGAGGTCACCAGCTTTATCCTGGCATACTTATCCTTTTTAGGTAGCGGCACGCCAAAGGTACACAATGAAAGTCTCTGCTCTGATTGCTTGCTTTGATCTGTTTAGCTGGGATTGCTAAAGGTCTTCTGATAACAGACCATCAGAGAGCTGTGGGCTTGAGTAAGGGGGGGAAATGCGTCTTAAATACAACAGAAAACGCATCTAAAGTCGCCTCACTAAAGAGAAAGTCAATAATAAGCTCAGAATGCCACATAAATCAGTAACCTTAGCTGTAACCTCACAGGGAATGGTTCTCTCACAAGAGCCGCTCTTTGTCGCAGTGCCACCTTCTGGCCTCGTCTTGTAACTTCAGAACTTAATCTTTTCCATATGAAACCGATTTCTTTTTTTTCTTTTTTATCTCGGAGTCTACCTCTGAGCCAACAAGTTAAGCTGAGAGGGGAAATCAGGTCAGGAGGAGGAGGAAACATCCATTCTCTGTTGGATCAACAATGTAGCTTAACTATTTGTCAGGTAGGCAACACTTTGATCCACAGGAGCCTGTGTTCAGACTGATGGTGGGAGATGTCTGCCTTGTACCTGAAAGATCAAGGCCTGCTGTTATAGAGCTGTTTTTTTTTTTTTTATTGAAGTGAACTGTTTGACCTTACTGGGAGATATTCCACTTGATGAATGGATCTCTGTGCAGGCAGGGAGGCAGATGTGGAAGTTCTTCCAGCTGCAACTAAAACTGAATCTTTAAGCTGTCATTTTTTTTCCCCTTCTTTATTTCTTTTATTGCAATCTCAATAATTAATAAATAATGGCTTAAACTTGCTTGAAAGGCACACCAGTGGCACAGGGGTAAGGTGCGTGGCCCATGTACGGAGATCTTAGTCCTCGACAAGCTGCCCACCTCAGGTAGCCCCCATGGGCCACATGTGGTTCCCACCAGCCTGTTCTAAAAATAGCACAGCTCATCAGCCAGGTGCATCTAAATTGTAATGTTGTTTCGTTGCTCTTTATTTCTAACCACACATTTTTATACATTTAAAATGTCGATCTAAAAACAAAAACATGAATTAATTTATTTTTCTTACTCATCTAGTTCAAAAGTCACTACTGTTAACCCTCTAAGACACAGTACTAATGAAGCAGCTCTGTTTAAAAAAAAAAAAAAAAAAAGTGTTGGTGGCCCCTGCTTTAGACATAACTGCAGAAGAATTTGAATATTCACTACATTGAATACAATTTCCACATCATACCCCTAAAACGTTTCCTTATTTTGTCGTTTTACAAACAGTAGCTCCACTGAGCTTTATTGGAATTTATGCGCTACACCAAACAAATTAGTGCAAATCTGTAAAATTAACCTTTTTAATTTTTTTTAAACAAAGACACCTGCAGTTAAAGCTGTAGGTGTTTTTTTTTTTTTTTTTTTGGGGGGGGGGGGTGTCTCCACCTGCTTGTACATCTAGAGACTAAACTTGTTGGTTGTTCCTCTTTGCAAAAATGACTCAATGGCAGCCATATTGGATGGGAAAATGGTGCAATTTTCAGGTTGGTGCGGACTTTGACTGGGCCATTTTAACACATGAATGTGCTTTGATGATCTGCAGTCAGACTTTATATTCTTGGCTGCTCCCCAACAGCCATAATAACTGCTTACATTATAGTAAACGTTTCACTGGTTGTGATCCAACCACTAATTGTTTACACCATTTCCAAATACTAAGGTAACTTGCAGATGCCTTAGCTGGGATGTTGCTGCAATGTAATATGCCTATTACATACTGTATTATCATACATTATGTAAATATGGCATTTTCTATTTTTGCGTGTTATATAGATAGGCTGAAGTTTTTTCCACTGTCAAATAGTTTTTCCCTTTGTTCAATATTTACTCTGGCATTTAACCATATCTTGGTGTTTCTTTGAAGCTAACTTTGGAACAGACCGGTTTGCTCTTTTTTTTTTTTTTTTGTCCTCATTGCTATAATTGTGTGTAACTGTCCGTGTGTCGCCACTGTCACACCCGGATTCCCCCACTGCGGGACAATAAAGGAATTCTTTGATCCAAACTGTGTCATTGTAGCTCTGCCCGTGTGTTTAGTGTCGACATCCTGTTGGAAAATAAACCTCCACCTGTTACTCAACTCTCTGGCAGCCTCCTGTAGGTTTTCTTTTCCTCGTATTTGCGCCATCTTTCCACCAACTCTGAATAGCTTCTCCGTTCCTGTTGTTGAAAAGCATCCCCATAATGGTGTTGCCACGATATTTGTTTAGACTGATGTTCAGTGTTACTTTTCTACTGCACAAGGCCTTTTGAATGTTGGATAACGTGTTCTCATATGACCAAAGCACCTTTTTCCACATGTTCGCTGTGTCCTTTACAAAATGTCTTGTAGGAAACGGTAAATGGGACTTCCTTCCACCGTCTTTCAACAATGGCTTTATTCTTACCATACCACCTTTCTATTTCTAAAGCACTTTATAATAACAAAGGTCATCAAAGTGCTGTACGTGCAACTGCAAATAACAGTAACATTAAATTAGACGAGTAAAACACAGACAAGCTAAAACAGAAAAATAAGATATTTAAAATGTATTCTTGACACTGTGCCATACAGGGCAGGTTTATGGAGCGCGTGATTTATCGTTATGCTGTTAAAGCATTGGCGCACCTGCAGTTCCTCCAGAGTTAACATGGGCCTCTTCTCAAATTATTGCTTTTCTTGCCCGTCTTGTCAGTGTAGGTGGACCTGCATTTTCACATGTTGAACTGCACTGCAAAAGGGAGGTAAAAATAGGTAAAAGTAGGTAAAAATCCTCTTGAAATTAATGTATTTCTCATTGATTTGAGCTGGTAAATCAGACTATTTGCCAATGGAATAAGATTGTTGCACTTGAAATAAGATGATGGAGATGAATTGTTATTATTTTAAGTGCAGGATATCTAATTATCTTATTTTAGGGGTAGACATTCTCATTCAATTGGCAAATAGTCTTATTTAGCTGTTCAAATCAAGGAAAAATATACTAATTTCAAGAAAATTTTTACTTACTTTTAGTTCCCTTTTTGCAGTGTGAATGGTAATCCGTGAGATGTTTAGGATATTGTATGTTGGGACGTGTCTTGGTGTCTCGTGACTTTTATATTTTCAACATTGTCGATGTTTTTTTTTTTCCCACTGTCTCTTTAGATGTTCTGCTTTGACAAAAAAGTTTAAATTGAGGCGATCCTAAGGAGGGGAAAAAAAAGACTATAATGCAGGACCTACTTTTGGTTCCTCTTGGTCCTTCAACGCATGTGGATGTTTGACTAGTAAGCAGAAACTCTGAGGTCTCAGTGGACAGGACGCCTGAAGCAAGACGCGGGGAAGTTTCACATTCTCTTCCAAGGAGTGTGCAGTAATAAAGCTGGCGTCAGGCAGTTCACAAGTTTTATGAGGATATCTGATGAGATTAGTCCAAGAAAACGTTCCTTTTCATTAAAGGCGTGAAGATGTACTTTAAGAGACATAAACAGTAAAATACTCAGATTGAGCCATAATTCAACTCCTTTTTTTCAACATAATCCAATTCCAGGAGGCCGAGTGAGTTTTTGTTTTTTAGCATTTTAGAGTGAGTCTAGCATGTTGTCTGAATTCCCAAACCAGATTGTAGTTTAAGGGAGTCGAGTTCACTGCAAAAATGAACCTAAAAGTAAGTAAAATTTTCTTAAAATTTGTATATTTTCCCTTGATTTGAGCAACTGAATAAGACTATTTGCCAGTGGAATGAGTATTTCTACCCCTAAAATTAGATAATTAGATATCATGCACTTGAAATAAGATGATGGAGATGAAATGTTCTTATTTTAAGTGCAAAGCTCTTATTCCATTGGCTAATTTAGCTGCTCAAATCAAGGAAAAAACACAAATTTCAAGAAAATTTTACTTATTTTTAGTTCCTTTTGCAGTGAGGTAAGAAATTTTAAGTCCTGAATAAGTTATGGTTTTCTCGTTATGCATTCTTATTCTATGTTAAGGGGAAAAAGGAAAGTATACCCTCAATCAACCAGGTTCTAAATTAACCAGAATCTGCTGTCTAATAGAAATTTCAGAAAAGTAAAACGTTTTCCAAGCCAACTACTTCATGCAATCTTCATGCAAGGAGTCCAACTCGCTAACATGATGTAACACCGTCCTCTCCTCCTCTGCAGGACGACATGAGCGACTCGCTGCGGGACTACACCAACCTCCCCGAGGCCGCCCCCCTGCTCACCATCCTGGACATGTCGGCTCGCGCCAAGTACGTCCGCGACGTGGAAGAGATCACGCCGGCCGTCGTGGAGCAATTTGTTAACGAGTTCCTGGCCGAAAAGCTCAAACCGGAACCCATCTGAAGAGAGGCTTCGAGCTGGAAATGGACTGAAATAAGACTGTCACCCAACCCAGATCTGTTCACACACCCCTCTCATTCACCTTCCCCTCCTGACTGTTGGATATAAAAATGTCTCCTTGCATTTTAACAATTTTTTTTAAGACCATTTTCCTCTATTCATGGAGTCCTCTCTTTCTCCCGTGGTGCCTTGCATAGTCCATACAGTAATATATGAGGAGATTGTTTTTTTCTTGTCTTTTTTTTTTTTTATACACACACAATAGCATTTCTGAGATGTAGAGACAACCTGGGGATCACCCAGAGGACCTACTTATTAAAGCTGACGTTTTGCTTTCTGTTTTCACTGCAAGATCCGTGTTGCTTTATGTTCCCCCTGAATGACGCTGAGGAAGAACGAAATGCAGTAACTCGCCTGTTATAGCAGAGGGTCACTTGGATGTAGCTGTAAACCTATTTAAATTAAAACCACGACGGATGCCGGATGACTTAGACTCATGTGGGGCGGAGTGTGTCGCCAGTTGTTAGTGGTGCTTTAGTCTCAAAGTCGTTTTGAGGATTTTCTGTGAAGGTCCCCGAATGAAAAAGGACAGGATGTTTCTGAGGCCACGTAAAAAAATAAAATAAAATGGCATTTTGGAGAAGCGTCGAATGTATAAACTCTTATACTCTGTTACTTCAGTCATGACCTCTCTTAACACATTAAAAACTCACTGGCAAGCACACAGCTTTGTTCTAAGTTTTATTAACTTTTGGAAGATGCACACCAGTTACTTTGGCTTAAGTCCAGGTTAATCTCATTATATACACACATGTACAACCCTAGATAATTCACTGCAAAAACGGATCTAAAAATAAGTAAAACTTCTCTTAAAATTAGTGTTTTTGTCCTAGATTTGAGCAGGTAAATAAGATTATCTGCCAATGGAATTAGTATTTTTACCCCTAAAATAACATAACTAGATATCCTGCACTTGAAATAAGACTTTGAAATAAGAGAATTGTTCCTATTTTAAGTGAAAAAATCCTATTCTATTGGCAGATCATCTTATTTACCTGCTCAAATCAAGGAAAAATACACTAATTTTAAGAACATTATACTTATTTTAAGTTCAGTTTTTGCAGTGTTCAAACAGTTTTAAAGTGATTTAAATCTAACATGAAGTGAAAAAGAGCACAAATGTTTTGAACATTTATCATTAATTACAACCTAAATGGAAATAGAAAATGCTTGGTCGTAGCAATGTTCCAGTAGACAAATTATGTTAATTGATCATCAATTAATCGACGGTTTTTGTGTAAAAGCGGGAGCTTTGACAGTTTGTTGGTCCGGACCATGCAGGTGTCTGTTGCAGGATGCCGAGAAAACATCAGCGATGATCTTCCAGAAGCAGTTGATGCTACCCAGTCATCTTTTATGGAATTAGAAGTCCGTCATTTAACAGCGAGAAAATGTAGGTTTAATAGCTGCAAAGAGCAAACTTACAACATAAGAAAAAATGATTTATTATAACTAGCACATGAGAAATTAAAGAAGTGTGCAACTGAGGGTGATTTATTTTTAGTTTTTTAAGAAGTGTGCAAGACATGTATATGTATACACAAAAAAATAAATAAAAAATGCAAAAACAAGGGATGGGAGCAGTGATGGTTATAAAGCCAACGGCTGCTGAGAGGAAGGATTTGACAATGACAATCCTTTGCGTGCCGAAGATCCAGTAGTGTGTCACTGAAGGAGCTCTCCAGCTGTGCAACAGCAGGACTTGGAGACCCGCCCACACTGCCCAAAGAACCATCACCTGGTTTAATGACATTGGTACTGTTGTGCCTTGAAGCGGCAAACAAAGAAGGCTTCCTTTAGCAGAACCACAGGCTGATCTCCTCCGTGCCATAATCAACATTAACAAAGATCCTTAAATTATTTTACTTTGTCGTAAATCTAAGAGATTTCCTTTTTTAAATTGAATTACCAAATTAAATTCACTTTACCGTGTTATTAGTGAAATGTACTCAGGATCTCGTTGGTTTAAAAGCTGGTTTTGGGGGACAGAAAAACTCTCCTAAATGTATTGCTTAGGTTTTTTTTGTTTTTTTAAAAGGACAACCAAAACACAAAACCTAGCACTTTTCTTTTTAACATGCCTAAAAAATCCTAATAATTGCCCAAACTTGGCTCTAAATTAAAACTACTATAATATACATTTAAAAGTTGACATTTAATGAACATTTTGTACATTTTGGTTGAAATTTGGGCTTTTATTGCAGACAGGACCTTTAATTATACAGTATAAACAGTATACACATTCAGTTTGACCCTGAACGATCGGCCTTGGCCGGTCTCTTTTTCCCAGTGGTCTGCTGAAGCTTCACCAGCTGCCTCCTACCCTCAAACAAAATGATACTGGCAGCCATGGCTGAATTCAAACTGTCCACACCTGGAACGACGGGAATAAAGAGTCTGTGACCGTGGGTTTTCTCTGCTAACTGGACCGCCTGCATGCTCAGACCGTGTGTCTCTCCGCCTATCACAAGAGCAGAGGGACTCTGAGCCCAGTTCTCGTGGTACAGTTTGGTTTCCACCCTGGGGAGGGAAAGACCCTCATCCTCCGAGTCAGAATCCGAGTCCGAGTCCGAGTCGTATTCTGCATGCTCCGTCTTCTTCCTGGTGGCTGATGAACTGACCCAGCCGTAATCTCCCGGTTTGGAGAGCTTGTGAGTCCCATCGTCCTCTGCATCTCTTCTTAGGTGGTGACCATGGTGGGAATTGTCAGCCACGTGCACGGTCACCGGCTGAGGGAAATGGTTTCCGATCTCCTCCCAGTCCAGATTGGAGTGGACGGGGAGCCGGAAATGGGCGCCCATGGCGGCACGCAGGACTTTAGGCTCCCAGGCATCAACGCAACCTGTTGATACATTAACAAAACACTTGGGGTTACTAAAGACAAAATCAATGTAATAATTATGAAAAATAATTACAGAACAATATCTGTATTTTCAGATTTTATTTTCTATCCCAAAAGTGATAACATGTATAAAACCATTTGTCCTTTACCTGTTTATCCCTCCATACGCCTATCTATGATTGTCAGACTTTCCTTTCTATGTCAGTCTTTAAAACCTGCACAAAACCATTTATTGCATATATTGGACCTTCATGCACTGCAAAAAGGGAACTAAATGCAAGTAAAAATATCTTGAAATTTGTATTTTTCCTTGATTTGAGGAGCTAAATAGGACTATTTGCCAATGGAATGAGTATTTTACCCCTATATATCTATATATATCTATATATATATCTATATATATCTATATATATATCTATATATATATATATATATCTATCTATATCTATTTATCTATATCTATATATATATATATATCTATATATATATCTATATATATATATATATATCTATATATATATATATATCTATATATATCTATATATATATATATATCTATATCTATATATATCTATATCTATCTATATCTATATATATCTATATCTATATATATCTATATATATCTATATATATATCTATATATATCTATATATATATCTATATATATATATCTATATATCTATCTATATCTATTTATCTATATCTATATATATATATATATCTATATATATATCTATATATCTATATCTATATCTATATCTATATCTATATATATATCTATATATATATATATAGATATATATAGATATATATAGATATATATAGATATATATATATCTATATATAGATATCTATATATAGATACCTGAAATAAGATGATAGATAACCTGCACTTGAAATAAGATGGAGATTAACTGTTCCCTATTTTAAGTGCAAAAATCTTATTCCATTGGCAAATATCCTGAAAATTAGTGCAATCTACTGTGATTTTTAGAGTGATTTCTAGAACGAAATTTCGTTCTGTACGCACTTTGTGCATACAAAATGACAATAAAGCTATCTATCTATATAGTCCGATTTAGCTGCTCTAATCAAGGAAAAATACACTGACTTCTAGTTCCCTTTTTGCAGTGTGCATACATAAATATTTTTGCCATGCACCGTTTCTAGACTTCCTCACTTTTTTTTCTATCCATTTGCTAAGAGCTGTATAGAGCCTGTGGTCTTTGTGGGTTTAATATTGTAAGATGACCCCTCAAAAAAAAAAAAAAAAAAAAAAAAAAAATTTCCATAACTTCCAAGATAATCTTTGTTTACATTTTAAAAACTAAAGTAAGAATCAAAGTAACAAGTGCATTCTGCACCTTCAAACCAACGGTTACCTTTGGTAAGAAGGACATCGCGGCAGCCGGCGGCAGCAGCACACCGCAGCATGGTCCCAAGGTTACCAGGGTCGCGGACATTGTCACATATCAGGGACATCGGCACGGACTGACCTCTTTGTGAGAAGTTGAGGCGCGAAGGATCAGGCCGGGCAAATATAGCTGCAGGAGAACAGAGGTCAAACACTTCGATCCGTCCGTGCGTCATAGCTAAACATTCGATCCTTACCGATCACGCCTTGCGGGGCCACGACGTCAGACCAGATCTTGATGTCCTCAAACTTGACTTTGACGATCGCCGCGCCCCTCAGCTTGTCCAGTGGCAGCTCTCGGAGCCGATCCAGCGCGCTGAAGAACACCGTGTGTGGGCGGGCGCCAACCTCCAGGGCGTCGCAAATCAAACGCTTGCCCTCCAGGAGGATTTTACCCTGGTGCTCCCGAAACGTCCTGGACCGAGCAACGCTGACCAGCCTCCTGCAGCACAAAAGCATCTGGCTTAGCAGAGTCTCTCCATTTACAATCGGAATATGTTCTGAACCACAAAATACATCATATGGACCGTATTAACATCTGCCCTGCTTGATCTAAATCAAACCGCGGACGAGAGCTAACATAATTTAGCATTGCATCATTTTTATAGTAATTTACCAAACAGTGTTAAAAATAAGTCCAAATTTTAGAATAAATTTAGAGACATGAGTAAACAGGCTGATTGCTTACAGTCCCTCTGTTTAACTGCATAAGCTCTAGTCCCTGAGGTCGTATTTTATTTATAGATGTGAAGTCTTCCTTAAAGCTATTTACATCTGAAAAGGAAAAGACGTGCGTTAATGTCTGATTAGATCCATAAATGTCAATAAATCAAGATGTAATTTACAGAAAGACATTTTTCCCCTAAATTTTAGGATAAACTGTTTTTCCACTGTGATTTCATAAAAAAAATAAATCAAACAGTACCCTTCAAAATTACTCGTGGCCCTTAACCTTTAATCACATATTGTGCATTACCACCATGCCTGCAATGTGCTGTAGAGGGGATTTTATGTGAAAGACCAACACAAAGTCGTGTAAATTGTGAAGTGGGGTTAAAATGTGGCTGCACTTTGAGTTAGCTGCAGTTTCAGCTTCCGATCAGAGCCAGGGAGGCGCTTGGTGCATGGCGTTTTCTTGTCCTCCCCCTGCATCCATGGGTTCTCTCTGGGTACTCCGAGTTCCTCCCACAGTCTAAAACTGCACGTTGTCCGTAGGTATGTTTGTCTCTGCTGCTCTGTGATGGACCGGCGACCTGTCCAGGGTGTACCCCGCCTCTTGCCAAATGACCGCCGGAGATAAGCGGACATCTAAAACGCCATTTGGTTGAAGAGAACGAATACGCCACATCACCTTGAACACACTTTCTCAATGAAGAAAAAAGGAGTCGTGCTGTGGCGATGCCACACTTTATGACGGATGGGGAAGTTAATGGAACCACGTATAATTTTTCCATCCAGTTTACAGGTATTCACTAGTTTATGTTAGACTATCTTACGTCGTTTCACTGAATGCACATTTTTTGTAATCCTAATTTAAGCAAAATGTGAAAAGAGTTAATAAATGTGAGTTATTATATAGAATAACTTCAAAGAGTGCAAGCAGCGTGGAAACACTGTTTTGTTGGGGCTGGACGACATAGAAAAAAAGCGTATCGATAAAATAGAAATATTGCTTGATCGATAATTGTTAACAAATTCAAAACATATTTTAAGTGCGGCCCTGGCCATTTTATGTGTTTGCTTAGCGACTTGTTTTTAGATACGGTAGACACTTAGACAACTTTATTGTCATTTTGTATGCACAAGGTGCGTACAGAACGAAATTTCGTTGGCATACAGCTTGAAAAAAAATCACAGTTAATTGCAGCAAGTTTTGGGATAAAGATGCAGCGGCGATTTGTGTAAACACACAAACACTGCATTCGAACTCAGCCCTTTATTCAACCAACTTTTTACCAAAAATACAGCTTTTTTTAAAAAAAGAGCCCGTGCTCAATGAACCCTTTGAAGGGGGCGGAGCTTGGTCCCCGGGTCTGCGTTTGTGATTGGTTGGGAGGATGTAACGACTGTAACGTTAACCAACATGGCTAAAATGCATAAGGAAGGAAAACTTTTAGTCTATCCAACTCTTTATTGACCCTTTTTTTCTATCATCGATATACGTCTATCGATCGATATATATCATTATTGAATTACGCAACAATCTCTTAACACAGACAAATAGAGATGTTGGACATCAGATGTCTTGACACAACTTTCCGCACCATGTTTAACTCACGATAATCTCTTATCTCCAGGGAAAGCCCGCTCATAGCGCAGCCCGTCTATGTGATCCTTTGACACGGTAACATGCGGCTGCTTTGCAGGCTCAGTCCTGGTGTTAACGGGGTCACTCCTGTCAGGATGCCCTCTTCTTGCCACCGTCTGCTCCGCTGCATGGGGACCAGACTGCGGATGCGGCGGCGGCTTTACAGCTTTACCCGCGTCGTCCTCAGGAAACAGCACCCTGACCGGTTTCCTCCGCAGGCCGCGAACAAAGCGCCTCGATTCAACGATAATGTCGCCGCTGGTGGAAAGAAAAGCGTTTCTTTCTGTGGGGAAAAGACGCATCACGCCCCTCATGAGCGCGGCCATGTCTTTTTCTTCTTCTCGTCTCCGTAGAAACGTGACGTTACGACAAGAAAGTTACACGCCGCCACCTACCGTAGGTTACCCGCACACAGGTAAAGCACATTTCAGTACATGGACAATGCAAAGGGCTTTACATGATTAAAATATGGGAAAATAAAAACAGAGTAAAAGCAGTTGGAATAAAATGTAGGAAGAAATTAAATAAAATAAAGCACGGGAAATTTGTAACTACACGTCCAAAATGACTTTTAAATGTACTCCCTTTTTATATTTAATTATTCATAATGGGTAGCTATTTAATTATTATGCCCATAATCAATCAGCTTTATTTGTTTATTGAAGCAGTGGCTAAACTCCAGATGTTCTGCCACAGACGTAACCTCATGGTGTATTTGAGTACTACTCAGAAGCTGTTTGTATTTTTTGTTTTGTTTTTTTCATGATAGATGTCTACAAGGTCTCATGTAACATTTTATAAATTACGTCCATGATAATTTTTTTCAGGTTCTTCTACTGTTGTAAACTGGTTTAATTAAAATAAACTCTGGCTAGAACATGTGCCACAGTTCTGTACTACTCTTTTTTTAAATATTTCAACATAGTGAAGCTAAAGCTAAACAAAAATAAAACATTCTTTCTTAAAAGCAATCTGAAAACACATGTATTGGCTATAATATCATTTTAATAATATTATAATATTATAATAATAAAATATAATAAAATAATAATAATAATATATAATAATAAAATAATATAATATTATTTTCCCGTGGCATCTGTAATTAAAAAGTTTAGCTCTTTTTATTCAATTACTCATCTTTATGTTCCAGTGGCTAGCCAATGATAATTCAGAAGCGACACAAATACAAAAACATTAACCTATTCATTATTAGGAAAAGAAAGTTGCTATAATAACACTTGCTTATCCAAAGACCCATCCAGAGTTTTAAATTTGCGTAAACTGAAGTGTAGATCAATAGATTTTATTGCAATGTTTTGGATAATTTGATTTCATGCTGCAGGATTTAACAAAATGACTAATATAAACCAGACTGTAATTTTGATCAGATTTTTTATTATTATTATTATTATTATTACTATTATTTGATAATTTAATAGAACCCATTCATACAACAGTAAGACCAGTAGGAAATTGTAAAGGAAGTTGTTTAAGGGGTGTTTAATGAAACAGGTGATGTAGTACCATGAAACACACAAAGAAACAAAAAAAAAAACATAATTTTGGAGTTATTTTAATAGATGATTTTGTGTATGACTTAGTTGCAACATGAAGGTAAAACAAAGCTGTAAAATATTGTGTAGAAGCCTACTACGTCAGGAAAACCAGTGATTGTAACTGAGGTGTGTTTACTATAAGATCAGAATATACTCCTTTTCTGTAAACTGTTACATTTGTTGTTACTGACAGTAGTAGGCTACCAACATTTTGAGTAGTAATAGTCAGATGGGGTTTTCCTCACATGGGCGTTGCGGCTGTTTGTCTAGGGCGGGGGTGTCCAAAGTGTGGCACAGGTGGCCATTTGCGGGCCCTGAACTGATTTTGTGTAGCCTCCAACTGCAATTCAAGAATAATTTAGCCCACCAGCACAGGTGGTTGATGCAGGCGGAAACTTCTATTTTATTTAAGGAAAAGTTATTACAGACAAGTTCAAATCTTCTTACAATTGAAAATGTTAGCTATAACATCAAGCATTCCTCTTTTAATAACCACACTTTTTACATTCTCTTTAATTTCCCTTGTAATGTTTACTTAAATGCAGACTTCGGTGCACCAGAATCTGCTTCCAATTCATTTATTTAAATTAACTTAATACCATGAGCCGTTTCAAAGAAAGCCTGGCTGAAATCCTTTCTGAAAATAGAAAATAACATTTGTACATCAATTTTTTCAATGGAGCCCAAACAAATTTGCAAACTGGAGGACCATCTTTTAATAAGGGAAATGTGCTAAACCATTTTAAAGCTTTAGGTCTACAATGATTTAGACATCCAGAACAACATATATTTCTATTTTGTTGTGTTTATTTTTTTACTGTTATTATTGCATTCTTTGGTCCTCGAGTCCTTTTGACTCAACAGTTTTGGCCCACATGATGAAAAGTTTGGACACTCACCCATGTTTTAATCATGTAGCGTACATTGCGTTGTGTTTGTATTAAAATGTGCTATACAAATAAAGTTGCCATGAGTGCTCTTTGTTGATTTGCACTTTCTTCGTTGCTGCGTTTGTGGAAACGAGCATTTTATATTCTGCATACTTTACTGTTTTTGAATATGGCTGAAGGCTGTTTGCTCAGGGCGCGTCTGACATGGACATGCTCCACAGTGCACAAGATGGCCAAATGGCGCTAATTTAAATGACTGCATATGATCTTATGTAGTTCAAACGATGATAACACCTGCTAGTGATATTGGGTAATATATTGGCGATACTGTGAATATTCTAATAAACCATTAATTAATCATTTGTACTTCACATTGTTTGTCTCATTAAATTAGGCAACAACCATTTAAATATACCACCTTTTGTTGCTTCTGTGCTAAATCAGAGATTATACTTGATCCTAATAAACAATCCTAATAAATATATCTGTTACATTCTTTGTTTAAATACCCTTAAATATGTTGTAGCTTGTATTGCACGCCGTAAGTGAAACGTCCGAGGTAACCAGAACGCAACATTTCCGTTCGGCGTTCGACGACGGAGAAATCGATCATTCAGGACGCTCAATCGAGCTCTGCGTGAGGATCAGCGAACATGTCTCTGAGACGAGCTTTACATTTTGTTTTCAAAGTCGGCGACCGCGCTAAAACAGCCACGTTTTATCGGGACGTCCTGGGCATGAAGGTAGTAGATCCGGACCGGTTCGGAAGGCATCAAGGCTTGACGGCAGATGTTCAGTGTTATATTCCAGCAGCTGCAGAAGATGATGACTATGTTGCACATCCGTTTCTCAGCTGTTGAGGATCTGAAACTGCTGCTGTTTCTTTTTTTTTTATGGATCCTCTTCTATTGTGCTTTCATTCCTTCAATGTCCTTCCAGGTTTTACGACACGAAGAGTTTGAGGAAGGCTGCAAAGCAACTTGCAATGGGTAGATGATAACAGAGCTCACTCTTTGCATGTGCACTTTGAACCCACAGAGGGCCAACTAAGCTTTCCTCTTTATTCTGCACCTCTTCAGCCCCTACGACGGAAAATGGAGCAAGACAATGGTCGGCTTTGGTCCAGAGGATGAGCACTTTGTAGCCGAGCTCACGTACAACTACGGCGTTGGCGAGTATCAGCTGGGCAACGACTTCTTGGTGGGTGAAGGTGGATTTGGGCATGCAGGTCATAGAGGATATTCTGTGTTGTGTTGTGCTGTGCAGCAGGAGTAAAGAGAGATGTTCGCCTTTGTTTCCCTGTCAGGGACTCACCCTGCAGTCCAGCCAAGCAGTGAGCAATGCCAAACGCCTCGGATGGCCCCTGACCCAGGTGGAGGAAGCTCTTTATTTAACCCAG
Source organism: Fundulus heteroclitus (assembly GCF_011125445.2). NCBI lineage: Eukaryota > Metazoa > Chordata > Actinopteri > Cyprinodontiformes > Fundulidae > Fundulus > Fundulus heteroclitus. Next base: position 28,734,744 of record NC_046378.1, read on the forward strand.
GCTCCAGGAGGATATCCTTTCTACATCGTGGACAAAGAGCAACCTCCTCACGGTGAACGTCTGCTGTTTTGAAACGACACCCTGTTGTGGTCTCTCCAGCACTCTAACATGACACTTTTTTTTATTTATTTTTTATTTTTAAAGAAGAGTGTCAAACCAAATCATATCGCAGAGGCATCTGAATAATCATGATTGACAGTTGTCGTTTTTGAATGAATGAATGAAATGAATTTATTTCAGACAATTAACAAATTTAACACACATTTGACAAATATTAAATAAATCAATTTCAGAAATTACCAAATAATAATAAAAAATAATCAATTTAAGAAATTCTTCGACCAAGTACTACATAAAAAAGTAATTGATAAACATTCAATTAAATTTTATGTTCCAGTTCAATTAAATCATTTAAACATAAATAGAAGTTAGATAAACAAAAATTTCCCCTAAATAAAATATATCAGGTATGTTTACCCTGATTTCTGACATTGAATAATGATTAAAGAAAGTTGTCTGAAAAGGGGTATGAAGAAGTAAGACTTATTTTTCATACCCCTTCTCCCTCTAATTGCACTTAAAGTATCTTCCTATTAACCAACAATGTATTCAAATAAATGATTGTCAGTTGTCTTCAAATAAATGCTAATGATAATCTACATACATTTGCTACCGTGTAGCTCGGGAAAGTTTGGGATTTGTTTTAAGTGTGTGTAAGAGTGCTTGGAAAGGTATTTGTTTTTCAAGGGTTTATTCACTATCCCGTTCTTTAAAAGTCGTATGCTCTCAGTTTATCCATCCTTCCATGCATCCATCTTCTTACACGTCTATCCCTTGTGGGGTGGGGTGGGGAGGGGTGCTGGTGCCTATCTCCAGCTGTCAATGGGCGAGAGGCGGGGTACACCCTGGACAGGTCACTAGTCTGTCGCAGAGCAACACAGATATAAACAACTATTCATGCACAGGCAGAACATGCAAACTCCATGCAGAAAGACCCAGGGCAAGGGTAGGACTTGAACCTAGGACCTTCTTGCTGCATGGCGACAGTGCAACCCACTGCCCCACTGTGCAGCCCTGTGTCTGTATTTTCCATCCATCCTCTTCTTTACACTCTGTAGTTTCTGAGGGTTCCACATACAAAGCCTGACCACTAAAAAGCTAAAGGTCCTCAACGTCACGTTAAATACTAAGGCGACAACGTTTGTCTCGAAAATACTGGTCAAATCCGGATATTTGAGTTTGGAGAATGTACAAAATCCCGACAGGGCATTGCACAAGAGCCTTGTACGTCAAAAGTGAAAATATGAATCTGTTGCATAACAACCACTTTATGTTCTCCAGTTCCTATAAAGAGGAGACGTCACATAAATAATGCACAAATTATGCAAGTGGTGTTGTTCTAGCATCACAACCGCGGCCTCTCTTTTGTCAAAGATCTTTAATTATTGATCGTTGGTCTGCAGACCCAGTGCAGAAGGTTTCCCTTGGCGTGTCAGACCTCCAGAGATCAACTCACTACTGGGCTACGCTGTTGGGGATGAAAGTGATTGGCAAGTGTGACGAGAAAAACACAGTGCTGTTGGGATTTTCTGACTCTCAAGTGAGTTAAAGAGACGACTAATCAAGGGATGTACAGTGTAGTATCCTGTAACGCTGCTTGTGTTTGTATTGTTTGTGTTTGTGTAGTGCAAACTGGAGCTTCGCGATGTCAGTGGGAAGGTCGATCATGGAACAGCATTTGGGAGAATAGCATTTGCATGTCCACGAGAGCAGGTAAGCTTTTTATTTTTTTTTATTTTTTGGAAAAAAATAAAAAAATCTCCGAATTTGTTCTTTTTTGAAGAGTTTCTGTCAGCGTAAACGTTTGTTTTCCGTAGCTGCCCGATATCGAAGCCTTGATGAAAAAGGAAAGCCAAAAAATTCTCACCCCATTGGTCAGCTTGGACACTCCTGGGAAAGCCACAGTAGAAGTGGTTATTTTAGCTGACCCTGTAAGTGTTTTTTTTTTTTATTGAAATAATAATAATGTAGTCATTTACCAATAAATCAAGGTGAAAATAATAAGCATAAGATGGCTTTTGTTTTTAGGATGGCCATGAAATTTGTTTTGTGGGAGATGAGGCCTTCAGGCAGCTATCTGCTGTTGATCCCAAAGGAAATGAACTGCTTGATAAGGTTGGAATTATTTCATTATTTTACTTTTTATGCAGAGCAGAGCCTAAATGTTGGTTATTTAATGTGCTTTTTTATGCCGCTGCCTTGTTTTTTTCTTTTTTTCTTTTTTAGGCTATGGAGGAAGATAAAAGTGATGAGTGGTTTGCCAAACACAATAAGCAAAAGGCTGCAGCCTGAGACGAAGAATGCCCGCGTGGAAAACTGTGGACCATAGTATTCATGAGCTTCTAACCAAGACGCCTGTAGAGAAAGATGTTTTGTAACGTCCTCTCGATTCTACTTTATCAGTGTTAGTCTCCTGAAAAAGGAGGCTGTTAATTAAAAATGTGAAAGGCGGGATGTGGATTTGTATTTAGCCCTCTTCCCTCTGACGTCCATTAATAAAATCCAGTTAAACCGCTTGTCTTCAGATGTCCCTTTTATTACTAAACAGTGTCAATGTGTGTGTAATATATATTTTAGTAGAAACCCAGTGGTTCTGTGAGGGGCCTCAGCAGATTGTTAGACCATGTTAATGAACAATTCGGCATCATGGAGACCAAAAGGGTACAGGAGACATAATCAGAGAAACAGCCAAGCTGTTCCTTTGGAGGAACTGCTGAGATCCACTGCTCAGTTGGGATAATCTTTTGACAATACCTAGTAGTCATGTACCCCACTGGTCTGATCTTTGTGAAAGAGTGGCCAGGAGAAACCTGTTAGAAGTTCCATTTACTATTTTCTTTTTTTTTTTACAAACTGTGTGGGAGACACTGCAGACATGTTGAAGGTGAGTCTCTGGTCAAATAGAACAGAATTCTATCAGTTTATTTGTAAACATCTTTGTTGGAAAGCTAAAACTGCATATCAAAAGGAAAGAAAAACACAACCTGTGGTGTGGTGGTGGCAGCATTAGGCTATGGGGGAGCTCTTTTTCTGGATGGCTGGGGACGCTGGAAAGAGCTGAATAAAGGGTAATACTGGGAAACTTGTCAGAGCCTGCAAAAATACTTTTTTTAGATGGAATGTTTTACATCAAAGCATATACATGTGTTAAAATGGCCTAGTCAAAGTCCAGGGCACTCATGTGGCATGACTTGGAAATTGGTGTCCAGCCTGAGTCAAGCTGCTGTGTCCAGATGTGCAAATCTGGAAGAAACAAAACTCAACAGATATGCAGCTCAATGAAATGATGGCTTCAATCCAAACATATACCACACCTGACTGATTTTTTTATTTCTTTTAGTCGCATGACCTTTTCCTTCCATCTCACAGTTATGCAGCACCTTTTAAGAGTCTTATCAGTTACAGTCCCAGTGAAATGAATCAGTGTTTGTTTAAACCAGACCTATTTATCATTTTGATGTGGCCCTCTTGTAAATCTACAAATGTCTAACTGCACCCTGGTCCGGACAACTGTGAGAAGAGTCCAATGCAGTCTAAATTGTACTGAAATTAATTGTCATGTCTTGCACTGATATGCTTTCTAAAAGGCAACCCTGTACTAAAGTTTTTTTTTCTTTTCAGTATTTAACTTTTTTTTTTAATCTATCTGACTGAGAGGTTGGGGATTAATACGTAAAAAAATATATTTTCAGAGAGAAAATTGGTGTTTGGTGTGTAATGATCTGCCAGCGGAGCAGAGCAGAGCTGGGCGGACCAGCGCTGAGCAGCAAGTCATCATCTGTCATTAAAACTGCTCTCTCTGCGGCATTATGCAGGGACAGCCCGCTGCTTTAACCTGCCAGGGTAGGTAAACACGCTAATTAAAGCCAGCCCGCCGGCGCAGACAGCACACGTCTCCAGCCGTCGCTAAAAACAAAGCTAATTCGTGCTTTTTTTCCCCCCTCAAACCTCGCAGCTGTTCTGTTACAGTTAGCGTTAGCATGCTAGCCCGTTAGCGCAGATTCGCTATTTTTTTTCTTCTTCTTCTCTTTTTTTTTTTTCGGGTGACGCGGCGACAAAAGTGTGTTAACCGTTTCCTGAGAGGCTAGTTTGCTTAAACGCTCTCACGCCGTGTTAGCAACGAAGCTTTTTTTTTTTTTTTAATATATATATAGTTTACAAGCATTAAATGCTGCCAACACCGTGAGCTAACTTCACAAAGTTTGAACTCCGTGCTAAGGTGGCATTCCTCTCCCCGGAACCACTTTAGCGGCGTTAGCTCTCCGTGGATTGCTCTCCATTGAATTGCATGCAGAGGATGTGTTTTCGCTGAGCACCCCGCGGTGACAGCGGAGACTTGTGCATTGCAGATGGCAGACTTTTCAAGCTAACCACCCGGTTATGTCTTCCCCCTTTTTTGACAGCAGCTGGTAGCAGATAAAGCAGCAGCCGCACTCCTGTCCATGTTTTTAGGTGGGACACAATGTCTCTCCTCCTAATATGCTGCATTCTAACTTCCCTGCTCGGGCTGGTGTTGCTGTGGATCCTGCTCAGGTGAAGTCCTGCCGTGCTTTTTTTTCTTTTTTCTCCCCTTTCTGTGACAGCTGGAACCACGGCGGGTTCTAAAGTCGCCTTGTTCTGTTTGGTTTCAGGTGGCTGATCCGCACCCTGGCGGTCCGGTTCTTCCAGGCTGCGCTGAATGCCGAGCTGAAGATCCAGTCTGTGGGTCTGTTCTCCGTCCAAGGAGTCCGGATCCAGTTTCACCCCCAGCACACTCTGGTGAGGGGGAAAAAACATGACACTTATTTATCTCCTGGGTTGTGAGCGGGTCTTATGCACACCATACAGCTGCTTCTCAGTTCACATGGCACTGAGAAGTTGGTTTATTTCAGTAATCGCGTTCAAAAAGTGAAGCTTGTTGGTTGTATAATTGTATTAAAACTCAATGCTTTATCAGGGCTTCTTTTGCATGAAGTACTGCAACGACCCAGCAGTAATTCATTAAAGAGACCAGCAAGTGTTTAGGAGGCTCAGGCTGCTATAATAGTATAATTAGGTTTTTGGTCAGGCCCTTTGGCTGGCTTACTAAAAAAACAGTGACACTGATTCTGATAGATAGCTGTGCTGAGTTTGAACATGATAAAACATGTGGACCGACTAAGGAAACCTCACATTGGCTCTCAAGCGAATTGGATTCTGTGCCTTTCCACTTCTTCCTCCAGACTCTGCGTCGTTGATTTCCAAATGAAATGCAAAACCTACTTCCTCGTGAAAAGAGCACTTTGGACCACCGAGCAGCAGCCCAGGTCTTTTTCTTTTTGTCCCGGCTGCTGCGACACATTTGAAATTGTCTCAGTTTCAGGTTTGGTTTGGCCTAGGGATTCTGTCCGTTGCAGCACCTGCACTGGATGCCACACTTTTTGAATAACTTCAAATCTCTTCAATTGGCTTTGCTTTACAATACTATTAATGCCCTGGTAATTTTCAACCACATTTTTTCCTTCCACTCAATTTTCCATGACTATGCTTAGAAACAGAGCCTATTTAGCATTGACCTGTTGTGACTTACCCTCCTTGTAGCGGGTGTAAATCCCTCTCTGCTGGATAAATGTCAGGTCATGCCATTATTTCACCAATAAAAATTGAATAAATGATTGCTCTGTCATGATATTCAGATTTTTAGGTTTTCATTAAAAATAAACACCTGAGACATCTAGCTCTTTGTGTCACAAAATTTCACTTTTTGAACCGAGTTACTGAAGTAAATGTACTTTTCTGTTGTTTTCTAATTTCTTTACCTGCGCAGTAAATGCCAACGTATGCAACAGTAACATGCTATTGTATGTTGTTTGTGATCACTCGCATACTGATTGCCACACTTACTCTCTCTCGGGTCAGGAAATTGACAGGATATGGATTTCGAGCAGACTTCTAAACCAGGATTTACCGTAAACCTTTGCATCTTTTATACTAAATAAAGAAAAAAAATACTCAAACTTTAATTCATAGTCGCACCACACTGAGCTCACCGTTTGCTTTCAGGCGATACCTGGCACTGTGTGTCGGCGACACCCGAGTCAGGTTTGACCTTCAGGTGCCCCTGGGCCCGCTGGTGAAGACCAGCCATGGGAAAAAGTCGACGAAGGGTTCGTACAACCCCAAAACGCTTCGCTTTCTGTCACAGGTATGAGGACTTCCTGTTGTGTAGAAGAAGAAGAAGTCTCCTGTCTGACTAGTTGGCTGTACTAGTCACCTTTCTCCTGTGCTTACAGCTCCTGTCGTTCCACGCCAGCTCAATTAATGTGATGGTGTTAAACCTGGCTCTGTCAGAGTCTCTGTGGCACATGACGGTCACAGGCATCACCTTGTTGCTCGACCATCAAAATAAAAGGTAAGGATTTTCCCGCCCGTTTTTGTTTTTTTTCTACTTGTCATCTAAACACTGGGAAGTAGGGCTGGGCGATAAATCGATTTAATCGATTTAATCGATTAATTTGAATTTACAATTCTTTAAGATTTCATTTTTGGAAAAACTGGATTTTATTTTGCCAATACACTCATTGGGTTTCCATGAAGAGAACAGCATGTGATGCTGAATATATGTTTAGGCAATTGTATTGTCAAAATATCGTTAAGTGGAAACTTTTTTTTTACCATAATACGAGGTACTTCATTTACTTATTTCCTTTTTTTTTTTTTACTTAGTTTGAAGTCATCTGCAGTACCGAGTCTTTACCCGTGTTCAAATCAAAACTCAAAACCCACATGTTCAAGATTGCCTTTTCATTATGATTTTATATTACTTTCCTCTGTGTAATTTGTGTTTTTCTTTTAATTATGATGACTGCTTTTACCATTTATTGTTTTTACATGTACAGTGACCTTGAGTGTTTTGAAAGGCGTTTGAAATAAAATGTATTATTATTATTATTATTGTTATTATTATTATTATTATTATTATTATTATTATTATTATTATTAAGTTCACAAGTGCAGTGAAGCCTGTTCTTAGCTCAATGTGTAATACCACTAGCAGCAAATGTTTTGTTATATGTTCATTGTTTATAATGGCACGGCTACCATGTTGTTTTACAAGCATGTTTCACACCTTGTTTTTAGTTGCACTTTGAATTCAGGTCAACTCCCTGACGAAATACTTGACATAAAAAGCAAGGTTTTAAAATAATTTCTTTTTATGAAACAAAAAGTAGGAAAAAATCGATTAATCGGATTTGGTATGATAAAATCGGAGATTTATTTTTTAATCCATATCGCCCAGCCCTACTGGGAAGAAAAGAAATCAGTCCGACTTGTTTACTGAAATTCCTTTCAGGTTGGCGTGGGACTTCTCCGTGGGGCAGCTCAGCAGCAAAGTGCTCAAAAGCAGCCAGTTGGTGAGCTTTTCTATGCTGTTTTTTGCCACTGACGCGTGCGCGCGGGGGTGTCGCTGACATGCTGTTTTTGTCGTAGGATATATGTTTGGCTGAGCTGGCCCTCAGCCTGCTGCTGTCGGGGGATGTGACCCTTCCCGACATGAGACCAGGCTGCCTGTCCCTGAATGTGAGGACGCTCATAGCGGAGCTGCACGAGGGCTTGTTCCTCAGCCAACTCCTGCTGCCGCCCAAGTCCCAGACAAGCCAAGATAATGCTGTGTCTGGTGAGCAAGGTCGACTTTTTCTAAAATGCTTAATTCAATATAAAAGTGAGTTCAGTGATTTAGTGTTAAAACCACAGTTTATAAAAATCTATCCTCTTTTCTGTTGATGAGTAAACTACGTTTAAACTGAAAAAGCCATTTTTATGTTGTAATACACAAACATTTTAAAATGCGTGCACAAATGGAGGATACAACCAAAGATCTACCACCATTGGACATCAGTCAATAGTTGAAAAATCCATTCATTCTGGACTATTAAAGTAAAACGTTTGTCTAGCTCTGCGACTAGTGCTGTATCTTGTTTTTTACTCATTCTGAAACTCTTGGATGTTTTCCATCATCTGAGATATTTTTAACCAGGCTGAGGACACGGATCATGTTGTCAAAGGGTCAGACTGACTTCTGCATTTTTAGTGGTAGAAAACATCACCAGTGCTTATATTAATTACATATTTGACACAAAAGGTTTGCAATGGTATGAAAATTAGACACATTTAGCTAATTTTACATGTTCTGATGATTTTTTTTTTTTTTTAGGAGTGAAATGTTGCACTTCTATGTTGCTTAACTTCCCACAGAAAAGGCTCAGCTTTACAGCCACAGTGCGGGTAAAAATAAATAACATGTACACTAATTTAGGTTTATCCTCTAGATCATAAAAAGCAGATGGTAGAAAATCCTGCTGGCGCCGATCAAACCTTTGGCCTTAATTTGCAGGATCCTTTTACTTTAGAGGCAGCAATTCAGTAGTATTGATTCCCTTGAACTATTTTAAAGGCATTTTCTCGCACAAGACTTGTATTCATGGTAGCAGAGTGAAGGGGACTAAATATAGATTCTCTTTTCACAGTTTTATTTGCTCAAAAAATCACACCTTAATGTTGGTCTGTCAGACAAAGTTCCAGTTAAATACATGGAAGTTTGCGGTTGTGAGGTGACAAAACGTAAAACAGTTTAAGCAGCATTAACACTGTATAAGCCACTGTACGCGTGGATATGATATGCATAATGGAGAGTTTTATAAATCTCCAGATTAGCGTGCCAGGAGGCATTCATTCATGTGATAAATGATCTGGTTAATGTGTCGCATGATTTAAGATCTTACTGTGTAATTTCTGCTTTCACACTTGCTTTGGATAAACACTCTGTGTTACAATTGCATTTTAATAGAGCAAATCCCTGTTTCCTTTCAGAGCGTGAAGACACTGAATTCATCCAGACGGAGGCTGTTGAACAGTTTCATCAGCTGCTCCCCCACAAAGTAAATGTGGAGTTCGATAACACAAACGTAACTCTGTCCATGCACAGCCAGAAACGGTGAGTCAGCATTTTACACGAGCACGGCTGCTATCTCCACACATAGTCATGACTTTGTAGAATCTGATAACTCTTTGATTTATTTATATCTATTTTTTCTGATGAATAATACTTTTTTTTTTTTCTTTTTATTTGCAACTTAATCACCGTCTACACAGACACCTGAACTGGACGCTGAAGTCTATGAAGATGTGTTACGGACGTGACGACGAGCAGCACCCCCTGAAAAGCTTCACTCCCGAGCTGAACTTTCCTCACAGCAGTCTGGAGCTCCTCCTCGAGGGTTAGCAGATGACTGGTCTTCAGCCTCACTGCAGGGAGTTGGACGCTGGAAAAAAAAGAAAAGCAATAAGTAACAATTTTTTGTTTGTTGTTAATTGCAGACGGACTTCTCCTTTCTCAGAGCAGGCAGAGAATCCTTTGCGTGAACACCCTGAAGACGGTCCTGCAGGTGAGGGAAAAGTCCGACTGTCTGTCGATCTCGATGGACGTGTCGCTGATGTCTCTCTGGTTTTAATGATTTTTTTTTTTCGCCCGAGCAGATTACATCCATGGACATCTCGGGATCGTTCATAGTCAACACCTGCATCATTCACTACCGTCACCAAGAGTTCTCCCATTGGTTGAATCTCTTCCCGTGGCAGCGTCTAGTCCACAGGAAGGAAGCCCACAGAAAGAGGCACGTCGGCAAACATTTAATATAATTCACCACCGGTGTGAAAATCATAGTTAAACTCTTTGTTCTATGTTCTTTTTCCACATTTGTGCATCATTCATTCTGTTGTTATGCCGTCTCCTTCTGTGTTGCATAGTCCTTTAGATTGTTTTCCTGCCTCCCTCTTCCCCAGGCGTCTCCCTCACCTGGATGCTCCCGTGATGATCTCCTCCTCCGTGTCCAACGTCAACGTATCCGTGCAGCTGGGAGACACCACGCCTTTTGCTCTCGGCTTCATCTCTGCTCATGCGGGTACGTTTTGCAAGCGCAGCTCAGGGCATGACTGTCGTATGACTTTTACTGTCACTACTGAGGGAGTGAGTATATTGCTGCTGTTGGAAAACCACAAACAACGTCACCACAGCTCAGATTTCAGTAAAGTGACTTGCAAAGTAACCCCCACAAACCTCTGTGTATTCAACATGGATTTTATGTGATAGGCCAACACAAAGTTTAACATAATTGTAAAATGAATTAATCTTTTGTGTCTCTACCACCTTTGCTCATACAGAGACTGATTATTTATTTTTTGGCCATTCCTTTTTGCAAAACAGCTGAAGCTCATCCAGGTTGGCTAGAGAGTCCCTGTAAACAGCAAGTTTCGCACACATTTTTTTATTGGATTTAGGTCTGGGCTATGACTAGCCCAGCGGTCTGCAACCTGTGGCTCCAGAGCTGCATCTAACTCTTTACATCTTAAATACACAGACCAAAAATGTGGAAAAAATTGGTCAATGTTTCTAAATGTAAAGGTAATTTAAAGTTGCTAGCTTTAGGATGCATTTAGTTCTGCAGTATATGCATAACATTTCCAGAAAGAAAGAAACTAATGGTCTATAGGATATTTTACTCTGGCTAAATGAAGTATCTTTTTGTCAATAGGTTGCAAACAACTTGCTTTTTCATAATTTTGATGGCATTTGCTATAAAAATCAAATGTCCAATTGAAGAAAATGTATTAAACATAAAAATACTGCTGGTTAAATAACTGTTGATCTTTAATTAAAAAAATGGGAACAAATTTTCTATAGTATACTATAAAAACAAGCTTTTGTTTCAAAGAGATGTGTAACTTTTGTGGCTCTAAACAAAATTCGTTTAGCTGGACCGTGGGCCAGCGGGTTATAAAGGTTGTTGACCCCTGGACTAGGCAATTCTGATAAAATAATCTGATCTAAACTATTTCACTGTAGTTCTGACTGTTTAGTGTTGCAGTCCATGTAGGAAGGCGAGCCCACATCTTAATCTCAAGTCTTTTGCAGCCTCTAAATTTATTTCCCCACCATTGAAGAACAGGGACCCTACATGACGCTACCAACGTCGCTGTGGGCACGGTGTCCTCATAACGTTATACGTTTATTAATTTTAAACCACATGTTATGTGTTTTGCATGGAGAACAGAAAACTTGTGACCAGGTCACTTCTGCAGTGTCCCCTAAATGGATTGTGGCAAACAGGAAACAACACATCTAATGGCTTTCTTTCAATAACAGCTTCCTTTATGCCACTCTTCCATAAGGAACAGATTATTGGGGTGCAAGACTAAATAATTTAACTGTGAAAAAATTCTCCTCCTGAACTGTGAATTTCTGCAGCTCCTCCATAGTAAGCGGGGACCCTCTTCTTTGCATCTCTGATTAATTTAGGTGGCAAGCTATATAGTTTTATGACCTAACCCTTTTTTAAAATTAACACCTCTTTTCTCCTTGCCTCTTGTTTCTTGGTCTTCAGGGTGTAATTTGTTCATTAATGTATTCAAACAAACCCCAAAGTCTTCACAGAACAGCTGTATTTATACTCGCATTAAATTATACACAAGTGGACTCTATTTATTTATTTTATCAATTCCCCTGAGTTTTGTTTAGGAATATATCAGTAATAAAAAAATGACTGAGTACAAATGCAAGGCAAACGTTTCTGATCTGTTTTTGTAAAAATGTGTTTTAAAGCCACGGATCATTTTCCTTCAACTTTATTTATGCGCAACCTTGTGTTTCTCTGTTGGATAATATCCCAAATTCTGTGTTTTGTAATGTGAGCAAAAGGTGAAAAAGATTCAAAGATAAGATCGGAGTCGCACCAACTTCAAAAAAAAAAAATTCTTGCTAACTACATTATCCGTTCAGCACTGCTGACTTCACCAGACATAAATGTTGTGCTTTTTAATACTGAATATGTTAAGCTCAGCATAGTAGTTTGATAGACGTTCATCCTCTTTTTTTAAAATGTATTTATTTGTTTATTGTATTAATAGAGTTGCAGCATCTTCTCGACCTCAAGGTTGACAAAGACAGCTCAGACACCCAGAACCTGCACCAGCGGGCCTCCTTGTCCCTGGACAACTTCTGGTGGCGAGTGGGTCAAGGCTCTCACATCCAGCAGGCGCCTCACCCTCCGGGTAAACACGTGTGGGGCGAAGCGCTGATTCTAGACACCTTAAACCTTCAGGTAGGAACACATGTCATGAAAAAAGTCACTTTTCGTCGCAGCTTGTCTTGTTTTGGCTTGTCTGTGTAGTCAGAGTAGTTTGTTTCTTAGCATCACCTTGTCTTTGTGTCTATTTTGCTTGTTGGGGGCAATTTAAGCGTTCACTATTTAGGTAAAAAGACATGATGATACAAGTTATTAAACACACTGTTATAAACATGAATTGTACAGAAATTACTAGGGCTAGGTAATATGGCTTAAACATAAAATCTCTATTTTTATCTCTAATAAATCTAAATGTATTTATTTATTTTTTTACCGTATCCGATTTGATCTATTTTGTTCTCTTTTGTTTCATGAAAGCAAATTGCTTAGATGATTTTGAAAATAGTACTTGAATTTCAATAAATTCATTTGGTAGTTGACCTGCACTGCAAAAACGGATCTAAAAATAAGTAAAATGTTCTTAAAATTAGTGTTTTTGTCCTAGATTTGAGCAGGTAAATAAGATTATCTGCCAATGGGATGAGTATTTTGACCCCTAAAATAAGATACTTAGACATACTGCACTTGAAATAAGATGATGGAGATGAATTGTTCCTATTTTAAGTGCAAAAATCTTATTCTATTGGCGGATCATCTGATTTACCTGCTCAAATCAAGAAAAATACACAGGTTTTAAGAACATTTTACTTATTTTTAGTTCCGTTTTTGCAGTGTGAATTTAAAGTGCAACTTATTACAAGCTTTAAAACGTGCATATAAAACAAGATGGCAGGCCCCGCCATAGTAAATAATGAAAATAAAACACAAAATGTTTGCTGCTAGTTGTATTACACATCTGAAAACAGGCTTCACTTCACTTGTGTAACTTCACATCAGCTTAAAAAATAAGTAAATGAATAAATTAAAGTGCCTCGTCTTAGGGTAAAAAGGATTTTTCTTTGGAGTATTTTGACAAGGTATTTTCCTAAACACACATTGTATGCTATTACCAAAACAATTTCCCTTTTCGGGATTGAGATGGTGCAAAAGGTTCATGGAAGCCCAGGAGAGCTGATTGACAAAAAAAAATAATCTAGATTTTCCAAAATTAAATCTTAAGAAGTTGCGAATTCGATTTAATCGATAAAATCGATTAATCGCCCAGCCCTGCTTCTCACTAAATAGTTTTGACTTTTTCTGAAAGCTTTAGCAGCAGCTTTGCAGCATTCAGAGGATTTTACAAAAGATGTGCTGAAACTGACTTAATTTTTAAAATCAACGCTTGTGTAATAAAAAATGGAGCGTTACTTTGCAGCAAAAGGTGATACACCGCAAAAAGGGAACAAAAAGTAAGCAAAATTTTCATGAAATAGTATATTTTCCTTGATTTAAGCAGGTAAATAATACTATTTGCCAATGGAATAAGATTTTTGCACTTAAAATAAGAACAACTTATCTCCATCGTCTTATTTCAAGTGCGGGATGTCTAATTATGCTATTTTAGGAGCAAAAATACTCTTTCCATTGGCAGATAGTCTTATTTAGCAGCTCAAATCAAGGAAAATACACTAATTTCAAGAAAATTTTCCTTATTTTTTTGTTCCCTTTTTGCAGTGATAAAAGCCAGAATTTGAAATGCCCAGAGAATAAATAAAAAAAAATGTGATTGGAGCTTTTGTTGCAGAATTGAAATAGGAATATTTTGCTCTTAGTTCTTAGTACCTTCCCTTTTTGCTTCAGGGGAGTTTGAACAGAGCCCAGTCGGACTCGAGCAGCCAGTCTCCCAGCCTGAACGTGGAGTCCAGTCTGAAGGGTCTGCAGGTGGAGCTGTCGGAGACCTGCGCGCTCTGCCTCTCGCGCCTCCTGTCTCTCCTGCGTGTTGCCGGTGACCCTCAGCCACAGCTGCCAGACGTAACTCCTGAGTTTCCGTCTGCGGACAAATCCACCAAGTCAAACCACTCCTCCTCCTCCTCACAGCTCCACCTGCTTTTTAAACTGGACTGTGTTCTGGAAGACGTGAATGTGTTCACGGTCTCCAATGTGGCGGGTAAGAAGCTTCTTTGAGAAAATATTTAGACTCAGATTTGTTGTTACTCAGGGAGGATTCTGTGTGAAATACTTTTTACTTCCTTTATTTATAAAAAAAAAAAACCCTCAATTTGACAGTTGAGTAAAATGTTACGGCTTTTGATAATATTCTTACCGTTCTGTCACCAGAATTAAACTAGAAAATCTTTTATGGTGATAATTCAGTGTCAGTGCTGTAAGCTCTTCTGTGTAAAGCTGACAGAAACAAGAAAGAATGTAATGAATTAGCAGAGGTCATCCAATCTGCCTAAATAACAAGATTATCAGCTAAAAACAGTTTAACGGATGAAGTTATTTTAAAACCACTTGTTTAAAATAGTTGTTCAAATGTAAAAATTAGAAGAGACTTTAAAGACGCACGGACCAAAGCAGCAAATCCTTTAGAAGCAAATGCATGAAATGATGAATTAAGTGGTTCCAACGGTTGTTGAAAGAACTGCCAGTCAATACATATATGCTGGAGGGATAAATTAGGGAGATAAATTGATCCTGTGATAATATAAAAACTATTTGGTTATTTTGCAATCCCCAAAACCCGATTTGTACAGTTACCTTTGGTGGTTACCACTATTAGTATCATAAGTAGAGCCTAAAAATAGCTTTTGCCACAGATTAGCAGCACAATTGCACTGCATTGTGAAAAGTGTAGTGATGATGGTAATAATGGTGTAATTGAGTCCTTTCAGCTGCTCCATTATTTAGGGGTGGCCATGGATTCAAATCCAGGTTTTCCATATCAAAAACACAGACTTCGCTCACTGCACCATAGATGGACTACTAGTAATAATACTAATGGTAATAATAAATTCACTAAATCCCTAATTGAGAAGTATCCTGATTGGGAGTCTTTCATAATACCTTTTTATTTTTGGAGCAATATGTTATGCTCCAGGCTGTATACTGGCAGATATTTAGTTATTATTTGTAGATAGAAGTAGCTTGTTTCTTCTAAAAGAACATAAATTATTCTTCAAAGAGGGAAGGATTTGCACACACAACCATGTTTATATTAAAAAAAATGTTTTGTCATTGCCAGTAATACCACAAAATATGTGTCTTAAAAAATCTCAATCTCTTATCCTACTTTTAAGCAATCAACTTTTTTTAAAATATGTAATCTGGGGATGTATTTTTTTTTTTTAAACATTTATTTGACCAGAAGATTAAAAACTCTTGATATCTTTTTTAAATCTCCTTTGCCATAATGTGCTGGTTGGGACAAACAGCAGCTCAAAACGAACGTTTCAGAACAAATGCGTCCCTAAAAGGAATCATTTAAAGCAAAGAAGAAACAGTCAACAAAAACATGAAAGCAAAATATATATATATATATATATATATATATATATATATATATATATATATATATATATATATATATATATATATAAAAAACATGTCTAGTATAACTGTTTTTTTTACTATGCAGCAGTTGCTCTAGACAAAAAACCTTCACAACCATATGTTTGCATATCTAAAATGTGTCATATTGGTCCAAATTCAGATGCTTTCAAGTCAATACGTAGCGGATTCCAGAGGCAGCTCATTTAGTACGCGCTTCTGGTTCTGTCAACCAACAAATGGACCTCCTGTTCTTTTACTTTAACAGGAGGTTTGTAGATGTGAAGGACTAAGATTTGACTGTAATACGCTACAAAAAGACTATTTAGTGGGAGAAAACACCAGAGTCCGAAGGGTTAATGCTCCAACGGTGTTCTGTATTAAGGACGAACTGGGATTAAGAAGTGTTGTGCTGCTTGTCAATGAAAGCTGTCCAATTGTAACATTGTCAAATCCAGCAGAAGAGAAAGAAAACCCTGATTCTTTTAAAAACCTGTTTATTTCTTGCGCTTGTGCAGACTAATGTTCCTGTCAGCCGTCCTCCCTGAATGCGTCTCTGTTGTGATTTAGGAGCCGTGTCTCTGCGTATGGACAGCGTCGGCATCCTGAGCTCAGCGGAAAACGCCAGAGTGTCTCTGCGGGGGACGAGCTTGTCTCTTGTGAAAGCTCTGACTGAGAACATGGAAGCGTGCTGCCCCACCTCCCAGACCGTCAACCCCGTACTCAAGCTCACCGCCGTAACCGTCTGGTACCACGTCACCACACACGGCTTACAGGTAAGCGCAGGTTCCCGAGGATGCGTTCCCACCGCAGGACCCTTCCCCAGAAACCAGGGTGGTTTTTCTGGGGCGGTTCTTTAACCTCTAGAACTGAAACCAGGTCCAAACGAGAGGTCCAGGGTAGAAACCGAGGTCAGAAAACGGCTCTGGGAGCGAGGTTGCCCTGCTGAGATCTGCATTGAACCGAGGGTGGAGATTTGTGGTAGGAGGGTGCCAAACACTGGTTATATATTTTGTTTCCTTCTTTTTTTGCAGTTTGAACTCCTCTACACTTCATGTTTTCAGGTAACTTTAAAATACGCAACAGAAGTAGTTGGTAATTGTTTTTCAAACACTATTTGCGCCAAATCACTCAGTCAAATTGTAATCATTGAAATTCTCTAACCTTTGTCTAGTTACTAATTAAAGTCATTAATAAAACTGACATTTGCTTTCAATTTTTGTGGAGGCAAATAGAACAAACGCTGTCTACTCTGAACCAAAACGTATTTGTAAAGTTTTAAACCAGTGATCCTAAAATGTTTTACAGCACTAGTGTCCAAATTGTTCAAAGGGGGCAAAATGTTAAGTTAAAATAACAACCGGGCCCCAAAACTGGATCCTTTATGTATAAAAAAAGCAAAAGATATAAAATTTTGTTTTTTTTTAACTAGATTTTAATGAAACAAAACAAAGTACTCTGATTTCTGTGAAAAAAGGGATGAAAAATTATTATAGAGCCGAAACATAAAAAGAATCTTGCATGTTTAACTATGGGGAAAAATAAATTACTTAGGCTGGATGGTTTTCTGTTATGTTTAAATATCGTTTGTCTTTTCTCAGCAACAAGAAAATTGACTCATCATTCAAAAGCTCTTGGTTAATTAAACATGTACAGGTGTACGGCACATTTTTCATTTTTAAGCATATTTTACATGTTTCTGCCAATATTTTGAAGTTCCCTGCATCTGTGGATGTTTTATCAAAAATGCATCAAATTAACCAAATTTGTGCCATCCTGGAAATGTGGTCCAGAGGTCCCACAAAATTATTCTAAGGGCCACACTTTAGACACACTTTACATTATTTACATTCCAAGTTGTAAATTATACTATAACAACCCAGGATTAGCCCAGACTCTAAAAAGCAGCAACAGACATTTTTATTTTAACAACCATTTAGTTTGTTAGATTGTTTTGTGTATAGTTATCTATTGACTAGTAATTTGTGACATCTCGTCTTTTAAAATGTGCTGTAAAAATAAACTTTTAATGCTTAGATTTTAATCTGGAAAGAAACAAGTTATGCAACGGCTCCTGCTAGCTACAGCGTGTTCATGTTCCTCAGCTCATGTCCTGAAGGTGCATAGAGCAGGTTTTGAATGGTAAATATTATTTATTTTCTTTCCCACACATGCCCTTACCATTGCTCAACATTTAAAATGAGTTTTCTTCTATTTACCGCATTTTAGTCAGTTTTTTTTATGTGTGTGACGTGCTGTCACTCACGTTCACCTGGCTCCTTTGTTGACTCTCCGCCGTAATCGATGTATTCGGTAGAGAACACGGGCTAACTTCAGTATTTATAGCTTTCTTAACTCAGAAAACATTACGCCTCTAAACAAAAGACCTGTGCAGTTGCAACAGCAGGCGCTTTTCCTCTTCTCCCATGAAACGTCCACAACACTTGTGTCATTTCAACTTGTCGCCAGAGGGGGCAGACGTCTGCAAAAATCCTGGAACTTGCTCTATGCTCTTTTTTTTTTTTAATAATGATGATGCTCTTTTTTTAATAATGATGATACATTTTATTTCTAAGGCATTTAAAATTTGCTAAAAAAAGTGCTACAGTCAATAAAAAATCTATATAATAAAAACAGTAAAACTTAAATGCTGATAAAATACACCAATAAAAGAAGTGTGCACAGTAAAAGCAAAAGAAAATAAAAACAGGAGAAAACATTTCAAAAGATTATTTAAACTTTGGTTGGGGAAAAAAAGATTTTCAAGCCTGTATTAGGCATGTCACAGTCTCTGGAGCCCTCAGATGTTGAGGAGAAAGCTCTTTTGGTACAGGGTCTAGTCCTGGAAATTTGAAGGAGGGGAGAGTGCGAGGGACAGTGAAGGGTGATGAAGTGTTACAGTAGTTTCAGCATCAGAGAAGAGGGCTGGAGTTTTCCAGTGTTTTGGAAGTAAAATAATGTTACAGATATGCTTGATATGGAATTTAAAATGTGAGCTGTGGGTCAGAAAGTAACACCAGGATTGGTGAAAAAGGTAAAACTGAGGATTTTTGTTTTGTTTAATTTGGTGAGAAGCTGTTAATTTGGATGCAGGGAAATTTCCTTCGCCTTATGTTATTTAAAATTTGCGACTGTACCAAACTTCCTCTGATTTAGAATGACTTTTTATTCACTTCCGAGTATAAACGTGTGAAATAATCACCTCTTTGGTTTGTATGTTATTTAAAATTTGCGACTGTACCAAACTTCCTCTGATTTAGAATGACTTTTTATTCACTTCCGAGTATAAACGTGTGAAATAATCACCTCTTTTGGTTTCAGAAACGATGTTGTTGTCACAGCCAGAGCTCCCTCTCCTCAGAGCCAGTAAGCGGGACGTTTAAATCCCCAAAATCCCTTCAAGTTTTCAGCGACTTTCCGCATATAAGGTCCGATTGCTGTGACTGGATTATTAGCTTTTAGTCTTATTGTGACGGGAACTCATTTTCTCTCTCTTTCTCCCGTCTCCAGCACAGTTACCATCCCAACAAGCGATTTATGCGCCAATTAGGACTTTGGTATTTAACAGTAAATGCTATGAAACAATCTGGAGTTACAGATGTGTTGAATTTTACTGTTGCCTTTTAGACTCTGTAGGCAGCAGTCCGTCCCCTCAAATCATTAAAGCCCCATGAATAACCTAGTTTGTCAAATTTAAGGGAAAATGGTTTGGGTCACAGTAGAAATTTTTTTTGGTGTTGATGTAGTTCCTGTGCTTATGTTTTTACAGGTCCAGTGCGAAGAGGAGTTTGCTGTACACTGGACCCCACCAGACCACATGGTCTTATTCCAGCACTTGACCGAAGCTCAGGCCTGTTGGCGTATGCTGCGCGGCGAGAAGGCGGAGCTCGGCGAACCTGCGCCGGGGGGACAGAGCAGAGGCCTGTCCCTGCGCGTCGAAATGGGTTCGACCCGTTTGACGGCCCACGTCAGCGAGGAGAACTACATCCAGCTGCACACCGACGCGTTCTCCCTCTCCAAGCACGCCGGCTCCGTACACGTCCGCTCCCCTCTGCTGGTCTTCAACTTCGACGGCAACAACATCGTCTCGTTCACCGAGCTGGACGTGGAGACTCACGACGAGCTGACGGAGATGCAGCTGCACCGCGACGCGTTCCCTTTCCTGACCACGCCCCACAACCGGGTCTGGGTCGTCGCCTGCCCGTCTCTATCCGTCGAGTTCCCCTACCAGTACGACTTCTCCAACACGTTCGACATGGCCATCGGCGTCCAGAAGTGGTTAAAGAGTCTGCACCTCCCGCACGGCCGCGCGTCCTCCTCCGAGCAGCGCCTGCCGCCGGACCTCGTGTTCAAGATCAGCCAGTTCTCCTTCGTCTTCCTGGACGACGTCTTCGAAATCAAGCTGAGGGACAACTATGAGCTGATGAAGGACGAGAGCAAAGAGAGCGCGAAGCGCCTGCAGCTGCTGGATAAGAAAGTCGCCGAGCTCAGGAAGCAGCACGGGGAACTTCTGCCCGCCAGAAAAATAGAGGAGCTGTACAGCTCCCTGGAGAAGAAGCACATAGAGATCTACATCCAGCGCTCACGGCGGCTCTACGCCAACACACCCATGAGGAAGTCCCTGCTGACCTGGACCGTGTCCGACCTGGAGCTCGTCGCCCTGGCCGATCAGTCTTTTCACGGTCCGGAGAAGGTGAGGGAGCAGCTGAGAGACATCGACAGGATCAGTCCCTTCCCCAGAGACGGCCTCCCTCTGGTGGTGCAGTGGTGTCGGGCGGTCAAGTTCACTCTCGGAGCCTTCTTGGGTAACCCTGTTAAATTTTGGATTTTTCTTTATTTAAATTTTTTTTTTTTATCTTTTTAACCGTTGCTGCGTCCGTTTGGCAGTGCGAATTCGAGACTACCCCCGCTACCTGTTTGAGATCCGGGACTGGGAGCTGTCGGGCCGTCTGATCGGGACGGAGCAGGACGGACAGGCCAGGGCTCATCGCAAGCAGACGGTCCCGCTGGGAGCGCCGTGGGGAGACGTGACGGTGCACAGAAACATGCCTCCACTCAAGTTCTACTATGATTTCAAATGTAGGTTCTGCAAAATCCTGTCAGCATTTCAGATCAAAGAGAAATATATATATATATATATATATATATATATATATATATATATATATATATATATATATATATTTATTTATTTATTTATTTATTTATTTATTTTACTTTAGCAAAATTAATTCTGCGTTAAAGTCCACACTTTTAATTTAGTCAGTTAGAGGCATGGACTGATGTTACATTCTCACTGTTTTGACAATATCGACTGAAAATAACACTTTTATCATGTTGGTTTGTTTTTTTCCCCCACAAGAATTTTAATCTAAAACTTATATAACAGGATCTAAATCCTTCTTTTTAAAACAGAGCAACAGTTATTCCAAAGGCTACTAAAGCAGTATAAGATATTGACTATAAAGTTATATTGACTTATAGATTTGAGCAGAAACTAAATAAACATTTAAAAATTTACGGTGCGGATGTTACGTTTTAGCATATTGGTTTAAGCCGTCTTTTCAAGTCTTTTTTCCACAGAATATTTTCCCTCATTACAGTTTCACTGTTTATAGAGTCACACTGCAAAAATGGATCTAAAAATAAGTAAAATGTTCTTAAAGTTAGTGTATTTGTCCTTAATCTGAGCAGGTAAATAAGATTATCTGCCAATGGAATGAGTATTTTGACCCCTAAAATAAGATAATTAGACATCCTGCACTTGAAATAAGATGATGGAGATGGATTGTTCCTATTTTAAGTGCAAAACTCTTATTCCATTGGCAAATCATCTTATGTACCTGTTCAAATCAAGGACAAATACACTCATTTTAAGAACATTTTACTTATTTTTAGTTCTGTTTTTGCAGTGCACATATTTAAAAAGCTGCTGTAGCAGGTTTAACCCCTTAAGCCCATGAAGCCCCCTTTCAATGGGGCTTGGGCTCTTTGGCAACAATAACGCACTTGTAGTTGTCTAACTGAGACATACATTGATACATATTTATCATATGTCCAGATCTTCATCTGAGACTCCTACAAACGTACCTACCTAATATATAGTAGCATCCCACATTTTCAGTTTGAAGAATAACTTATAGGGGTCCGCCTGGATTTCTTTCAATCTAAACATGTATAACTTTTCCAATTGCTTGTTGTGTGGACAACAAACTTGGCAGAGATTTAACCAAGATGTTGCAATTACAATTTATTGTGTTTATTTCCATCATTACAGCTAAAATAAGACGTTTTGTATGTAAACACCTGTTTTTTGTTTTGTTTTTTTTTAGCCAAAATGTATTTTTTTTTTAGGAATTTTACTCTGATTTACTCAGGCCCAGAATAATTTACTCTCAACTTTTCACATGCACATCATCCTCTAAGAGCTTTATGCTAGTTGATAACAAAATTAGCAGTTTAGGCATTATACAAGTTGAGAAATGCCTTTATAAAGTATGAGTATGCATTTTTTGGAAACAGACCCTCGGACTGAAGAGGTTAATTAGTTGAGCTATCTGCTCTGGTAGCCAACCTACCATCAGTCTGCTCAATACTTACTAACTCCAGTTTAAAAACAACAGGGACAAGTGGCAAAACTTGATTTGATCGTTTATTAACCGTATGCCAGAATATATTTACTGTTTTTAAATCTATACCTTTTTGTCATATAATAATCAGCAGAAATATAAATCACCGCCAGGGCAGAATGATGCCCTAACAGTTTTTTCTGCCCCCATTGTTCTGATTAAATTGCTCTTTCTGCAGCCGACATCTCGTTGTACACCATCGTGTGGGGGCCTTGCTGGGACCCTGCCTGGACGCTGATTGGCCAGTCCGTAGACCTGCTGACCAAACCCTCAGCCGATCTGTCTCCCCCTCTGGCCTGGTGGGACAAAAGCCGTCTGCTCCTGCACGGACGTTGGGTCATGAACATCGACCATGCCAACCTGCATCAGCTGGCCACGGAGGTGAAACAGTGCACATCTGCACAGGGACTTTAACAAAAGCTTTGCTTCGTTCTTTTTACATTGCTTGCATATATATATATATATATATATATATATATATATATATATATATATATATATATATATATATATATATATATATATATATATATATATATATATATATATATATATATATATATTTATTATGTTTTTGAGTGTTTTTTATCATTTTCTTCTTGTTTTAAGTCTCTCCTGGTTGATGCTCAATCCAACTGATGACATTTAAGCTGAGTTTGCATTTTTCCAGGATCCCTATAACACAACTGAAAACTTGCACTGGGAGTGGACCAAGCTGAACTTTGACTGGAACCCGGGGCAGTTTGTATTTAAAGGGAATTTGGACGTAAACGTCAGGACAGCATCAAAGTAAGCGCTGACGCTTGGAATAAAATTGATTCCAATATTTATAAATGCAGTTTTAATGAAGAAAATCCCTGTTTTTTTTCTTCCTAGGTACGATGACATCTGTTTCATGCACTTGCCCAACCTGTGTATGACCCTTGACCTTCAGTGGCTTTGCCATGGCAACCCCCATGACCACCATGCAGTCATGGTTTGCTGTGCGGAGAACATTGCAGACGTGATCTCAGGACAACCTCACGACTCCTACAGAGCGTTTCGTTCTGAAAACCTCAACCTCTCCATCACAATGGACCTCAGTCAGAGCTGTTCCACAGGTGTGTGTTAAACTCTTCAGACCTCAAAGGTAAATCTACAGCATCTTAAAGACGGTATTTTTTTGCTTTTCTTGTCGTTTAGAGCCACACGAGCCTCGGATCTTGCTGTACAGCAGCACTCTGCGCTGGATGCAGAACTTCTGGGCCACCTGGACGAGCGTTTCGCGACCGATCTGCAGAGGCAAGCTCTTCCACAGCCTCAGGCCGGTCCGCAAAAAGCTCGGTCAGCACTACAAGCAGATGTCCTACACAGCTGCCTTCCCACAACTACAAGTAAGCTTTTTATTATGTCCTGTCAGCTACCTGACAGCAAGAACTTTTATTGCTTAACAGCCAAATTGAAGTTAGGTTTAGTGCTGCTCTATTATAGTGAAAGTCATGATAACGATTATTTTGTTCAATTTAAAATCTTGACAAATGGTTTGAAACCCAGTTCTTTTATTTAACATTAAAAACTTTGATCTTTTTTAGCCTTTTCACAGTTATTAGTTTGATCATTTATCAAGGTGTCATAATTCAAAACATGTCCAAATGTCACACACAAATACATGAAATAAGTATTTATGTTTAACCATTTATATTAAATTGAAAATAAATCATTTAAATTAAGTCTCTTGTCAGCCTTCTCTGCTGCCACATGGCGGTAACTGGGTTTCTGAAAACCTTCTCAATTCTCCTCTATTCTGATGCTTCATCTAAGACAAACATGGCTTCACTAAGAAATATCCAATAAACCTGCATTTTGCTTCTGCTGACTAGCTTAGCATAATTAATTAGCTGTAGCGGCGGTCTCTTCTTATCTTCTTTCCAAAAAAGTAAAAAAAACAAAACAACTGGACTTTTTTCTGAAGTTTGAAGACGTTTTGCTTGCTATCCAGAAAGCGTTCTCAATTCAAATGTCTGGAGTTGTGTGGAGTTCCAAGCTTACTCTAGACATTGAGAAAGCTTTCTGGATGGGAAGCTAAACGTCTTCAAACTTTGGAAAAAAAGTCCAGTTGTTTGTTTTGTTTTTTTTTTTACCTTTTTGGAATGATCATGACCTGGATGACTGAGAATCTTCACCAGCATATCTTTCTTCTTCCTTTTTGATTCTACTCTGATATAATTGAGCCCATGCTTTGCATTGTTAGTTACATTTTATTCAGTGTGAACCAAACTTGCAGAAAGGCGTTTCTACAGCTTCATGATTTTAGCCCTAACTTGGCTGCATTGTGGTTGATGTGCTCTTTTTTTTCAGTCCTGGTTGTTGCTTTTCTTTTTCATTGGTGCTCATATCGTGTGTCCTTCAGGTGCATTATTGGGCCTCCTTTGCACAGCAGAGAGGAGTCCAAGTTGAGTGCAACAAAGGCCACGTCTTTACTCGAGGGACACAGAGACTGATTCCACAGGGTAAGGCATCACGGGACTTAAAAACAAAAAAAAAAGGCTTTTGTGTTTGCACATAAATGTACCCGTTGAACTGTCGGTGTCGTTTGTCAGCTGGCACTGTGATGAGGAGGCTGATCTCCGAATGGAACGTGACTCAGATGGTCAGCGAGCTCTCTCAGGTGACGGTTCACCTGATGGCCTCCACCTGGGACGAGACGGCTGACCACCAGATTAACGCTCAGGTGAAGAAGACTCACCTGCTCAGCCTGTCTTCGCTCAGCTACCAGCGACAGAGCAACCGCACGGAGGAGGTAAAGGCCCGACTTCAGATATATCTGTCGTGGTATTTGGACAAAGAAACCGACTCTTTTTTTTGTTTTGTTTTTTTCTGGCAGGAAGTGAGCCCAACGGATGAAACGAATGCCTCTTACACTCACAAACTGCGCCTAGTGGATCTCCGTGCTTCCTGGACAACCGTAAACAGAAACATAGCCTTCGGGCTGTACGACGGTTATAAAAAGGCGTCCGTGCTGAAGAGGAATCTTTCCACCGAAGCTCTGAAGGGGCTGAAGATTGACGCACATCTGCAGACAAAGAAACTCAAGCGTTCTCCCTCCTACCACTCTACGACTGCGGCTCTTGTGACTCCAGTTGTTCCCGCCGTGAATCGGGTGGAGAAAAGTCAAAACGAAGGTGAGCGTTCCTGCCGCGAGCGTGCGGCCTCCGCTAGGGCTGGGCGATATGGATTAAAAAATAAATCTCCGATTTTATCATACCAAATCCGATTAATCGATTTTTTTTTTTTTTTCCTCCTTTTTGTTTCATAAAAAGAAATAAAAGAAATTATTTTAAAACCTTGCTTTTTATGTCAAGTATTTCGTCAGGGAGTTGACCTGAATTCAAAGTGCAACTAAAAACAAGCTGTGAAACATGCTTGTAAAACAAGATGGCAGCCGTGCCATTATAAACAATGAAAATATAACAAAACATTTGCTGCTAGTGGTATTACACATTGAGCTAACAGGCTTCACTGCACTTGTGAACATGAAACTAAGTTAAAAAAAAAAAAGTAAATAAGTAAATGAAGTACCTCGTATTATGGTAAAAAAAGTTTCCACTTAACAATATTTTGACAATACATTTGCCTAAACATATATTCAGCATCACATGCTGTTCTCTTCATGGAAACCCAATGAGTGTATTGGCAAAATAAAATCCAGATTTTCCAAAAATGAAATCTTAAAGAATTGTAAATTTGAATGAATCGATTAAATCGATTTATCGCCCAGCCCTAGTCTCCGCCCAGGAATGCGGAGCAACTCATCCGTTTGCGCTTCCTTATGTTCTGCAGGAACGTCGATGTTGCAGAAGCTGATCGAGGAGACGGACAAGTTCGTGGTGTTTTCGGAGGAAGACTCGGGAGTGAGCGACC
Source organism: Fundulus heteroclitus (assembly GCF_011125445.2). Classification (NCBI taxonomy): domain Eukaryota; kingdom Metazoa; phylum Chordata; class Actinopteri; order Cyprinodontiformes; family Fundulidae; genus Fundulus; species Fundulus heteroclitus. The sequence continues at coordinate 28,760,842 of NC_046378.1, forward strand.
AGCTGTGCGGGATTGCAGCCTGTCAGACCGACGACGTGTTCAACCGTAACTGGTTCATTGAGCTGGTCAACTGTCAGGTAAATCCGCCGACGCTGGGTTCAGGCTTCCATCACCGTCCGGACAGACAGAGTCGATTTAAAGGAGTTTTCAGCTCTGAACCAAAGATAAAGGATGGGAAATTAAATTTACAAGCCCATCTTTTGGTCTTTTTGTTTATCTGGGTACGTTGTCTTCCATCCTTTTGAGCCTACATATGTCAAGTTTTCCATCTCCTTGTTCATCCAGTCATCCGTCTGCCTCCTCATCTGTCTCTCCGTCTACGTCGATCCATCCATTGGTTTGTCCAATCTGTTCGTCTGTCCATCCATTCATCTGTTTGCCTATTTATTATCCTTTCCTCCCTTCTTGTTATTGTTTGGTTTTTGCATGTTTTATGTGTAAAGCTTTTATTGTTATTTATACTGGAGCTTGAAAGAAAACCGAGTATATCTCAATATTTCAGAATCAGGTTTAATCGCCAAGTAGGTTTGCACTTACAAGGAATTTGACATGTTATTGATGGTGCAGACAAAAAATAAGAATACAGTAAAAAAAAAAAAAAAAAAAAAAAAAAAAAAAAATATATATATATATATAAATATATATATATATATATATATATATATATATATATATATATATATATATATATATATATATATATATATATATATATATATATATATATATATATATAATATAATATAATATAATATAATTTGCGTCTGGAACAGTGAAATTCTGGCATTGCAAATGTGTTATTGCTTATAAGTTGTGCACTTTTTAAATAAAACCCTGTAAGACTTTATTGATAATAATTTCATTTTAACAAGCGGGTGTAAAGGGGACTGGTGTCAATTACAGGATTTTCGCTCCGTATAATAATCTAATACACTCCGATCTTCTATGTGGGCCGGGATGTGGGACTTATATTTATATTTATATTCTTTAGAGCCTATTGTCACAGCTGAATAAATGGGTTTTAAATATGACTGTTTGTTGAGCAACAATAAACCCTTATTATTTATATTCGTTGAATAACCTGACACAGACTAATGAAAGCAACACTGGACTTCTAAAGCGCATCAGTAAGTTTTAACAGCGTTTTAGATTTGTAAATCCCTCGTCTGTTTTTATTTGTTTTGCTTTCTCCGCCTAGATGATGCTGCGTGGCACAGAGACGGCAGGATGTGTCCTGGTGTCTGCAGCCAAAGCTCAGCTGCTGCAGTGCGAGCACCACCCGGCCTGGTACAACGACACGCTGAAGCAGAAGACCACCTGGACGTGTCTGCTGGATGGGATGCAGTACTTTGCCACCATGGAGCTCAATCCTTCTGAGCAGCAGGACAAGCAGCTGTGGCTGGAGGTAGGCTCCGCCCTCAAGAGGACCCTGATGCACTTTGGTTGCGTGTTATGTGGTCATACATACCTGGTCTAACAGAGCTCATTATCGCTGCTGTGTGCGACTACAGGGCGTGATTTTTAGTGGTTATACACATTCTGATAGATTTACAAAACCTGGTTGTCAAATGTGCTAATTTTTCTAATTCATTTAAACATAAACTTTAAGTTAAAAGTTTTTATACCCCTTTAATAGGCATTCCATTTATCAATCTAAAAATAATGCCTTACGTGGTGTTAAAATGACTTAAATTAATCTTTCAGATGTCTTAAAAATGTCACAGTATCATAAATAGGATTTAATTTTTTGTAATTTCTCAAAATTTAAAATAATTGATTACATTTATTATTATTTTAAAAATCACTGAACGGACTTAACATTGGTTAAACTGATGTTTTTAAAAACTGGTTGTTTTATGACTCTTGACTAGGGGACAACAAAAACTTCAGAATACTTGTTATAATAGTTGGCAATAACAGTTATCTGCCATTTCTGTGTTTTTATGTTTTCTTCATATCTGGAATTTTTTTCAAAATTTTAAACTTTTGCACTGGATCAAAAAGTCATGTTTAATGTTAAAATAAACATTTGGGTTAACTTGTCGCTAACTGGGGTTTTTATTTTCCATTTGGTTTATTGGGAAATTGATCTTTTGTTTTTATTTGTTTTTTGTTTGTTTTTTCAAGCGGCATTAAAACGTCTTGAATTTTACTTGCCTAAAGCTGTAGGAACTCTGTCAGCTGCGCTGTTTTCAGGGTTTAATTTAATAATATATTACTTTAAAAAACTTTAAAAGCAGGAACTGGGTGCTTATGTTTGAAGTTATCGTGGATAATGTTGTCTAATCTACAAATAAAACATTCAAACCCACTAATATATCCAAGTTGAGCCTTGAAAACACAGTTTCCTACCCATCAGTGAGCTCTGCTTGACTAAAAGTTTATTTAAATGAGCCTGTTGATGTTTTGCTTTGGGAAGGCCGTTACTGAAGGTTAACGTTGGCTCACTTTATTTAGTTTGAGCGCCTAACTGTGTTCGCATTTCTGCGTATCTCGCCGTTGAGTCAGTGTGAAGTTGAAGAACACGCAGCTTACTGTTCCTCGTTCATATTTTCATCCTCTTCATGCGTTGCACCGCGGCGCCTGGCAGGGAGCATTAAGCTCACCAGCATTGTTCCTGACAGTTCGTATAGTTTGGTCTTCTTCACTCCTACATCCTCCTCTTGTCACTGGGGCTAAATATCTTAATCTTTTTTTCCTCGTGTAACGGCAGCACGTTAAATAAATTATTAAAAACTAATATGGCATTTGTTCTTTTTAAATAGAGGATGTAAACTTCAGAACCAAAAATAGATAAAATAGGCAAATAATGTGTCTTCAGTCATCGACCTTGTTTGCAGAAAAAAACAAACCTATAATTTGATCTTAGCTGCCAACTAAGAAAACTTGGATAAGAAATGAAGGTAGAGAAGAGCTCTCCATGCATGAATATATGCACCTCTGTTCATGTATTGGCTCGCTGTTGGAGAAAGAAAAGGGGAACTTGGCTTTCTGTCTGTCCTGCAACATACTTTATGCATTTATCGCATTATTAGTGACATTCACCAAGTTTAAAAGATGAACACCAGACCGTTTTAGGCAGCAGTCACCGATGTTTTCCAAAGGAACACAGAGACATAGTTATAGGTTCTAGTTCAGACCTTGGTGAGAAGATCAAAGGAAATAGTATAAGATTTAATTTGTTTTTTAACCTCTTTAAATAAGTGAGCTAGAGTTAGCTAGCACACTTTCATTCTTCTCTTTTCATTTTGTCGCATTTAGGTGAAAAACATCGAGGAGCACAGGGAGCGTAACCTGGACTCGGTGCAGGAGCTGATGGAGAGCGGCCAGGCGGTGGGAGGAATGGTTAGCACAACTACAGGTGAGGAAACACTCCACCTTTACACCTTATCAGGGCCCTGGTGTTATCAAACTTCAAATTTTTTTAAATTATTTGCACTTTAAAGTTAAAAGAGCAGCACATGTCCTTTTTAATGTATTTCTAATTAGATTTTAATCACAAAACGGCGGCGGTTGCGTTTCGTGTTTTTGCAGACTGGAACCAGCCGGCGCAGGTGAACGAGTCTCAGCAGGTTCAGCGAATCATCTCCCGCTGCAGCTGCAGGATGCACTACATCAGCTACAGTCATGACATCAACCCCGAGCTGGCCACGCAGATCAAGCCTCCAGATATCAGGAACAGCCACGAGAAAGAGGACCTGCTGAAAAAGCAGGCGGGTACGTCTGATCACAGAAGCAGCAATGGAGACATGCTTTCTTTAAGTGGAATAATCGGTGGTGTTGTTCCTTTTTAAGGTGCTGTGGAAACTTTCACTCTCATTCACCATGATCTGGAGATCTCCACCAACCCGGTTCAGTACGCCATGATTCTGGACATCGTCAACAACCTGCTGTTGCACGTGGAGCCCAGACGCAAGGTAACACCAGCTGGCTAACACTCTCCAGAAGTTTTAATAGATGCACTTTGTCCATCCCATGACTTTTTTTTTTTTTTATTACTACGCTGCGCGTTCAGGAGCACAGTGAGAAAAAGCAGCGAGTTCGTTTCCAGCTGGAAATTTCCAGTAACCCAGAGGAGCAGCGCAGCAGCATCCTGCATCTGCAGGAGGCGGTGAGGCAGCACCTCGCTCAGATCAGACGCCTCGAGAAACAGATTTACTCCAACATCAGGGTGAGTCGCTCTGCTTTTCATTTAAACCCACAAAATCTAAAACCTCTTGTTTTTTTCTTTTGATGCAATAGATAGAAATTCAGAAACAAATGACATTATTAGTAGCAAACAATAAACTCAACTCTTGCATTCAGACTGAAATATCCCAAGTTCCCCATATATTCATTTGTTCTTACTTTTGGATTTCCAATGGAATATTATCCACCTATTCACCTCCTGTAAAAAAAAAATGAAATTAAAATTTAAAGAGCCCTTTCACATGTACCTTAGTGCTTCCAAAAAGCAAAAAAACTGGGAGATTCTGGACATTTAAAAACAAAAAGATACAAAAAAACTAAAAGTATTCCAATTTGTGCAAAAGTACAAGGGGCAGGAATGTTTTTACAAGGCATTGTAGATTCATCTCGACCGTCATCACAGCCTTTTTACTGCACCACATTTATGGTGGAGATCAAAGTTTTCATAGTCCTCTGGCTGCAGGATGTCTGAGCCATTGTCTAATGTCTCATTAGTCGGTGGCATTAGAACAGCTTAAAGCCCCCAGTGTGTGAGATTTTCACACTGGTGCACCATTTAGTGGTGCTAACTGAATTAGAAACAACCCCGCCAATAAGAGCGTAATAACTACTACAGAAGCTGTAGAGAATCATAAGTGTGACATTGTAAACATGTCCTCCATGTATCAGCGACTTTTTTTTTAATAAAGCTGCTATTTTTAGACTCATATCTGAACGTTCAGTCGCTTATTTGGGCTCTAATATAAGCAACTATTAACACCAGTAAAGAGACCCGGTTCTGCTGCTGCAGAACTGACTGATATGCCGCTACGTACACATACTCCCTGAGAGGGAGAGAAATGAATAAACTAGCCGTCTCGTCTCGCCTCTCGTTTTTACTTCTTTTTCTTTTCTTGGTTACTTTCTCTTTCCTCTCGCTGGGCAAAGAGTATGGATGGTCCTCCGTTTCAACAGAAAACGGCAGGTATAATTCTCTACAATTTTTTATATACTGCAAAAACGGATCTAAAAATAAGTAAAATGTTCTTAAAGTTAGTGTATCTATCCTTGATTTGAGCAGGTAAATAAGATTATTTGCCAATGGAATGAGTATTTCTACCCCTAAAATAAGATAATTAGACATCCTGCACTTGAAATAAGATGATGGAGATGAGTTGTTCCTATTTTAAGTGCAAAATGCAGTATCCTCCACCGACGTTGCCAGAATATGTATTTATAAAAGCAGTACTTGATTTTTGCTAATTAAAAGCCACATTAGGTACACACTGTCCCTTTAAAAGATGGGGGAACGTGACGGAAGCATTTTTAGTGCAAGCCAGTTTCTTGCTCTCTCAGTAAAGATGTCTGAAACATAGCAAAATAATTGACTTTATCACCTTTTAACATAATCTTACGCTGAAAATTCAAGAAACGTTCTGGAAAGTGCATTTATTTAGTGGGAGGAAATTTCATGAGAAATGAGTAATAAAATACCCAGTTGCACATTCCCTTAAAATAACAATATAAACAAAGCATTTTTTCTTTTCATAATGCATTAAGATGATTGGTTTCTTGTGAACTTTTTGTAGATAGTAATCCATTATTTTCCATTTCCATATATGGAAATCTCCAGATATTTTTGGTGTGAAACGAAGGATGTAAATGCTCACTGTGAAGCATAATGTAGTGGTATTTCATAGCACTGGATGTTTTCCTTTTTCTTTTAGCCTGCTGAATAAATGTAATCAAATAAAAACTTTCAGTTCTGTTGCTACAATAAAAGATGCATTTATTTTTAGGCTTTTTGTGCAAGTTTTACTAGGTTTGCCAGAACTATAACCTATAAACTCTGCACAACATTCGCATATTTGCACATTTTGCATCATTGCATCTCCATCTAGCATTACAAATGCTGCTGAACTCTTAGTTTTTAAATTATGTACATACAAATGGTTTTTTTTGTTTTGTTTTTTTAATACTTACCTGTACACTGAGACTTTCTCCTGCATTGTTTACATTTCAATTGTTTTACTTTTCAATCAGTGCTGCACCTTATACTGTAATTAAATTTTTCCTGCAATTTTACAAGCTGTATGCAACAAAATTTTGTTCTGTACGCACTCTGTGCATACAAAATGACAAAGTTGTCTAAGTCTAAAAAAAAAAAAAATTGACTGTAAATGAAGCTAATTGTTTTGCAGCTAAAGTAAACAATAACTCTTTGCTGCTCAATCCTCCCAACATGCACACAGCTCATATTCCCTGGTTTGTTCAAAGTGGGCAGAATAAATGGTATTGAAGAAAAATAAATAACTGAATTTCAAATTTTACACCATCTTTAGGCTCAGTCTGATGAAGCGAACAGTGACGAACTGATGGACATCAACATGCGGCTGCAGAACCAGCTGAACCAGGAGAAGAACGACATGCAGATGAAAAGCGAGGAGCTCAACATCCTCATCAGGTCTGCCGTCGGCCCCGACGATCGTCCGACATCGAGAGGAATCGGCTCAGAAGTGAAAACGAATCTCCTCCGTTGTGTCCAGGTGCTTCAAAGATTTCCAGCTGCAGCGAGCGAACAAGCTGGAGCTGCGTAAGCCCCCGGAAGACGTCGGCGTGGTGCGGAGGACCGAGATCTACTTCGCTCAGGCTCGCTGGTGCCTGACCGAAGAGGACGGACAGCTGGGCATCGCAGAGCTGGAGCTGCAGAGATTCATGTACAGTAAGGTGAGGCGAGGATGCCAGTTCACCGTCCTCGACCTGTTCGTTTGACGCCGTTAAAGAAAGAAATGCTGACCTTCTCTTTTTTGTAGTTGAACAAGTCTGATGACACTGCAGAGCATCTTTTGGAGCTCGGCTGGTTCACAATGAACAACCTGCTCCCAAACGCAGCTTACAAGGTAAATGTTGTTGATTTTCAGTCTGGATAATAAGCTGATGTCGAGTCGTTTAAAGGTCCTGTCAGGAGTTTACATGCACTCAAATTCATTCTTATTCATTTATTTGATATTTGTTTTTCCTGGATGGACTGATTCACTAAAGTGACTGCAGCTCTGTGGGTGGACTAGTCTTCTTGGAATTAAAAAGTTGTGGGTTCAGTTCCAGCTTTGCCCCTGGGCAAGGCACTTGATCTTGAATTGCTTACCAATCTGCATATCAGTGTCTGAATGTATGTGCTGCTGAGTGAGATTAGGTGATTAATGTTTAGTTTTCAACATTTTACTTTTAATGACTTTAGGCGCACACGCTTGAATTTATTGTTGATTTTCTCTAATCCACAAAGACTGAACATTATTTAGACTTAGACTTATACTTTCTTTATTGTCATTTTGAACGAAATTTCGTTTTCATACAGCTCAGAAAAATTGCAGTAACTCTACAGGATATGTTGCTGTGAATTTACAGTACAGGATTAAAATGCAGTAATAAATTGCAGTAATATTATAATACACATTAGCTCAAATATATTAGTACACTTTCACTGATATTTCGTCAAATTCCTGTTGGCAAATTAGATTTTGACGAGAGGTTTTATTGTAGCCACCAACAAGCTCCGCCTGGCATGTTTTAAACCGTATATTTGATCGGTGTTCCTGTTAGAAATGGTGTAGTTTGTTTCCTGAACGACAGTCGGGAATCAAAAGTGTAAATTTGGGAGCTTAGTTGACACCATCTCAGTCCTAATGGTTAAACTCAGTTCACCTTGGATGACGACACTGTTGTTCCAAAATCAACCATTTTGTGATAAACTCTGCTGGGTTTGCCTTTACATCCTAATGAAAACTGATTTAAAAATGGATAAAGCTGGCTAACATAAGCTTAAGGGACGGCCCTCACCACATTGCTGTTGAAAATTTATGGATTAGGGTTTAGAGCCTTAAATAAGCACTACATTTTTGGTCATATGGATGGGCAAATCAGGCCCAATTATGCTAGGATGTGTCATGGCTACGGAAAATGTGTGGTTTCTGTGCAGTTTGCAAAGGTTAAAGTCATCTAAATATTAGTGGGGCTGTATGATTATATTGGAGCGAGTTTCCTTTGACAAAAATAGAAAATAAATTGGAACTAGTCCTCTGTTGTGCGTTTTGAAATCAATCCACCCTGGGGAAAAAAATCATGAATTAAATAAAACGCTAAAAGCCTAAAATCAATGACATCCACGTCAATGAGTGTATGTAAACATCTGACTGAAACGGACCCTTTTTATATATATATTTTTTTATGTTTTCTACTTAAATCCAACCCAACAAGGGCCGCTTTCATCCCTGCACAATTTGACCAAGATTATAGCAACAAAGATGAGGGAAGTTGGTAACCTGTGTTAATGTGTTTATGCCTGGTTTCCTCCGTGCAGCGTGTGAGGGTACGTATTCAGGACGGTGATGTCTGTGTTTCAACCCCACCATGTTTGTCCAGACAGAATCACTCTGCATCTTCTGAGATTTTTTTTTTTCTCTGTCGCATGCTGAAGCACAAGATTCTTAGTTGCATGTGTTCCCATTTCTCATTAGTAATCATTAGTAACCTGTTACGTGGTGCAGCTTTCAAACCCAAGCCCTGGTGAAGTTTTATCGTCGCTAACGTTTAGTTGTTGTTGTTTTTTTTTTTTTTTCAGGTTGTGCTTCGACCTCAGAGCAACTGCCAGGCCGGACGTCAGTTTGCTTTGCGCATCTTCAGCAAAGTGCGCCCCCCTGTGGGAGGAATCTCCGTGAAGGAGCACTTTGAGGTTAGGAACATGCGGCGCGCAGCTTCCGTGACGGCAGATTTTTTGCTTCGGTTTTTGCTTTAATGCCTCCTCTCCGCTGTGATCAGGTGAACGTGGTGCCTCTCACCATCCAGCTCATGTACCAGTTCTTCAAACGAATGATGGGCTTTTTCTTCCCGGGGCGAAACGTCGACGAGGAAGACGTCACAGATGAGGAAGACAAGTTTCGGATGGTCACTACTGGTATGTTGTAGGGCTGTAAATGCTAGTGTTGCACCGATACCAGTATCGGAGGGGGCCCCGATCCAGCACTAAAATGGTGCTATCGGTATCGGGGAGTACCAACAAATAGGTCACCGATACATTTTGATGTTTGTATGTCACTTGAACGCAGCCTTCTCTCTCCCGACTAGTATTATACATTCAATTCAAATTTATTTATATAGCGCCAAATCATGAAACATGTCATCTCAAGGCACTTTACAAAGTCAAGTTCAATCATATTATACAGATTGGGTCAGATTATACAGATTGGTCAAAAATTTCCTATATAAGGGAACCAGTTGATTGCATCAAAGTCCCGACAAGCAGCATTCACTTCTGGAGAAGCGTAGAGCCACAGGAAGGGTCATCTGCATTGTACATGGCTTTGCTGCAATCCCTCATACTGAGCAAGCATGAAGCGACAGTGGAAAGAAAAACTCCCCATTAACAGGAAGGAAAACTTCCGGCAGAACCGGGCTCAGTATGAACGGTCATCTGCCTCGACCGACTGGGGGTTACAGAAGACAGAGCAGAGACACAACAAGAGAAACAAAAAAGCACAGAAGCACACATTGATCCAGTAATCTGTTCTACATTAGATGGTAGTAGCGGGTGAGCCGTCTTCTCTGGATGATGTCACAGTTAACAGAACGCCAGACCAGGTGTACCTACTATGAAGAAAAAGAGAGAGAACAGAAAGTTAAAGCAGTGCTGCATTTGATACAGTTGATCACAATATTCTCCTACAAAGACTTGAACATACTGTAGGGATTAAGGGGAAAGCATTATACATGTTATATAAGTTAATGAAAGTTGCACTATTTTGGCATTTGAGAGCCAAAACTCAGGGTTTAAATGAGATTATTAAATTATTAATGTAATTTTACTGTCTTACTGTTGCACTACTATTATACATGTTATAATTTCACGACTGTTGCACTATTTTGGCCTTTGAGAGCCAGAGGTTTATTCAACTATTGTCACCCATTCCAGATAGGCAATAAAAAGTTCTACTACCCTAAGTAGTATGCAGTTCTTCATATATACACACACACATCAATTTCAAACAGATGGTATCGGGGCTAAAAAATGGCATCGGCGCAACACTAGTAAATGCATCCGGGTCACCAATTTACCTTCCCATCTCTCTCTAGATCACTGTCCTGCAGCAGATCAATCAATACTAGTTTCCATTTTCTCCGCCAGACGTGCAGTGTTGAATTACACACGCGTTGTATACCTGACCTTGAGAACTTTGGTTTTTGTGAGTGTCTGTCTGTGAGCAAGACTCTGGGGGGGTGTTGGGTTTGGTCTGCAGTGTCATTACAGAGGACGTAGCGCTTATAGTGGTGTGGTCTGTGTCACAGGTATCCCAGTGAAGCCCAGGCCGCCGTCAGAGGACACCATGGGTGCTATGGGCCCCAGTAAAAGTATCACCCAGGGACTGAACCGCACTGCAGGGGTCAGGAGGTCGTTCAGGAAGGCTCCGGAGGTGAGAAAGTGTTTAAATTTAAGCTCAGCTGTTCGTGAAGACAGGAAAAAAAAAAGCTCAATTAGAGTTGCATAATCTCTCCCCTCAGCATCCTGTCGATGACATCGATAAGATGAAGGAGAGGGCGGCTATGAACAACTCCTTCATCTACATCAAGATTCCTCAAGTGCCTCTGTGCGTCAGCTACAAGGTGGGTTTCCTTCAGCGTTAATATCCAACTCATGTACACAAAATGCACCGTGTAGTTCTCACATCAATCAGTCCATTCTTTGACCTTTTAAGGTATCCTGTCTACATGAACTGTCTTGCCTTTTTTTGTCCAGAAAATACAGCCGGTCTAAATCATTCTAAATGTGACAACAGCGCCCCCTGCTGTTTGGTCAGCACCTGCAGTCAGTAGGATGGTGAATACTACTAATAAACTTCCGGGGGGGGGGAAGTACAACATTTTATCTAACTCAAGTTTTACTTTAATCAGGGTTCCCACGGGTCCTTGAAATCCTTGAAAGTTTGTGAATCTGAAAAAATAAATTCAAGGCTCTTGAAAGTTCTTGAAAACAGCCAAAAAAACACCTTGTCCTTCAAAGTCCTTGAATTTTTTTGTGGGGTTGAAAGTTCACATGGATGACGATTCATGTGTCATTATTTTACTACCACACGATCTTTTAAAATTATGTTGATTCCGCAGACTTTTAATTTGCAAAAGTACGTTCGCTCTTCTTCGTTAGTTGGTAGGCTACGGTTTAGGCCTACGTGCGTCCAGTAGGTTACATTCACGCAGTGTTGCCAACTCAGCGACTTTGTCGCTATATTTAGCGACTTTTCAGAGTCAAAGTCAAAAACTAGCTTAATCAAAGATGAAAGTAAGTGAAACAAATTGATATAATTCTGAACATCTCAATGCTGCACTTTTTTCCATAAAATTCCATGAAACTGTAGGCTAATGTACATCTTATATGTAATGTAGTATGGCATAGCCATGTACTGTGGATATAAATGTAGGCTATGAATATGATTAATATCAATGTAGGCTACAAATGAAGTCCACTTTTTTGCATTGCTTCTGACCCAACAACTTCTATGCCGTTTAGTCTTTTATTGAATTTGCATTGTATTAAAATATGATAACCTATTCAGCGGTCACAGTAGGTAAATGCCGCCACGTGTGGTCCTTGAATTTGAGGAAATTTGTCCTGGAAAGTCCTTGAAAGGTCATTGAATTTGATGTTCACCAAGGTGTGGGAACCCTGTTTAATATTATTGCTTGATATTATTTTTGCCAAATGAGGTTCATAGCTGGTTAAAGGTTGGCTGCCGGTACGAGTCGGGCTAAAAGCCATTTATATCGTTGGAATATTATATAGTTAGAAAAAGGGTGGTAATGTTGAAACATTCTAGTTGTTACAAACCGTTATGTGTTATAAATGAACCCGTTTATTATGTTAGAAATTTTAAAAGGGATTCTGGGTAATCTTCAGAACGCGCAACACAAAACATTTGAGAACCACTGGATTATAGGCAGGTGTAATTTTTCAAAATGCTGCTATTTATGTGAAAAGCATTTAATATCTGAGTTAATACAAATTTATATATATGTAGATAGTTTTTTGTTTTTTTTTTTTTTTAACCAGGGCCCACATATTTTTTGAGTGCATTGTACCACATAAAATCAGTCAGTAAACACAACGGTAATCATGTATAAGGCACACCGGATTATAAAGCGCACCATCAGCTTTTAAGAAAATGTAAAGATTTTTAAGAGAACGTTATAGTCCAAAAAATACAGTACTTTGTCATCCCAACAGAGACGGATGGCTCTCCCTTTCAGGAGGAGCGGAGTGATATTACACATTTTGGGAAGAATATTTAATACGCTTTATAATCTGGTGTGCCTTATGGTCCGAAAAGTACGGTATCAGTGAATCCACATATCAAACATGGCCTCTGTTAGCTGTTGTATCTTTGACTGCAGCCATTTAGTCTTTCCCTATTATCTCCAAGAAAGTAGAGCACATCCACTTATCTGGAGCATAGGAACTAAAGTGCGGAAAGCCTGAGTTCTTTTAAATCAAGATTAAAAACACATTTGTTTAAAATTGCCTTTGACTGTTGTAGTTAAACTGTTTTAATGTTCTTTTTTGTTTCTACATTCTATCCCTACTTGCTTTTATTCTATTTTATTTCCTATACCTTAATCATGTAAAGCACTTTGCATTGTCTCTGTACTGAATTGTGCTATATAAATAAATTTGCCTTGCCTTGCCTTTTATGTGTTTGAGCCAACACTCACGCACTGAGTATTGTCACCTCCATAATCTTTACTGCTTCTTCTTGGCTTCAGCTGCTGAAATCAGTGAAGCTGGATAATGACTTACTAATTAAAGCCTTGTAAGCGACTGTCCACTGTTGGTACACGCTCATCCTGGAGGAGCGAATGCTGCAAGCCAATGACTCGATGCAATCTGCTGGGTTTCCCAGATGGGGAAAGTTTTTAAACCAATCTGTATTTTTCAGTATTGACTTTGTAAAGTGCCTCGAGACGACGTTTTGTGATAGAATTAGATGATAAGTCACAAAGTAAAGCCTTTAGTGTCTCTGTCCTTCACACAAACGCGACGCCCCACTACCTGGGCTGGTTTTATTCCAGCATTGTGATGCTGGAATAAAACCACGTTTAGTTAAGAGGTTGAGATTAAATACAGCTGCCGTCAGAATCAGGTTTATTCGCCAAGATTGTGTTGACAAACAAGGGATTTGACTTCAATTTCTTGCCTGTGTAGCGTACAGACATGAAGTATAAATATATAAATGGAAATAAATACCATTATTTGATGGCTTAAGACCCAGAAGTTGTTATGGACCGCCGCAGGGTTTAAGATATCATATCATGCTGGATGCATGACAGACTCCCGCTGTATGTTGCTCTGTTCATTGTTAAACTGTCGTCATATTCCTGTATCCTCAGCTCAGTTTGACTGCAACATATTTCCATACGATTTATAGTTTTTATTTTCTCCTCTCAGTCCAGTTTCCTTTTTAATGTACGTCTTACTGTGTTGGATTTGTCCTCAGGGAGAGAAGAGCAGCGTGGACTGGAAAGACCTGAACCTTGTCCTCCCTTGTTTGGAGTACCACAACAACACCTGGACTTGGCTCGACTTCGCCATGGCCGTGAAACGCGACAGTCGAAAGGCGCTCGTAGCACAGGTGTGCAGATTTTCATTTCAATACAGTGCCTTTTTTAAAAGTATGTTGTTTTTTTTAAGTTGCAACCACAAACTTCAGTGTATTTTATCTGCATTTTTGTTATAATAGACCAACCAACATAAAGTAGCTTAGTTGTAAAATATGATGAAACACCAGTATCGTTTCATTAAAATGCAGCCTGTACAGTATTTAACTTCCTTTGGTCCGATATCATTAACTTAAATCCAGAGCAAACCATTGCCTTCAGAAGTCGAACTAAGTAGGAAACAGAATGTGTAATTTAATCTCAGTATAAATCCAGCTGTTTTCTAAAGGCCCCAGATGTTTGGGTTGAAGACCAAGAGACACATAAGACGGGTCAGAAATTTTTTTTTGGAGAAGTTCGAAGCAGGTCTGAACATCTGAAAGAGCACTTTTAAATCCATCCACTGATGATAGGAGAGAAAGATGGTAACTTCGGAGGAGCTGCTGAGATTCGTTGCTCAAGGAGAGATTTTAGATCAGGATTTTCTTCAGGGGTATCAGAATAAAGGGAGCTGAACACAAATGTAGCCCACTTTTCAGATTATTTCTCAAATAATTTCCTTCTGATTCACAATTATGAAGTGTTTTACATGTAACATGGTGATGGCCGTGTCAGGCTCTGGAAGGTGTTATAGGAAAGCTGGTCCGAATTGATAGAGTGATGGATGGAGCTAAATACGGGGCAGTGGTGGAAGAAAAACTGCAAAAAAAAAACAAAAAAAAATCCGTAAACTGGAGTGGAGATTTCCGTTCCAGCAAGACAAATATTACAGCCAGAGGACCAAATGCTTTCTCATATACAATCCCTGTAAATTTGGATCCAAATAAACAAAATAAAAAAATTAAGGGGAATAATGATTTTGCAAGGTTTTGAACATCACATCAACTACAAAAAATTTAAATCTTAGGATTCTTTTCCTTTTTGCTTTCTTGAATTTAAATAAATATAAAATGCTCCTCAGCATTGCTCCTAAACTGATCCATCTTGCTGTGCTGCTCAGATGATAAAGGAGAAGCTGCGTCTGAAGCCGGCTTCTGTCGTGGACCTGCGCGGGAAGGTGTCCGAAGGCAAGTCGGATCACAACCAGCAGCAGCAGGAGGAAGACGAGAAGGCTCGACTCCTCATCGGACTCAGCACCACAGACAAAAGCTCCAGCAAGAAGAGCATCTTCAGCCGCCGCAAGTGAAAAAACGGCTCGAGTGCCCCTCCCTCTGAGGCACCCGGACTCTCACTCCAGTGTTTCCCTTCACAAAGGAAGAGGGGAGACGCGTTTCCAGTAGTTTCACTACATCACAGGAGCCTGCTCAACTTGTTTCTGGAACAACTCCACGGATACCCGGATGCCAATATGACCAAATGTGTGTTTTTATTATGTTTATCTGTGTGCCATTTCATTCAGCTTTTCATACACCGTGCAGTTCTGGATGCAACAACCACTGTGGCTGCATTGAATGCAGCGAGGCAGATCCGTTTCTCTGTTAATGCTCCTCCTCCTGCTGGCTCAGGAACACTGAAGATCAAAAACTGGCCTGCTGCGTTAATCAGACACCACCCTCACTGCTAAAAGCTCTATGAATCCCTTCCTTAAATGCTAAATCTAGATTTATCAGAGTATGTTTTATGATAGATGTTAGCTGACCTGGGCCGCGTGATTGTCAACGACATGAAGGCCAGAAATATTTTAGATTTTAAATGCCTGCTGCGTCACTCAGCTTTCACTTTTACTGTAACTTACCTCAGTGCAATTAATCAAGAACAAACAAAAAAACATGTTCATGTACTTGATGGTTGTGTCAAAAAGAAAACAAAAAAAAGTTGCAGCTGTATTGTGTAATTTTAACACTAAAGCACTTTTCATGCAAAGTATGTGATATTTTTGTAACCACGGTTGTTTTTGACTGACTCCTATAACTGATTCCACCGGTTGTCTTGAACGTTTCAATTAAAGAGTAACCCAAACAGCGGCTGTTCCTCCGTGAGCTCAGTGGCTCGTTGTTTACGTCTTTAGTTAAAGTCTCTCGGCTCTTCGCGGCACTGATTGATCGTCGATCTGACAGCTTCAACTGGAGCGGAATCTCTCCGCGAAGCGCGCTGGGAACGCGTCACATCCATCCCTCCATCCATCCATGCCGCCTCGGGACGCAGCTGCGGCCAAACACGTGGGGTTCAGGAAACAAACACGGAGACTGCCGCGCTCTGCGAAGATTCCCCCCCATCTTCATTTTAACTCCCATTTCTGTGTGTGAAATAAATGAGGAGGCGAATGGGAGGCGAAGTGAGTAAAAACAGGAAGGTGAGTGACTCAAATGCGCGCATGATGGAGACAGGTACGTATTTGTTTTACGCAGGAGAGTAATTTAATGAAACCTTTTGGAATCAGACGTCTTCTTTCTGTGTATTTTCTATATCCATGTGGAGCAAATGTATCTGAGTTCCAGTTTAGTTTGCTCCAGAGACGGATAGTCAAAATAGATTATTGATCAGTTAAGTGCTTGCTGACCTTCCTGCTGACCATTTTAGCTACTGTTTCGTTGCATAAACGGCGTCAGTGTAGTCAAACCTATGCTGATCTAAAAAAAAAATGTTTGTCTACTTAAATTTTTTTGGTGCGCAAATAAAAATAAGTGAATACAAATAAAGCTTTTAAATCCATTCGTTAAGACAAAAGAAGTTGTCCCGTAAGAAGAAAAATAAGAATTACACACACTCACCCCCTTCAACGTGAATCCCAAAACGCAACACAGCATTCCACGATCTCAAGAAGTCCAAGAAGAGATGAAACGTTCTTGACGTTTTTTCACTATTGCCAAGGCTTTGTGGACCACACAAAGATGCTCTGATCTGCTGCAGGTGGACCACAAAGCCATTGTCCACTAGCGCAAGGGTTCCCACAGTGGGGATCATGGGATGATTCAAATCCCTGACTTTACAATGTCAGAGATATACTTGTTTTAATGTATCAAATGTATGCATTTGATAGTTGAAAATCTTTTTTTTCTTTCAGTCCAAAATTTACAACCATATAACAATAGAAAACGTCCTACTTTTTTTTTCTTGCCAATATGTCAAATTAATCTCAAAATCTTTTTCTTTTGTGGAAATGTATTCCTCTGCAGCCATTATTTTGTTTTCTTTACTCAAGAATGGCTGTAATACAACTATTCATTTATTGTAGTTTATGAGAAAGTCACGTAGTCTTTTGCACAATCATTTCAAAGTCCTGATACTAATAATCAATGCTCATTTGCTTAAAAGATAAAGTATTTCCTTATTTTTGAGACCGATAGTATAACATTACAAAATGCTCAGCAGTCCTCGTTGTAACAGAGCGGGGAAGACGACAGTGTTTGAGTTCCCATAAAATGACTACTTTGTTCTTGCAATTTTATGACTTTATTCTCATAATTTCCATTAAAAATAGGAAACACCAAACCATCACCACCCCCCCAACCTGCCAAAAAGGGGGTTGCCGGTCTCTGGTTCTGTTATTTTGGGGATTGCAGGTTGATAAGTTTGGGAACCCCTGCACTAGTGAACAAAGTGTGGAATAGTGGCAAACCTTCCCAGGAGCCCCTGGCCTACCAAAACTACCCAAAAGAAAGAATCCAGGACATCCAAACCACAGCAGGCCTCGTCTAATTTAAGGTAAATGTTCAAGATCCTGATGGTTCCTGAGACTTTTTCTAAAATGTTGTGTGAACTGACCAGACAAAGGTGGAGATTTTATGGAAGATGCATGTGTTGTTGTACCTGGCATTAAATCACCACAGCATTTTACAGAAATGACATCATGACAACAGTCAGACATGGTGGTGGTGGTGTGATGGTCTGGGGTTGCTTTGGGACCTGGATGACTTGCTGTAATTGATGGAACCATGAGTTCTGCTCTCTGTCGGGGAATCATGAAGAAGAACTTCCAGCCATTTGTTTGTGACCCTAAATTCAAGCAGGGCATAGATTCAAAGCACACCAGTGAGTCTACTACTGAAAGGATAAAGAACAAGGCAAAATTTTTCAAAGGTTTTTCTTAGTGGCCTAGTCAAAGTGTGGACTTAAATCCATTAGAGATGCTGTGGCTTGGTCTGAATTAAGCTGTTTATGATTGAAAACTCTCCAGTGTTGCTGAATAAAATTCAGTTCAGCTAAGAAGAGCAGGATAATTCATCTACAGTTATGTAAAAGACTTAGTGGCAGATATTACATTATGCTTGGTGGCATAAGCAGTTATTAGGCATGGGGTGAATTACTTATTTCGCTTTCGCCAAGGTTGGTTTGGATAGCTTTTTTTTTTCTTTCATGATAATTTAAAAACTGCATCTTGTATTTACTTTGGTTATTTTGGTTTGTTTTTACCTTATGTCTGATGATCTGAAACATAAGAGTGATAACAAAGACTATTATAGATTCTCTGTCATCCAGGACATGACGAACCTAAGTCCTTAATTAGAAAGCAATGGATTAAAAAAAGAAAGCAAATGGACTTCTCTGTTTTTTTGTGGCCTTTTGTGTGAGATTCATTGTAAATCCAGTTGCCTTCAGTTTAAGCACTTGAGATTATAACAAAAAATCAAAAAAGCCACAGAGGGTCAAATACTTTTTACGCAGAAACAACTTCTAAACAGGGTTTATAGGTTCAAAACTACTACCTCTATCATGTAATCTGCTATTTATTTTTTTTATTCAGGTTCAATAGTCATTAGAATAAAAATAAATTGGAGTAGGTCAACATTTGAAGGTCAGACCTCTGGGAAAACTGCTAATCAGCCAGGATAACACTAATCTGTGATTTTACCCTCTAGGTCCTTTTACTCCTGGGTTTTAAAGGTTCTTGAACTGAGTTTGGTTTAGATGCCAACCATGGCATTGAAGTCCCTACTTTTTAGAAAAAACTAAATAACAATATTGCTGATCACAAACAAAGATTTAAAGGCAATGGATAGTTGTTTTATTTTAGGTAATCCTGTCCATATTTTTTAAGTATCATAGATTTTATCTGATCTAATGTAAAAAATTGTTTTCTTAAAAACGGAGACTAGAAAACTAAAAATCCTGTGAATCCCACTGCTGATAATTTTTTTTCTTTAGAAAGAGGGACTACCAACACAGCGTCGCTTCAGTCATGGGTTCCTATCACACTTCGGTGTCTCCGTTGCTCACCGACTCAGACACTCTGCAGTATTTTCACAGCCGGCGGGAGTCGGCCGAATGGAGCTCCCCAACGTTCTGCTTCCTCCAGACGACCGAGGAGAGATGTATGAGGAAGAGAAAACTCTTCCAGCTCTCATCTCTCTCTTCCTGCCAGAGTTTCCACAACATAAATGTCCACAGGAGGGCTGTTTTCAGGTGGGGAGTGGATTTTGGGGTAAAAACAAGTATATTTCTGAGGGAAGATTAACTTTAACTATCTAATTACAGGTCCTCAGTGTCATTGCTAAAGGCTCGTTTGGGCCCATCTTGAAGATCAAGGTTATCCATCAAGAGCAGATTTGGGCTGTTAAGGTAAGTGGAGCTGTAACTTTAAGACAAGGCAAAGCAAGTTTACTTGCGCATCTTTTATGCTCAAAGCAATTCAAAGTCCTTTCCAATAGCTACTTTTAAGTAACACTAAAAAGAAACATTAAAATACAACTTCTAAAAGAAATAATTAGCTAAGAACCTATTAAAATCATCTGATTAAAGAATCGGTGGCTCTCACTGCAAAAACAGATCTAAAAATAAGTAAAATGTTCTTAAAGTTTGTGTTTTTGTCCTAGATTTGAGCAGGTAAATATTATCTGCCAATGGAATGAGTATTTTGACCCCTAAAATAAGATAATTAGATATCCTGCACTTGAAATAAGATGATGGAGATAAATTGTTCCTATTTTAAGTGCAAAAATCTTATTCTATTGGCAGATCATCTTATTTACCTGCTCAAATCAAGAAAAAAATCACTCATTTTAAGAGCATTTTACTTATTTTTAGTTCCATTTTTGCAGTGTAATTTAACGCGCAGGCACTGACTGAGCGACTGGAATGGACGATGGTTGAGTGGTGACAAAAATATAATACAGTATTAGCATAGATATTGTAAGAGATGTTGTGCTACTCTGAGCTATGGAGATCATATAGATTTTTAATAAAAGTGGCTCAAGAATTGAGCCTTGAGGAACCCCACATGCGATCTTTGTTTTCTCAGATTTGTATTTACCAAATGACACATAGTAGTCCTACTCTGTCAAAAAAAGATAGATATAAAATGGTTTAGCACAGTACTCGACATTCCTACCCATTTACCCAGTCTATCAAGCAACTGTGACCAATGAAGCACTGATAAAACCAAGGCAAATGTTTTTGATGCATCATTGTTAAATTAATTCAGTTTAAAACTCTTACCTCTCTGTGTTTTATTGTTTTAAGTAACTGATATCTGTTGTTGCGTAGGTTTTACCAAAGTCAGAGATCTTAAAGCATGGAGTGCTGGAGCAATCAAAGAAAGAAGTCATGATTCAGGTAAATTGTTCCCATTTGCCAGGAAAGTAAAAGCTGACACAAATGATCCTAACCTCCTATTTTAGTATAAATCAGAGATGCATTTTTTTTGCATTTAATATTGACCTTTTTCATTGTAAAAGATAAAACAAAGTCAAGGTTTAGCTAAAAAAAAGTCTAATTTGTTCACTTCCTAATGTTATGTTTAATGTTAGCCTGTGTGTGTCAACTGTTGCATTGCAGAAGCAGATCAAACATCCATTTATCCTGAGTCTGCAGGACTGCTGGCAGACACAGCGCCACCTCTTCATCAGTGAGTTAAAACTCTAAGGTTTAAAATCACATCTAAATCTCAGCCCTCCGTTTTGAGGAAGTATATTACCGTTCTAATGAAGGGCTGGGTTAACAAAATTTTCACCAGTCAGGGGCACAAAATTAGAGATTTATCTTCTTGTTTGAGAGTTATCGCTCAAATTAACAAAAAAAAAAATCGACAGTCATTAAACAAGAGATCAACAATAAAGAGTCGCATAGAGTGCCTTGCAAATATATTCATAACCTTTAAACTTATTTATCTTTTGTAATGTCACAACCGCAGAATTTTCCAAAAAAAGGTAAAAAAACAAAGCAACTGGACTTGTTTTCCGTAGTTGAAGACGTTTCGCTTCCTCTCCAGGAAGCTTTCTCAATTCAAAAAGTCTGGAGTAATGTGGAGTAACAAGCTTTATACAATTGGCAACAAAGGCCTTGTAATGGCTTAGATAACATGCAAATTCAACAGAAACAGGACCACCCCTTTGTTTGCCAATTGTATAAAGCTTGTTACTCCACATTACTCCAGACTTTTTGAATTGAGAAAGCTTCCTTGAGAGGAAGCGAAACGTCTTCAACTACGGAAAACAAGTCCAGTTGCTTTGTTTTTTTACCTTTTTTTGGAATGACCATGACCTGGAAGACTGAGAATCTTCACCAGCAAACCGCAGAATTTGAATGTAGGTTAATTGGATTTTGTGTAAGAGACCAACTCAAAAGTGTCAGAAAAAAAATTAATATATGGTCCAGAAAACTCTCCACAAATAGAAATCTGATTGGTGTGTCCTGCGTTTTTATGTATCCCCTTCACGATGATACTCCTAAATAAAAACCAGAGCAGCCGTCTTTCTTCAGAAGCCATCTGATTAGTAATCAGGTGTGAGCAGTCTCATCTCGGTATGAGTACGGCTGTTCTGTGAAGTGGTCAAGAGGTCCAAGGCCATTCTTGAGGAGCTCCAGAGACCCACAGCTCAGATGGGAATGTCCGTAGACAGGACAACTATGAGTCGTGCACGCCGCAAATCTGGTCTTTTTGGAAGAGTGGCAAGACAACATTGCACAACGTGGTGGATGTACCCACCTTGCACCATAGCGGTAGGGGTGGCATGCTGTGGGGATGGTTCCTTCAGCAGGGGCATAGAAATGATTCGGAGTTGATTGAAAGGTAGAGGGAGGTAAATACAGGCCAGTCCTGGACCTCATACTCATGTTTTAGGATGTCCTAGTCAAAGTTCAGGCCTGAATGTGTCAGGATCCCCAGGGGTTTGAATACTTAGTTTTAGGTTCCTGGGGATCCTGAAGTTCTGTGTGTGTTTTGCACTTCTTTAGTCTTGGTTATTATCAGTAGATTCATGTTTCTGTCATGAAACATGACGGTTTAGTTTTTTGTTCATCATTATATTAGTAGCTTATTCGTGTTTGTGTTTTATTCCTATTTTCCTGCCTGCCCGTTCTCAGTTTAGTTAGTTAGGTTATTCTTCCATGTCCGGTCATTCTTTATTCATTCCTGTTAGATCAACGCCGTCTCTCTCCTTCAGTCTTATTACCTTCACTCTCTTCACCCGTCTTCATTGGCACCTGTTGTTCCTTCCATCACTTCTGCTATTTAGTCAGCCGGTTCAGTCACGCTCATCGTCAAGTCCTCCGTTATGCTACCCCCTGTTCTGGTTTCTGCTCAGTCATGTTCCTGGTCCTGGTTTCCCCTGCCTGCATGTGAGATTTAGTATTTTCTTAAATAAACCACCTCTCAGCTCTACCTGCGACTCCTGGATATTGGCCTGCACTTGGGTCCAACATTCATCCAGAACTAAACCTGACAGAATGCGATTGACAGTCTGGGGCAAATTCGAAAACTGTTGATCAGACTCTGTTAGATCCGAGTGTTATATTTGCAAAGCATTATGGGAGAAAGTTTCAGATTTGCTTTGACAAACCGGGACGGTTGAATAAAAGAGCTATAAAGTGAGAAAATGCGGAAAAGGTTCAAAGGGTATATTTTTGGCCTCTACCTTCCTCCGCAACATTGGGGAGAATAAAAAAAAAAAAAAAACTAATTTTCTGTGGTTTCCTTTGTAATTTTTCCAATTTCACATATTAATTCAGCAGCGTGTTCTGACCTGATTGAACTCATCAGCGGAGACCTAAAAACTATCTGTGTAATCCCCTGCAGTGTTCGACTACTGCAGCGCTGGAGACTTGTACACGTACTGGTTACTGAAAGGCCGGTTTGAGGAGGACGAGGTTCGTCTCCTCGCTGCAGAGCTTGGCGGCGCGCTGGGTTTGTTCAATAATGTCCATCATGCTGAGCTCTAGCGTTCACGTATGTGTGACGCTTACAGAGGAGATCTGGATTTGTTTCTCTTTTTTTTTTTTTTTTTTTTTTTTTTCCCAGGATTCCTACACGACTTGGGAATCGTTCATAGAGATTTAAAGGTATAGTTTCATACAAAGAATATCCCAGTTTTGTTTATGTATGCCGTCCTGGGTATAATCTGGGTTATGATAATTTTTTTGTTTGTTTTCAGATGGAGAACATTCTGTTGAGCGATCAAGGTAAAGCGTGTTTGTTCACTGCATAAAGAGAACTAAAAATAAGTACAATTTTCTTGAAATTAATGTATTTGCCCTTGATTTGAGCAGGTAAATACAATTATTTGCCATTGCAATGAGTATTTTTACCCCTAAAATAAGAAAATTAGAAATCCTGCACTTGAAATAAGGTGATGGAGATGAATTGTTCCTATTTTAAGTGCAAAAATCTTATTCCATTGGCAAATAGTCCTATTTATCTGCTCAAATCAAGGAAAAATACTTTAATTTCAAGAAAAAAAATTCTTATTTTTAGGTCTATTTTTGCAGTGTTTTTGTTGCTTTTAGACAAACACTAAACACAGAGCAACAAGGGAAAAGTAAGGAAAATACTTTTATGTCAAAAAACGACAGCAACAAAATGCCCAACAGAAATATACAGATAAAGAGCTCATCGGTCGATCCATAACCTGGTCATAAAATCAGAGATTACTGCAGATACTGGCTTAAAGCCCAGATTCGTCTTGTTTTAGGTCATCTCCGTCTGTCTGACTTTGGGCTCTCGCGCCACCTGGACCGAGGAGGGCGAGCATTTACTGTCTGTGGAACAATTCAGTACATGGGTGAGATCTCCCAAACAGAACCCACTTCTCAAGAGAAAATGTTCTGTTTTCAGGTCTTTTTGCTACTGTTGGCTTCCCTTTAACTAAGTGACTGACTAAACCTCTCCTTCTTCATCCTTCGGGCCAAACCCGAGTCTTTGCTCCTCTGGATTTAGTTGAGGGCGAAAACTGAGGCCTTTGGAATGTTTTGGCTTCAGGATCCATTAGAATTGCTTTTCACTGTTAATTTTTACTTTCATTTCTCTGAAGTAGTATAGCAGGTACATTTAAAAAAAAAAAATTAGTGCCATTAAGTAGTCGACCGGTTATTTTTTTCCCACTTAATTCAGAAAGTGAAATAGATAGATTCATTACACATAAACTGAAATAATTTAAGCCTTTTTTTGTAATTTTGATGATAATGGCTTACAGATAAAACCCCATAATTGAGTGTCTGAAAGGTTTGTCTCAGCCTGGGTCACAGGGCTACAAAATTTTCGGGAAGACTGCTGAGTTCACACATGGCCAGGAGACTTTGACAACCTCCACAGGGAGATTAAGACACCGAATGTATGCTACTTAAGCAGCTGGTCATTCACAGACTGCTGAATTCAAGAATATTCAGAGAAAATTGAGTGGAAGAAAGACGTGTGATCGGAAAAGGTGCAGCAGCAGCAGGGATTTAATGGAGCAAAAAATTCACTTTGTCTCCGATTCCAATCGGAGTTTCACTTTCAGAAATATGTAACCAAAAAATATTGAATCTTTTTGAAATGTTTAGTTTTTTTTTTTTAGATGCACCTTAATAGTGTGCTTCACAAACAGCTCCTGAAGTTTTAAGCGGGGGTCCGTACGGCCATGCTGCAGACTGGTGGTCTCTTGGCATTCTGTTGTTCTCGCTGGTTGCAGGAGAGGTAGGATTTTTCAGATTTACCCACAATAAATACGTATGTTGGTTGTTTTGTTTTGCCTATCTGTGTCTGTCTATTTGCAGTTTCCAGTGCCTGCAGAGTCGAACCACATCAGCATGTTAAAGAAGGTCAGAGATTGCCCTTATGTTCCGCCGAAGACTCTCAGCTCTGATCTGATCCTACTGCTCAGTGAGGTCAGTCAGCTCCAATTACATCCTAAGTCCGCCTGGGGGGGGGGGGGCAGGCCTTTCCAAACACGGGTCTCTGCCTCTCTACACTGATTCAGCTTTTATGCAAGAGTCCAGCGAGCCGCCTTCGTGATCTGCAGCGTTTCAAGATGCAGGCCTTCTTCAGAGGCGCGTCGTTCGACTCGTACCTCCTCCAGAAATCGCCGGTCAAATTCATCCTGGAGCTCAGAAATCATCCTGATTGGGACGCCAAATCGAGGAGAGGTTCCCCGGCAGACTGGTTGGATGACTTTGACTTTGAAAACATCTGCAGCTCTCCTTCAGCTCTCGTTGAACTGCCTTCTAATTTGCCCAGTGAGGATGTGCGCTTGACTGCAGAGCAGGACTAGAAAAGCATTAAACTGTGCTGCTTCTGGATTTGAATACAGTCAGTGCAAATGATGAACTTTTATCTTTGAAATTGTTTTACCCTTTTACCTTTTTTCTGTAAAAATACATTGTTCATTTTTATTTAATTTTGTACCCCGGATCTTCTGGATGCTATTTCACTTAATGCTATACAATAAAACATTTAACTGAAAGATTAAATAATCCTAAAAAGATATACATAAACTGGAACAAAAATGTAATAATTGCTTTAAATCATGTTTAAAAGAGTCAAATGTATTAACTAGTCCCCTCTTCTTTGCAAAATTGTTTTAATTCAGCCACATTGAATGGTTTCATAGCACAAACAGCCTGTTTGAGGTCAAGCCACAGCATGGATTCACATCCAGACTTTGACTAGGCCACTCCAGAACATTAACTTTATTTCTTTGGCCAGTCAGAGGTGGACTTGCTTTGGCTCATTGTCCTGGTGCATATCCCAATTTTGCTTGACCTGAAGGTCAAATAAATGGCTGGAAATTATCCTTTAGGGTTTTCTGCTAAAGAACAAAATTCATCATTCTATCAGTGCATTAACATGCGCAAAAATGACCTTGATGGGATTGAAATGTGTTTTAATTGAAAAATCAAAAATAATATGAATACATTGTTTATATTGGCACAAAAAGAATTAATATAATTGTGCGTTTACAAGCTTCAGGCTTGATTCAGAAAAGAAGCACCCTGACATGAGCAGAGTTGTCAAATTTTCCTTAAAAAACATAGAAGTTGCACTTCTGTTTGTGCTGAAAAAACAAACATGGAAAATGTATTTGCCCTGTGTCTCCTGAGTGCCCAGAATGAAATTTTGATAATCAAGGCATTTGATTATCTTGATCTCTTTTAAATTTGTTTTTTTTTCTGTTCTTTTTTAATGTTCCTGTCTGGCAGTGTAGCATAAATGCTTTCTTAATGCCAGTTCACAAGTGGAGCATTACTGCTTTTTTTTTACTATAATACTGCTTGATATATATACAAAAACCTTGGATATTAGTTTGGGATTATTTCAAATTAAATGGACACAGAAACTGAAAGGTAGAAGAAAAAGAAAAGAAGAAGAAAATATGAAGCAAAACATTAAAAAAAGAGAAAAACAGACAAAAATAGAGCAGAGAAGAAGGAGAGTAGAGGAAAACATCCTTGGAGTTTGCTTCTACACCTGCAGAAAGAGATAGAGAAGGAGCAACAAAACCAACAGAAAAAGTATCACGGTTACAAACAACCAACGCCTTTGAAAAGATCTCTAAAAAATATAAAGTATTTTTTAATACTCTTTTAAAGTTTCTAATAAAGAGTATTGTCAGTCGGTCGGATTTGCTTCCCTGATGGCGTCTAGCCACAAATGGCAGAAATACGTCATGTTGACATAGAGCACATATCCACGGTCAGAGCAGTTTGCCCCAAACCAAATGACATCGGGATGAGTGTTTGGATGGACACTGTTTGGATTAAGTATCGTCACAAAGCACTGGTCTCACAGGTGGTTGGTGAATGAAATTGGTGCAATTTAATTTTGGCTAAGCTTGAACAGGGTCTATTGTTTGCATGACGATTCACTGAAAACAGTTTTTTTTTCTTTTGGTTTCTGTTAACACAACGTTTTGTCAACAGTGGACGTGAACATGGTGTTATTCCCCCGCCACACCACTAGTTGGTGCTATGTTCTTCTAAACTCCCCATGCCCGTGCATCCGGCGCAAATGCTGTAAACGTTTAGGCAAGGCAGTGGAGATGGTAGAGAATAAAGTTTTCTTATGGACAGATGTCACAGTTCAACTGTTGGTTAAAGTGCTGATGACCCGATTTTGATCTGTTTAATATCAACCTGTGTGTCTGCTTAACATCGGTGATTTTGAATTATAGCAATCTTTATATTCAGAAGAGTCAGCAGCACCCAAAGCAGCAGGCCTAATATTGCTATTCGGTATTCTAATTTTCTTCTTCTGTGGTTTTTAAAACTGTAGGCAGCTGTTACGTTGTGCTCGTGTGCATTGATTTCTACTGATTTATGTCTTACTGCGCATGAGCCAGGGATCCCCTGTACGAAAAATTTAGTTTTTACTGTTCACACGACAACGCAGACCTGGAGTTTTTCAATCATTACACTATGGTACCTGTTTTCAAATGGGGCAGTTTCAAAGAGTATACATTTGACGTTGTCAACCAAACTGTTCAGTTTTCACTAGAAAATGATGTGTAAATAGGGTTTTACTAACCCTCAGATTACAATATTCTGATTACCGTGATTTTTATGACGATCGGCCCTTTATTCTGATGACATATGTCCATGTAAATTAATTAATTCCAGCAGGTAATCCAGGTTGTGAGGGAGCCTAGTTTGAGGCCCGGTGAAAAGGGAAGGGCCTCTGGGAAGGCACTGCTAACTGAGGAAAGGGAGCGCTGCAGGCCTCTGGATGTCATTCTGGGTTCATTCATGACCTTAAGCACGTGTTGTTGAGATGCATTCCTGGAGTAACTTTTGGCAGGTTGACCTAGGAGGATTAATGTTTTCAGTGTTTATTTTTTTCCCCCCATCTGTGGATAAACGCCGTCACTGTGGTTCACTGGACGTTTGGTTGCCAACTCTCAGCCTCTGCTCGACCCATTTAAAAGATCCCTCCAAAACCCATTTAGGACATCCATAATAGGATGTGAAATTAAGCACCAGAAAAAGTACCATCATTAAATGCCTTTAATTAGCTAACAGGGAGGGGGGGGTAAAAACCTAAAGGTCCCAGGGGAGCCAGCCGAGTATAATTGCTGTTCTTCGCGGAGCCGTGTACCTATTTTTAAAACTGTATCCGCTGAATGGGAGAGTGTCGGCTACCCCCTGACACTGAATTTCCTCTCAGGCCCTTGTCTTAGACAGGTCCACCAAGTCTGTGTTGTGGCTCTGTGGGTGGCACACAGTCCAGTGACCCACATCTGCTTTCACAGGCACACTGACCCAAAATAGAGAAGAGAGGAGTCCCCCTGAAAAGACAGACACGTATTCTCACCTGGGGGCTGGTAAATAGTATCATTACATAACTGAGCACACAACAGAAGTAGTTTTTATTAAAAAAAAGGTGAGGATATTAACATTTCAAACTAGGGGACCAGAAATCTGTGCTTAAACGTCATCTGAAGGTTTGGTTAGAGGTGACTAAGATTAAGCTGTTCTACAACAAACGGGTGGCTTTGGAGTAAAACAGGGGATACATATAATTAAAGTCTTCTCATGTCCACTGGTGGGTATGGTGGCATACCGTGGGTTGTTTCTGCAACAGAGGTTCTGGGAATCTTGTTTGAGTTTAAGGCATCATAAACTAACAGGACATTTTTATCAAAAAATAGATAGATTTTTTCCTAATAAACTGTAAATAGGTCATCTGGGTATTAATCCAGATTGTATGCTAAACGAAGAGAGTAATAATAGACCAGACCTCCTTCCATGGCCTGAAGTCATTAGATCTAAGTCCTATAGAAAACCTGTTTACCCAGGCAGATCCCACTGAGATTTAAAAATCTCTTTTTCAAGAGAGACTTGGCCAAGAATGGCAGCAGCACACAGACAATTAATAAATAAATAAAAAAAACAGACATAAATTAAAATAAAATGACAAAACCAACTACCTAAAATATGATTTGGAATTAGATAACATTTACAAACAGAAACCATATTTATAAACTGGTATAAAATGGCTTTAAATACGTAAACAGAGACCAAATCCTTCGGCATCAAGTCCTTCTGCCGTTGATCCCAGTCTGAGGGAGATGCCCTGATCAGTGCAAACCTTTGGTACATTTATTAAAATCATCTCATCCAAACGCAGAGCGTAAGCTCTCCAATAGTTTCTATCAACAAGGGAAGTGAAGAGTGCATGTAGGACTCGGGATGATCTACAGAGATTGGGCAAAGAGGAATGCTAAAACATCATTCTCTCTGTATGCATTCACCTGTGAAATGTAATAAAAGTGTTCATAGCAGGGTTACCAACAATTGTGCCATAAAAGGCCTCGTCACATCTTTGTACCTGAAGTCAAAGCCCAAAGCTGGAAAATCCACTCCTCAAGCTGAAAATGACATGACCGGTCTCCTTTCTCACCAATTGGAATTATGGCGAGAGACCAAACCTGGGAATTAAACCGTCGCTAGTATTCCTGTGTACATTCGGCCTCATTCGTAGCCGTTTAAAGCTCACAATAAAGTAAGAGCATGCAAAGCTTTGAGTGTGAAACCCCTTGAGACATCAAATTATCAGGAGACCAGAAACCTTCCTTTGGGCACTTCTTTACTAATTAAGATAAAAATAAAACACCTCCGGGGAGAGGTTAAATGACTAAATGAAAGCTGCAATCGGGACAGAGATTATGGCAGAATATATGACGTAGGTCTTGTGATGTAGCCTGAGTCCAAACGGTCTCTCTAAAAGCAGTGCAGGTTATGGCAGCTTGTATTTAACAATAGGATTCCTCTCGTTAAAAGCTGTTTATGAGCTTCAGATTTGGTCGCACTTTTGCAACGTTCCTTCAGATATGCAGAAATGACTTAGACTTTTAGACTTAGACAACTTTATTTGTCATTTTGTATGCACAGAGTGCGTACAGAACGAAATTTCGTTGCATACAGCTTGTGAAATTGCAGTAAAAATTGAATTACAGTATAAGGTGCAGCAGTGAT
The DNA here is from genome assembly GCF_011125445.2 of Fundulus heteroclitus. Lineage (NCBI taxonomy): Eukaryota > Metazoa > Chordata > Actinopteri > Cyprinodontiformes > Fundulidae > Fundulus > Fundulus heteroclitus. The sequence continues at coordinate 28,790,806 of NC_046378.1, forward strand.
TTAAAAGTAAACTATTTTAAATGTAGACGATGCAGGAGAAGTCACAGTGTACAGGTGAGTATTTTTAAAACCATTTGTATGTGCAGAATTGATTGTGCAAGGGCATTTGTGCAAGAATACAGCTTGTAATTTACCGTAGATTTAAAGTACAGTATAAGGTGCAGCACTGATTTAAAAGTAAAACATTTGAAATGTAAACAATGCAGAAGAAAGTCACATTTTTTTTTGTACAAGAAAATAGTTTCACTTGTACAAAAATCAGTCTGAAATGGATCTGAAAATGTTGCAACATTTAAATAGAGCAATGATTCATCAATATCTCTAACTTATGTAGGACGGAGGAGGGTGTATAAACCCCGCCCAGGGGTGTCGGCCTTTAAGGTGTGACACAGTTTGAGTTGGATACAAACTGGAGCTGACGGGGAGTCTCTGTCACTGCTCATCACATCATCAGAGGAGGTAAGAGCTTTTATTTCTATCCTTCTTTTCACACTTTGATATTATTTTATCTGCTCTGGTTGCATTGTGGTAATTGATTTAATTAAACTGCTTCCTTTCGCATGGAGAAGATGTTTCAAAACTTCACTCCAGCTTTTGTTATCACAGATATCAATTTGAATTCCTTAAGGAGTAAATTTAGGGAAGATTAAACTTTACATCGTTTTCATGTAGTTTTTATGTAGTTTCAAAATATAATAAAAACAAAACAGAGGAAATGGCATTAGCTTTTACAAATAAATGGCTACAGGTGACTAATTTTTTTTTTTTTTTTAGAAATAATGTTAATTGTGGTTTTTCTCTTACTAACACTTACATGTGAAGTAAGTGTTAGTAAGTAGTAATAGCAGGTAATACTGTTGGTAAAAGATCAAGATTACTCTAAGTCTAAATCTGCAAGGGGTATTAACAATTTGGACTTGACTGGATATGTTTACTTGCTTAAATGACAAAAATTTAAGAGAAAATTAGTTGATTGGGAATAAAACTAGACGGACAAGAGGCAAAGGTTTACATAAGATCATTTTTAAAATTCAGAAATCTTTATTTATTTCCTGTGATTAACATAAGAGAAATGTAATAAGTAATTTGTTGAAGTCTGATCATTTGTTGCTTGCTACTTTTAAAGCATTCATATTTCCCCCCCAAATTTCATTGTATATCTGCTTACTCAGTAAGGATAAGGAAGCATGTTTTTAAAGCATTTGTGGAAATTGGATTGCTTTAGAAGAATTACCGCTATTCCACAGAAGAACAGACACCCACTGTATATGATGATCGTAACACCGAATGACAACAATGAAGGATTGAACTTAAAAACTGGAAGCAAGTAAAGAATCAAGGTTTTGTACCTTCAGCACTGAAAAATAAACCGCAAGCAATGGATAATTAAGAAACACAAAAAAACTTGAAAAAAGTAAAGATGCAAATAAGAAAAGAACCCATCCAAGAAAATATCCTTAAAAAATTGATTTTTTTTTTTACGTTATACAACTTTACTGCTGCCCTTTTCCTTCTGCCAGCGACTGAATCACCAAAAGGTCAACTCTCGCACCGAGCCGGCTCTGACAGACAGTCCCAGAATGACGCACCAGTTCCCAACACTCTCCGAGGCTCAGAAGAGGGAGCTCCATGAGACGGCTCTACGCATAGTTTCTCCAGGGAAGGGCATCCTGGCTGCAGATGAGTCTGTGGGTCTGTAGTACTGTGGCTTCCCTCTTACTTGTGCATGTAAAAAAAAAAAAAAAAGATTTCTGATTAAAACCGCCTTGCTTCTGAAGTCTATAGAGAGGATCCTGCGGCGAAATGTGAGCGTAAACACAAACCTGTCATCTGCAGGCAGCATGGCTAAGCGGCTGGCCCAGGTGGGGGTGGAGAACACGGAGGAAAATCGCAGGCAGTTTCGTCAGATCCTCTTCAGTGCGGACGATCGCATCAACAGCTGCATTGGCGGCGTCATCTTCTTCCACGAGACCCTGTACCAGCACTCTGACAACGGCGTTGCCTTTGTGAAAATGATCCGGGACAGGGGCATCCTGGTTGGGGTCAAGGTCAGTCAGCTCACAGCTGAACGCGCTGCGTAACGCAGACCAGAGCTGATTGAAAGTCTCTCCTTCCATCAGGTGGATAAAGGCGTCGTTCCCCTGGCGGGAACGTGCGGGGAGACCACCACACAAGGTCAGACAGGCTCCTCTTCGCCAATCCACTCTTTTTTTTAGACATTCAGGCGTCACACCTAACCTTTTAACCTTTCTCCACAGGCCTGGACGGACTGGCGGAGCGCTGTGCGCAGTACAAGAAGGATGGAGCGGTCTTTGCAAAGTGGCGTTGCGTGCTCAAGATCAGCGACTCCAATCCGTCAAAGCTGGCGATCGCGGAAAATGCAAACACCCTGGCGCGCTACTCGAGCATCTGCCAGCAGGTCAGAGGGGTCGGTAGTCTGCGCGCATTGTACGGTTTGAAACGTGCGACGTGTTGACTGATTGCCATTGCTGCCTTGGCCAGAACGGCATCGTGCCCGTCATTGAGCCGGAGATCTTACCTGACGGTGATCACGATCTGAAACGCTGCCAGTACGTCACAGAGAAGGTGGGTTTTTACTTTTGTTTCGTTTTCACATAGCTGACACACAGTGTGCTTTAAAACTGACACGTTTAGACGACCGCAAGAGACGGTAGACTTACAGGACTGGGAAAAAGTTTTTAAACCCCCCCCCTCCCTTATTTTCTTTAATTTAGCCCCGGATTAAGCAGATTTTCTAGCCCCATTCAGCATCTTATTGAGAGTTTTTCAGCTAGTCTTTCTCTAATTCTCTGTCTAGTCGTTGCGCCTCTCCAAGAGCCCATATTGTGACGTGTTTACTTACAGAACAGACAAGTGGAGGACAACATAAGAAGTTTGAGGTCTGAAAAAATAAACTATTTTACTGCAAATGGACAGAATCTAAAAGTCATGTCTCTAAGAAAAGTGTAAAACATACAATCAGGGAGCTGACAAAGGACCTGAGCTATTAATCCTCCTGTATCTTTTAGGTAATAGCCTTTTGTGAATTCCCCCCTTTCTAATGCTGAAATACAATTTTCCCTCTGTCATACGTTTTTTTTTATATATATTGTTCAACTATTCAGCTTAAAGTATAGAAACCATCCATCCATTTTCCAACATGCTTTTCCCTATTGGAGTCACGAAGGGTGCTGGTGCCTATCTCCAGCTGTCATATAGAAACTAATGTGCTGATAATAACAAACGTTCATGTTTTACTCCGCAAAGGGAAAAAGTTAGTGGAAAAATCTTTGAAAAGAGACTCTTAAAAAAAACAACAACTTAAGACCAGCTTAAAGGATAACAACAGAATTTGGCTTCAGGGAAGAAAAGATAAGATAGTAGTCATAGGAAAGAGGAGTCAAGTAGGACGAGGTGCATCAAATATATACACAGTGTGTCCTCGTTATACCATGGATCAAAAGGAGTAGGTAAGAAAAAGCAAAAAGAAAGAAAAAAAAATACAAAAAGAAATAAGGCAGAGGATGTCTTCTGTACATTCACTGTGGCTTATACGCGTGTGTATTGACATATATTCGGGTGTGGTAGCAGCAGAAGTCACTTCTTTCAGGATTATTGCACAGTGTATTAAATAGAATTGCTTGTTGGTTATTACACTTGCAGTTATAGTTACGGTTGTGGTTACAGTTATAATTACAGTTATTAAAAACCCAATGATTTAAGACTTTAGCCCAACCAGTTCAAACATTCTCCATGTTTCAGGTCCTTGCCGCCGTGTACAAGGCCATGTCGGACCACCACGTGTATCTGGAAGGCACTCTGCTCAAACCGAACATGGTGACGCCCGGACACAGCTGCCCCACCAAGTACAGCCCAGAGGAGGTGGCGATGGCGTCCGTCAGCGCCATGCGCCGCACCGTCCCCCCCGCCGTCCCAGGTCAGTCAAACCGCTGCGATGTGCCCACCCAGAAACACTCACAAGCATTGAAGTGTGTTCACACTGCATCACATCATAAAACCCGAGCTGCGGCGTGTGACTTACTGGTATTTTGTGTGATAGACCAACACAAAGTGGTGCATGATTGTGGAGTGGAAGAAAAAGGAATGAGGGCTTTCAAATTAAAAATCTTAAATTGTGTGGTGTTCATCCTCTGAGTCAATTCTTTGCAGAACCACATTTCAAAACAATAACAACATACAGCAGGGGTGTCAAACATACGGCCCGCCGAACGATTTAGTCTGGCCTGGTAGCTAAATGCATTATCATTATTTAAAAAAAAAATTAAATAAAAAAATCTTTTTTTGTTGTTTTTTTTTGCAGTGTCCTGTCTGGCAATGTGGCAATAAGAATGGTTGTCTTAATGTCAAAAAGAGCTCATCAGATTTGACTTTCGCAAGTGGAGCAGTACTGCTTTTGCCATAGTGCCCCGCTTGATTTATGAATGTGAATAGTTTTATTATGATTCATGTGGGGAATCTCTCAAATTATATGGACACTACAATGGGAAAGTAGGAAATGAAAGGAAGAACAAGAAGAATAAAAGAAAAGGTGAAAGAAATAGGAGGTAAAAGGAAGAGAATGATAAAACAATTATTGAAAAAAAAAAACATGTACTTCGTTTAATTGAAAATCTGCAGTTCCTATATTGTCCACGAGGGGCGCTGTGTTTTAATCAGCAGATGGTAGCACTGAGCTTCAGTTGTGGAAAATGGATTTTAAATCATTTCTTAATTTTTATCTGTTTGATGTATTTTGTCATGCAGTGTTTTTAAGTTCCAAAAAATGTGAATAAATGTTTTCAACATTGTACAATCACTGTGATCAGTTCTTATGCATAATGCACTTTAGTAAATGTTTAACTGAGTAAAAGTATTGTTGAAATTGCACATACCTTTTTTCAAAACGCTGAGGTTATTCATAATATATTGTGTAAAAGTGAAATTCATTTAATATAAAAATCAACAACAAGTCCACATTTGTTAGTTCTATTTAATCTTGCAATGAGTTTACTCGTGTGGCCCTCTTGAGATCAGATTAAGCTGAATGCGGCCCCTCAACCAAAATGAGTTTGACACCCCTGGTCTACAGACATATGGTATGTCTCTACCAGCTTTGCACATCTACAGACTAATATGTTTGCTCCTTCCTTGCAAAGCACAACGAGTTTAGTCCAGGTAAACGAAGAGCGTCTGAAGATACATATTAGGTCTGGACTTTGACTGGTCCGTTGGAACACGTGAGCATACTTTGTTCTAAACCATTTTATTGCAGCTCTGGCTTTATGTTTAGGGTGGTTGTCCTGCTAGGAACTGAACCTCCACGCCCGTATTTAGTCTCCTACAGCCACCAACATGTCTTCTTCCTGGATTGACCTGGATTTAGCTCCATCTGCCTTCCCATCGGGTCTAACCAGTTTCAACGTCATTTCCTGAAGAGATGCGAGCCCTCAGCATGATGCTGCCACCACCATGTTTTACAGTGCAGACGGCCATTCAGGTTTGTTTGCTCCCGTCTGACCAGAGCAGTTTCTTCCATCCTGCTCCTTCCCCTACACGAGGTGTGGAAAGCTGTCATTGGGACTTCCTGACGCTTTATTTTTTTCTTTTTCCCACACAGAAAGGCCAGATTTGCCGGGTACCACCCTAACAATTAGACTATTGACAAAGGGATGTAAGTGCAATGCCATGAAGGATAACAAGTAGTGATGTTCTACTCCCCGCAGGGATTTGCTTCCTCTCTGGAGGTCAGAGTGAAGAGGAGGCCTCCATCCACCTCAATGCCATCAACAACTGCCCTCTGGCTAAACCCTGGGTCCTGACGTTCTCGTTCGGCCGGGCCCTGCAGGCGTCGGCCCTCAGAGCCTGGAGAGGACACAAGGAGAATGAAAAAACCGCCACAGAGCAGTTCATTAAGCGAGCGGAGGTACATTTCCCCGACATTTTACACTGAGCGCAAGAAAACAACACGCTGCACGTAAAAGCAACAATTTAGCCGAGTTTAATTTGCTGCATGTTTCTGTGTGCCGTGTTTTCCCCCCAGGTGAACAGTCTGGCGTGTCTGGGGAAATACAGCGGCGGCGATAACCACGGCGAGGCCGGCCATCGCATCTTCGGCTCCTGCCACGCATACTGAACAAAAAAAAAAACTATCAACGTTTTAAACTAGAAATATGTTTTACCTCTTAAGATGTATCGCAGGTGAATAGTACTGTAGACACGTAGACACGATCAGAATAGGTGACAACCATAAATACGTTGACTGTTTTATTGCTTTGTTTAACGAAGATAATCAGGAATGTATCCAGGATGTCAGATTTATGAAGTGTGTCTACTTTTTTTTTTTTTTTTGCATGATATGCGTGAGGTCAGTTCATGAGGCGATGCCACAACTAAGGCTTTACAGTATTAAACCGTGCTCACACGATTAACGCTCTAATGCTATTACATCATTTTGGCCTGATAGCATTGACTGAAGTTTACACCCAAACGCACGTCATCTAAGTAGTGTAAATTGCTATTTACGTGATAAAACTGATGCCGCCATTCATCGCCTCTTCTGAAAAAGCCACTGCTTCTCTGAGCGAGCGTGAAAGTGCTTAGCTGAGTTTTCACATTCATTGAGCAGTGGTCATGCAGACATTAAATTAATATTGCCCGGTATTAGCTATGAGCTAACTGCCTCCCTGCTGTCATTCACAGGATGATTCTCTGTTAAATAGACATGGTTGAAATGTAATGCAATAAAAAATGCTGGTCAGTTAAAGCCTGTTTTTCTTTCTTTCTTTCCACATGCATAAAGATGCGCTTCATTATGTTTTCATTAAAAATAATAATAATATATAAAATATAAAATAAAATATGATATATAAAAATATATTTGATATTGTAAGGCACATGCTAAACAGGAATATTATTAACACAAAAAAATTCTGAAATCATTTGGTATTTGTATTGGTTTTATGGGTTCTCATTTTACTCTGACTGACATAAAACAGAATAAATGACCAAGTTTCATCGTCCCTTTTGTTCAGGCATGTAAATGATTCACTCTGCAATCTGCTTTTTTTCCAATGATAAACCCTCGACATGCACGAGACTAAACACACGCCTCTAGCTCCATCCACCGGAGGAAAGAAGGCTAAATTGAGGGACTTTTCTTTGCTTTCTTTGGCATAAATGGTTACATCCTGGGTAAATTATATTTTCTTTTTTTTTTATTTTTTATTAATTTTTGTATAATTGGCATTGAAAGTTGTCTACATTTATTGGGCACATAAATAATGTAACTAAATATGTGAAAAAAGGATTAAAAAAACAAAAAAATAAAGAAAAGAGAAAAAACACACAGTTCATGTATATGTACAGCTTTTAAACAAACACACTTATTGTCTTTATAAATATAGCAAACAGCAATGCTTCATAACAGAATTTTCTAAGACTTACAAAAACCCGCTTTATCAAATTGCCAGATACATTTCAATATTTCGCCACCTTTTGTCAAAGAGTTCAGAATTTATAGGACATAGGATAGTAGAACAGAGGTAAATTTTTTCCATTATATATACATGTTGAATTCTTTGTTTCCATTCTGTTATTGCTGGGGATTCCAAATCTTTTCAATTCACTGTGATTAGTTGTATTTTTTTGCAACCACTAATAAAATATATCAAATATATCTTTGATTTGTATTGAAATACTGATTTGACATAACCCCCAGTAAATAAAACTGAGGATTTAATGGAACCTCCATTCCAAAATCTTCTCAAACACAATCTTGAAATCTTGCCAATATTTTTGGATAAACTGACGATCCCAGAATATGTGTGTATAGAGTCCTGTCTATGTCTACAAAATTAGATATAATAAGAGGGGTGTAAAAATACCTAACTTTCCATTTCATTTTACCATTTTAATAGTGAAAGGTCTGGTCTTAAATCCTACTGAAATGTAGTGGTGTGAAAATCATCTATTTTGACTGAATCAAAAGAATTATGCAAAAAAGAGTGAACTAATATTTCTCCACGGTTAAATACCACTCATTTGACATTTATGCAAACCCTTGACTTAGACTTAGACAACCTTATTGTCATTTTGTATGTACAGAGTGCATACAGAACAAAATTTTGTTGCATACAGCTTCCGACAGTGTAGGATTTCAGGTGGAATAAGGCAGCATTACATTATAATATAAAGTGCAGCAGTGATCAGATGTAACAGTGCAGGCGAAAAAAAGTGTGCAAGAACAGTGTGTAGAGAAGATGGCAGTTGTTGTCGCCAAAGGGATTGTTCGTTTTCTTTTTTTTCCCCATTGTGCCAGACTGGTTATGATAGATTTAATCAATTGATAAGTGATGCCGTTTGGCTTTTACTCGAACATTAAAATTAATTTAATGGTCTCCAAAATTTAAACATGATCAACAAAGAAACAGAATAAATCTTCAAGGGTGCAAATCCTTTTTCACAATGCCATTTTTACTTTTTGTTTGTAATAGGAAATAGGACTAAAATGAAAGTCCAAAGAGTTTCATCAAAAGAAACAAAGGCCACGTTGTTTGGAACAACCCCAGGTTGAAAGATGGACGAAGAAAAGACATAGATATCTTTATATCTGGATGTACTGTATATACCTCATGCACCTTTTCCTCCTTTGTGCGCCTTCTGTTGCTTGTAAGAGCAACAAGTAAATCTCTCCATTGTGAGAGCAATAAAGTTCTATCTTATCTTATATACTCAGCATGTCAGCACTTTGCCAAGGTCTGAAGCAGAACACCCAAACGTGTCACTTGTAGATGAAAGCAAACCCCTTTTGAAACACGAAGGGCTAACTGTACTGACGTTTGACCTAAAAGAGTCAGCACCCACCAATAAACATTTACTATGGCCTTTTTTATTGTGATTTTTAAATCTATAAAAATACAAGTGTGATTCCAAAAGTAGAGCAACAGACTAAAAAAAACAAAAAACATTTTAGATGCAGCTCACTGGAGGGTTGTGCTAGTTTTAGAACGGGCTTGAGGGCACCACATGTGGTCCTCGGGAGCTACCATGTTGGTGAGCCCTGGACATCACCTGCTGCCCATTTGACAAGGAGCGGGCGCCCTCTAGCGTTGAGCAGTGGAAGCACAGAGAAGGACGTGAAGTGAAGAATATTTTCTATTTGTAAAAATATTCTTTAAAAATGCATCCATGTTGTTGTTGTTGTTGTTGTTAAAATATAAGGAATCACTTTAAATTGAGACAGTAATTATAAGAACAATGTATAAAAGGCCATATGTGGACGGGATATTGCACAGTAATTCCAGATTCTTCTAAAAGATTTTGAGGCTTTTGGAGCCTCTGCTTTAAAACTGTTGGACAGAAATGGCGCAGAAGTGAAAGGCGTTAAGCAAATGGCCCTTGAGCAAGGCTGAACCCAGGACCGCTGCATTAAAAATAGACAGTTTCAGCATATGGTACACCTGCTCCATCATGTCTGCACCAGGGTTCAATTTTTTTATTTTTATTTTTTTTGCCCCTAACAAATTTGGATATATCGTAATTGAATATCAAGTTTAGAAATAGAATATGGATAATATAAATAAACAATAAAAAAAATCAAGAATGGACCTTTTAATGTTTCTTTAAAATATGCAATTTCTGGAAAGCAATAAACTGGGACCCAGCTATGTTTATTCCTATTTAGAAAGGCTAAACCTACAGGAATATGACAAAGGTGGTGATATTAGAACATCATTGCACAGCATTTTGAAAGAGGTTTGTTTTATGATGTGTTCCTGGGTGTTGAAGTAACAGTAAATACAATACTAAGATCCAAAAAGATGTCTGAAGCCGCTGCTCTGTTAAGGGATTCAAAGAGGTCTCAGAATACGTAGAAATCAACCATTTAACTGTATTGAAAATAGTCAACAAGAAGAGGACATTTTACCAACATCAGGTATGGCCACCTAAGCAAGTCCACCTTGGAAGCTTATCTCAAGATGCTAAAAGAAGTCTGTGTGGACTTAGTGGAGCCCCTGTCCTGTTGACTTTAAGAAAAACACCTCGAGACATATTCTGACAGGCTTTTACTTAATTTGCTGTTTTTAACATTCCATTTATTCCTGTGAAACGCTTTGTGATTTTTATCTGTGAAAGGTGCTACATAAATTAAAGAAAAAAAATACTTACTTGGTTACTAAAATGTTGGGGACCTAGTGGATATGAAAGAAAGTCGATGTCTGTTCTGTTAGAGATTGCACAAGTTTAATTTTCATGGAAAGCGTGGAAGGAGAAAACCTTCGTCTCACCGTCCAGCTGGTGGCGGTAATGCGCACCTGTAAGTATTTTTGGGAATTCCACAAGAGGAAGAAGAAGAAGACCGGGAATCTGTCACCGGACTATTTTCTGTGGCGCATGTGTCCGGTCTGGTAGTGTTGTGTTTTTAAAGGCGCCTCGCTAACTGGGCGCGGAGTAGTGATCCTCACGTTTTAGGACGTTTTTTTCCTCCTGTTCAATAGGTATAGGCGTTCAATAGGTATAAGCGTCTGTTTGGTTGTTGTTGTTTTTTCTATTTATACCCTTCATTTTAGAGTCGCTCTGAATTATTTCTTTTGAGGGTCTTCGGACACCAAAGTTGCGTTGAATCTTGCGGTCGTCGTTAGTTTAATAAGTTAGTAGCCGCCATGTCGGGTGTTGTACGAGGCCCCGCAGGGAACAACGATTGCCGAATTTACGTGGGGAATCTACCGCCAGACATTCGCACGAAAGACGTGGAGGACGTGTTCTACAAGTACGGGACGATCCGAGATATCGACCTGAAGAACCGCAGAGGAGGCCCGCCCTTCGCCTTCATTGAGTTCGAAGATCCGAGGTGAGGCGCTGAAGCGGTTAGCCAACCAAGCCGTAGTCCGTTCCATTGTGTTTGCGCGGGGATCCGGCTATTTCCTGGACGCGCATTGTTCTCGTTACCGAGCGCGGTGTCGCTTTCTTAACCTGACATCACGCCTTGGTGTGCTCGTGCGTCCTGGTGCACACCGGATCAAACAAACTCCGCTGTGCATGTTGATATTATAGCACCATTTATATCCCTGCACTCAGTCACAGACGTGGTTAATGACGCTGTTATGCACCTATATATTTGATAGCGCCATTTTGGTGCCGTTATAACTCCTGTGAAAAGTTCCGGTCCGTTTCTAACTTAAATCAGATTGTTTTTAAAAGTGACGTGCACGTCTCCCAAGGTGGATTAAAAGACACTAACATGGCGGCGACCCTTCCCGGCGTGTGCCCTGCATAACTGTCACTTATCAACGCTTTTAATGATTCACATGTCCCTGTTCTCCGATAACAGGGACGCCGATGATGCGGTTTATGGACGTGATGGATACGACTACGACGGCTACAGACTGCGGGTGGAGTTTCCGCGGAGCGGCAGAGGCTCCAGAGGCGGTTATGGGGGCGTAGGCGGAGCACCGAGGGGGAGATATGGACCTCCGTCCAGGCGCTCCGAGTACAGGGTCGTTGTGTCAGGTAAATGATCGAGCCAGTGGGGCTGTTTTTTTTTTTTTTTTTTTTTGGCCTTCGCTGACTAAAAGGCAGTGTTAATGTTAAATTGACATTCAGAAGTTGAATAAGGGGCAAATTCCCGGTTTCCCAGGTACTGATTTTTGAGATGCATTCTGTAATTTGTGTATGAAGTGTTCCCAGTTGGAAGCAGGACTTAAGCAAGTACGTTTATAGTGAGGATTTTTTGCAGCTTTTTCCCTGCTGCCATCAGACTGTTGAACTGCTGCTGAACTATAACCCATAAACTCTGCACAACATTCGCATATTTGCACATTTTGCATCATTGCATCCCCGTCTAGCATTACAAATGCTGCCGAACTCTTAGTTTATAAATGCATTCTTGCACAAATTCCCTTTGCACAATCTAAATTCTGCACATACAAATGTTTTTTTTTTTTAAATACTCACCTGTACACTGTGACTTTCTCCTGCATTGTTTACATTTCAATTGTTTTACTTTTAAATCAGTGCTGCACCTTATACTGTATTTTAAATCTACGGTAAATTACAAGATGTATTCTTGCACAAATGCCCTTTGCACAATCAATTCTGCACATACAGATGGTTTTAGTAATACTCACCTGTACACTGTGACTTCTCCTGCATTGTCTACTGTTCACTTTTAAATCACTGCTGCACCTGATACTGTAATTTAAATTTTTACTGCAATTTTACAAGCTGTATGCAACGAAATGTCGTTCTGTACGCACTCTGTGCATACAAAATGATAAATAAAGTTGTCTAAGTCTAAGGATTCCAGCCCCAAAACCCAGAGATGTCCATACGTACTGGGGTTCAATACCCAGCATTAGTGCCTGGCTTATAAAACCTAGTGAAACTATCAGGTCTTCTGATATGCACTTGCATATTCATGTCTACCTGGAACATTGTACTGCACTAGGTTTGCACAATTAACCACATTTGCAATATAAATCACAATCTTTAAAACAACAACACAATTTCCAAGTTGCAGAGGTCTGCAGTTTTTGCCTATGTAACAATTAATGGATCAGACGGCTCCGTTAGTTGTCTGTAACATGTTTAAAGTGGGTTTGCCTCCAGGGAAAAGAGTTGCAGCAGTGAGATAATCTAATTTTATTATTTGTTATAGAGTTTATATAATCAGTAACTTACTGTTTTTACCAGATACTTTCAGGAATCTCACTATAGCATTAAGGGCCAGTCAAACTGTTTTATACATAGCCTTGTTTGTTGGTTGCACTTTATGTTCAACAACGATTGATGTCCAACTCAACGAGCTATTCTCCTAAATCATAATATTCTGGTTAATAAACACAGTTAATTTTATTGTTTTTAAATAGTCGTTTACAGGCATCTTTATCTACAGGCCATTTTTGTTGCTTGTGGTTAATGCAGAGGAAAGTCTAAATTAAATCGCAATTATGGTTGCAATATATAGCAATTACGATTTCTGGGAAAATCGTACAGCCCTATTTCTGAAACTTTTAGTTGGTAAAGGCATACAATACAGAGAAATTTTTTGTATTCCGTGTCAAAAGTGCTACTATGTATTAAATGTATAATTAGATGGTCACTTATTAATGTTATAAAAATAGGAAGAAATGCATACATTTCATAAATTCATAAAAACATGTAGCTGCCTGTGCAAATTCTCATTTATCCGGGTCATGGCAACCACAAGTGGCTCGAATTGGAGGCAACTGGACTTTCGCTCATTTTTTTAAATATAAATGAAAACCTGTCCAGGAGTTTTTGTCAATTTTGGCGGCTCGTATTTGGCGGCTCGTATTTGAGCAAACAGTAGTCAGAGTGCTGCTGTCAAAAAGCCCGTGGTGGCCCATCCTCCTAGGCGCGTTCCAACCCAGATGCATATCAGCCCGTCACTGTCCTGGGCCGTTAGAGTACTTGGTCACCTGAATCATGATGAGACTGTTGATGTAATATCTTTGGAATGGGTTTAAAATAATTGAAACTCACAGCACTTCTCCAATAGACCACCACATTTGATTGGTTAACAGGCTCATCAAGTACATTTCACACTACCATACTAAAGCAGGGGTCACCAACATGGTACTCACGAGCACCAAGCTGCCCCTGAGGACCACATGTGGCAGCCACGAGCCTGTCCTAAAAAAAGTTGCATCTAAAACTTTATTTTATTCTGTTATGCTTCTTGTTTAGTCACACTTGCATTTACCATATTTTTCGGACTATAAGTCGCCTTGGAATATAAGTCGCTTCATTTAAAGGATGTGTCATAAAGAGGAAAAAAAAAGATCTATCTATCTATCTATCTATCTCTATCTATCTATATCTATCTATGTATCTATCTATGTATGTATCTATCTATGTATGTATCTATCTATGTATGTATCTATCTATGTATGTATGTATCTATCTATCTATGTATCTATCTATGTATCTATCTATGTATCTATCTATGTATCTATCTATGTATCTATCTATGTATCTATCTATGTATCTATCTATGTATCTATCTATGTATCTATCTATGTATCTATCTATGTATCTATCTATGTATCTATCTATCTATGTATCTATGTATCTATCTATGTATCTATCTATCTATCTAGACATTTTTCACACAATCCAATAATACATTTGGCATTTAATCTGGTAAACCAACTTATTAAACAACTCCAACCAGCATTTCAGCCTAACTGGCCGTTAGGGCAAAAGTTTTCAAAATTACACAGAAATTAGACCGTGAGCGTAGCGGTGCTATGTTCTAAGCTAATAGTACGACATGGTTGTTTCAGAGGAAAACATAAAGCTCACGTGTATCAGTGAAGTTGTAAACCAGCTGGAAAACAGAGCTGTAAGCTAGCGCTAGCTGCTATTAGCTTTACTGACAGCCCAATAATGAAGTTCTGTTTCGGTCTGGGCCCTTTGAGCTGTACCATGTAGCGCTCCCCTGTGTGAATGCAGACTGAAACAACATACAAACATGTTCAGTCTTTGTTGTCTTTAAGTTATTGTCTCAATTTTTAAGTGGAGCAGAAGCCTAGCGAGCCTTCTTGTGGCTATAGGTAATGTTTACTTCTTGGTTCATACTGGTTAATATGAATTACCAATTAAATTTGATATGCAAGTCGCATCTGAATATAAGGCCAAACTGTGAAAAAAAAGTGTGACTTACAGTCTGAAAATATGGTATATAGATTGGCAATATCAATAACAAAGCATGAAAATGTATTTTACATAAAGTTAACTGAGACTCTTCTGGTCCAAAGGTCAGTGCCAGTAGCCCTTCGTATGAACAACACCAACGAAGTAGCTCTTAGTTTTAAACAGGTTGGTGACCTCTGTACTGAAGCAATAACAGCCCCACCCTCTTACTTTGATAGTAAAGGCAATCAACAAATAACTTCATGTCTAAAAGCATGCAGCAATTGAATGAATAAACCAGGAAATGACATGCTTAGGTAACTATAACCCTTGTATGTTTTCAGTGTTAAAGCCTGGTTTAAGTGAGGGCTGTTACTAACAGTTATTTAAGTAATCTCAAGTATTCTAGCGATTGATCAAGTACCGGTAATCGCATAAAATTTTTTATCATTCTGCAGATGTTTCACTTAAAGGTATAGGGGACAGTTTTTCTGGAAATGGAAGTAAGAAACATCCCAGTCCCTTTGTTGGATAACAAACGTCTGACAGTTTTTGTCTACGAACAAAGACTGAGAAAATTTCTTTTCATTCCCATAATGGGCAAATTTGGCCATAATGGTGGCATAAACAGAATTGTACACTAAATAATTAAAATAGTAATGAAAAAAAGCTAATCTAAAGTTCTAAAGCAGCAGAGAATGAGTTTATCAGAAAGGCCAAAAATAAAATTAAAAATAAAACCAGAGTAAGTATTCCACAATAATTAATATGCAATATTCAGGTAAAAATTAAATATTCTAGTTAGAAGGAAAAACAGCAGCAGATATACACACAATGAACGTGAGAAAAGTATGTATTGTGCATGATTGTACAACCAGCACCTGGAGTAGATTTAAAAAAAAAAGTCTATAAATGGACGTCATGAACCATTTCCACTGTCTCTCAAATGCTGATCAGATCAGAACCTGTGCAGCCATTAGCACGTTGTAAACACTTCTTGGGTTTGTTGTGAGCAGCAGAGATTAAAGTCTAACAATAAAGTCTAGCTGCAGACGATGCAGCACATCTGAAGTGCAACTTGACAGTTTACTTTCACAATGTTTAAATGTAGCATTGCTGATAACATATTAAATCTGAGCTCCAGGGTGGCCAGACTCTCTCTACTTTCCAAAGCAGTGTTTTCCCCATAAATTGTGTTTTTATATTGTGTTTCTCATTTGGAACTACAGGATTTTGGTGAAACTTAATTTCCGGAGTGCCTAATAGTGCATTCAACGAGCACTGATATAACCCTTTACTGAGCTGCTGAATGGATGCTCAATATCTGCTTTTTCTCCATAAGTTTGTCTCTGAAGTCTATCCATGAACCATGGCTTGTAGGAGTTCTCTGCTTACTAGCAGGGTTGTCAAAATAACCAATATCTCATAATACATGCGTATCGTGCGTTTTTTTTAAACATTACACATGAAGGCCAAACTATTAATTAACCACATTAACTGTTGTTCAAATGCAACATAAATTAGGGTCGTTTTCACAGGTTTCAACTTGGAATGAACTTTAGAAAATCATTTATCAATTTCTATGCATTGCCTGAATCCACACTGCATATATCAGATTTTACCAAAAGACAGCTGTCAGAGGCACACGGTGAATGAGGTGAATCAGTGATTCAAGGTGTGAATTAATCTAATTCAGGAAATTAACATAGTGCAACAGTTTCAGAGAGTAAAAAGACTAGATTAAAAACTATATTTACATCCCAGGTGATTCAGGTGACAGAGTGACCAGGTACTGTAATTTACATTTTTACTGCAATTTTACAATCCGGGGCATTAGGATTCAGGAGCCTGGTCTTTAGGGCGCAGAGTCACACGGGAGAGAGGTTCCAAAAACACGAGAGAACTGGAGAAAAAAAAACGAGACAAAGGTTAGATCAAAAAAACGGAGATCGAGAACTCACAGGCGTGAAGCTTCACAAGACAGATCAGTGGCCTTAGGCGTACCACAACTGGGTTAGCACTCTGGGATCCTCCCGTTATCCGCGCACCGTTCTTATAGTGCAGGGAAACGCTGCTGAACGCGCTGCAGGTGTGTGTGCGCCCCGCCCACCAGTCAACTACTGTCACCTGTGGAAGAGGGAGAGAGCAGGGCCAGGAGAGACTGCCTGCTGAGTCCTGACGAATGCGATTTATTTTATTTTTCAGTTTAATTTATCATGTCTTTTTAAACGTATTGAAAACAACAAATCAAACTGTTTCATTGCTGTGCAGATCAGGTGCTAAAAGTGCCACTGCATCTCAACTCGGAGCAGAAATTATTGCGTTCTGCCTACGATACATTTGAACCAAAGTTGCTGTTTGGTTTTGACTTTTCTCTTTTCTCTCTCAAAAATGGCCTCTAGATAAAGATGTTTGTAAACAAGGACTATTTAAAACAAGAACTTTTAATGTTTTTATTAATCAGAATATTATTCAAGACATCAGCTTTTAATAGTTTTGGACATTAATCCATGTTGAACATCAAACGCAAAGTGCAACCAAGAAGCAAGTATATGTATTAAACTGATTGACCAGAATTTAATGCTATGGTGAGATTCCTGAAGGTTTCTGGTAAAACAGTATGATTATATAAACTCTAAAACAAGTAATAAAATTAGATTATCTCCCTGCTGCAACTGTCTTCCCATCCATGCGGAGGCAAACCCGCTTTAAACATTTTACTGACGCCTAAAGGACGCGTGTGTTTCACTAATTGTTACATAGCCAAATATTGCAGACCTCTGCGATTTGGAAATTGCGTTTTTTTAAATTGCGATTATATTGCAAATGCGATTAATTGTGCAGCCCTAATTTGCAACGTGAAAACGGAGTGAAGTGGGTTTTGTCTCTGCTCTGCCTCCATGCGGGGCTTTCAGGAAGAGGCAGCATGTCTGTGCCTGTGAGACGGCGCTGAGGGAAGCAGGGAGAGACTCACAGCAGCTATTGCTGTCAATAGTATGTCTCTGCAGACCCGGGTGCTCCTTCTTGCTGCTGCCTCAAGACGGTAACTGCAGAGCGATTGGTGCTTTCATGAGAAGTTGCCAAAAACGCACAAAAGTTGCTATTCCACGATCAATTAAATGTAGAGCAGGGTTCCTGCGGATCCTTAAAGTCTTAAAAGGCATTGAATACTGTAATATAAAACTAAGGCCTTAATTGGCATTAAAATGTCTTAAATCAATCTCTTAGGTCTTAAAATTGTTACCAAGTCATAAATAGGATTTTATTTTTGTAATCCTTACCAAACAGTAAAATAATTGACACAATTATATATTTTTGTAAATTTACCATATGGCTCAATGTAACCAGTATTGGTTCCGTCCCGATAGCAGAACCAATAAAAACTGTTGCGGCCGGACCATAGCTGTGAAAAAGAGTTGGCACCGATTTATAGTTTATTTTAGTAGGGAACAAAACAAAGTTTGTGAATTCAGTTCAGTAGTTGTTCAAAAATATCTGTAAATTGTGTGTTTTTTAGCTTTCTTCCTATATGGAATGTTTTTCAAAATCTTTAACATGTTTACTGAGCCATAAAGTAACGGTTTATGTTAAAATAAACATTTGGGTGAAGTTGTCGCAACCAGGTTTATCTTGTTTATCGTGAAGTTGGTCTTAACTTTTTATTTCAAGCGGCATTAAAAGGTCTTAAAAAGTCTTGAATTTAACTTGCCTTATGCTGTAGGAACCCTGGTAGAGGTAACCCCTGGTTTAGTTACACTGTTCAATGACACGCCGCGTGTCGTCCTTGTGTCCAGGTCTTCCTCAGAGCGGCAGCTGGCAGGACCTGAAGGACCACATGCGCGAGGCCGGTGACGTGTGCTACGCAGACGTCTACAGAGACGGAACCGGAGTTGTAGAGTTTGTGCGCAAAGAGGACATGACCTATGCCGTCCGAAAGCTGGACAACACCAAATTCCGCTCCCATGAGGTATGTGTACGGTTTTGATTAAGTGTCATGGATAATGATTCTGTGCTGTGACGCGGTGAGTATTTAAAGAAGTGCTTTTTTTTTATTTTTTTATTTTATTTATTTCCTTTTTTTTTTTGGTACACATCGCCCAGCTCTAAGTGCCCATCTGTATTTCCGCCAGCGGCAGGAATCGTGCCTTTTCAATGTCAAGTTCTCTTGTGTCCGCCAGGGAGAGACTGCTTACATTCGTGTGAAATTAGACGGTCCCCGCAGCCCAAGTTACGGAAGATCACGCTCCCGCAGCCGTGGCAGCCGAAGCCGGAGCCGCAGTCGCAGCGCCAGCCGCAGTCGCAGCAATTCCCGCGGTCGCGGCAGAGGATCTCCCCGCTACTCGCCCCGCCACAGCCGCTCTCGTTCCCGTTCTTAAACCTAGCCGTCATCGATCTTTTTCCCTTCTGATGTATTCCCTTCCTGTTTTTACCCCTAAGTTTCTCCAGATGTCGGCTATGGATTTGTTTTAATTTTTTTTTACGTTTCTTGTCCTTTTGTCCTTGTGGATGATCTTGGTATGTAGCTGTAACCCCCCCCTCCCTCCTCCTCCTCCTATTATCTTTCCCTCTTCCTCTCCCACCTCTTTGCCCCCTTTGTTTTCTCCTCCTCTCCCCTTCTCTATCATCTCAGATTCGGAACATTACAAGTTGTGCTGTGGTGATCTTCAAAAATGTTGAGTTGTGGTTCACACTCAATGTTTTTGCAGGTGTTAATCTGAAGTTTCTGTTTATTTTTATTTTTTTATTTAGTAACCTCTCTTTGGATATGTGTGGGTTGGGCTGTTTTTTTTGGTTGGAAGCCCGATGCTTAACTGTATTTTACCCTTGTGTCTTCCTTTAGACATCTGAGGAGAAGGATTAAAGTGATTTGGAATAAAACCATTGTGGAGCACATTTCATTTGTATGGTCAGGATACAAATAGGACATCTAGGAGGAGGATAGGACATCTAGGAGCAATCAGGTCGAGGCAATGGTATGCTTCATATTCCATAAACTGATCATTTTGACAGGTTGCCATGTCATGCATGTTATTTAACAAAGATATGTGTACTGTACTTTGTTAAGACAGTCTGTAACATGCTACTCTGGTTTCTGACAGAATAAGCAGTCCTAAATCAAGTGTTGCGATGTAAGTGTAATCCTTGCTGTCAAATGTAAAAACAGAACTGCTTTGTACAAAAAGCGTCCCAGTTTTGAGCATCCTCGTTGGTTAAAAATGTCAGGATTTTTCTTTAGATTTTCTTTTTTAGTCTTTTGAGTGTTCAGTGGAAAAAATAAAAATAAAATTAGGCCCAAAACTCTTGACATTTTATTCTAACAGTCTGCCTCTGATTTTCTTCCTGGTATTTCAAGGTTTTGATTGGAGGAGTGGCTCAATGGATCCCAATCCTTGGAGCTGGATGAGTGGATCGATTAGGAAAGGGATAGGCAAGGATGGATGCTCGGGAACGGGAGCAGTTTTTCGAGGATTCAAATTTATCAGAACTAAAATAATGGGAGTCCCAGAGCACCTTTTTTTTTTTTTTCTTTTTTTGCCCTTTTGGCTTAGGCCCCAATGGCTTTATGATAGAAGAAAACGAAACAGAGGACCAGGAAGTTGGATCAAAGGATGGAGTCGTAGATGCCTGGTATGGGGGAATTTTTAACAAATATGGGGAGGTTGGGATGGGATTAAAGTTTGTAATTTTGCTTTGCTTAATCTTTCTTTTAGCATTTTCAATAAACACACTTTCAAACAATTATTGAGTTTGTTTTTATTTCTTATTAAGGCCATGTGAATTAATCTGTTTGTGGTTCCAAATAATCACACGTGCATCAAAAAGCTAATTTACAAATTGGCATTGAGACGTTTTGCTTTCCCTAAAACTTCTGTAAAACACCACCGGGAATTTATGTAAAGTTAGTTAATCATGGATTTCAACCAAATGCATTGGAACTTTTTTTCATCCCTGAAATGGCAGTAATGGAGAGACTTGTTAGCTGCAGCTTCCTGACCTGATATCTGCTGTTTTTCATTGAACTTGAAAGATATTTCCAGAGTTGAGATAAATTTAAAAATGTATTTAATGTGGTATTTTTCCTGGCAATGCGTAATGTTAAACACCTCAAAAATAAGAGACTTCTATTGACATCCATAATCTGTCCGGATCTGAGTAGTAGCAATACATAAAACTCCATTCAGAAAGAGAAAGCAATGATTGATTTCTCCTTTAGTGTTGAATTTAAGATGGATATAGTGTGTGTGTGTGTGTGTGTGTGTGTGTGTGTGTATATATATATATATATATATATATATATATATATATATATATATATATATATATATATATATATATATATATATATATAGGAAAGGAAAGTTTTAACACTGCCAATGCTTCTGAGCATATGCCTATATGATTAGAAACCACAGGTCTTTCATTACTAATCTCACCGACTAGTGTGTAAGTGATTTAGTGTTCAGTATGGCTAGAAAAAAAAGCCATAGAAGTGGTTTATTCAACAAAACGCAATAAACATTCTGACTGAAAGCATCTAATTTTTATTACCGGTTCTTAAACCATCGCTCCCAGGTAGAGGGCATTACTTCCTAGCTCTCAAAAACTAGACCAAAACAGTCATTTATAGCAAAAGCAATGAATTCTCTGTATTAAAAAGATAGTTTTATTGCTTAATGATCAGCAGGGCTGAACAGTTCAAACATTTCTTTGAGAAGTTTTGCTGGATCTGGTATTGGAGTGCTTGCACTGATCCATGAATTATAAAGGCTTTTTATTTTTGCCTTCATATTTGCTGTTTTATTAACGCTGACATACTGATTTAAAGAAAATAATAAATGGGCAAATAAAGTGTCAAAATTTTCCATTATGACCCAAATAATTTTAACTCGGGACCTTTAAAGTTTTTTTTTCTTTCTGCTTGTAGCATCATTTTTGCGAGCATTAACAATAATAAATGGCCGTGAAAGGCACTGGCAGCGCGTTCAAAGGGCCCCGGCTGTGTCTACTGCAAATGCCAAGCGACACCTTCCCGCACAGCGAGGTCTCAGTTTCCACTCTCTCCTCCAGTCAGTGTCGTATGCTGGGGGAGTGATGCATTGTGGGACGAAATAAGATGCCGACAGAGAGGAGCTGGAGGAAAACGCTCGTGCCGTGCGAGGAGGCAGCGCCGCAGCCAATGGCAGGGCGCGGCATGCGGCAGAGGGGGCGGGGAGCTGCCGCGGACAGCACAGCGTAGAGCCAGCCTTCCTTCATGCTTATTGTGTAAAATCTTTAAAAAGCAATTAGCCGCAGCATCTTCTTAACCTTCCCTCGTCGCTTCTTTAACGCGCACGCTTCTCAGCGGAGGACCCCGTTTTTTTTCTCCATCAAAGGCGCAGAAAAAAAGGTGGGTTGGACCGGCCTCATCTAGACGATTCACTTCAAGGTTTGGCATATGTAGGATTCTAGTTGTTGTTTTTTTATTTTATTTTTTTGGGACGCGTTCATGCATTTTGAGTGATTATTTAAAAGGGTTACTCTATTTTTTTACCCCCTCCATACAGTGTCACCCTAGCTTATAAATAGAAGCATTTTCATAATCGTTGCAGTTCTGATGCAAATGCATTTTATAGGAAAGTAATTTAACTCCACCTGTATCAAGTTTCACTGCGAATTTATGCAAAACTAAAACGCGCGGCTTCGGCGATAACACTGAGCACAAGCAGAAAAGCGTTTTATTATTATTATTATTATTATTGAAGCCATCCGCTGTGCACAACGCCTTTATGTTCTGCGTGTGACTTGGAGAAATTGCGATGATCCGGCTGGCCTAGAACCCCATCCTCCCCCCCCTTTACACCACGTGTTGTGTACATTTCTATTTATTTTTCTGTGTCTTCCTCCTCAGCACCCAACCTGAACCACCATGACTGACAGGAAAGCTGTGATCAAGAACGCAGACATGTCCGAGGACATGCAGCAGGACGCCGTGGACTGTGCCACCCAGGCCATGGAGAAGTACAACATAGAGAAGGACATCGCTGCCTACATCAAGAAGGTGAGCATGCTTCTCTCTCTGCAGCTTCCCATCCGTTCCAGCCTCTTTGGAAAACTGCTTCCTCTTAAATATGCAAACGAGGCTCCTGGAAATTGCGTCGGTCAGCTGGTGAAACGTCACAAACTGTTTACTTGTGTTTCTGTCTGCCATGTTGAACTGCTCAGATATTTAAACACAAAGGCAAACCTGGCCTGGTTGGCACAAAAAAAAAAAAAAAAAAAGTTGGAATTCCCTGGAGGGATGGTCCAATTTGGGCGTAATTTGGTCCACATGAAGATCAGCAGAGTGTTTTTTAAGAGATTCAGTTTGCTAAGAAGCCGCATGGCACATCTAGAATGAGCACTAGAGGGAGTCAAATTAGTGAGCGAAGACCACTGGGTCAGTTTAGTCACCTTATGTGGAAAATACCAGGGTTTGGTGTATAGCGCTATTAAAACAAAAACAATCGGACTGCTAGAACTATTAAACGGCCTTTTATTGTGCATTTTCTGCTGTTCTGATGTTTTGTAGAGAAATGAGGCGAGCATACCGAGTTTATATAACCGGTTAATTAGCTGGGCTATCTGCTCCAGTAGCCAGCCCGATAGATGTACTGTTCTTTCCATAGTTTGGGCTGTCTTTAATTTCCACACCATATGTGACTGTTTATTGCTGCTAGATGTTTTAATGATAATAATATAATATTAATGCTGAAGGGAAATTAAACGATGTGCAGGTTTCTTCAGAGTAAATGCTGATGGCAGTGGCCAGGAAGGGTCTCCTGTAGCGGTCTGTCAGACAGCAGACCTGAAGAAGCCTCTGACTGAAGACACTCTGTCTGATGGAGAAGATGCTCAGGGTTGTCCGTAATGTTCTTCCTCTTATGAAGACTCCTCTGCACAATCATCTCTAGAGGTCCTAGAGGACCTTCTTTATTGCTTGTTGACCTAGATTCAGACATACCTAGAGTTTGATGTCGGTCAAACTCCCATCAGATGCTGTCCAATCTGTCTTGTGTGTCTGCTGACCTTCACTCGCTGTTCTGACTGTCGGACGCTCCGGCAACTGCCTGCAACAGTAACGCTCCACTCCTGATGCCAGACCGACATTCTGGCTCCTCACATATTGAATTATGTTGCTGGACTGCATGGGCGCCAAATTATGATCAGATCATTTTATGGGGAGGAGGAGAAAACGGTGGCAAGATAATTTGTAAAATCGAAACTTCAGCGACAGTAACAAAGTCAAATAGCGCTTAATAAATAAAATTGTATATATGCTGCCACTTTTTAATGCAAATTTCATAGTTTTATTTAGTTTTTTTTTTTTTTTTTTGGGGTAAAACTAATCGTGACATTTTAGAGGTCTGGAGCCTTTATGTTTGGAAGAACTTTAGACAAAGGGCTTTGTTTAAAACATTAAAATCTGCTTGATTCTTAAGCGATGGCTCATGACAATTTATATTCATTTAAACTGTGTACATAACAATTTAATACCAATGCAAAGTGAAAAAGTATATTTGGCTCTTTAAAGATCACTCCTGTTTTTGCTTAGTTTTTATCATCATTATATTGTCATTGCAACAGAAGTTGCCACTGAAATTCGTCCTCTGGATTTGACCCTCCCTTAGGGAGCAGCGGGCTGTGCGGCCCTCAGTGGGAGCATTCTGGGGCTGAGGGTCTTGCTCAGGGACCCAGAGTGGCAGTCTGTGGGCTGCCTTGCAGACTCTCCCTGCTCTCTAACCACTTTTTCAGATCATCAACAGTCAGGAATAATTGCTGTCATGCCTGTGGAATCAAGAAATTGCCTAAAATAGATTCTGTTCAACAACATGAAGTAGGGTAAAATATCTCAAAAAGCCACGCGCTGTGCTCCTATTGAAATAAATTAATACACAGTCAAGAAACAAAGACACATGCATCTATCAGGTTTGAGTTGCAAAGCCATTTTGAAGGATTTTGGACTTAAGGGATCTGATAATTGAGAAAATTGGTCCCCCTACCAAAATTACTCCAGAAGTGTCACAATGTCTCATCTAGGAGGTCAGAAAAGAACCAAGAGCAACATCCAAATCACAAACGGTGGTAGTAGTGTGATGGTTGGGGGGCTGCTTTTGCTTCCTACAAAGCAAATGGACAGAACCACAAGTCGCCCAGTTTTATGCTTGGAAAACCTCAGATGTAAACGACTCATTGCCAATTGACAGAAACCTTTGATTGCAGTTAAAATAACCTTATTGCATCGAGCCACTTTGGTTGAATTTGCCCTTTCTGCCTTGCGTTTTGTTGAATAAAATCATTTCTAAAGCTGCTTTTAGTGTTTTTAATCAGGTTATGTTTGTCTTATATAAAAGCAAAAACAGGAGAAATATGAAAGGGGGTGTACAAGTTATTTACTGGCCTAAAGTTTATTGACCACTTGCCTTTTTTAAAAAAAAAAAAGTTGGAACGTTTTAGGTTGGACAACAAGTGCTAAATGTTTTAAAAAAAATCTAGTTTGCAGCTGTTCATCCTCTTCTCTTGTCTCTTTTTTTTTTTTTTTTAGGAGTTTGACAAGAAGTACAATCCAACCTGGCACTGCATCGTCGGGAGGAACTTCGGCAGCTACGTCACTCACGAGACAAAGCATTTTATTTACTTCTACTTGGGCCAAGTGGCCATTTTGCTCTTCAAGTCCGGCTGAGTTTCTGATGTTGTACCGAGGAGTGTTTTCCTCCCCGAACCTAAATTGGAAATGCACTGGTGGCTGATGTCTCCCATACACTTATGACATACCATAACGATGCAAAATCTGCCGTGCGCAACTGCATGGACTATACACTTATATAATATGTATGTTACAGTAAGTTTACTTTTTCGATAGTTGCCATTTGAATGCAACTGAAGTAGTTTTCGTTGATTCTAGGTTGTGAAAGATTTCCGCGTGGCCCTCGATTGTATAATAAAGGAAAGCTCTAGAATGTAGTGGTCCATCTGCTTTCCTTCATAAGTGGCATTGCCAGACCCAATAATGAGAAACTCGTGTTTTTAGATAGTGAAGTTAAACCTTTTGCATGACGATTCATCTTGAAAATGTGAAAGCGAACATTGAAAAGGTTGATCGAGGGGGAGAAAAAAAAAACAGTCTGTTCAGTTCTCTTGCTCTAAGCGATTTATAGGAAATTATTTCGTCCCAACCACACGGGATACAAAACCCCTTGTTTTTTATTATTATTTTTTTTATTTTAATATTTGATGAATCTTTAGCAGAAGGTGAAACTTTAGCAGCCGCGCTCATGAAAGATGTCACATTGCCGAACGCGCGTTACACTCTGGAAGAGGCACAAGAGGATGCAGGCAGTCTTGGGAGAGGTTTAGTTTGTCAAATCTTAAACTTTCACTGTGAAGGGAGAGAGCATTTAGGGCTCGCACAAACAGACCTAAGCCTGTAATGTCTGTGCTACAAGACTACAGACTGGTTACCAGAAATCACTCGCATAGCTCTTATATTTACGATCCTGTGTTAACTGCATGTTTGGAGGTTACTGCACACATTTTTTTATTTTTATTGCTTCAAAACTCAAAATCTGTTCTGGAGGCAAATAATTTAGTGTTTTCAGCTTTCGAGTATGTGGATGTTGGACATCGCCGACACACGTTTTTTTTTGTCCCAGTGATTGCTATATATAGCAGCGTTAGATAAACAAATGAGGTTAATTTTTATCAAGGCTACCACCGCCCATGTGTTTCAGATGGTTGTGTCGTCTCATGTGGTTTGTGATACCTTTAAAGTTGCAGCACCTTCTTAGTTTTAGTGGCCAGTGTCTTGCCAGGCGAAGCATTTAAGTGTCGACTCCTTTAAAAAAGAAAAGAAAAAATGCCGGTATAGGTTGATCTGTTACCCGTTCGGTTACAAGTTTTAGGTTTTTTCGTTTTGTAATATCAGTATAAATAGTTTGAAAAAGGCATTGCACAATTTTTGAATCAAGGATTTTTGGATTTGGGCAGATTGACGGGTTTGAGTCCGTGGGGGCGGATAACAACACATTTCTCGCTGTGCGTAAAGACTGAATGTTTACTGAGTTATTGTCTCCCATTTGGCAGTTGTGGGTGAAATGTTTTTTTTGTTTTTTTTTCCCAGTCTTAGCTTGGATTGATTTTTTTGTTGTCATGGGACGTCTTCCTAATTGTTGTCAATGTAAACTGATTTAGCGTTGTTTTCCTCTGGCATGTATTCTTTGCAATGTATGTTGTAGGAGCCGTTCCAATGCTGTTAAATTTGCACAAAACTTGTGCCTGTCATTGCTCTCAACTGTAAATGGCTTGAGTACAATTGCACTTCATTAGATTTATCCAGTAGGTTGCTACAGAACCAAAACTGTATAAACCGGATAAAATAAAAAAAAATCATTGTTGACTTACTACTGGTTGGCTTTTAGTTTGTCATTGCCTTGTGTTTAAAATTAATTACCATGGTTAACAATGGGGCACTACATAAAAAGTTTGAGTTTTATTTCATACCAACTATTAGAAAAACCCTTACTATTACGTTGTTGATTGGCAAACTAGATAAATGTTTTAGAAAATTCAGGCTTAGCTAACCCCCCCTTTCTCCATTTCTGAAATGTTACCGTAATATTTGTTCAAAAAAATACTTGGGGGTAAAATACTGAGAATGAATATTTCTACGCTACACTTGATCTCATGTTAAATAACTAGTTAGCCTTAAATTTAGCTGCTAGCTTGTAAAACTGATCATTTAGGAAAATATGAAAATTTTTAGAAGGTATTGATATCCTTGGTAAAATGTGGTGGAAAAATTATATGTATACATAAGTAATTAGACATTGCTAACTGGTACATTTAAGAGCTGTTCATGTGCAGCTAATTACTTACTTTCAAGTTAAATAGCTAACTATCTAGCCTTCTGTTACCTGCGCAAATTTAGAAGAACATAAACTTTTTTCATTGTTAGTCTGATGTTGATGTAAAATCTGTGTATCAAAACCAAATATTTAAACCAAGTTTTGAAAAAGCATTCACCAGAAACTAATCACACATTTTCCAGCTAACTAGTGGACTCATTAACTATAGTTATTGTAAAGTTGTGCACACAAGAAAATATATACTCTGTACTGTATGCGAATATGCTGACGTCACTAATTTCCGGTAAGAGCACATCTCGAAGGTTTTTCAAGACAAAAGCCTTTACTTATTTGAAGCTATTCACCTAATGATGTGTCATTTATCAGTTTAGTTTCAAATGTAGCAAATTTTGAAAAACATGAACCTATTAAGAACCCCCCCTTAACACACACCCACTGACTTTACGGTAAGGGAAAGGTATATTTAGCGGGGCTGTGTTTTTGTTGTGACTGCAGCTAAACCCTTGTCAATAACCCATCTACATGCTTTATAGCTAAGAAATTAAGCTACCTTGTAAAAGAGTGCTATTTTGGAAAAATATGACCTTTTGTGTTTTATTGTATATGTTGTCATTGTAATGTAAAAATAGTACATAAAATAGTAAATTTTGTAGGATGCTAATCTGAAGCTAATTCCCCGTTTCCATGCTAACTAGCAGCTAGTACTGGGGGGAAAAAAAGAAAAGCATGTGGAGTAAGATTCTTTTTTTAATTCAATGTCAATAGATTTTATTTTGTTATTTCCCCTTTCTATCAATAGCCTGATCTTTTCATAAATGTTGCTGAAATGGTTGCCGTTTGTGTTAATAGCTAATGTTTGCATTAGCAGTGTTACCCTGCGTAATTTACTTTGAAGGTTCGTGAATTGAAGTCAAAAAATAATTATTTTTTTAAATTAGTAACTTGTATGTTGAGAATTTGATTAAAGAACTGTGTAGCGTTCATGGGGAATTTGCTTCACCTACCAACCTGTGTTAAAACATTTAGTTTTCTTTAGTACAACAGGATATGATTGTCCATTAACAATGATCACTCGCTTGATGAGTGAACATGGGGTCAAATTTTGGTTCATTTATTGGGCGAAACGAGGTCTGACCGAGAAATGTTGGACTCGAGACATACTTTTTCAAGCTTGTGTAAGTAATCTAACGACATAAAACTCTAATGGGGATTTAAAGGGAATTCCGATTTGCATGGAAAATTCATACACACTTTTTGTCGAACGTGATCTTTTAAGCCGCAAGAAACCCCACAAAGCCAAGAAACCCGCAAGCGAAACCATAAAAGCAACAGAATGAAACAACAGAGCACGCCATACAGTGTGTGAGGTAACTGAGCGAGATGAATGGCTCACAAAAGCAACGTACTATTTAAGGCTTCAGCATTCATCTGTGAAAGCTGCAGGGCTCTACAGCATGCCTGTAGCGGCTGATTATTGTGTTCACTGTGAATAAATGGGAAAATAGGTCCATAGCAACAAGTGTGTCAGATGTTCACTCTGAGATGAGGAGCACGAGCCATGTAACTGTGACATGAGGCCACTGTAGAATTGTGCTGTTTACCCGTATGCCTGTAAAAAAAAAATAAGTGGACGTGTGACTGCTTTTCTGTGGGATGAACTGATGCTTGCTGCATGACTTGATATTACTTTAGCATCCAAATACCTTAAAAGCAATCTAAGAAAATATATTTATAATTTCTGGTTTAATGGACTTTGCCTCCTGTGATCACCTTAAAAAAAAAAAAAAAAGAAATGAGCATGGATATGGTACAACAGTGGTGGCCAATATCTAAAATGAAGTCTGCATTAAATATTTCTTAGCATATTTAAATGATTCGATTTGCCAGTCAGGGATGATTAACGAGAAGAAATGTCACGTTGAACACTTTCAGTCTTCATATAATCGTTTTGCTTTCCCCCGTTAATGCGGCACAAACTGCAGCTGTTTGTGTTTACGTCCCACTCCAGCTAATTGCACTGATATGCGCACCTACATCATCGGGGCTTTGGTTGGTATGGAAACCTGCGCACGCATGATTCACGTTAGCGCACAAAGCGGATCAGAGGTTAGATTGTGTGTCAGTGTCAAGGCTTGCGTGACAGAATGAGTAACCATATAAATGCACAGGGATAAATGTGGATTTCATGGTATTGAAAAGCTGCAAGTTCAGTTGTTGAGCACATTTAAAATACTATAGTGACAGCACGGAGAATAGGCATTTTCTTTGTGTCTTGGATACTTTTTGACACATGCAGCCCGAGCATGTTGTGACATTTGCGTGGGCGACTGTTGCTTGATGGGTTGAGTAGTCGTCTGGCAATCAGAAGGTTGTGGGTTCGGCACTTAACCCCAAATTGCCCACTGAGCTGCGTCTCGTGT
Source organism: Fundulus heteroclitus (assembly GCF_011125445.2). Classification (NCBI taxonomy): domain Eukaryota; kingdom Metazoa; phylum Chordata; class Actinopteri; order Cyprinodontiformes; family Fundulidae; genus Fundulus; species Fundulus heteroclitus. The sequence goes on from NC_046378.1 coordinate 28,820,762, forward strand.
ATGGGGAGTGTAGGCCTAGTGGTTAGAGCAGCGTGCTTGCACTCAGAGAAGGATGCAAGTACCCGGTTCGATCCCCAACGCCTGCACTCTGGGTCCCTGAGCAAGACCCTTAACCCCAGAACGCTTCCCAGGCGCCGCACATGGCAGCACTGCAAAAACGGATCTAAAAACAAGTAAAATGTTCTCAAAGTTAGTCTATTTGTCCTTGATTTGAGCAGGTAAATAAGATTGTCTGCCAATGGGAATGAGTATCTTTACCCCTAAAATAAGACAATTAGACATCCTGCACTTGAAATAAGATGATGGAGATGAATTGTTCCTATTTTAAGTGGAAAAATCTTATTCCATTGGCAAATAGTCTTATTTACCTGCTCAAATCAAGGACAAATACACTCATTTCACGAAAAGTTTACCTATTTTTAGTCCTGTTTTTGCCGTAAGCCCACTGCTCCCCAAGGGTGATGGGTTAAAAAGCAGACAACAAATTTCGTTGTAATGTATGTTTCAATGTGTGTTTCAATGACAATAAAGATGATATTACTATTTCTGTTAGTTTTATTACACTTTCATGCCGCCTTTGCTGGAAAACCTTTAAACCGAGAGGTCACAGAGTCGATGGAGCTGAGAAATCAGACAAATTAAAGAGGATTAATGAATAATTTCTAGAGTCAGACTGAGGTCAAAGTGGATGAAATGAGATACTCTCGGGGGTTAACTGAAGGACTTAGCCTCTTTCACATCTATCTAAATTTCTCATATTACAAAGTTTGAAACCAGAGCTGCTGCTGGACATAAAACCACACGGGGGGAACACGATCGCAATATGAAGTCTTGACTGAAATTCCCATTTATATACTTACACAGTGGTGTGAAAAGTATTGGATTCCTACAGATTGATTCAGTTTTTTTTGCTCACAAACACAAGATCGGATCCAAAATGCTTGCTTCAAATGAGGGTTTTGTTCAGAGAAAAAAAAGCCATCCGAACCGTCTTCTGTAAATCAGTTTTTTTCCCCTCTAAACCTAATAACTGGTTGTGTCAACCCTGCAGAACAACTTTAATTCAAACACATTGGTGGGTTTTCCAGCATGGCCGCCCTGTTTAAAGTCATAGCCTCTCGGTTATATTTAAGTCTGGACTTTGATTAGGCCACTCGAAAAATGTTTTTATTTTGAGGAGTTCAAAAGTGAAATTTGCAGATGTGCTTTTGGGTCGTTCTCCAGTTGCACGAGCTTATTATGAGAAACTGATGGATTTCAGGGTTTATAGTAAAACAAAATTCACGTTTCCATCAACAACTTTTCTATTACAGCAAGTCGCCGCCATCCTGCAGCAGAATAAGCGTTCATTCTACCACCATCATGTTTCACTGTATTAAGTTCTTCTCCTGAATATGCTTTGTTCGTTTTATGGTAGATGTGACTCAACATGCACTTTTCAGTCCACAGAATACGTAATTATTCATACTTCTGGCAGATTCAGGTTTGGTCTGTATCTTTTCACATGCCAACATGAGTCTTCTGATAGATATTAATGTTTTGGAGGCCGAGCCAGAGTAGTTGCTTGAACCTGATATAGATAATGTGGAGGGAACTAAATATTAGAGTGATGAGCCCAATGCTGCAAGGTCTTCGAACCTCAACAACGTGGAGCTCATCATTTAAGAATAATCATCAAAATACCAGTGGAAACATGCAAAGAGCTGTTCAGCAGCATTGGAATGGCTGAAAAACCAGTACAGATTTTCTATTGGTTATTCAGAAGGGAACATGCAATTTTATTAAAATGTAAATAGAATCAGGTTAATTATCTTTTTGAAATTAAATCTCCTTATACATAGTTTTGAGAGATACCTCACAGATGCTTTACATGGAAATTGAAACAAGGGAACACTACTGGTGGAAAAAAAAGAAGCTTATTTGCTTTCTGAAGGAATTTTGAGGTCTAGATCACTGAGTTCTTGTCTTATTCTGATATTTTTCTAAATGCATCTTCTTTAGTCTGTAGTGGACATTCTGACCTTCAAATGTGAACATGCCTGTTAAAACAAAATTAGTGTATTAATATCTCCTTTGCAAAACCTTAAGCCCACTTAAAATAAGTATTTAGTCTTTCCTTCTCATCAGTCAGACTCTTATAATTTTTGAACACGGATTTCCAGGAACTTTACCCTTTAACAACCTTTAATCATGTATTTTGCTGCCACGCAGCAGATGTAGCCAACAAAAACGCTCAGGTGTCGCCCCTGCTTGAAATCTTAAGTTTAATCTCGGCTTGGTAAGAGAGGAACCAAAGGAAAATGTAATATAATGAATCAAAGCTGGCCTGCCTTCCAGACACGTTGTATCACACTGGCCTCACATTAACTCGGACTTTAGGCACAAATGTGTCACAAGCCTGTCTGCTTCTTTGCCAAACTCGCAGCACTGTATTGTGCTCTTTATTTTTAATTTTTTTCCCTTCCCATTAGCACCTCCGTCCCCCACATACCTGCCTGCGTTCTCTTTCATAGCCTCTGGCTGCCTTTGCCCATCTTCCCACACAGAGCTGTAATTTCTGGCCAGAACACATTCACATGTAGACTGCACAGATAATTGACTGGGAGATGAGACCAACCCCGCCTGCTGTGAAATTAAAGACACATTTGCACAAAATTCTCTCCTGAGGTGAGTTAAAAAAAAATTGTTTTAAATATAGTGTAGATGTAAAAAAAAAAAAAAAAAAGCTAATCTCGAATGTTTAGCGTTAAAGCTGATGCAGCTCTAACTATGAATGCCACAGTGGCATTAGATCTCTGATTAATCGTAAAAAGATCCTGTTATTGTGACTAATCTGTTGTCCCCCCCCCTGTTTAGAAATCTCTTCTCTAGTTCAGCTCTTCTCATGTTTGATTCACAAAACATTTGAAAACAACATGCACACCAAACACATTTTATTTTTTTATTTTTTTTGAGGCAAGGTCTTAAAATATCTTCTTCTTTTGTTCAGCGTGGAGCTCTCATTGATGCAGTGGATGTTTGTGCTCTGCAGATGCCTCATAGACTGAGGGGTGACCAGTGGGCGGACGTAACGCCGACATAACAAGGAGGCACATGACTCAGGCTCAAACACGAGGGATGCTGAGAGAGAGAAAAAAAAAAAAGCGGCCTGCTCGTGTATAACCAAGAACATGGACCGTGATTCTGTACCTAGGCTGGAGTGTATTTTCCTTTATTGTTTGTGATAAAGCATTATGGATGCATCATTGCATGAAAGTCTTTGCAAATTGAAATATGACCCTCTTTTGTCACTTGTGGTTAACGTGTATATTTGTTTCAAAATCTACATTTGGATTGTGAATTTTCTTAGGATGTACTGTCAGTCTTTTTCTAAAAAAGGGGGAAGACAACAAACAGTGTTGTCTTCAACACATCACAGTTGCAACTGGAGTTTGAGTGAACTGTAGACATAAACACCTATACTATTTTTTTATGAATGGCCTGTCTACATTGTATGCCAGATGCAATCTTCATCTAACATATATTTAGAGATATTCTTTTTTTTTTGCAGAGTAAAACTTCCTTTTGCACATGCAAGCAACCGGCTTCGCCACGCTGTATGCCTGAAACACCGACACAGAATGCATCCATAAAAATAGAAATACTCAGATACTTCCCCAGCAGGTATTTTGTATCCACACAGCATGAAATTTCCATCGAAAACTGATGATGGCTCTGATCTATGGCGTCTCGCTTCATGTCCGCCAAGAGATGACCTCCTCTTGTAGAATACATTTTTCTTCCTTAAATGCTTTCAGTTTTGGGGTAAAAAAGGACTCTTCAGGAAGCCACACAGTGAAGGCACACAGTGAGAATGTTGCACAGCTGTTGCACAAATTCACATAAATCCAAACGTGATTAGACATTCACTGGGCTGCAAAGGCTTTTGTTTATGCCCCAAGTTGTTGTGGTTTTAGAAACTGCACGCTCTGATATGTTCTCTTCGTGTGGCTGCTAGGAGTTTCATGGACCAAAACATAAATGCAAGATAAAGGCAGATGTAATGGCTTAGCTTGTAATAAACACTATTTTTTTTTAAAGAATAGCAAGAATGTTAGACGATATAAACCCAAGACATAATGTTTCTTAATCTTCTTATATGAAAATGCTGGTTTGCCTTTCTACAGCAGGGACAAGGAGATAAGTCAGCATTAATTAATGAGAAGATGGATGGAGCTAAATACTGGGCAATCCTGGTTGATGGAGGCTGCAACTTGGAAGATGGGCGTTGGTTCACTCTGCAGCAGGAAAACAACTCTAAACATGCAGCCAGAGCTACAAATAATTGATATAGATCAAAGAATATTGCTTTGTTAGAATGGCCTGGCCAAATCTAAATCTAACTGAGAATATGTAGCAAATTTAAAACAAATTGGCACAAAAGGTCTCCATCATATCTGACTGAGCGTGAGTTATCCACAATGAAGAGGAGCAATAATGTCTTTAGAAGTCTAAAGCTGCGATCTCTCACTCTGAATGCCATGACAGGTTGTTTTACCTTGAAATGTGAAAACGTTCAAAAGGTTTGAACCGGTTTTTTTTTTTTTAACTTAAAACGTTGTTTTAGGTTTTGCAGTACCACATATTGACCACGAGAGGGCAGCCATACTCTAAAAATGTAGCTTTTATACCACTGATGCATTCTAACAGGGAGCTGTGACCAGACATCCACTAAATCATAAAAAGAAAATCATAATAACTATTTACCACCATGTGGTGTAATATACATTGTTGACATAAGTATTATTTGATGATTAATGCAGAGCAAAAGAGCCTGAGAGGGTATTTTCAGGTGCCAAACAGAGAAAAAAAAAAACATTTTGAAACTTGCCATGTGGTTGAAGAATGTGACGCATGCATTCAATGAACCTACATGTTGTCCTTGCATAGGACACCTAAAGGTGATCTGGTTCACAAAGGAACATGCCCGGTCTGCTTTGCTGCACCTGAGAGCAGTTTGTTCTAATGGTTTCCCCCAGATAGACAGTGGCCATGAAAGTTTGCACTGCATTACGGGAAGTTGCTGAAGCAGTCACCCCCCACACGGTTTCACTCAAGTGTGGTATCGCTCATACGCCATTAGGCTCATTAACAGGGTCATTCTGAAGATTAGAAAGGTGGACCTCAGCAAGGAGGAATTTCATTGTGGCTGCAGGCATAAAAAACACAGACGTTAAGTTAATCAGACTGGATATGAGAGTGGTAGAGTTTTAAGGGGACTGATCCCTTCTCCATATATATATATATATATATATATATATATATATATATATATATATATATATATATATATATATATATATATATAATACTGAGCAAAAGCAACTAATGATTGGCTTTAATTGATTTCCAAAATGCAAAGTAAGCGGCAAAAATAAATATCTAAATCACATCAAAATGTGTTGCAGCTACCCCTTGCCTTCAAACCAGCATCACTTCTTGTAGGTACACTTGCAAAAAGGCAGGGGTTCTGCAGGATGGTCAACAGTGTCACATGTAGGTTGAAACGGACATTATCTGAACCAGAAAGAGATGTGTAGGAGGCTTAAAACCAGGTGAAGAACGGGTAAAACTCTGCTACCCAGGGGAGGCTGTAGAAGACAGTTTCATGAAACAGGTAGTGTGTCAAGATGTGATGTTCAAGCTCTTCTAAAGAAGCATGCTGGAAAAAAGGGGGGGCAACATTGAGGATTTTAGATGCAGTGGTGGGCTAAGGAGACTTGGTGAAGCAGATGAAAAACACCTGAAGCTTATTTCCTTTTGAAATCAGAAGATGTCCAGCTGTGCTTTCAGCTCCAGACTGACAGATATGGGACCCAGGTACGCACATCCACTGTCCAGAGAAGTCAGGCCAGAAGTAGTCTTCATGTTGCAGCCAAAAGAGCCAAACCTCCCACGTGGAAGCGAAGCCAAGCAACCCAACTATGCACGCAAACACAGAATCTACGGGCGCAGAAAAATGGGAGCAGGTGATCTGGACCGATGAGACAGCGTTTAAAATGTTTGGTTGCAGCAAAAGGAATTGGGTTCGGCGAAGAGCTGGAGAGCGCTGCGGTAATAAACGTCTGCAGGCAACAGTGAAGCATGCTGCATATCTGCAAATAGAGTCAGAGAATGTAGTCAGGATGAATGGTGTCCTCAAAGCTGTGAAATGCTCGTCCATCATGCAATACCATCAGCGAGGCGTATGATTGGTCCAAAATGAATTCTGTTGTAGGACAACAACCCCTAAACATGCAGCCAAGATCATTAAAAACTAACCTCAGCATAAAGAAGAGCCATAAGCTCTGCAAGTGGCGGCCCCCCAGACCTCATCCTCTATTATCCCTCAATGGGGAAATCTGGGTGTGACTGTGGCATATGTCCATATATTTATATGCTCTGCAGACTTTCGTAATTAATATGTCATACAATGGTTTGAAGGTAATTTGGCAGCCACCCTGTGTGCGTGAGGTGCAGGTTAAAGGTTGAAATCGGTGCCTTTCATGGGCCGCAACAATTTTACGACCTTGTCTGAATGGACACAACGGTAAACACAATCGGAAGTTTGCTCCTGATTAAAACCTGCTTTATAACTGAGACTTGCATTAAAAAAAAACATGCATATTCAAAAGTTTGGCAGGTGGCCGCCCATGTAAATGAGGGAGACCAACTGCAAGCCAGAAGACCTTCCCCCCCCCCCTCCTGACCTGAAGTCGTCATCCTCACAAAAACCATCTTATCTGAGCCAATCCCTTTATGAACCATCACCTCGTAATACGCCGCTTTACTGCCTTCGCTTTGTGCTGCTGTCAAGGGTAAGGTAATCAGCTTATCATCAAAATATGATTTATAAAACCTGCATATATATATATATATAAGGGCATCTCGGTGATTCAGAATGACAGTGATACCTTCTAAAAATGGATCAGATGTCGTCTCCAAAGCAGCAGAGACAGTCATGACACAAGCTTGGAAACGACCATTCGGATTGAGTGGAGCTGGTTTTATTTCCACAACAATTCACAAAGTTTTCAACATATTCCGACGTTTTAGGCGGACAGGTTTGCCGAAGGAGAATGTTTCGCTTTAGTACTTTCTTGCCTTATCTCAGATCATATCCCAGGACTGAAGGCATGTGACATTGGGCAATGGGGCAATGAGGCAATAAAGCCGAGCAGCTCTTTATGAGACCGACTGTGGCTGCGGAGGTCTCCGGCACTTCTAAATCTAACTATTATCAGCTTAAAATAAAGAAGAAAGAGCCAACGAGCAAAACATTTGTACAACATTAAACATCATCATGCCTCTTTATGCCAGAGTATAATTTGTAAATTATATTTGCTTAGTTTGTTTTGTTTAAGTTTTTCTTTTGCTTAGTTTACTTTTATTAATCTTAATATAAGATCTAAAAAAACAATCTATCTAAAAAGATTAACCCATATTATCTTCATCTGATATCTACCTAGCTACCAATTGGTTTTAAAATGACTTTTGAGGTCCACCAAAAGCTCGTTTAAAGATTGTTATAGAATATTATAATTTTTACAAACTATTTTTATCGGTATAAATGTCATTAGTCTATTTCAGAAAATGTTTTTTTTTTTGCACATGTTGGAATCACCCTCCTGATCTTTCAAAAAGTAGCACTAAAACTGGTTCACTTCAATTTCTTTATTTAATTGATGTAAGTTGGAAACCCCAAATAGCAAATGTTCGATCAAAAGTGGCAAGAAGTATATCAATACTTTATAGAGTAAGACACCTGCTTGATTATAGAGCCCAACATATCCTCTACAGTTCATTAGTTCTTCCATACATTAGTTATTGCATAGAGGTTTGGGGTAATACGTACACAAGTAATCTAGATTCACTTATCAAACCTCAGAAAAAAGCCTTACAAATCATTCATAATGTTGGATTCAGAGATCATATTAATGCACTTTTCTTAAAATCTCACATAATGAAAATCGAAGACTTAATCAAATCTAAAACTCTTGCTGTAGTGTACAAAGCAAGCCGTGAACTACTTCCTGGCAATATACAAAAAATGTCATCTTTAAAAAATATGCATGTAACCCAAACATTTAAATGTTATAATTTGTAAAATTTTCAATAAGTACTACTAGATATCTTCTTCTGTACAATTGCTTTCAAAATAAGACACCGTATTCATGTAACTGTGCTTTGATTTGTAATGCCTTTTATCAAAAGACTGCATATGTTACATGACATGAATATTGTAATTGGGGGTAGGTTCTTATAAGTTCTTGAACTTCTACCTACTCCTTTTGAGCACTACTAAAATGTCTTAACATTTCAATGTAAATCTTACTTGTATTTTTGCTCAAAGAAATTGAAAATAAATAAATAAAAATAAATAATTTTTGTCATAAATTGTTTAGATTTTGAGATTAATGGAGGTATTAAAATTGGGAGCAAGATTAATAAAATAAAAAAATGTGCAGATATATGCCAAAAATATATGCAAATTGATGGTCAAAGGTATGTGACAAAAAAACTTCTACTGGTGAACTGTAAAAATATAATTCAAAGGAGGTTTTACCAGCACAGAATAAAGAGATTTAACAAGGAAATCACATTACTCCAGACCTTTTGAATTGAGAAAGCTTCCTGGAGAGGAAGCGAAACGTCTTCAACTACGGAAAACAAGTCCAGTTGCTTTGTTTTTTGCTTTTTTTTGGAATGACCATGACCTGGATGACTGAGAATCTTCACCAGCATATCAACCCAGGAGGGTTAAAGTACTTATAAAGTACGTAAAAAAAGTGTTTCCCTCTGCTGGTGATAAGGCGGCTATAATTGAAGGGGAATTGGAGCAAATTCCGGCGTGCAGGAAGGAGGCACAGGTCAGCAAGTTAAGTGATGGGGTTTAGATTGCTCTGACGGAGTTTTAAAGCTGTTATAAAAGCGACTTCTTATGTGATTGCAAGTTGGACGCTGTTGGCCCTGACTCAGTGTTTGTGGACAAGGCTTAAACCTTGTGTGGTGGTGGTGGCAGTCTGTGTGCGCAGGTGGGAGGTGGGAGGTGTGGGGGGGTCCACTCAGAATCTCATGTAGAGCTTCGGTGAAGAAGGTCAGGGAGGTTGAGTGGGTGAGGAAGTCACACAGGTAGGGGGACACTGATCCAGGTGGTGGGACTGTTCAGTCACCATGTCTCAATCTCCAAAACGGACCCTGCTTGACTGGTCGTGGGCAACAGCTAATGGCCCCCAATTACAGTTCCTCTGTCCTCCAGAAAGCAGCCAGTGTGGCGTGACGCTTTGGAATGAGTCTTCATCGCAGCCGCATAGCAACAGCTCCGACGTTTGAGGCGGGATATGACTAAATTAGACGCACAGCAACAGCTTCTGCGGGAGAATTTTCTGTTTGAATTTTAAGTTTAAAGAGTTGGCGGGTGGAAACCTCGGGGACTTGAACGGAGGGGATGGGGAAAAAAAAAAGCAAAAAGGAGAGATTCTGAGGTGGAAAGGTCAAGCTGATGTTTCAGTGGGATGCCAGAGAAGGGACATTTTTTCCATCAGGATGCCTCCTGTGGTCGGGGTTAATGTGGTGTTCTTGGGACAGAGATGTGCGGATGAATTAATTTTAGGGATGAGCAAAGGAGCGTGGAGACGGCAGGGCCAGAGTCCACAAGTGGTCCGATGGCGGGAGGGGGCGGGCGGTGACTTTTCACATTTACTCCACAAGAAGTGAACGCTTGATGAAATCCTCGTAACTCATGTTTTTTTTTTGTTTATTTAGTGACTGAAAATAGTTTCATAACCCTTAAAACATCAAAACGATCAAACAACACTTTAATGTCCCATCAGTAAATAAACCACTGTCTAAAATAGTTTGAGAAAAAAGCACAGCGTCTGTTCTCTGAACGTATGTGGATAGAAACTATTAGTGTTTTTAAATCTAAATTTAAAGAAGCATATCCTAAAATAACCATGCTATTATAGCTAAATTTGGCTATAGTAGGATACAGGCTGCAGCACAACTGACAGTAAATATATCAATGATATATCATGCAACCATTGACTGTTCTGCCTAATTTATTAACTGACCTTTAATTTTTTTACAATAGAAATGAAGGAGCTGATTTTCTTAATGATTTCTGTATTTTCTGTCATTACGTTGGTTAGCAATGTCAAATAATGCCAAACTTTTGAATATTTTAATCTGTTTATTATTATTATTATTATTATTATTATTATTATTATTATTATTATTATTATTATTATTATTATTATTATTATTATTATTATTAATAACATGTAAGTTAGTTTATGTGGGATTAAAATAACATAGACTTTTATTTTGTAATAATAATAACTATGACGATGATAATAATAACAACTAGCCCTCAGCAAGCTTCTGGAGAATGGCTTATTAGAAAAAAGTGCAGAATAAGCTAAATAGCTTAATTATCTTGATACGGATATGATCCTGCAGGGCTAGAATCAGAATTTATACTATTTTATGTAAACCATAGATATTAAAGATATTCATCTGGAAACGATTTCAATAAACCTCACTTACATCCGACGTACAGTTGAGGCTTTAACTTTGTTTTGCCTTTAGCTAATTTGTCAGCATCATATAGGGTTGAGTTAAATAGGCGATAAACATGGGACATAATGTGAATGCTTAATAGCAGCTTAATAGTCGGATTGCGTTTCACATCCTGACTCAACAATGTGTTTTTTTCAGATGCATCATTCATTTTGGCAGATTGAGAGCACAAAAACATCATCATGATGATCTATCATAGTATGTTTCTGGAGCTATTGCTAAAGAAAAAAAACCTATTTAGCAATTCTATAAACACATAATAATCCACACGACACAACAAACTAATAAAGAAACAGAAAGACAAAAAATACTATTATGAAAATGGCATCTCAGAGATGCAGTGCGAAAGTGGCTAAAGTCAAAGTATTTTCAGCTGAATCAACCAGGAGTGGTGACAGACTGGCCAGAAACTCAGACATCAGATCCTTCTTTAAAACTGTGACAGGGAGCTGACAACGACAATCTTTGATGTGGAGGCTGTTGTCGAGGGAAAATGACTCCATCCATCCGTTTTCTAACACGTCTATCCCTTGTGGGGTCATGAGGGGTGCTGGTGCCTATCTCCAGCTGTCAATGGGTGAGAAGCGGGGTACACCCCTGGAAAAATGATTCAAATTAGGTGATTTTTTTTAATATCACTGTGGTGTTTAAAATGAGGCCAGAGGAATCATAGAAATGTAAGAAGATATGAAAGAAACTGGATATTTTACCTCAGGTCCAGATGTATCTGTCCTTCATTCAGGCTGCGAGAGAGCGAGAGAGAGCGAGACTTGTACAGAAACTTCTGTTTTAGTAAGCCTAGTCATTCTAGCCGCTAGAATAAAATGTGAAGTGGTCCGTGAGGCAGACACCCTGTCTACTTTTAAGACTAATCTTAAAACTTTCCTTTTTGACAAAGCTTATAACTAGAGTGGCTCATGTTACCCTGAGCTACCTCTATAGTTATGCTGCTATAGGCTTAGGCTACTGGAGGACATCCGGGCCTATTTTTCTCACTCTACTGATTTCTACTGTTATCCAGATTTGCATTGCATTACATTGAAATGACTGTTGTCATTTCAGCTTTTAACTTTTTGCTCTCTCTCTTTTTTTCTTCATAGTAGGTACACCTGGTCTGGCGTTCTGTTATCTGTGACATCATCCAGAGAAGACGGCTCACCCGCTACTACCATCTAATGTAGAACAGATTACTGGATCAATGTGTGCTTCTGTGCTTTTTTGTCTCTCTTGTTGTGTCTCTGTTCTGTCTTCTGTAACCCCAGTCGGTCGAGGCAGATGACCGTTCATACTGAGCCTGGTTCTGCTGGAGGTTTTTCCTTCCCGTTAATGTGGAATTTTTCTTTCCACTGTCGCTTCATGCTTGCTCAGTATGAGGGATTGCTGCAAAGCCATGTACAATGCAGACGACTCTCCCTGTGGCTCTACGCTTCTCCAGGAGTGAATGCTGCTTGTCGGGACTTTGATGCAATCAACTGGTTTCCTTATATAGGACATTTTTGACCAGTCTGTATAATCTGATTGATTTTGACTTTGTAAAGTGCCTCAAGATGACATGTTTCATGAATTGGTGCTATATAAATAAAATTTAATTAAATCGAATTAATCATTAAAAATTGTAAAAAAACAAACAGTAAATGTCAGTTTTCCTTAGATGGAGAACCTTTTAACCAATCCGTCTGTATGGTTTGCTTGAATTGACTTTGTAAACTTTGTGTTGTGAGTTGGCGCTATATAACTCAAACTGAAATCAAATTGAATTAGAAGAATTTACAGCCATCAATACGAGTTCATTTTGATTCTGTAAAACCTTTATTCTTCAAAATATCCATCAAACGTAACTAATTTTAGGACATATTTTCTTGATTCGTTCATTTTACAAAATCCTCTTTTAATAAGGAACAATACAACAACACATCCTGGTTGTAATTAGTTACTTGCAAGGAGTCATTTTTCGACCGGTAGCTGATCCTGAACCTCTGAATGTGGACTTAGCTCCCGGGACTTTTTGATGCTGGCCTCAACCCAATTTTTTCAGTTTTTTTTTTTTTTTGAAGCCTGAAAAAAAACTGAACAATCACCTATTTTTTTACACACATTTTGCATTTTAACCTTTGCTTCTTCACCTCTACATTTTGTATATTTTGCACGGTGTGATCAACTGGATTTGAAGATGCTTCTCTGGGCAATAAATCCAGCAGAACATGGCATCACATCCTCCGCTCTTAGGAAAGAAGGAAACTGTTAAAGCCGTGAGTAATCACTGGCTAACAAGACCGAAGCTATGGTCGACTGACTGCGAAGTTTATTCTCTTTACTCATGAAATAATAGATAACCGAGGTTTCACATTATGTGGCGCGGATCCAGAATCTTAATTGTTCAAAAGCTGACTTAAACAAGCAGAGCGGATTCAGAGGAGCTCCTGCGAGGCCCTTTAACGTCAAAGGTTGTGTTTACAGTAAAAACAGCGAGGTTTATCATTAAAAAAAGTGACAGCTGCGGCTGCGGAGGAAGATGGGATGACTGTATCGCTGTGGGATGCCCGTTGATTCGTAATTCCCAGCCCGTTTGAGAAAAAAAAAAAAAATGGTACAGAAAACTTTAATACAGCCTGACCGCATGGGTAGTTTTGGCTCTTCGTTTCTGCTCCACTTTGCATGAGATGCGTCGCTCTCCTGACAAAGATCCCATTTAGCTGCCACGCCAACATCGATCTATATGTGAGGTAGAAGGAAACGTGCTGATTCCCCTCGCACTTTTCGGTTACACATTAACTGTTAACAAAAAAAGAAATAAAAAGAGCTTATAGACTCGGACAGATAACCCGCTACTGTGTCTGACAGACGAGGCGAATAAATTGCTGACAGGAAAAAATAATCTCGACACTAAAGGTCGTCGTTGTCACTGTCACATTTTTGCGTCGCTGTTTATGGCCGGCATAAACACCTGCGGGTGTCTTAATGCTGTGGAAGAGAGAAAAGATTTCACTCGTAAAGTATTTTTATTATCTATAATGAGGAGGTGAAAATAGGTTTTTTGACAGCTCCCTTTCAGCTGATGCAGATTTTCTTTGAGCCTTTGGTAAGAGATGTTGTTCATTATCAAAATAAACTCCACATTTGATATTAACAATACTTGTACTATGATAACAGACCTTCTCCCGTTGCCAATATGCCAAGTTACAAGCGGTGGAACAGAATGACAGAAGTAAGCAAGTTAATTAGAGGCTTTTTAAATAATCCCAATTAAAAATTTGGATTATGAAGATCTACAGCAGTTTCTGCCACAATTTAGATGCGACTGGACTAGCTGTGGTTCATCCAACCATTCAGCTCCAAATGCATGTTATATTCATGTTCAGATGTCCTGTGTGGTGTCAAAATCAGCACATCATCAGTATATAACTACTACATTGGCAGGATATTGAAGAGTATACTTGTGGTATACTTCAAATATACTTCAATAAATTAAAATGTGAACCACAAGCATACCTTGTAAACTTCTAGAATATAGATTAGAGTATTTGCTTAATACTTTAATGTATAATTTAGTAAACTTAAAATGATCTTGGAACAGTATACTTTAAGTATACATTTGTAAACTAAAAAATGTCCCAATTTAGTTTGAAGAAGTATTACAATAGTTATAATTCAAGTGCACTAAAAGTACATGGTTTGGGTATACTGTCTAAACTTTCACTTATACTTAAGTATTCTTCATAAAATTTACTTCAAGTGTACTACTTTTTGCTAAGGGAATCTACGAAGCCAGGCAGCTATGTTGAGACGACCGTCAAGAAGTTATATTTTCTAGAACAGGATTTCTTTCCCTTACATTCAGAAGTGTTCAATCTCTCTCTGCCACTCTGGACAATCAATGCATTTTAGTGGAAATAGGATTTAAAAAAAAATAAATCCTCTACATCAGTGGTCTTCAACATGGGGGTCGCGATCCCGTGGGGGGTGGATGTTGAGGCCTGACCCTGCCCCCAGACCCAGACCCTGACCCCCCTCTGCTCCCGTCAACTTTCAGACTTTTAAACTCTGTTATTTGTGATTACGTGGAAAACACAATAACTGGTGACAGCTAAAGTAGATAATATGCTTCTTATTCACGTTTCTAAGTTATTTGTACAAATAAATGCACATATAGTCGGGTTTTATTTGCATTATACATTGTTAGCTAAAGACATCACTTACATTTCTGTCTCTTTTTTCAGTAAAGTGTAAACGTCTCACTTTATCAGACGCTTTCGTGCAAATTTAATAGCTGGTAAAATGTACACTTTAGTTGCTAATCTTCAATTCCCATGTAAAGCGAGGAGCAACATCCCCTGCAACTAGGATGAGGAATGCTATGTTCTGGTCCAAACCCGGACTGATAATGGCTGATTCTTGCTGCATTATTTCTTCCTTTCTACGTTTCAGAGTAAAGAAACACGGCCGACGATGAAGAACAATGGCGATAGTTTGCGCACTACTTCTAAGAGGGTAAAAACATCACAAAAATAAGACGCTGGTTAAAGGAGCGGGACAACGCGAACAGGGGCTCCATTTTTGCCACACTATGAAGGTGAGTTGTGTTTTTTTTCTTCTCCAGCTTTCTGTCACCTCGCTTTCTGATTAACTACACGACACGTTCAACAGGCTGCCTCCTCGTTTGTCCTTGGGGAACACCAATCACGCTAGGATATCGGGCTAAGACAATCGGACATGTTCAATATCCCCGATTTGAGGTCAGAGTGGTCCCAGCGTCCTTCCAAGCAGACTAGATCATTCTTAACACATCAAACACGGCAGGAATATCTCATAAGATTATATTAAGAGACACTCTGATAATCAGGGCATGTTGGAAGGGGCTGATCGGGACAAAAATCAAGCAAATCATCCTGCTGTGTGAACTCAGCATATTCTTTGGTATGATGACGAGACAAAAGATGTGCATTTTAGAAGGAGTTTGTCACCTAAATCAAATGAATGAAGCATTTCAGAGAAGATCATGAGGATCAGGGTGGGGTTAGTGTGATGTCCTGGAGATGCTTTGTGGCTCCCGGATGACGTGTCAGAAGTGATGGAACCATGAATTCTGCTCTCTACCAGGAGATCCTGATGGAGAACGTCTCGTCTTTGTAACCTTAAGCAGTCTTGGGTTATACATATGTACAATGATTCAAAGCACAACATCATGTCCATCTCTGAAAAGTTAAGGTTTGGGAGTGGCCCAGTCAAAGTCCAGATTTTAATTGCATTCAGATGCTGTGACTCAAATTCAAGCCTAAAAAGACTCCTGTGTGGCTGAAATGAAAAGGTCCTCCAGAGTGATGTAAAATACTCATTCCCACTTATTACTTACACTTTATTCGCAACATAAAGTGGCACAACAAGATTTTAGGTTAAGGGGATAATTTTAGATTTTTTTTATCATAGGGTAAAATTAATGTGGATTGATCCCCCCCCCCCCAGTAAATAAAAGCATGATCAAAAAAGCTTTTTCATTTACCCAGACTAACTTAAATTCAATGATCTGAAACATTTAGGCATGACAAATATCGAAAACGTAGAAAGTGCATAAGAGGCCAAAGACTTTTCCACAGCACTGTGGGTGTAGCCTGAGAGCAGATCATGCTGTTGTGCAAGCGCTGCAGAAGTAAAAATTTAACTTGGTGCAAGTAATTTTTGGTGAAACCGAGGTGCATCTGAAAGATTTTTGACTGTGTGTTGCTCCCCCAACACGTATTGGCCAATCGAGAATTTGACGAGAATTGTTTCTTATTTTTTCCAAGTCGTGATAAATCTTTCTTTGATGCTTTCCGAAGATGCCAAGAAGCTTTCATATTGTTTGCCAGGGTGCAGATCCTCTATAAGCCTCTGAACTGAGGAACTAATCAATCCCCTCTCGGCTTGATCTTCTTCTAACTACCAGGATGCTTTTCTGACTGCCCAACAGATACAAACGTGCAAACAGCTGGAGAGAAAAAGTTATCTCTGTGCTATATATTTCAGGCTACTAAATTACCAACAAAAACTTGGGAGTTATTTTGGTGATTTATTTATTTAGTTTTTTTTTTTTTTTACCTCACTCCAAAGATGTAAACCACACATGGCTTCTCACATATTAAAAGTTCCTAATTTACCAAACTGAAATCAAGCTGACTGGGATTGCATGTAAGATACTGTCTACTGACAAATCTCAGCAGAACCCCAGAAAACAGCTACCGGTACTTTAAATTTAGAGTATTTAAAACTGTGCAGAAGTGGAGCAATACTGTGGCATTTGACTGGGTAGCAAAGCTACCCATCACAAATTATAATGATGTTAAAACTGTAACACCAACATAATTCCCTTTAGCTCTAATATTTATCCAGATACTTATCAGGGAGCTATGGAAACAGAGATCTGGGACAAGTGATCTTCAGATCCTGTCATAATAAAGTATCCAGAGATTTTGGAAGATGGAAATCATATTTTCTGTGCAAACAGCATAAACTATTTGAAATGGAAATGGTTCCTACTTGGCGCATAAGCCTTGGGTACAATGTTGATGTCGCACGAGGTGACCTCAACTGGATCCTTTCTGTTTGTCACCTTGTCAAACGCTTAAATAGATGCATTTTTCTGAGCAGGATTTATATACTGCAATATCCTGCAGTAACATTTTAGTTTATATTAACTGGTCCCTGAAATCTTTGTCCAGTTTTCACAGCATTGCAGACTTCAGAAACCAGAACAACAAACAGATGAGATTTTTTTACAGAAAGTGCTTAGAAATCAGCAGATTTACAGACGAAACCGCACACTCTTCATGAGAAGACATAACATCTTATTTAGATTTCCTCTTTTGGATCAGATAAGATTACTCAAATAATTTATCTTTGCTAAATAATGCAAGATAATTATTCTTATGTACATTTTACAATTTCTTCTAATTCAGATTGTTCAATTACAAGACACATTTGCACTTAAACCTCTTTAACAGTTACAACACATATTTATATTAAACATAGGCATAAATTATAATATTTACAATAATTTTTTTTTAAATAAGACTATTTACGTTCAAATAAAAACAATTGCACCCAAATAAAATGGATATCATGGCCTAAAAGACATTCAGAAAATCAAAAAGAGTTTTGAATTTGAGCTCTGACTAAAAACTGTGTCAAGAAGTTGGAGCAGAAAAGCTCAAAGTTTTCTGTTCTGACCCGAGGATCAGTACAATTTAAAAAGTGCTAAGATCCTAGCCCCTATTTTCTGAAATTAAAAAAGATGATAAATACGGTGCCGTCATTTTAACAATAGCCTTGTACAATCAAGACATACTAGCGGCCAAGTCGGCGCACACATGCAAAGGTGGCCATTTTCCTTTGGCAGTGATGAGTTTGGGCTCCACATGATTGACATTGTGGCCAAACACGTGATTTTTAGTTCTATCAAACAACAGGACATGGCTCCAGAAATGAAAGTCTTTCTTCCTTTGTCCACGACATCTTTAAAAGGTCTTTTGCTTTTGTTCTTGGGTTCAGGGACTCAGAACTTTCCATTATCGTCCGACTAGATGAACGGGGCAACCCCAGAAGGTTCCACATTTCTGTGGAGATCCACAGAAAAAATTGTCCTAATATACAGCCAGAGTTGTAATTTAATTCAAATGTTAATTAAGAGTTATTGAGAACTTTAACATCATATTTTGTTTTAAAGGCAAACATACACTTAGACGGAAAAATCACTAGTTAACTCTTCTGGTACTTAAAACGTAGCTAAAACAGGAAAATAATTTGAGTCACTGCTAAAGTATGTGGTTTAAACTGTAGGCACCGTTTAGAAGCACACTTTATTTCTTCATCTGTGCCAACGTGTAATTCTTTGTTACACGGGCTGCAACAGAGGCGAGTTTGTTCTGACGGGTTTCGGTCAGAATATTCCACCCTTCATGGCCGCTGATGGCGGCTGTGCGTGCCCTTGCATTAATCAGGGAGCGGTGAGCCGGCCGCTTAATTGCAGAGGAAGCAGAGCAGGTAATTACTTTCAAATCTCTCGAATGAGCGGACAAGGAAAGAAAACAAAACAAAACAAACAAAAACAACGAGAAGCGGGCATCCATTTGTGGAGTTCTTGGACCCTATAGTGACCTATTAGGTGCTGTCTGAAACATGGCTCAGAAAAGTTAGAAAAAATAAGTTATTTTTTTATTTTTTTTATTGTTTTTGTGGCCCGAGATACACAAACAATGAATATTTTGCGGGGATTTTACTTAATGACCAACTTAAAATGTGGTATGAATTTGAAGTGAAAGGAAAAATAATAAATGTTTTAAAGTTTAAAACCCGGAAAGCACGGCGTGCATTTGTTCTCTTTATTTGGACCCTTTATTGTGATTTCTCCAAAAAAACAAACCAGTGCAATCAGCTGCCTTCAGAAGTTTCCGAATTATCACACTGAACCCCGCTGTGTAAAGTACAGAGTGGTAAGGGTGGGCGTTTATCGTGCCGTTTTATTGTTGTCATAAAAAAATGTCTGAATATGATAAGAATTTGGATTCATCTTGACAACGATAAATTACAGTTGATGTTTGAAAAAAAACAAAAACAGTATTTCAGGTTTGTTATTCTTACTGTTAGCTTCACTTGTTCCTTGAGAGCATCAATAAATATCAATAAAATATGATTAAATGCAGGGTCTGTGTGCAGTATAGCGATAAAAATCACACTTCTTTATGTAGCTAGTGTCCGAATACAGCCTATTTTACGTTGTTAAATATATATTTTAAGGACAGTTGTGGGGCTATAATTGCTGTGACATGCAGTTACTTAAAGACTGCAAAAAGCTGTAAACAGTCTTTTATCATTAAGTTTACTGCTATCACAATAATACCACAATATATTCAGATATTAAAATAAAAATATAAAATTTAAAGACCATATCGCCCACAGAGTGGTATGAATCTGCATTTTTCTGTGAGGGCCTCAGAATTTGGCTGGAGAACAATAGTGAACACAATGCTATGAAGATCAAGAAAGAAGCAGATTGGTCAGGGAGAAGGAAATATTAAGAGCAGGGTTAGGTTATAAAACCCATCCTGTTATGACTCTGGTCTGGATGATTAGATTCTCTGAAAACAGGTTGACACTCACTATGTTCATCTATCTCAAAATGTGCTGTGTGACGCTCCAAGCTGGGTATGTGTGGGATCTGTTGATGTATCCACACAGCCCTGCCCCGCTTTCTATAACTTCCTGTGTCTGACTTCCTGTCTGGCTCATCTGGTTTTTTTAGAAATTGATGCGTTTTGCTCTGTCGTCCATTAAAAAATAGACTCGATCCGCATTTCTGATGGACCATGGAGGATGCTGCAGCGCCACAAAGCCTGTGGGAAACACTGCATTGACTAGAACGGCTTTTATTTGTGATGGAATGGTGTGTGCAGGCATGATGGAGTCTGGGTGACTCTCCTCCTTTCACCTGCTCTCCTGGCTTTATATACTGAAGCTTTTCAGTCGGTGGATGACCGGCATTCTTTGCATGCCTTGCCAGTTTCTGATCTGGTTCTGAACCCTTGAATTTCCCTGCCTCACTTTTTCTGACGTCTCATTCGCTCCTGATTTCTTGACCTAGACCAGACATTTACCCCAGAACTTAGGCTTTTTTGCCTTGCCCATGGATTTCTATGCCTGATTCTGTCTTCATGTGCAGAGCCATCTTCAGTCCATCGTCTGACAATTGGACAGGCGAAGAACATTAACCTGCCCGGCAGCTGAGATGGCTGTTGCGCTGTACAAATGCAGTCTCTAGAGGAGAGCAGCAAGAAGAGCACTGTTGTTGAAAAAAAGCCATAAGAAGTCAACTCACTTCACCCGCTGTGAAACAAGGTGGTTGAAGCGTCATGTTGTGGGGAGGCTGTTTCAGCACCAACAGGAAAGAGAAAAATTAAAGACTTTAAAGACTTTAAAAATGTCACAGTGGAGCAGAGGTTCAACCTTCAAGGACCCTAAACATACAGCTGGGGCTACAAATGAAAAAACAAACCTAAATCTAATTGAAAATCTGTGTCAAGACTTGAGAGTTAAAGGGGACATACCATGCTTTTAAGTTCTTCCTTTTCACATTTAGTTGTTGTCTGTATGAAGTGGAACTGCAATGCTTCGGTCTTAATTCCTCGTTATTGTGACCCCACAGCCCCTCTTTTGCCCTTGTTCTGAGGTGCGTCTGAGAGCAGCTGGTTTTGGCGCTGTCTCTTTAAATACAATTAAGGCTCTTCACCCCCCTCCAGGTCACAGAGCGTTCCACTCCTCCTTGTTCGGCCATTTTTGTAGTACGCTGCGGGACGGTGTGATAAACTGTGTGGGTCAACGTTTTGACTTTTCCACTTGTTGCTTCGGCATCCTTCAGCTTGGGCTACAAATTCGCAGCGGAAAATAAAACGAAAACTGGCACAAAGTCCATGACCTTGTTTAGCAGCTGCACAATAACTACCGTGACATATTGTTCAAAAACATAGTGGAGAACAGAGAAAACTGAATGGCTTGAAAAATATGACCCGAACAGAATATAAAGATGTCTATGCAGCTCCTGGAGAGACTAAATATACACTTTCTGTAAACTCTGAATACACAAAAAAATGTATTTAAGTGCTAAAAAAGTGGATTTAGCGTCAAATGTCCCCTTTAATGTTCACAGATCCTGTCCAGTCAATCGGATTGAGTTTGGGCTTTTTTGCTGAGATGTGCTACTTTGCCAGTCTATCATCATAATAAATATAAAAAAAAGCAGTCTGCTGTTGTGAAATCCCTTTTTATGGGGTGGGATTTCTTTTGCAAGCCGCTGCATCTAAGGTGTCGTACACGAAAAACACATAGAAGCTGTTCTTGAGTTGCTTTCTGGTTCACCTCAACAAACAAATTCCTATCAATTAAACTCTTCTAATTTTTTTTTTCTTCACGGATTGACAAACAGAATATAAAAAAAAAGTGTGTTAAGCACTGCTTTATTTTCGGTGCACAAATTACACCAAACGCTCCAGCACATAGCAGAGCGCTCTCCTGCCGATGTTAACGAGAGCAAGGGTAAACATCGGCTAACAGCATTCCTGCCTCATTTCAAATGCTCCGCTGAATAAAGAGATGTCTTATCACACCATTGTTGGTCACAAACTCTTCCTTGTAGGCGTGTGTTTGACTTCTCGCTGACTGAGTGCAGAGAGGCTAACGGCTCGGATCTGATTCCTTCGTGTTCTTTTCCGCGGGGAGATTTATTGCTCCCCGACACGCCTTGGAGGGAGCTGGCACAGTTTGTCTGATCCAGGAAAAGAAAAAGGTCGTTGCAGTTACACGCGGTCAGCAAACTGCTGTACAATCTTCATTTATAGATGAAATAAAAAAAAAAAATCAATTTGAGACAAACAATGGAAAGTATGAGGAAGGTATCGGCAGGTGTATGCTCTGTGAAAAGCGTACCAGCAGTCCTACCTGAGGGACATATTTGGAGCTGTGTGCCCAGTCCTGCACTAGGGGACAGCAGTGGGTTCAGCCAGAAGGTAACCCAGCTAACCTGGTGCTCTCAAAACAAAAGAGGTCCTATGTTTTCAATGCCCACAGCTCAGAACTATGCAAAATGAACCACTGGCATGGAACTGGACCGGCGTTGAAACCCACAAGCTGGTCTCAGAATCATGCAAATCTGCTCGGCTATAACGAGTCTAACAGTCACTAATGGCTAACTTGCGAACAAATACGGTTACTCTGTCAAAAGTTGGATCGGGAACATCGTCAAAATATTTGGGTAACAGCTGTTTATCAGGAAGGATGGAAACTGTTCACCCGTTGCTTGTGTCCCGGAGCGCTCGCTTTCATTTAGCACTGTGGTGTGTAATTTATTAAATTAGGTCGCACCACTATTAGGCTCTTTGACCACAAAGGTAAGGGGAAACAGCCTCTAATGTTTTACGTTTCATCTGAATGTAATAAAAACACAACTTGATTGTAATATATTGGGATTTTATGCGATAAGCCGACATAAAGTGAGGCATGATTTTGAAAAGGGAGTAAGATTTTATCACAAACAAAAGGTGGATTGTCCCCTCTGGGTCAGTCTAAGTGTCTTGGTGTTATTTAAGGTCAACCCATTCTAATATTTTTTTCTTCTTCCAGGATTGGCCTGCATTTTAGCTCCATCCATCTTTTCATCAACTCTGACAAACCTCCATAAAACATTCTGAGGAAAAGCACATCCACAGCATGATGCTGCCACCACCATGTTTCACCACAATTAGCAGTTTACATTTTTTTTTTGCACCCATAACATCTCACATGCAGGTTCAGAAAGTTTTTTTCTGTTTCCATCTGACCAGAGCTCCTTCTTTCTCTGTTTTTTTTTTTTTTGTTTTGCTGTGTCCCAGACGTGGGGCAAACTGACCACGCTTCCGGGATATTTTCTAAGGTATTTACTCTGTTACCTACACCCGGTAGTTGTTCTTAATATCTCCTCTGACACGACGTGCTCTTACTTCTATTGGATCCACTACCTAATCATGATTATAGATTGGCACAGCAGTCTGTTAGCTCTGAAAGTCCCCATCCAGAGGTGCAGTTCTTCCAGATCCTGTAGGCTGCTTTTTCTTTTTTCTTTTAAAGAATCCTCTTGTCGCATGACCCAGTTGTTAAGGCGGACAGCTATGTCTCAACCAAAGAAACTTTCTCCCTGAGCTGCCTGCTTTCTTCTTCGGTCTTCAAGATGAGGTTTGTTCTCTAATATTTTCCCAGAAACCTCTGAGGCCTACACAGAACACCTGTGTTTCCATCGAATCAAAGCGATGCACAGAAAGACTTTGTTTCCTACTAATGAGGAGACTTGTGAAGTATTTTATTTGTAATAATATTTTGCCAGCCGTGTAGACTTTTCTTTTCCACTTTACAATGATGCTCAAACTTGTGTCGATCTGGCACACATCAAATCCCATTAAAATACCTTGAGTTTTACGGCTATTATATGATAAAATGTGAAACATTTTGTGAATTGTGAATACTAACGGGGTACTGTACGTGATTCATGTTTATCTGTGAATGTAGACGTCGAAATGTTATTGTTCAGGGGGCGGTTTTCTCTCTCTTTTTATTTTTATTTTTTGGAGTTCTGTCCCTATGATGACCAGTCTTGTTGTGTTTTCACCTGACTCTATGGAGATAGCTGCTCAGCCCCCCTGCCCTGCGCACATGACAAAGTGGCTGTTGCTTTGATTCCTGAGTCAATATTGACCTGCAGCCAAGAGGAGGGAAGCAGGAGCAGCAGCTGGCCGAAACGACAGCATCAGCAGCGACACAGGCGCATGTACGCTTCATCAGAAAGACCGGAAAGTCATCCACCAGGGAAACGACGCAGTAATTCAGTATTCGCTCAAGAGCTGAAAGCTTGGTATAGACTCAAACGCAATCACGAAGCAGGTTAAGATAAGGAGTCATTCTGCATTTTTTAACCAACTATGCGACTGGAACGGCCAAGGAAACACCAATTAATGCCCCCCCATGATTCTGTTACCCTCCTCCTAGCCTACATCTTCATGTGGGGCCCATCTAGGTTTCACCCAGGTTGGATTGGTACTAATGTGGCCTAAAGTAGGCTTTCTATAAAAAGACCCACCTGGGTTGATTAAAAAGAGCCAAACCAAGTGGAACACAGTTAATTGGCAATCTAACAGAGAATGAGTTAATTGGTTCAACTTGAGAAACACATAATCATAAACTCATAACACACACAGCATCGCTATGGCATGACGGGGAAGAAGGCTGGGATCAAACCCACAGCCTTTCAACTGCAAGACAACTACTCTGTTTGTTGAGACGCAGCCATCCCTGATTATGCAATATGTCCTCCATGAACAATCCCACGTGGTTTCCCGGTTAGAGATCCTAGATGTTATCCTCAGAGGCAACTTATGGCTAAACTCTTTACTTTGGGAACCTCGACCTGCCTGTTCACTACATTTGGAGCGACTCATGATCTTTTTCTACACTCGTTTTCAGTACATGTGGAGCTGGTGCATAAGCAACAAATTAATTCAGTTGCAAATATCCATCCATCCATCCATCCATTTTCTGATCTGCTTAATCCCTCATGGGGTCACGGGGGTTGCTGGTGCCAATCTCCAGCGTACACTGGGCGAGAGGCGGGGTTCTCCTTGGACAGGTCGCCAGTCTGTCACAAGGCAACACAAAGACTAACAGGACAAACAACTATTCACGCACAAACTCACACCTGAGGAGAATTCAGAGAGACCAATTAACCTAACAGTTATGTTTTTTGGACTGTGGGAGGAAGCCGGAGTACCCGGGGAGAACCCACGCATGCACAGCAAATATTTCTTTTTTTTTTTTTTTTTTATCTTATGTGCGCCATTTTACCTCAGAATCAAAGATAAACTATAAACACCAACAGGTGTTTGTCATTAACATGAACACCAAGGACATTTAACTTGACATAATTTCAACAAGAATCTGGTTTGACTAAAAAAAAAACAAAAAAAAAAAACAAAAACAGAAGAAACAAACAAATGATCAATTATTTTAAGATGAATTGATTAAAATTCCCTAATATTGTCTGAAGTTTTTTTTTTCTTTTCCTGTTAGGACCTGCAGATTAGATGTAACATGACTTATCTTTTTTTGTTTCTACACTATCCCTACTTGCTTTTATTCTGTTTTATTTTCCTATATTTTAATCATGTAAAGCACTTTGTCTCTGTACTGAATTGTGCTATATAAATAAATTTGCCTTGCCTTGCCTTGCCTATAACTGTCCAGATTCTCCCACCCGAGCTGCCGATCTCTGTAGCTCCTTCAAAGTTACCACGGCCCTCTTGACTGCTTCTCTGATGCACTGAATTCTCTGCTTACCTCCCGTGTTGATGCATTCAGAACAATTTATGTATTTAATGCTTTTACAGTAACATAGATTGATCTCAAAGGGAGTAGGAGTTAGTTGCCTTTTGTGCAGAGCACACAATGCAAGCAGTCAAACTGCCCTGACCAATAAAACTCTGAATCACGTTTGTGATATAAAAAAAAATAAAAAATCCCTGCTTGGCATTTCTTATCAGCTGCCTTTTCCTTGCGACGCATTACTAAAAAGGGTGCCGCACACAAGGGACCTTAAGACGTACCCAAACAGCGGTGAGACGGAGACGAGTTTGCCAAGCTGTGACTAACAGCGAAACCTCAAAGCTGCTCTGATCTGATGCGATTTAGCCGAAGAAAGGAAGAGGAAAAAGCTCAATCCCTGACTACACACACGCCTTGTGCGGCCTGTAGAGCAAACACCACTCGGAGACTTTCAAGTCCGACAAGGAAACACGCACATAAATACACACACCCTGTGTCCCTGCATATGTTGACTCTGTTGCTGTGCCAGGCTTGCAGCCTTGCAGATCCCCTCCACCAATTTAGTTCTCCTAGTGTAGGATCATCCACAGGTCATGTTTATGAACCGGGAGGAGCGGAGGGCTGCTAGCATCTTCATCACTTTCCTCTTCCTTATCTGCACATGTATCATCTGCAGATTAGGCTGTGTGTGCTTCCGCTACATGTCAGACTGTTTGATTTCTGGGTGTGGTGATGAAATCTCACTGCACTGATAGAGATTAAAGCTGCAGCCTCACCTGATGACGAGAAGCCGTGACGCAATCAGTCGGACCATCTGACGGATGGCATGACTGTCCTGGGATTATGGGATGAGGGAAAAACGGCAATTTTGCATGAGGAAAGGTTGATGAACTGGGATGTGATCCATAGAAATAGTTTGGTAACACTTTATTTGAAGGGGTGTGCATAAGACTGACATTACACTGTCATAAACATGACATAACACCTGTTATGAACATAAATTACTCTTTATGAATGTTTAGGACTGTTGTCATTAATTGTCATTCGGTAAATTATGACGCTATTAAAGCAAAGTTGACATTGTTTAAAATGTCTTTGTTATGACAAGCCCTTAATTTAATAAAACCCCAAATCAAGCCCTTAATTTAATCTAATCCCAAACCAAGGCCTTAATTTAACCTAATCCCAAATCAAACCCTTAATTTAACCTAATCCCAAATCAAGCCCTAAATTTAACCTAATCCCAAATCAAGCCCTTAAATTAACCTAATCCCAAACCAAGCCCTTAATTTAACCTAATCCCAAATCAAGCCCTAAATTTAACCTAATCACAAACCAAGCCCTTAATTTAACATAATCCCAAATCAATCCCTAAATTTAACCTTGTCTCTGTTAATGTCAAGTTGGCATAACAAATACATTTTAAACAATGTCAACTTTGCTTTAATAGTGTCATAATTTACCGAATGACAATTAATGACAACAGTTCTAAACATTCATAAAGAGTCATTTATGTTCATAACAGGTGTTATGTCATGTTTATGACAGTGCAATGTCAGTTTTATGCACACCCCTTCAAATAAAATGTAATCAATAGTTCTCACCAAGGAATGCGCCATGTTCTGGTTGACATCTCTTGTTAAAGCTGATTTATCAGCTTCACACACTGCAGACACTGCTTTAATGCCGGGTTAAAAGGGAAGATTATTTGGGATTATATTGCTGCAGGTACAGTCATATATTATGATGATCTTTATTTGTCATTGCAACAAACATCCCAGTGAAATTCATCTTCTGCATTTAACCCATCCTTGCGGGAGCAGTGGGCTGCCACTGTGCGGCACCTGGGGAGCAATCTGCGGCTAAGGGTCTCTTCCTCAGGGACCCAGAGTGGCAGTCTGTGGGATTCGAACCCAGAAACCATGCAACTTCTCCTTTTTGTCTTTCAAACTGAGCCATATTTGAATGCATAGCACTCATTCCCAGCATTTTCCAATAAAAACTAAAACAAAGAAGGTTTATTGGTTCATTCTTCGCTTTTTCTGCATAAAGGCCTTGCAAGAAACCAAACTATTAAAGTGCAGAACCTTGCAGGCCGTTCGTGGTGTGGACATTGATCCATGAATTGCTGAAACTGCAAAGGAGTATTCCTCAGACCTCAACGCTGGGTTTGTGCTGTTGGGACTAAAGTTGGTTGGCTTTAACCAAACATTGGGTCAAAAATGTAACCCTGCTTGTTGGGCCAGAGAACCGATTAGAAGAAGCCTCCTCGATCGTCACAAGCTGCAATTTGATCAGCCTCCACTGAACCTCGACTACAGGAATAATTAGGAAATGCTTGGTAGAATGACACTGTGTCATTAAGTTAATATCAGTTTGCTGTGTTATGTCTCACTTTTTTTCACTCAAGATTTTGGTTTGTTTTTGGTCAACTTTTGCTAAGTATGCTAGACATACAGCCAAAGTGAAAGGTTGATCCTCATGGAGCTGCTGTGCAGCAAACAACCAAAATCTAAAATACAAACAAGGAGCAAATAGGCAATAAAATAGGCAGAGGTAACCCCAATGCAAATATCTCTGTTTTTCTCCCCTGCTTTCCTCTTTTCCTGCAGGGTCTTGCAGGAGGTCAGGGTGCTGGCGCCTTACCATGCAGCCGGACACGATGCTCTCTGTGGTCCTACACTAGAAGATGTCCATGATGGACAGGGCCCCATGCTCTACTTAGTTTCCGGAAGACGTACAGGCGCTGATGGGCTTTCCGGGCAGAGATGCAATCTACGAGCTCCATGACCGGTGTTTAGATATGTGCACATCCAGTCCAAGCAGCCAGCTGCACCATGAAGTAGTGAGCCATAGCTGGGCAAGTTTGTGAATAAGCTGCTGGGGTATGATTGGGTTGAATGCTGAGCTGAAGTCTGTGAACAGCATCCTAATGTAAGAGTCCTCAGCGTCCAAGTGTGTGAGCGTTGAGTGGAGAGCAGCAGAGATTGCATCATCAGTCAAGTGGTTGGACCTACACACAAGCTGGAAAGCGTCTACGGAGGAGAGGACAACCTATGATCTGGTGCATAACTAGCTGCTCGAGTGACTGCAGGTGGGCAGTAGTTGTTGAAACAGGGTGGATATGATCTCTTAGTGACCAGAATGATAGTAGTGGGTTAGAGGGATACGGGGACAAAAGCTTGGCTCAGTGAGGTGTTGAAAATGTCAGTGAAGACAACATATATGGGATATTAGCCATTTAATGTCAAACGGATGTTTGTTGAAAAGCCAAATGCAGGCAGGAGCGAGGCAGTCTCTGTGGTTATGTTTACATGGGCAAAAAACTTCTGGAGATCAGAATAAAAATGCATCATGTAAGCATGCATTTTCGGAATATTGTTGTCCAATTAAGCTCAATCGGTATGAAGCTGTAATCCGAATGAGAGGGGTGGCTTATGCAGTTTGATAAACTGATCGACTTGCATGTAATGACGAGTCAGGATCAAGTTATTCTGATTGTGGCAAACTGACCTGAGTGCGCATGTGCATTTGTAATGTTTTTAGGGGTGGTCAAATGAGCAAAACTCTTGAGTGAACGTGGCGTATTTCCACGTTGTTGGGTGGCGTAAATACGTCGGGAAGCAAAACTGTCTGTGTTCCCAAACCAACCTTTCTATTCAAAACATTAAAAAAGCTCAAAAGTGTCATTTATTCTGTAATGTTAACCGTAGGAGCTGGTACAAGTCCAGCCTGGGCGGTCAGAAGACAAGTGAACTTGTGAACTACTGCTTTGTTTACTATTTTTTGTTGTCCAGCAAAGATGGAAGTTCTTCTTTTACTGTGTTTCTTTTACGGAAATCTGATAACTGCACATGCCAGAGTGGTTCTATTCTGAATAAATAGATATAAATGCACATTAAGATCGATTCAATTGATTTAAATGGTACAATCCGATTAAGTTTTTTAATCCGAATACATTTCAATCCGATGGTGAAATTTTGTGCATGCAAACATAGCTTTCGTGGGGTGGGCTTGTTGAAACAATAAACTCACATTAACTGCAAAATGCGAAACAAATGCAAAGAAACAAGAATCAAGGATAAACTCAAATGACAGAAAGCCGAATTCTTAAAAAGGGGGGTGGGGTGACAAACAACAGCTATTAAAGCCCTGTTTGGAAGTACATCAGCATGCATTGTAGTTGATCTGATTGTAAGTAGACCGGCTTATAAACGACAATTCATGTCTGCTATTAAAATCCATCCTTAACGATCTGATCGCAGTCACCCCACTTTACATGGAAATAAACTCACCACCATGTTACATGTTTCCCTCACATAAGACATAAAACTCTGCCAAGTCTGTGTGCAAGTTGTAATGACTTGCTGCACTTACCCCTGAAAAAGGGCTAGCCAAAAGGACTCATCAATTAAAGCTTTACCTTGTCATAAAAATCATTATTTGTCAGTTCAAATTTGTCGGCCATGGGTAAAGAAAGCTTGCCTCTGAGAAGCTGTTCAGATCTTTAGTTTGA
Source organism: Fundulus heteroclitus (assembly GCF_011125445.2). Taxonomy (NCBI): domain Eukaryota; kingdom Metazoa; phylum Chordata; class Actinopteri; order Cyprinodontiformes; family Fundulidae; genus Fundulus; species Fundulus heteroclitus. The sequence continues at coordinate 28,850,742 of NC_046378.1, forward strand.
AACTTTCGACGACCTTAGAGGGGGAACTGTCACACCTTGGGGTTCAATTATGTTACAGGAGAAAATAATATTCCTTTTATATGCAATGGCATTAATAAAATGTGGTTTTCTGTTTTGTTTTATACAATCTTAAATGAAACTGGCAGGATTCAGGTTTTTGTTTGTTTTGTTTGCTACTCATCCCCTTTAATAAACCTGTTAAATCGTAACTCTGTGTTTGGTTGAATATCGGGTTCACCAGAGATATCCATTACAGGAACTTCTATGTTTTATTTTAAAATTAAAACACGGGAAATGATTTCTGCATTCAAAGGGGATACAGTGTCCTGTTCCCTATTTTGGGCCATTCCCAAGCCCTGTTAGGTGCAGAGGGTTGTGTCAGGAGGCGCATCTGACATAAAACTATAAAACTTCTGGCAAATTTACCATGTTAGTCAATAACATGATATGTAAGTCAGTGGTGAGGTGAGGAGATCAAGGTGGGATAAAAAAAAAAAAAAAACTCCTTTACTGTCCCTCAATGGGGAAATTTGGGTGTGGCAGTGGCAGAGAAACACAAACATTAAATCAGTAATGAAAAAAACAACTAATCTAAAGTTAGTTCAAGAGCAACAGGGAATTAGTTTATAAAAATGAAAGTTGTAAAAATAAGGTAAAAGTAAAAAATACAACCACAGTAAGTATTGTATACTAATGGATAATATGACAAAGATAGCAGTCTATTTACACGACGATGTGAGAACATATGCATGGTTGTACTGCAACATCTCAGAGCGGCTAAGGTACGTAGCCACTCTGAGAGACTAATGATAATCAGATGAGAAATGCAATATTCTGTTAAACAGAGGAACATACAGCAGCTGATTTGCACAACGAAGTGAGAAAAATATGCAATATGCATGATTGTACAAGCAATACTCAGAGTGGCAGAAAAACATGTGGAAATGGACATTAGCATCTTAGAGACAGTGTGAACGATTCATTATCAGATCCTTTTGATTCTGTTGTGAGCAGCAGACATTATAAAGTCTAACAACAACTAGGATGAAGGACCTGCTCCACGCATGAAGTGGGAGACATTGTCCATCAATGAGGTTATCTTTCTTAAGGTCCATTCATACCCTAGGTGTGGCCTACACGTCCGTATTTCTATCCGTACGTTCTATCCGTTGACTCCTTCATGCCTCTGTCCGTCTTTTATGTTGAGGTGCGCAATAACCAATATTTCCTCTAGGTGGCAGTGCTGGGCGTTTGCTCCATCTGCGCTTTTTTTTATTATTTATTTTGCTATGAGCGCGCACATAGCGCTCCCTAATTGCGGTCCACTTGGATTTTATGACATCTCCTGTCATGCCCAGAGCCTCCCTGATTTCTTGAAAACTATTTAGAACTTTTTGTTTGTCCCTGTGCCCCGGACACGATTCATCATATATGTGTGGGTAGTTGCGGACAAGCTCCGCAAGTCGTTCCTCGAATCCCGCCATTGTTTAAAGCCCAGAATTATAACCTTATTCGTGATTTTGTTGACATTTTGTACTACAAACTCAATAGCGCCCCCACCTTTTTCCGGTAGTATTGCTCCGTATCGATCCATTTCGTCCGTAATCGTAAGCTCCCAATTTTCATGTCAAAATAAAAATAGACGGTTAGAACGTATGAAACACTCCGCACGTATCCGTATCCGTCTTTTATGTGAGGTATGAATGGGCCTTTACAGTCATTCTGTCTCCCACCACCTGCACCAGGTCCAGGGGGCATCCGAGGGGCAGAGCTGGCTCTCTTGTTGAATTTATCCGGCTCTCAGCTACAGATAAGCTGCTGCTTCACACCATAAAAGACGGCTGATGCCATCACAGAGTCAAAGAAGGTCTTCAGGAGCGCCCCCTGCACTCCAAAAGACCTCAGCCTCATCAGCAGGTGGAATCTGCTTCCTATAAAAAGCATTGATGTGACTCCAGTCCATCCATTTATCTATTCATCCATTTTCCGACACACTTATCCCTGTTGGGGTCGTGAGGGGTGCTGGTGCCTATTTCCAGCTGTCAATGGGCGAGAAGTGGGGTTCACCATGGACAGGTCACCAGTCTGTCGCAGACTCCAGTCCAGTTTATGGTTAAGGTGAATACTCAGGTAATTATAAGAATCCACTTTCTCAATTTCAGTTCCCTGGATGTTAACCAGTATCACTTAGCAAGCGGGACTCAATCAAGGATCGGCTCTGACCCCGTTCTTCTTCGCTGTGGACTGATGGACAGGTTGACAGAAGAGGTTAGACAGGAATCTCCGTGAACAATGATGTTTGCACATTACACTGGGATCTGTGGTCAGAGCAGGAGAATCAAGAGACAAGGAGGTTTGCCCTGGCAAGAGAAATTGTGTGCGTGAATGAGAGGGACCTGCGTGGAGCCGTGACTCTGTGAGGTTAAAGGGAGCAGCGACAAAGAAGGTGGAGGGTTTTAAGTATTTAGGGTCAACAGCAGCGGTGAGGGTGGAGAAGAGGTGAAGAAAAGTATCCAAGCAGGTTGGAACTGGGGGAGAAAAGAGTCAGGTGTGTTGTGTGATAAAAGACCGTGGTGGGACCAACGATGTTTGGTTTAGAGACAGCGGCACAGAGCCAGAGCTGGACGTAGCAGAGATGAAGATGACGAGGATGGATAAGATCAGGAATGAGTGCATCAGAGAGACAGCTCATGGAAATAAAGCCAGAGAGGCTAGACTAAGATGGTTTGGCCATGTGCGGAGGAGGATAGTGAGTCAATCGGCAGAAGGATGCTTTTTTTTCCTCCCCTTTTTTCCTGTATTCCTCTTATTATACAGTGAGATTTTCTTAAAGCTTTGAGGAGTTACTTGATCTTGCCAGCATCTGGATTTTTCTGCAATTAAATATTTTATTCTACCTCTTTAATCTCTTCTACACCTGCTGTGTCTGTGGCCGAAGACAACTAAGACCTGAGATAAAGGTTCCAACCGCTGGCAAAGCATTAAAATAATATTTTTATGCAAATATCTGCAGAAATATAACAAATTGCACTAAGCTTTGTTCCACTGAACGGGTGCAGGAAGCGGCTTGGAGCCTCTGCCGTTCCTTTTTGGTCAGTTTGACCTTATTTTACGCAAATTGAATCTAATGTCATCTTATACCTCCAGATGACTTCAGTTAAACTATTCTTGATGAAAGATAGGTTTATTAACAAGGGAAAAAGTATGGTGCAAACAGAAATCAAATGATATGCTCGACATGCATTGGACCCATTTAGGTTTTTATACATGTATACTTGACTTTTTTCTGTTTCATTAAAACAGCAGAGTAAAGAAGATGTCGACACAGAAAACAAAGGTAATTTTTTAAAGAGACAACTGTCGGTTTAATCTTTTGTTAAATTTACATTTTTCTTTAAACTGGTGGCTCTAGTTGAGAAAAGGGGGTCTCGGTTTTAACAAAGACCTGTTCTAAGCATTCAATTGCACGGCAGAAGGACGCTGAGGCTGGACCGTCCAGGCAGGAGGCCTGAAGGAGATTCATGGATGGAGTGAAAGAAGACGTGAAGGTCGTTGGTGTGAGAGATGCAGAAGATAAAGTTAGGAGACAGACGACTGACTGTGGCGAGCCCTGAAAGGGAAAAGCAGACAGGAGAAGTTGCAATAGCTGCTTCAATTGCTCTGTAAAAGAGAGAGAGACAATGTTGGACAATAATTCATAGATTATTTTCTTTCTTATTACGGTGGTTTATCAAAAAGATGAAAACACTCTGACTTGACTCATGTTTATGTATCGTAGTTCAGGACTTTTGACTTGATCTAAACGCATTTGTCCTGAGCTGATGCTTCACCAGAGACTTTTTTGTAACAAACTTAAAAAAAAAACCCAGAATTTAAAACTTTTCTTCTTGTCAGACCTAGGTTTCTGTGTTTTTTAGATGCTCAGACAGCGAACAGTTGTCTAAGGTTGGGGAGGAGCGGTCGGCGGGTTCAGGTCGGGGGTAAGGTCCAGATAAGTCAGTGGAACGGTACGGGGCCGCTGGTTTCCTGAAGCTCACACACACACACACACATACACACACACACAACGCGGCCCTTGCCCTCTTTCTTCCAAACGTTCCGGTTCTTGCACTGAGCGGGCCAAAGAACAAGAGGTCCTGAAAGGTTAGAGAGGAGGCTGAAGGCGGCCAGGCACACTCTGAACCTACACCGGTACTCACAGCAGGTCCACGATGCTTGACTTAGAAGACACGACGACCAGTACCCGGGTTCAGGGTGTGATTGTAAAAAAAAATTTATAAAACGCACAAAAACTTAGCAGGGTGTGACGTGAAGTTATTTACTATTTTTCTACTCTTTTTGTCCTGGCTTTACCCCAGATAAATGTCTGTAAATGTCATGATTTTCAATGTCACTGCACAAGGAATGTTTCAAAAATAAGTCACCACACCTTCCAAAGTCAAACAAACCGCACGGCTGTTGTATTTCCCCCATATAACCGTCCTTCAGACCGCAGCACTGTTCATTGGTCTTCTGGGCACTTTTAACAGCCCAGCCTGAACACATATTTGTCAGATAAACTGAACACCTCTTGAGATTTTGCATAGTTGTTGACTGTTGTAACGATAATAATGTATGATCTTACCTGTCCATCCAAAATGCTTCAGCAAAGTCAAAATAAGACTGATTGATTTGGCAAATTTATCCTTAGCTCAAATGTGCATAGTCACAATAGTCATGGTGGGTTTGTAAAATAATCACAGAATTAAATTCAATCAAGAGATTTCAAACTCCTGAGTCCCGATTCTTTAAACCTGAACTAATTTGCTCAAGATAAACACTGTCAAAATGTGTAAAAATGAAAAGACTGTAGAGATTTTAAGAGCTTATGCAGGATTTTATAGCTGTAGCTTTAAATTAGTAATAGTTAAGGGAAATTACAATAAATTTGATTTGTTTGGTTATTTATTGTTAAAATGTTTCATTTGCACATTCAGTCATATTCACTAAATCAGAATATGCATTTCTGAGAGACCTGTTTGTTAGATTAAAAGTCCCTTTTCAAAAAACAACAACCTTTAAGACAAAAGTATACATGCTTTTCATTAACCCCCCCCCCCCATACAGCATGAAGAAATTTTGCTTTTTTTAATGGTCTGATACAATATTATGATCTTAACTGTTATGTTTTATTAGCAGGAGGTGGGAAAAAATCATAATTATTATTACTAGTCTCTTTTAATCTATATAATGCATTTCCTTTTAAGAATAGAGGTACTGAAAAACAGAAAGTTTTCAATAATATTCTAATGTATTGAACATGACTGCAATTTATGAATTTATATTACGGATCAAATCATATTCATAAAAAGCATCCTTTAGTTTGTATAATTATGAAAGTTGCGTTACTGTGATTTTTCTATATTTTTATAAAAACACCAGCAAACCAATCTTCTCTGCTTTGTTGGTGTTAATGGTCTTGCATTCCTACTAGAGACTAGATTATTTAAAAGATTATTTACATTGTAAGAACTTGATTTTCAAATAAAAAGAAATAACAAATCTGAAAAATGTCATGTTCATTTCTATTCTCCCCTCTTCAGTCAATACCTTATTGGGTGCAGTTCCAACAGTAAGTCTTTTAGGGTAGACTGATGTTTTTTCTCCAGTCTTTCAATTAAATTAAATTCAATGCAATCCAATAGTATTATTTATATAGAACCAATTCACAACACATGTCATCTCAAGGCACTTTACAAAGTCAAATTTCTTTGACTTCGGACTGGACTGAAACCATTGGCTAACCTCAGTTTTAAAGTCCACAGATTCTTCTAAATTGCATTTTTTGTTCTGGACTTTGACTGGGCCGTTCTGAAACATCAACAGCGCTGTAGCTCCAGCTATGAGTTAAGGGTCATTGTCCTGCAGGAAGGCGAACCCCCACCTCACTCTCATGTTTGCTGCAGCCTCAAACAGATTTTCTTCCTGTATGTCAGTCGTCCCACCGACTCTGTTCAGCTTCCCTGTACCCAGTGAAGAAAGGCATCCCCACAGCATGACGCCGCCTCCACTGTGTTTCACTTTGGGAATTTCTGTACACAAGGGGGGTGTGCAGGGTGCAGGCCAATAATTCAGTTTATGATCCATCTGATCAAAGCACCTTCTTCCAAATGTTTGCTCCCTACAAGCTCTGAGGCAAACTGTAGTCAGGACCTCTCATGGCTTTCTTAAACAATGGTTCTCTTCTTGCCAATCTTCCATAGAGGTCGTCTTTTCAATCCACTTAGCACCTAGTTGTCCTGTCAACATACAGGACTGTCTCAGACAATGAGAATATTGTGATAGAGTTCTTTATTTTCTGTAATGCAATTAAAAAACATGAAATGTCATACATTCAGGATTCATTACAAATCAACTGAAATATCGCAAGCCTTTTATTGTTTTAATATCGCTGATTATGGCGTACAGCTGAAGAAAACTCAAAAATCCTATCTCAAAATATTAGAATATTTCCTCAGACCAAGTAAAAAAAAAATTATAACAGCAAAACAAAATCAAACATTTGAAAATGTCCATTAATGCACTCAGTACTTGTTTGGGAATCCTTTTGCACAGATTACTGCATCAATGCGGCGTGGCATGGAGGCAATCAGCCTGTGGCATTGCTGAGGTGTTATGGATGCCCAGGATGCTTCAATAGCGGCCTTTAGCTCATTTGCATTGTTGGGTCTGGTGTCTTTCAGCTTCTTCTTCACAATACCCCACAAATTCTCTATGGGGTTCAGGTCAGGGGAATTTGCAGGCCAATCAAGGACAGTAATGCCATGGTCAGTACACCAGTTACTGTGAGAATCTGATGTCGTCTCTTAACCACTACCATACTGTACTTGTGATTTAGTTTACTGAACCAAGCTGAGTGTTTTTCAAGGCTCAGGAAACCCTGCAGTGTTTCGAGTTAATTAGACGATTCAAGTGATTAGTTGAATAGCCTACTAGTATACTTTTTCACAATATTCTAATGTTTGGAGATAGGATATTTGGGTTTCTTAAGCTGTACGCCATAATCAGCGATATTAAAACAATAAAAGGCTTGCGATATTTCAGTTGATTTGTAATGAATCCAGAATGTATGACATTTCATGTTTTTTAATTACAGAAAATAAAGAACTTTATCACAATATTCTAATTTTCTGAGACATTCCTGTATTCTTCCACTTGAGCTGCGATTCTCTGCTCAGGATCTCTGGAAACAACGCGTTACTTTCTTTCCCCATGCACAGTTTGTGCTGGTATTTCACATGCAAAAGCACAAAATGCACTACGCAGCATGGCTGCAGGTGCGGCAGGTGCGCATAGAGGAAACAGGCCTCTGTCATCTGGGGTCTGGGCTGGTCCCCTCGTTGCTCAACCTGTGTGAAACCATGACGGAGGGAGCGTGTTCCTCTCCACGCTTCAGTGCGCCGGCTTCTTTCACAACAGGTGCCGTGTACTTGGATTAAAATGTTTTCTGCTGCTTGTTATTATTTGTTGTTAATGGTTGACAGATTTTAAACCGAGACATGAGAAAGTGCAGGGAAACTTTGTGCCACGGTGCGGGTTTCATTTACAGGATCAGGTTATGGTCAGTCTCTTTATTCCGCTTGGCAGCGTGTCTTTCACAGCAGTTACATAAAAGCAAACGTGTATAACTTTAAACCGGTGTGTGAAATGCCATCAGAAGATGAATCGGCCTTTTTTATTTTGTTATTCGCAAAATCAGTCGGTCTCAACAGGACCCCCCCCTCCCCAAAAAGCCAACCCTCGAGTCCTTAAGGCGTCTCCGGAGATGACGGAGCTGCAGACAGCCTGCGATTAATCTGTTTCCACAGGGTTATTAAACACAGCGGAGCGAAGGGCACCTCAGGTGTGCAGCTCATGACGGAAACATCATACGACGGTATGGTAGCCGGTGATAAGCGAGCCTGTAATCTGTGTAATGACACGGCAGCTGCAGGTGAGAGAAACAACCGTGAAGTCTCACAAGAACAGCAAGTTCCATTAATAAAACATCACTGTAATAAAACAATTAACATTCCTGCAGAGGCCTCGACTCTGTCTGCTGCCGAATCCCGTGTCTCTTCGTCTCTTCTGACTTTAAGGCATAATGTGTTTCTTTATAAGACCATTCTGCTACATTTTACCATCACATGGAGTCTCTCTGCATCATTATAGCTAATAAGTATAAGCGAATCCTGCATATTACTAATGATCAACCACATTGATACTACACTAAAAGGTTGTCTGACCAATAACTGGCTCGGAGTCTTGTTGTAAACCGTCGTATTCACAGAGGAGGTGTGCAGTTTCTGAGTTTATGCTGCAGGGATTTACTGCACAGGTTTGACCGCATTTAGAAAATATGCCACATGCAAACAACAGGATGTCATTGAAGCTTTAATTTCTGTTTCTCTGATCAAGAAGAACTAATACAAATTTAGCTACTGGACAAATAGAACAAACTAAAATAGGCATAAATTGACTGTAGGGAAAACATTATTTGAGACCTGTCATCTTTGCAGGACATTTATATCCGCCACTGTGTCCAGTGAGCAGATAGTATCAAAAAAGCCTTCAGTGGGCTTACAGTAGCCTTAAAGTTTTACCATTTTAAAAATGACCTTTACTAGAGGCTTTAGTCCTCATCACTTTTATTATTGCTGTGGATTCTGTGTTTTGACCAGTAACTAGTACTAAAAATTTGAATTTGAAAAATGACAAATGAGGAAATTTGACCGTAAACTGATATATTGACATGCAGTATGATACTAGTAAAGAAATAATAATAGTTATATATACATTTCAAGTCCATTGTTGTATAAGTCTGAACATATTAACAGCAAACACTAATTTAAACAGTGGAGCAAAAATGTGAGAAATGAGCTCATCCCTCATTTACAGGAACTGTACATTACAGATTTTCACTGATAGTGTGGCTTAAGTGGCTTTAATAGAGAAAAGGTCGTTTCTTTTTTTTGATTATTGTCACCGAAGCCTATTTTAATTAACAAAAAATAACTATTTGAACACAAAAATCCACGTTTGTGACACTGCACTAAAAACTGTGCAAACTGAAATCCATTAAATAATGTTTAATTTATAAGACAGCGACTCAGCGAATGAAACGTTTCATTTAAGTGTTTTTTTTTATATATATAATTTGCCGCACAAATACACTTTAATGTCACATGTAAAATGTCTCAGTTTCCCAGAAGCACCAAAAGGAAAACTATTTTTACATTTTAAAATTTTTTAATTGGGTGTTTTCTCTCCAGCATGGACAACATGAGCGGGGCGGAGTGATCTGAAGGTGAAGTGATGCAGCCCCACAGCGAGAAACCGGAGTCAGCCTTGGTCTCTGCAGTGAAATCCACAATATCAGAATAAATTCCTGCCTCCGTCTACTTAGTCATTTAGCAGACGACCCTAACATTTCATTGCATTTTTGTATTGCAGAAATTACATCCTCCAGCATCATCTTTAACCTGTTTTCTGTTGAAACTCTCTTTTTTGGGGATGGAATAAGCAGATCCACATTTATTTACAATTATTCCTCCTACTATTTAGATGCAAAGTGCAATAATTAAAAAAAGGGTTTAGGCTTCTAATCTACTGCCCTGGCTCTGCGCTTATCATTCATGATTATAGAGCGGATTGTTTTTGCTGCTGAGGCTGACTGGAAGATATCCTGATATGAACGCTTTCTGGGTCAGGCCAGATGCGCCACATCTTTGAAAAAAAAAAGGTAAAATCGTGACCGAAGAAAAGCAAACAATAAAATAAAACGCTTCGATGTATGCTCGCAATTTAAGAACATTTGTCTAAAAAAATAAAAAAATAAACCAGGTTAATTACTTGGTTGTTGAACACACTGGGCTAGACAGAGAAGCGTCTCGGTCATCTAAAGGTCTGAACACTGGCCTCTCTCTCTCTCTCTCTCTCTCTCTCTGACGCTCATATGGAATAAAAGCATGAATGTGCGCAGTTCGGCCTTCCTTTAAAACGCTTTATGGCACAGAGGCTACAACAGGGTCCGAAGTCCACGAAAGTTTTGCTGATAAGAAGAGCCAATAAAAGCAGCAGAGCGGCAGTGTAAACACGTCTACCTCTGCCCGGAGCGGCCCTTATTCCGCGGATTTACATCAGCCGGCCCACTCATTACCATGTTTTATTTCCCCCCTGCGCTCAGAGCGCATCATGGCAAAGCGGCTCCATCCTCCCCTCCAGCAGGGAAGTGAGTGAAGCAGACCATCGGAGCAGGTGTCGCGGAAAGAAAGAAACTCCCCCCCACAGCCCCGGAGCCAAAAATCCTGGACCTTTATTTATTTATTTTTAAACTTTTCCCCCCCACCTCTACTTTTAAGATCCGTTCAACCTGCGTCCTCCCCAGTGCTTATGTCGTGTTTTTAATGTTCTCCAACATGGTGTCAAAGCTGACGTCCCTGCAGCAGGAGCTCCTCAGCGCCCTGCTGGACTCAGGAGTCACCAAAGACGTTCTGATCCAGGCCCTGGACGACATGGACCCCAGCCCGCCGCCGCCGCACGGCTTCGGGGTGAAGATGGAGAGCATGCCCGTGTCGCCCGGCAAGATGAACGGCGCCGACGCGGACTCCAAGCCCGTCTTCCACACGCTGACCAACGGGCACGGCAAGGGCAAGCTGTCCGGCGACGAGGGCTCCGAGGACGGGGACGACTACGACACCCCGCCCATCCTGAAGGAGCTCCAGTCGCTCAACACGGAGGAGGCCGCGGAGCAGCGGGCGGAGGTGGACCGCATGTTGGCGTGAGTTTATCTCCTCAAAAAAAGTTTTTACGCTTAAGTTTTCAATTACGCCATAGGGACAAAAGTAGCACAGAAACAAATAATCGCACTTTTTCTTAACTTATGGGTAAAATCCGAGGATCGGAAAACTTTAAATTAGCAGAAAAATAGGCCATTGTTCGCCTAAAAACAAATTTACTAGTTTGTTTACAAATTTAAAATAACGCGCCACGCTTTTTTGGTTACTAATTATCCAAATAGATTATTTCTTTACCTTTGGAAAATATCAGCTGAGCTTAGATCTATTTATAATTAACTATACTCCACCTCTCAGTGATAAAAAAAAAGCCGGCAACAAACAGCGGAGAAAGCACCAAGCGCTTATAATAATAATAATAATAATAATAATAATAATAATAATAATAATAATAATAATAATAATAATAATAATAATAATAATAATAATAATAATAATATATTTTTTTAATTCTTCCATTTTATTTATATAGCACTGTTACAACACGAATGCAGCTTGAAATGTTTAACAAAGTTAAACACAGAATAAACACAATTACAAAAGAATTATCACGTTGCAATAAATTAATAGCACAGTTCAATATCTCTTACAATTCCGATTTACAGATGAGATAAAGCAAATACATCTGAATTAAAAACAAATAAATAAAATAAAGAAGCAGGCGCTGTTTAAAAAGCGTGACCCAATTAAATGTAAGATATTTCAAACAGATAAGTCCCAAAATCTCTCCACTTTACTAACACTAATACTTAACGACGTGATCCTTACTTTTGTAATTTGCATTATATAATTAGCTGAATTTGTCTTTATTATAATAATAATTAAATTGCTGAACTAAATCTGAACTGGCCTATTATGACAATGTATTGGCGTGAATGGCGTTGGTTTGATTATAACGCTTATTGAAAATGAAAGAACGCGTTTATCCCGTATCCTACGTGCCATTAGATTCATTTTTTTTTTGGTTCTGCTTATTACCAAAATATTTATGAACGTATTAGAAACGATCAGGATTCACGGGACAAATATCCCAACTAACCCACGTGTAGTAAAGTTGTTATTAATTTTATTCTATAAATCATCAACTGGAAGACACACAGTGGCGTGTGATTAGAGTGAATGGAGATCTGGTTATTCATTGTCAAAAGTTATAAACTAACATCTCCCCCACTTAACCCGCTACTCTTTAAACGCGGGCCTCCACATTCTCCAAAACAAACAGTGGAGCGCAGATCAGCTTTATAATTGCTGATGTTCGTCTGTCTGCGGCGCTCATGTTTGATTACAGGGCCGCTATTTCATACAGAGAGAGTGGGCAAAAAAAACAACAACAAAAAAAAAACAAAAAACGGAGCCTTTAACATGGCGACGGTGCAGGTAAGGAGATGAGTTTTAATGTTAGTTTATAACGTTTTGTTAGTCTTTTTTACTTTATTAACTACTTGCGACTTGTACTTTCAATCCAACATAAAATTGGCTTCTGGTGTTATTTCCAAAGAACCAGACAAATATAAAATAGCTTAATCTGAATTGATTGTAAAATGATGCTCGATTTTGAAATTCAGAACTGAAACGTGGAAATCAAAAATGGGTTCTGCTAAAAAAGTAAGTTTAAATGTAAAATCTTCTGAGTCTATACGTTTCTCAAACTCTGGGGATCTCCTTGAACTAACCTTTGAAAAAAGAAAAATGTTTTTTTTTTACAGCCGGTGGAATGTGTGCTTCAGCGATAAACAGACTCATAATGGCTGCAAAGACCTCTTTAAACTCCAGGCCTTGCATTATAAGGAAGCAATGTGTTTTGCAATGATCAAAACTGATTTTTTTTTTCCCTTAGCAGGTGCTTATAAAATATCTTTTTGGCTAACAACAATGAAAATAAAAAAAACGCTGGAGTTATTCCCTGCTCTACTTGCCTGTCACCTTTAATGCCTGAACGCAGTTTGTTTTCTGCTCGCCAGAGAGGACCCATGGCGCGCTGCTCGTATGATCAAAGGTTACATGCAGCAGCACAACATCCCCCAACGGGAGGTGGTGGACATCACGGGCCTCAACCAGTCCCACCTCTCGCAGCACCTCAACAAAGGCACGCCCATGAAGACGCAGAAGCGAGCGGCTCTCTACACCTGGTACGTCAGGAAGCAGCGGGAAATTCTTCGACGTAAGTTGATATTTGAGTTTCTCACGGCGTCCACGTTTGGATCGGTGAACATGCGCGGCTGACGAGCAGTGCGCAGCTTTTAATGTGTGTGTGTGTTTGCGCACCACGCGGGAGCGCGCATTAATCCCGCCGGTGTGCGCGCTGAGCAGAGCCGGCTCAAGGTTACATCAGGTCGTCCATGCTTAAACGGGTTTTACAATCAAGCAGAGAGCCAACAGAGTATTGTTTTTGCCACATAATTTCCTCCTAAATGGGAAGGTATTAAAATTACAACATGCATGATAATCAGAATGAGAATCAGAATTATTGCCAAGTAGGTTTGCAATTATAAGGAATTTGACTTGATGCTGATGGTACATACAAATATATATATATATATATATATATATATATATATATATATATATATATATATATATATATATATATATATATATATATATATATATATATATATATATATGTGAAGAGTTCATTTGCAAAAACAGTTAAACAGATAACTCCATATTTATAAATTTCCAAAAAAACATTTTTTTTAATTATTTTGTTAGAGTGATACTAGTCAAACTAACCTACTGGGTGAATTTGATCAAGTAACAGTGACATAACAAAATAATGGCATCTCAAAAATACACCTTTATCAAAAGGACCCCCACTTACATTTTAGGGTTTTTGGGTAAAAACGGAGTTATCTGTTTTTGCAAATGAACTCTTCATATATATAATCTATAGCTATAGATTATATATACACAGTAGACTGTGCGTTAATGTACCGCAGAAGGTGTGGAGATGTTACGTTGGTGTAGCTTGTAGGTCCTGAACGGGGGAGCGACAAGATCAACATGACAAAATTTACCATATTTAATAGAAAAAAATATTGTCATTTAGATACACAAACTAAAGCAAAAATCCAGAAAAAAGCTGCAAAATTCAGCATATGTTTGTGAGAAAATGTGCTAATTGTACATAATATTATGCTGATATTAGCTGGTCAGTTAGTTGGGTTGTCTGCTCTGCTACAGCCTGCAGTCAGCATCTTAAATTAGACGCTGCTCACCGCTTGCCTACCGCACTTCTGCCTTGATGAGATTGATAGATACACTGTTTGTGTGTTTTTGCACGACAGGGAACAGTCAGATTTCTCTTTTACGTAAGCACGGGTGAACCACAACAGGCGGGGAAGCGCTGCGTTGTTCTGTGTTTCGTGTTTTTTCCAAATAGTCGTGCTTGTCGTGTCAAATAGCCAGAGAAAATTCTTTCTCAAACACTTTAACCCCAGTATCTTAATTTAAACTGTCCCGCAAGCTGAATTCTCGCGCTATTTGTGCGTTCACAAACACACAAGCACCTGTCTGATCACACTCCCGCCTCAACTGGTCGTTACCAAACCAAAGTGGTTCGGGCCAATCACGTTGCAGTATAATGGTTTAAGGCGGGACATATTGCTGCAATAGAGGCCCCAAACACCCAGCCGCACCAAAATAAACGGGGCAGCACAGGAAAACGTATGTGTAGCTGCTGCTATCACATCTGTTTTGTAGGCAATCCACGACTGTCCCAAATGTCACCATCCAAAATAAGCGTAACTTGACTTGGTTAGCTTGCGGTGGTTTCTCATGGCGACTGCTGCTTACGTTATTATTGGATGCTGATTGGCTAAAACCAACCTTTGGTAGGCAGGCACTAGGTGTCGTGTCACCCAAACAGCTTGGAAAGTCAAGTATCATTATCAAGGATCAAGACGCAAGAAAGCCAAGAAACTATTTTCATTATGGTTCATCCTCCAGATAAATTACTTCAGATCTCTCTTTTGTGTGACTATAGTAGTGTAAGTAAAGAAAACCTTATTTCAGCCATCTGACTAACAGTGCGCAGCAGCGGTTAGAGAAGGAGTTGCTTTAATCTGTGTCCCAAACAGCTGGAAAAGAGTCACTTTGACTCAGTGACACTGAGTCACATTCTCTTGCATCATATTCAAATAAAATTAAACCATAGAAATTATGTGAAGAAAATTGTTGTAGTTTTGAATCTTTTTCGAACAGTAATCCACCCTGATAACAATATCGGGCCCCTGCCTAGTCCCTCTTCATCGTTTATTAAATAAACAGCACTTCAGATAACATTTTGAAACTTTCTTTATATTATCCTCACTACTGATCTCCCATAATGCTTCTGTAAAGCTGAGCACAGAAGATAACACAGGGTGCTTTAACACAGGATGAATATTATAACACAGGACAGTCTGTTGTTGCCTTATAGGGAATTCAAGCTTACAAGGCGTTTGGCGATACTTTTTCTTAATACCCATTGATTATTGGTTCTTGTTTATTGTGTGTAACCTAAGCCGGAGTATGTCCCAGAAAAAAATGTATAAGAAACGTTTCTTGATTCTTAATGTCTCCAATGAAGTTGAATAGAAAAATGTGAAAAGGTGAAATGTTTTATTTTATACTTGATTTATTTCCAAAATGGGCTGCCATTTGCTAATTAATTTAAAAAGGCCCTGACTCGCTGATGTATTTATAACCATAAACCTCACACATGCAAAGTGTCCCAGCTCAGATGCATTAATTGATTAAATTAGGTATAAATTAAAACTGGTGACAACTTCATGAAAGGTTTTCACCATCGTTCATCAGGCATGGGCCAGTTTGCCGTCATACAATCCAGTTCAAAGTGCTTTTAAGCTCCTTTTCTCCCTTTTAGCGTCTTGTCTCATCTTTTTCTCTTCTTTCTGAGTCCATTTAACATGAAATAGTCCCAAAATAAAATCTGATGAAACTTTCTGCATATACTATAGCAAAAGCAGTGAGGCTCTGTTGTTGTTGGGTTCTATTTAGCATTAAGACAGCAATTCTTATTGCTGCACAGCCAGACAGGACACGTGAAAAAAAGTCCTTTTAAGAGAGATGTCCAGAAAACGGATTTTCTCAGGCTGTATGGAACTCTTCTTCTTACAAAAAAAAGGTAAAATGGGCCAAGAAACACAGAGTGAATGTATGAAAACTTTCTGCATGCTCCATATTAATCTTACCAAAGGTTGTTCTGGAGGGATAGAAAGTAGAAAAGGACTTGAAAGCAACTAGATCATGTTTTAAACGATCTTTTTTTTTCTGTGCAAATACCGTAAAACAATGAAACTGTGGTATTTTATTTCTTATTATCATTATTTCTTTACTGAACGTTATCACACAATGAAATCCTCATACCGGATCATGTCTGGTATGTGATGTGTTAACCTTTTGTCTCTGTCAACCTGTAAGTTTAAACTCAAGTTCTCTCAGGCCAGCATGCAGGTGATGAGCAGCAACTGCAAAGTTTGCTCATACCTTGGGCCTGTCCCTGCAACAAGCACATAAAAAAAAAGTCGATATAATTTTTTCTAACTGTTTTGAGGGACTTCTTCTTATTTTTTTGCAGAGTTCAACCAAGCAGCACACGGTTCCATCGGCAGTATGTCCGACAAAGGCAGCCAGGATCCGGCCTTTTTCTACCCGGAGTACAACACGTCCGGTCCGGGCATGGGTCAGTCCAACGAAGAGGTCGGCAGTGAGCCCCTGAGTAAGAAAATGAGGCGTAACCGCTTCAAATGGGGGCCTGCCTCCCAACAAATCCTGTACCAGGCCTACGAGCGGCAGAAGAATCCCAGCAAAGAGGAGAGGGAGGCTTTGGTGGAGGAGTGCAACAGGTAGAATAAAAAAAAAAAAAACACTTCTGGGATTCAGCATTGGATGATTCCTCTGTAGAGTTTTAACATGTTCAACCTTCCTGCTGTTTCTCGCAGAGCTGAGTGTCTTCAGAGGGGCGTGTCTCCCTCCAAAGCCCAGGGACTCGGCTCTAACCTGGTCACCGAAGTGAGAGTTTATAACTGGTTCGCCAACAGACGGAAGGAGGAAGCCTTCAGGCAGAAGTTGGCCATGGACGCCATCACCGCCCCGTCGCACGGCATCAACCCGCTGCTGTCGCACAGCTCGCCGCACCATCAGACCAGCGCTTCCCCTCCAAGTAAGCGTTCTCCTCTGGAGATCAGAAACCTCTTCCGAGCCGGTGCCCTGGAAACAATGTTCTGCGACAGAACAGGCACAAATGTTTTTTAGATGTACCGGCACAAAGCTTTGCACAGCTGTAAAGTGGGAGGAAGAATACGGATTTCAAACATTGTTTTTGCAAATCAACGTAACCCACATTTGTGTTTAGCTCCCTTTATTCTGGTAACCTGACCCTAGCCAAATGAATTTCGCTTCGCCTAGCTCCACCCGTCCATCTGGAACAGATCCATAGGAATGGCGTTTCAGAAGGCTGGGCCTTATCAAAAATCGTGACGCTGATGAGAGCGGCGCAGGAAAAAACAAAACTTGCCAAATCCGGTCGGGAGAAGGGCGAAAACATCGTTTCCACCAACAAAAGCCTTCAGACCCGTTCTCTGGTGTTCTTTTTAATGAAACAATATTAGGTAGATTGGACAACACGGAAGAAATAGCAGCATCAATGCTAACGCTTGCTTCCTCGATGTGAGCTGCCATTGCTAAATGAATCAAAACAGTCTCACGTCACGGTCGCTTCTCCACTACGTCACATCTATGAACGGAAAGAAATTCATCTGGCCTGGGTCAGGTTATTATTCTGGTACCCCTAAATAAGAACCAACACCGGGGTAAAGAAACAGGGTCATGTAGACCAAAGAACACAGCAGACAGCCCGGGGATAAAATTGTATAGCAGCCAGGTTGCAAAATAACAGCTTCGAACTTCTCCTGTAAGTGCTGTTCAGTACCCCAAAAAGAGCATGGCAGAGCGACAGTCCAGGGCAAGACAAGCAGCTAAGAAGCCCCGTCAGTAACTCTGGAGGAGCTGCAGATATACGCAGCTCAGGTAGGAGAATCTATCGACACAAAAAATGAGTAGTCACGCACTCTTAAAATCTGCCATTCGTTGAAAAGTAGTAAGAATAAATTTACTGTTTGGAAAACTATAAGAACTCCAGCATAATGTTTGTCTCCAGTCATGTGGGGGACACCATGTGGTGCTCTTGGTCAGATGAGACCAAATCGAACCTTTTCGGCCTGTCTGGCAGAAAGATTGCACGTCATCCTGAACACACCGTCCCCGTGGTGAAGCAAGGTGGTGGCGACATCATGCTACGGGAACGCTTTTCTTCAGCAGGGACAAACAAGCTGGTCAGAGTTGACGGGACGATGGATGGAGTTAAATCCAGGACAACCTGTTAGAGTCCGAAAAAAGACTTGAGACCCAGTTGGAAAAGTTGTCCTTTTTAAATTTTTTTCCTATTCACAATTTTGTCCCAGTAAGTTTTGATCTAACGCATACAATTCACACGAAAATACACCAAAGTCAGTGATTGTACGCTGACCCACCGTGTGACGTTTTAGTTTCAGTTTCCCTTAGAGCGAAACTTGTGTCTGGTGGGGGAAAAAAGAAAAAGGTTTTCCGAGGCAGACTTGATGTGATCAGAGAGGCAGAGAGAGAGAGAGGCCCAGATTGATCAATGAGTGTGAGTGAGTGAGCTGAGCAAATGCCATTGTTATTCTGATCTTTGAAAACACACTGGGAACAATCCACATTGTACCTGCAATCTCCACTCCAAAGTCAGCCTGGAGAGGCATGACACAAAGGGCAGCAATCCTGTGACAGGCCAGGGTCAGGCCAGGGTCAGGGAGGAGTGGGTAGGGGAGGGCGGCGCACCGACGGATCCAGAACACCTTCGACGTCGGGCTGCGCTTTCCACCTCTGCTGATGATGAGAGCCGCCTGAACGGCCAGACGCTGCTCGTTATTGCTCTGAGCGGTTTACCCTGACCTGCTGTTTGCGTGCAGAGTAATTAGTATTGACTGAGTCTACCTCCGCGGTATAAAAACCAAACTGATAGGGCCGCGCGGAGCTTTATGCCCCCCCCCCTCCGCACCATCACTCAACCTCCATAAAAGTGGGATTTGAGAGACGCACTCAGAGCCCATTGTTGTCCTCTCGTGTTCGAACACGAGGCCACCTTTGAAGGGAAAACAAACTGTTTGCCTTGGCTTGCTCTTTTACCTTCGGATAAACTGGTCCCACTTGTGGATTGCCTGTTTGCGTTTGGTCTTTTTTTTTTTTTTTTTTTTTCTTGTTGCGGCTCACCTTAACACCTGACCAGGCAATGACCTCCGGCTGCGACGCCGTGGAAGGGGTCAGCGGTGAGGCTGTCCGGCAGAAGGGGAAAGGTTGGTGGAAGACACACACACAAAAAAAAAAAAAAAAAAAGAGACTCAGCTGCCTCCTTACAAGGTGTCCCGCTGGCATCCTGCCGACAGCATCAGCTGTTTTTCAGCGTCAGCTCTGGACCGACAATAACGTCCCAGCAGGTCGTCTCATTGCGTTGCCAGGGCACGGCCTGTATTATGCATGCTTAATGGACAATTAAAATCCTTTGCTGCTACATCTCCCAGGCCTTTGATAAGGGGCTCCTTGACTTCAGCTCTCTATACTCCGCCTCAGCAGGAGCTTTCATTGTCTCCGGTGTATTAGAGGACTGCCACGACTGTAACGCAGGTTCATTTATCTCGGCCGGGGCCTCCGCCGGCGTAGCTGCTGAGCCTGGCCGCAGACTCGGAGCAGCAGGAGCTGTCCACCGGGGTATTGGCTCCTTTCTGGCCAGACAGGACTGATCACCGCTTCTTCTTTGCCTGCAGAGAAAGCCAGCTCACCCCTCCCTCCCTCCCTCCTCAACCACCACCTCCACCCCTCTTTCCGCCTATACAGCCTGCTCACCTTCAGTCATACGTGAGAGGTCACCCCTGGGTCATTTCAAGCATACTCCTCTCACTCGGGGAGTTTTTATTGATTCTGCTTTGCTTCATTGATCAGTCAGTCACAACTGGATGGACGGTCAAACAGTGTGACGTGCATTTTTAGTGGTGAGCTTTCCTTTTTTTTTTTTTTTTTTTTCTCCGGCAACTGAAACTGATCTTCAGTACAGATTAGCTGGGCTCTTTTATTTGCTTCACCGTAACTTTTAATCTCCTGATAACGTCTGGTCATGAAATCCGTTTTATTTCAATTCTGTTTGTGCTGGCACCAACGCACCTTCGTCAAACGTATTCAGCCGTGAGAATAAGTCAGCCGACGGTTTTTGCTTTAAGTTGTTACATATTGATGTAATTTAGAGCACATCCAAAACGCGCTACTGCACAACCAGTTTACCATCAAATATGTGCAACAAACAAACCAAAAGCAGGGTACGGGTCAGCGTCTTCACAATGCCCCCTTAGGGACATGGTTTTCTGTTTGTGTGCAACTATAACTCACTGAAAATCTGTACCAAACGTGGAGCGATTCCTAATTACCTTCAGGATTTTTTATACCTGTTAGGTCCTCTTGGCTCTCTTTGGATCCACTCGGGATATTTTTTTTTCCTGTGTGTGCATCCATTGGGGAATAAAAACTCTCCAAGGCAAGTACTAATATGATGTAGCGTCATTTTCTCAGGTTTGACATCTGACATCTAATTACAACCATGCATCCAGTGTGTTTTTGCCTTGGGGTTCTTTTGTATCTGTTTAGTTCCCTTGGGGAGGATTTTTGTATCAATCAGATAAAACAAAATCTGCAAAGCAAGGATTAATTAATGTATGATTCTTTTCGGGTATCAAAAGAAGCTGTCAGCCATCAGATATTTTGTCCAGACCGTGCATCGATTCCTCTTTGCCAGGGAAATATTTCATTGCTGTTGGACCCTAATGGGGACTGGTTTGCTAGTGTCCGGGTCGAAACATCTCTAAAGCTTGTACAAATTAATGCCCAGTCCTCTTTAGACTAGATAAAACCAAAAACAGGATGTTTTGAATGAACGTACAGCGTTCCAGTTCATACCAGTCTTGCTCTCAGTTTTCCTGAAATAAACTTGGCTACAGATAACAATAACAACAATAAAAAGTACGCATAACTAAAATAATTTTTTTATAGTATATGAAAATACATAACTATAGAGAGAAAAAAAATATCGTGCAATATTCAAAGTACATGAACTTGTTTGTGATTATAAAATTAAAGACACTGTAGGTACAGAATAGTGACGGTACTCTAACTGGTGAAGGCATATATTCAGATTCAAATCTAGTTAATACAATTCACTTCATAATATCACACAATCAAGTTCTCCCATTCAAATAATGTGAATTGATGAGATGTCTGAGGACGCCTTGCAAATTGCATTGAGTCATTACCTGTGTGTCAATCCCACTTCTCAAACAAGCATATGGCGACAGTGAAAAGGAATGACTCCCTTTAACAGGAAGAAACCTTGAGCTGAAGCACGCTCAATATGAGCAGAGTAAGTTTTCTAAACTTTCCTTTATTACAGTAAGTAAATGTAAGAAGGCTAGATTATAAAAAGTGAAAAATGTTACTACTTCAATAAATGTCCTCAATCCTCAATCCCACAGGAAATAGAAACAGTTTTAAGAACACATAGGTCGATGGCGTGTTTACAGATGTAAATAAGTGGGAAATTCATATATATATATATATATATATATATATATATATATATATATATATATATATATATATATATATATATATATATATATATAGCTATTTCTTAGCTTTAGTTTAGTGGAAAATCTCAACCTAAAACACTTGTTTATTAATAAAAGTTGTGTTTAAAACTAATGCAGAAGCCCTGCTAAGAACATGCAACTAAATTAAAACTTAGGTTATTTATATGTGTGTGTAGTTTTAGCAAAACCTTTAAACCAAAAGGTCAAATTGCATGTTCTTAGCGTTGTTTTTGCATTTGTTTTAAGCCTGACTTGGAAAGAAAAGCTTCTACTAACTATCAAGTATTTTATGTTTTGATTTGGGACTTGGACTCGCCATGAAACTAAAAAGCCATGCTCTGGTAGCCGAGCTTCCTGCGTTGTTCTGCTCATTAGAAAACCGGCAGACTCAGAAGTTCCAGATCGGATACAGTAGTGAGCGGCTGAGTGGGGGGTATGATCTGTGGGCTTCGCTGCTTTCTGGTTTCGCCTCAGGCTAGCTGAAAACACAGATACAGACTCAGAAAAGATTGCCCAGCTCTGCACTTTCCTTTTGCCCGCTCTCCCAGAGAGCCACAAAGAAGGGGACCGGATACGTCCTGCAAAGACCCAGGAGGTCTGTCGTATGCAGCCGCTCTACAATGGCCACTGCCTGGGGTTGGGGAGGCAGGCTTTGATATTACATGGGTCACACAGAGAGCGTGGGCCTTTTAAACCTGCTGAAGTTCCTCCGCTGCCACTCCCCTTCTGGGATTCCCGCCCTCCCCTCACTCGCAAAGAGCAAGCAAAAGCTCCTTTGCTTGTTTGTGCAACTGCACCAAAAGCATATTTTAGCTCTTTATGTAACGCTAAAAAAGCAACTCGGGGAAACCGGCTAACTTTTGAGTTTCAGTCGGGAAAGTTGTCCTAACTCAGTCTCTGGTTCCCTGCCGCTCAAATTCCTGCCAAATCCAAAGAAACCAAACTGCCCCTGAATAGCATCCTTTACTCCCTGTGACACTTAGAGAGGTCGCCCCGCTCCAAGATAACTGACTTTTTATGAGTCCTCCTTCATTGTGTCGCAACGGGGGTCATGAGTCCAATGGACTGCTTTATTGTTCTGCGGCAGTGTTTACAAGGCACGGCGGGCTGTTGTGGGGTTGATAGCATGTCACAGGAGACAATATGAAGTCTGTTGGCTGGACAAAATGGACGACAGGTACTTTAGGCCGGTGAAATATGACACTGCAGCTTTTCCATATCTGTATTCAAAGTAACAGCTGGGCATTATCAGAGGCATGCTTGGTTAAAATGTGTTTACCTTTGGTTTTGATAGTGAAATGAAATGTTTGATACCCTTGTTTTCCCCTTTAAGTAGGATCCCTGAAGATATTCGGGTTGTGATGAGTAAACTTGAAGCAGGAAGGATCTTAACTATAAAAAATAAAACAAACTTGACAGTTTTTGTGGAAGGAAGCTGCCTAAATTCAGCGCTTTTAGGACAAAATCGCTTTAAATTATAGCCAAAGACTGTTCCCTGTCCACAGTAACATGAATGAATTTGCGGAAATGTATACATTTTCTCTTTTCTCCCCACCTTTTATTCGCATTAAATGGTCCCAAAGGGAGATATTTTTAATGTGGATACAACCTAATTTCTACAAGGTTCCTGTTTCAGCGCTGTCCATGCATGTAGCTCATGACAGGTATATACATTTTCATAAAAGAAATTGAGGAATATGCTTTGAAAAGTTGCAGGAGAGTGGCAACATTACTTTTGTATCACCAAACTTGATCCACAACACAATGTCTGCTCTAGTAACGTTTACTGCATGAATTTCGATTCATAAACTGAAGATTTATTTGAAAAGTTTTTCTAGCGAGCAGGACAACAGGAACCAGGTTGCCTAAGAGTAGCAACCTTTTTTAGAGCTAGCAAACCGGCACCCCACCTAGATATTCACAAGCTCCCTGTTGCGCGTTCAGTCTGCCTGAAATCACAACAAATGGCCGCTTTTAGTTAAAAATTTCTTCAGAAAAACATTAACTCTGGAAGCATTTAGAAAGACGTTATTATTGCTCGACAGCTTTACTCTGATGAGTCGGGCATCCGCCCTCCCAATTCTCCAAACTTCTGTGCCTCTGGACCTCGAGCTGTGCAGCGATTGTGCAGCTTCGCTTTTATCCCGTCTGTTTTTTTAATAATCTGTACCTCGTCTCCCAACAGCACGTTGCTTAGCCGTGAAAAGACACTTTAAGCAGCGCTGCAAAACTTAACCGAATGCTGAGGAGGTAATTAAAGCTGGTTGACTCAGGTTTTTGGTCTGGGAATACATCTAAAAGCAGAATATTTTACCCTCGGGGGCTGGAGTTTGAGACCCATTGTGTAGATCAGTGGTTTTCAACCCTGGTCCTCAAGACCCACCGAACTGCGTGTTTTAGGAGTTTCCCTGCTTCCACACACCTGACCTAAATAAATGGCTGATTAACAGGCTTGATGGCTGCTGAGCAGGTAACGCGATCATTTGATTCAGGTGTGCAGGAGCAGAGACACATCTAAAACGTGTAGGACAGTGGGTCCCGAGGATCAGGATAAAAAACCGCTGGTTTGGAGGACCTGCAGACAAATGGCCCCATAATCTTGATTAAATAACTTTATGCTCACAAACAGCGTGCATGCTCTTTGTCATGGTTGTTTAGATGGTATCTTTACTCATTTTGCGTTGTGGTTTATATGAAGAGCCTATGCTATTCTGTCTGAGAGTCGAGATCGGCAGTGACAAGGGTTATTTGTCTCGTAACTGTTGGCGTTTAGATTATTTTTTAGATTTTTGGCACATTGTTAATGTCAAGGTTGTTGCCTCATTAAGGAATTGGGAAAATATGCATATACAGTGAATATATAATCCTACAAAATAGGTGTTGGTTGGTGTTTAGAAACCGCAGCCAAGAACTCAAATGAAAGATGAATTTATGGGATTTTCAAAATGATACCAGAAACTACACACACAGAGCTGTGTACATCCTGTTCCAGGTTCCAGCAGCATTCATTAGGAAATCAATGCCTCCCTCATTGCTCACCTTTCTTGTCAGTGCCTCTCCCTGCTATTTTTTCTTCTTCTTTTATCTCAAAACTGGCTCTATATATCAATACCTGCCGTCATGTCAGACCGACTTCGGATGGGCTCTGGGGCTGTCACACCCGGGTCAGGGACGGAAGAGGGGGAGGGGGTGGGGGTATCTGGGGGAAGACGGGGACGTCTGAGTGCAAACAGAGTCCGTCTCTGGATTGTCACTGAGGGAGGGGACGCTCTCCCTGTCCCTGTGAGGCTGAGACCACAGGATAAGAATGTGTTTGACATTGCTTGTAATTGTGTAATGTTTACTCTGTTGGTATCAGAGGGGGCCTGCATCAGCAAACAGGCATTAGATTGTCAGTTATGTGTGTGTGTGTGTGTGTGTGTGTGTGTGTGTGTGTGTGTGTGTGTGTGTGTGTGTGTTGGGGGTGCTGAAGGATTGGCTTAGCATTCCTTAGAGAGACAATTAAAAGTCCAGTCTTTTGGATTTAGGGATGCTATTACACCTCCTTTCATTGCAGTGTTGTATGTAAGTATGTGAATATATGGTGGAAAAATGAATGGTGCAAATTATCATTAAAGTGTCTAATTTGTGCAGTAGACTTCCAGATACGTGACCCTTGAGCCGTTCCACATTTGGTCTTATTGCCGATTCAATATTTTTTTAAATGAGTGAGAGCAGATGAAAGATGTGCATAGTTAAAACTTGAAAGGAGAATGGGGTTTTCAACATTTTTTGTAAATATAGTGTGAAAAATGTGCCGTGCATTTGCGTTCAGCACCCTGAGTCGACACTTTGTAGAACCGCCTTTGGCTTATTGGCTTATCTCTACCATCTAAGCCTTCCCTTAGATTCACAGCTAGATTTAGGGCGGTTCTTTGACTGGACCACATGAACACATGAGCATGCTTTGACCTAAACCATACTAGTCTAGCTCTAGCTGCAGCTTTATGCTCATTGTCCCGCTGGAAGGTGAGCCTTTGTCCCAGTCTGGTTTTTTTTTTTTGCAGACTCTAACAGGCATTCTTCATGGATTTCCCCATTTTTATTTCCGTCTATCTTCTCATAAACCCTGAGCACGCTCTACTGAAGAGACCTATGCCCACAGCATGATGCAACCACCACCATGTTTAACTGTGTTCATCATGTGTTCAGGTCGATGTGTTCATTTTCCACCAGAGACGTTGATTTATTTAAGACCATACAGTTACCTTTGTGTCTTATCTGACTGGAGGACTTTTTTTCATATATTATTTGCTGTATGGCTTATGGGGGAAACTACAAATCAGACTTCCTTCCAACAATGGCTTTATTTTTTTGCTTTCATACAGCCCGGATTTGAGAAATGCGGGGTTGATAGTCACCATGTCAGCTGCCTCTCCTGAATTTTGCTCTCTTTGCCGCTCCTCCAGAGGTATCCCTCCCTTGTCTGTTGTGTTTCTTGGTTTTCATGACGCTGGTTACATTGGTGGACATTGTTATCTGGGTGATTGCTGCTAGCAGTTGGCTTGTGCTGGATTTTGTTTAGGGGTATTAGAGCAAAGGGGAGCAAATACAAATGCGCAGCACACTTTTGGGATCCTTTTTGAAAACTGCATATTCCTTCCTGCCTGCTTCACAATTGTGCATTCATTTGTGTAGGTCTATAACTTAAAATCACACTAAAACCCCTTTTTTTTTTTTTACACACTTGTGGTTTTAAAATGACGAAATGGGAAAAGCTTCAGGGGGTTGGGAATAGTAAGCAAACCTCACACTGAATGTCAGTATCCCTTCCACCGCTGGTGAACCTTCGCACTGACGTAACGAGGCACCTCGTCAGCCGTGTTTGTGTGCTGATCGGAGAGTTTGATGGAAGTTGGGCTCTTGTGAGTGCGTGCACACAGGGAATGGCCTTGGCTGTGCTGCGCCAGATAGCAGCCGTGGACAGGTCAGTGTGTGTGTGTGTGTGTGTGTGTGTGTGAGAGAGTGTGTTTGTTTGCTTTGTCCTACCCTGTCTGAGTCAAAGAGCAGCAGAGCCAGGCTGCGGCTCTAACCCTCTGTCCTACGTCACATGGTCCATGCATCATGAAAGTAACCCGCCGTGTGTGTGTGTGTGTGTGTGTGTTTCTCTCTCCGTCAGTGCGTTATGGCCAAGGTCCTGGCGAAGTCTCCTCCTCCACCGCCATCAGTCACCACAGCAGCAACAGCCAGTCGGTGCTCCAGCAGGTGTCCCCTGGAGGACTGGATCACAGCCACAGTCTGCTGTCACCTGACGCCAAGATGGTGAGTGAGCACAGCCGGGCCTCCGCGGTACCAGATTAGATAAGACATGGCGTGCATTCAGCATGAACCCTGATTCTGCTCTCCCATGGACCCTCGGGCCAACAATTATCGCATTGTGCGCCTCTGTTTGAGCTCAGATGGGCGGCAGCGTTTTAGCAGGCAGCCTTCACCTGAGCAGGCGGGTATGTTCAGCGCTCTGCCAACAAACCTCACAATGCTACGCTCTGTTCTTATTGATTAAATGCCAAGCAAAGAGGAGCTGAAGGCGGAGGAATGACTCCTCCATTTGACCATGTCTGGTTCTCTTTTCGCTTTTATAGTTCCTGTAACCTCTTTTCCTATTACATATTTTTTTTTAAAGAACTTTGGTTGAAGACCATCCCTAATTTTATTATGCTTTACGCTCACTGGGAGCCAGACTTACATGCAAGATGACAAAGTGGCCTCGACCAACAGTTGTTCAGAATTTCCAAAGAACTTTCAGAGTTTGTCTTTGAATTTTAGCTGCTTTTTCATTCATATTTGCCCAGGCCTCCCACCTGACCATGACAGCTTACTGTGCAGCGCGTGCTTAAAAATAAAATAACTGGCCCAAACAAGAAAAACGCACACACACGCATCAGCATGTCAAAAACCAGCATTTATAACATATTTTGTTAAGCAAAATAAGAAAAAATATCAATATCCTTGAGGTTTTCCAGTCAGACATGCTGCTTGGACCCTGGCAGCTTAAAACAGCGTTGCCTTAAAACAATTATGGGTGCTGCTCGTGTACTTTCCACATGTAGCTCTTGATGTTTTTCCACAACCAGAAATAATTCTGAGCAATCAAATATGGCTTTATTATTATTATTTTAATTTTTTTTGTAAAAGTTGGGTTAAAGGTGTCATATTATTCTTTCAGCCAGCTGACTGGCAGCAAGCAGCCATAGGCGGGGGATGGGCTGTTGGTCTGCCGCCTTTTCTGGCGTCTCATTTAGATGACTTCAAACTATAGGAACAGTGCAACACAAACTATCAGCAGCTTTAATTTCATAACTGTAACTTTTTAGGATCTTGTTCTATCCTAATATTAGTCAACTGGAACTGCTGATTGTGTCTCCTATTCTGATCAACACAAAAAACAAAACCAGGCTTGGTATTACCAAGCATAAATCCAAGGAGATCGTAGGCATTTGGCATCATGTGGTGGAGGGGGCAGCTCTATGTTAATGCAGCCACTCCTGAAACAACAACATTACTCTGTAGCGTTCAGGTGTTGAACCAGATGTAGAAGGAGTGAAGAATCTACAAAAGTCCAACAAACTTATTTATATGACGTGTAAACTGATTTTAAGCCATCGGTTGTTCACACTAAATCGTTGGACTCTGTTTAAACGGACCTAACTTCCCTGCCAGGGCACTTCCACCTTTCCAAGCGGGTTTCTGTGAAATGAGGGCCGACATTGTGCTGTGACGGTCTGCACTGTCCGTTTTTCGTTTTTCTCACCATGTGGTCACGAAATGAGCCGTATTCAAATTAACGTCGGCCCTAACGAGGGGAGGATCCACAGGGACCTCGCCAGCTGTCTGAACCGTTTGCAACTCCCACACTCACTGCTATTTTGTCTTTTATGTTCCTTTTAATATATTTTCTCTTTTTTTTATGATTTCCTTGTGTGCTACGCCACACGACCAGTTACACGGGAGAAATGTTAGACAAAAGAATCTGAACTGAGTCAACATTTGGGTCTGCTGTTTGTTTTAGCAGGCAACATCTGTTTCACTTTGAACATGATTTACATAGCAGATACTCAAGCTCTCATAACCGAGAGGCTGTTTTCAGCTGAAAGCAAATAATACAGCAATAAAGTTTTATCATATTTCCTTCGTCTTTCCCCAGATTTCAGGCTCAGGCGGAGGACTTCCTCCCGTCAGCACGCTGACAAACATCCACAGTTCCCATCACAGCCACCAGCAGACACAGAACCTCATCATGCCTCTGTCTGGAGTCATGGCCATAGCACAGAGTAAGTCTGATGTGATCTCCTCTTTTCTTTTTTTCCGTATTGATTCCTCGGTGTAAGTGACGTGCTGTCGTGATCTCATCAGGTTTAAACACGTCACAGTCTCAGACGGTGCCGGTGATCAACAGCGTGGCGGGGAGCCTTGCAGCTCTCCAGCCGGTGCAGTTTTCCCAGCAGCTCCACAGCCCCCACCAGCAGAGCCTGATGCAGCAGTCTCCCAGCCACATGAGCCAGCAGCCCTTCATGGCCACAGTCACGCACTCACACAGTCAGTAACTCTCTGCTTTCCTCCTCTCTGCTCCAGTGTTTGGTGCCCGTCTTGATTCCTTTCACAGCTATTAGCACCATTAAGCGTGTGTTAAGAAGTTTAAGTTTCAGTGCAAAACCAAAAAAGACTCCCCGCCATGGTGACCCTCTGGTTTTACAGTTCGTAAACGTATCGGTTCCCCTTCTCTCCCCAGGCTGCAGCTACCTCTCAGTTACGATGTTTTATATTTTAAAACATGGTAACAGCATCCAGGCTGACACACGGTGCATTCAATGTGTCCTCTGAACTCGGAAAGTCCAACGTTTGCCCAGGCCCTTATTAAGACAATGTGGAGCTCCTGGGCACTATACCTCAAAGCCCCCCCCCTCCCCCTCCCCTTACCTGTGCTGTCCTCCGGTCAAAAACATCAGACATAATCAAGGGGATTTCTGTAATGTAATTTAGTATTTACTAACTTACACAACTACATGTAGGCATATGAGCAGTGAGCAATATTCAAATATCTCATTTTAAAATGTTGAAATCAAAAAAATCTTGATTTATTTAATATTTATTATTAGTGTGACATCAGTGTTCACAAAACGAATAATGCTTGGTCTTTCAACAGTTTCAAGTAAATAATATAACAATTTATGAAAAATATATTTTTAAAGCATGTGTCATGTGGTGCCCCCCCATGGTTGGTGGCCCACTGGCCCTTATGGATAATCCGGCCCTGCGTTTGCCTCCCTTTCGACTTCCTTAGTCTGATTCTATCTATCTATCTATCTATCTATCTATCTATCTATCTATCTATCTATCTATCTATCTATCTATCTATCTATCTATCTATCTATCTATCTATCTATCTATCTATCTATCTATCTATCTATCTATCTATCTATCTATCTATCTATCTATCTATCTATCTATCTATCTATCTATCTATCTATCTATCTATCTATGAAGTAACACTGATTATCCAATATAGCTGCTGCTCACAGGAAATAGGTGCAGACTTAGATGTTGCTAAAAATTGGTTATGATGACCACTGAGCTCAGGTAGGAAGTCCAGTTGCTTTTCCAGCTTGTGATTATGAATTATTCAACGCAGGAGGGAAGACGTTTCCTCCTCTGCATTCCAACTGCTAAGACAAATCAAACGCAGCATTATTATTTAACCCCTCTCTTTGTACAGGCTTGATTTTCTCCCCTTGAAAAAGACAACGCTCCTTTAGCAGCTCTCTAATTAGCAGCAGTAAAAGGTAGATAGTATAGCCCACGTCTGATGTGAGAAGAACCAAAAATTACATCCAGAGTGTTTCTGTCAAAAGCAGTTTTCAGTTTGGTTTCAAATGCCTTCAACCCTGAAACCTCACTTGATCCTTGAATCAAAATATAACTCATTCTGGAACGCGGGAAACAATACAATTTCTTGAAGACCGAGTGCTTCCTTTACAAATGTAAGTTATGGAAGACGGACAACTTTAAAAAACAAAAACCGGTATTATTTTCCACCTGATGACATCAAAGTGAAAGAAAAACAAATTGTTGAAGGGAAAGCAATTCTTGTACCAATCTGTTACGTGATTTCTATGCAGATTTTCAGATAAACAAACTAGCATTTAAAAATGCCTTTTTACATAAAACCATGCCCATCTCTATCTCGTTTTTGTTTTTTGCGGTCATAAATTTTGCAGTGAAGAGCCAAACGTGGCACCAGAGCTACATGCTGAAGAACCTGGATGGTTTGACAGTGATACCAAACAAATCGAAGGGATAGTTCCTTATCTCTGTTTCATCAAAGCTGAGAGAGTTGGGTAACAGAACCCCTCTGTAAAACAGGATTAAACAGGATTAAATATATTTTTTTTTAAAAATTGCTAAAGCGTAAAGTTTGTAGAGAAAAAAAATATTTGGAACCTCCTATTAACTGCACAGCTCTACCACATCTATTTCAGAGAAAATGCAAATATTTCTGTCAATGAAAGTTGTGTTTTACACATTTCCTTTATTAAAAGTGTTTTTTTTTTTCTTGTTTTTTTTTGCAGTGTATTCCCACAAACAAGAGCCCCCCCAATATTCCCACCCGTCACGTTTCCCCTCGGCCATGGTGGTCACGGACGCCAACAGCATCAGCACCCTCAGCTCCATGTCCTCGAGCAAGACGGTGAGTCTTCTCCTCCGACCGTGTCACGTCTTGCAGACCACAGCTAGGGTCGCCTCCTGATCTCTCGCTCTCGTAGTGATTATTTGGGGCATTTGCATGAGAATCAGAGTTAAATGTGCTGCACATTCTTATCTTAATTCCTTTTTAAAAAAAAATAAAATAAATCATACGCTGACGCACACACCTACAGCAGGAAGTAGACACAGACAGGTAGAAAGTGTTTGTGTGTGTGTGAGTGTGTGTGTGCGTGTGTCATGGTTTTCTGTTGACTTGTTTAATTCCTTGTCCTGTTAGGACGCTGCTGTAAACAAGATGATGCAACTCGGGGGTCTCTCCTGGGTAAATACTTTACTTTATTAGCTCAGCCCATGCAGCTTTAATGACTAAAATCCAACTCAAACCCAATCATTTAGGCCAGGGGTAGCTGTGCAGAATAACCCTTTCACTTCTTGTTTGGGCCTGACGGTCTCAGACAAGCAGACTAGATGGATGCATGGATAGGACACTCCTCACGATTCCTATTTCCTTTGTTCCAATCAGTCACACGCTTCCTCAACCTGAACACCTCTTGATTAACGCTCCCTCTTTTCCACTTTCATCGTCCTTGTGAGAGTCACCTCTGCAATCAGGAAATGGGAGCTGTTAATCAAAGTTCAGCAGCCGCTTTTCCTCCATGCTAGAGTGCGGCTGCAGATGAAATGAGTCAGCTGGGGGGGGGGTTATTTTTTTCTTCTCGTTCCTTTTGGTAATTACACCTCTTCCTCTTTCCTACTTCTCCCTCTGCTCTGCTCCGTGATCGCTCTAGCCTGAAATGTTGTGCATTCACATGCTTAATTTCCCACGCTGAGGCCGGGTGCTCTCGCAGCGTACTCACTGATGATGATGATGATGATGATGGGAGACGAGGTCGGGTGCTATTTTTGTTTTGGGAAAAGATTAATAAAGCACGATCTGTATTAAGAAGATTTGTCGTTTATAGCACCTTGGAAGGAAAGTGAACAGAGCTGAGAACCTTTAACAAATTAAAATTGCCCAAAATGCAACCAAACTGAAGGTGATATGCTTTGAAAAACACACCAAAACCAAAAATATTCTTTGTGCCTAAAGTGACTCTTTCGATCATTCTGTTTTATTAACATCTCCAAAATTAGTTATATGCTTTATTTTGAAATTTTTTCCCCCCAGAATTAATAACCTCTAGTTATTAACACACAAAAAGTTTAAAGCAATCAATAAAGGAATGTGATGCATTCTGTATGTTAAAATGAATCATGGAAAAATAAAACATTGCTATACATTACAAACAAATGCAACAAGATTTTATTTTTGCAAGCAAAATTACGTCAGTGTTTGCAAATATAACACGGTGCTGTTGTCCTGTATAGTACTGAACTAGACAGTATTGTTTGGTAATATATGTATTATAAAACACAGATTATTTGATATTAAGTGCTTCAAAATGCAACACCTGCAATAGAGCTTACTATACAAACTGTACTATATGGTATTGAGAGCACTGTATTGGAAAGAGCATTATATTGTATAATACTGAACTGTGTTATATTTTATAATACTATACTGTACAGTACTGTATTGTAAAGTACATAATGTGGTGTATAGCATAGTAAATTCCAATATATATTTATATATCTATATACTGCTATAAGCGACATAATATATTTTATAATACAATAAAATAAGCTTTTTTTCTATCATATTTTAAAAATGTTTTGTTTTAATGTATTACATGGTGCAATGCAACACCATACCTTATTTTATAATACAATAATGTGTAAGTGACACAACCTATTAAAGTATGTACAGTATAATATTTAACTGTATATACCATACAGTGTATATTATATTGAATTTTACAAAACTAAACATCATAATACAATGGACCGAAAAAAGAACAATAATAGAAAAAGTCTTGCATGACATCTGTAAGCCTGAGGTACCTCAAACTGATTTAAATAGTTTTAACGAGATACAAATCTGTTAAACTTAAATTTGTGAATGCAATTTTATCCCTGAGAGTTTTTGTTTTTCATGTTTTATTCAATTACCCTTCTTTAGAAATTGTTTGACTGAATAATGTTTTTTTTTAAAAAGCAAGAATACTATACAAACACATATTTCCTAAAAAGTTGTTTTAAAAAAACAAAAAAAACAGATGAGCACCCTTAAAAAAAAAGAAATAACAAACCATAAAATACGAGCATCAGAAAACCTTACTTCCTGCTTGTTCAGCATTATTGTCTGGCATTTTCCCAAACCCTTCTATTTATTGAGCAATCATCAGAAAAGCCCGATATTTTCTTATCAGCAACTCGTTTGGGCTGAACTTCTTTCTCATGAAACGACCTGCGTGTCCTGGGCTTTATAGCACCCACTGTTTACCTGGAGCCCTCCATTATACCCGGGCCCGCTCAGCTCACCTCTGCTCAGAGCGCGGCGGTCTGATGACTCAGGTCTCGGATGCGGGTCAGCTTTATCAGGTGAGGCTGTTTGCTGGCTGCGGGGTCGCCCCGGGGTCAGCTGTCTCCCTCCGCAGAGAGGCAGGTGAAAAGTAAATCCCTCCAACAGTCCTAAAGGGGGGGGGGGGGGGGGGGGGGAGAGAGAGTGGAAACAGGTTTTGTTAGAGTCAGGGGAAGAGGAATGGGGAATGTATTTGGTCAGGTGTGGCAGGGCTGCTTGAAGCAGAGATCCCACATTTACGTGGAAGAGAAATGTGTTAGAAAAATAACATTTTTCCTATTAAAATACACGAAAAACAACCAGAAATGTAAAAAAAAAACTTGCTGGTGATCAGATAAAAGAAGAGTCTGGATAGCCTTATTCCAATTTCTTTAGCACTTTACCACACAAAACGTTGATCAGCAGAATTAGCTGGTGTGTAATCTAGCTAAACGCTGCCTTCAGGTGCCTCGGATAGAAGCTCCCTTCACTGTTTAAACAGAAATAAAAACATCCTTTCAATGCAGCAACATGGCGTTTAGCTCTTCCCTGCATTCAGTTTAAACAGCTGCTCAGGTAAATGTATTCTTCTACATGCTCTCCTCCTAAAATCTTGTGACTACATAAATTAGCGTGAATCCTCTTTAAAGCAGCAAGACTTTCTGAGGATGTTTAATTGATAAAGACACATTTTGGACTCCAGTTTTATCTTATATCAAATGCCCAGAGTCAGTAGCTGGTCTCAGATGGCACATTTTAGTTTAGTTTTTTTATTCCAGATCTTGCTGGGGTCCAACAAAAATTAACATAAATAAAAACAGAATACAGTATTTGGAAACTCCAAGAATACAAAGAAATAAATAGACAACAACAAAACAAATTAGTAGAAACATAAAGTTAAAAATAAAATAGAAGACGAGGAGATGTTTCCCCTCCACAGGGTTCAGGCAATACATCATAATGTACGTCCCCATAACCTAAATACACATAATTACAACAACAGCATGAATAGATTGATTATAACATTAACCGGTGTATATCACTGCTACATATAAACAAGCAATTACATCTCCTATACACAAAAGTACTCAGCAAAGTAAAATTATATCCGTAGTGTAGACGATGAATCCTGCTAATGCTTAAGATGGTCATGAATAAGAAAGCAAAGGCTAACTTTGTAGTTTTTTTTTTTTTTTTCTCTAGATACTAGGCATTGTTAGGGTTTTCTAACAGGGAACTTTGGGAGTGGCTTTTCTTTTTCGTTTTTCTATATCCCCTACTATCCTTGGTAAAATCTTTAGTCCTCATTCAGGGATGATTCTCACACTTTGGATTGTTTTTACCGCGTTGACTGTAGATAATAACAAGTAGATATTAACGAGCAGCACTTTCTCCTGCCTCAGGAAGATTAACGCCCCTCTGCCTCACTTGAACAGCATGTTCTCTTGTCTTTCCGGTTTTGAAAAGTGGGGGTTAGGGGAAATGCGCCTCAGTGTCCCATCATTTATTTATTTATACTGGAGCTAAATAGGAAGTCCTGACGACTAATTAAGAGTCCTTAAACTACCCTGATTTACTTTAAAAAACATTGTTGTTACAGTTATTCTAAAGGAACTGTTATGAGTGTGAATTGTTAAAACGATTATTTTACAATGTAGGGTTTGAGGTTATGCTGCTACGGTAAAAGTTGGTTTAATTTTAGGACTCTTTACACATTTTACATGAACATTTTAGTATTATAATACAATACATCCTGTAAAGTAATATAATAGTAATAGTAAAAGGACACTTTCATTGCTAATCCTGAATAAAAAATAGTAACAAATAATAATAATAATAATAATAATAATAATAATAATAATAATAATAATAATAATTTGTATCTTACTTGTTTTTGCTGCCATCAAGTGGACATGTTTTGATGCAGCAGAAGGAGAGGAGCAGTTCAAACTAAATATTTGAACCTTATTTAATAATAATTGAACTTTATTGATCTCACAGTGGATAAATTCACTTCTGCATCTTAACCCATCCCCTTGGGCTGCCACTGTGTGGCACCTGGGGGTTAAGGGTCTTGCTCAGGGAGCCAGAATGGCAGCTTGTGGGAGTTGAACTCAGAACCTCTTGGCCTGAACCTCTGTGCTTTAACCACTAGCCCACCACTCCACACAAATTTAGTCATTTTTATTTTTCCGAGCTCTGTAATATACTCTATGGGCAGCACGCTTAAATTGTAGAAGGTCATTAGGGACCTAACGTTGTCTTGTTTAAATTATGCACACTTTTTGCAGTTTTGCAAACTGTAAAAAGTGCGTGAAGTAAACAAGTTCATGAACTTCGAATTGTAAAGCCGCGTCGAACTGCAGCACCAGTCCTCCTAATAAAAACCCCTGATTGCGCCCCTGAGACCCACCCCGGGGTAAACGCGTCTGCCTTTCTGTGTTTTAAGCAATGCCGGCTCACTTTGCCTGACTCCTCCCTGCCTTTCTTTTTTTCCAGTGTCCCCTTCAAGCTTGGTGAGAGCGTCCGACCGACTTCCCCGCTGCTCGGCAACCGGAGCGCATTTTTTCACCCTCCCACCGAGGTTAACATGACAACTGGTAATGGGCCGCGGCCGCGTGCTGGACGACGGCTCGGTCAACAAACATGGAGGAGCGGCGGCGGAGCAGGCGAGGCCGTGGAAGTGGGAGCCTGGGAGGGGAAGGGGGGGGGACAGTCTGGATGCACCTCTGCAGCACATGAATGATCAACAGGGATGTTTTTGATTCCAACTCAAATCTTAGAAAACAGTGTTCAGTTTAAAGAAAAAAAAAGTCATCTTCTGTGATCACATAAAGGAACAAAAAAGCACCAGAATTAACTTTGTGGACCTTAAGAAAGGGACTGGGATGACTTAAACTGCAAATATGAAGACGTTTGAAGAGGAGAGGACTTGTCTGCACGCGAGCGACCCCCTGTGACAATCACAACGACCACTATTGATCTTCTGCATAGATTTCTTACTGGTCTTTAAAGGAGTCTTCCATGTTTTTTCTTTCACACTCGGTTTACTGTACCAGCATTACTGCGAATGATTGCTTGGAGTCGTCCATCGTGTATACTGTGATTTGAAAAGACTTTGACAATCTCAAAAAAAAAAAAAGGGACTATGCAATGCGTTGTATAACTGGATTCTGCACAAAAAAAAAAAACTCCACACACTTGAGGCTGGAAAGGAAGATGCACTACACAGCTGTTGTATACTGTATGATATAAGTTGTAAAAAATAACAAAAAAAAAAAAAAAAAGTAGAGATTTGTGTGTGTGATGGCTACGCCAAGCTGATTTTTTTTGCCTCTGTCCGGAGAGGCCAGACTCACTTTTCACGCTTTAAATGTGGCCTTTCCCTTCCATGGAAACCTCTGGGTGTTGTTTGCGCACAAGCACAGGTGAATTTCAGGAATGGGACTCACCCTGCAGCCGGCCTTTATCTCCTCCACGCTTCCTTCCCGCAAAGGAAAAAAAAAAACAAGAAAAAAAAAACAGGACAAATATTGTTAATAACTCCTCGTCATGAATCACGGCTCACCATTAAAGCGCCCTCCCTCCTGTCGGTTCAGAATAAAAAAAATATTGACAAGTATTCAGAAAGCAAGCAAAGTTGAAAGAGCTCGGGGGAATCACGCAGGAATGGAGGGAATCTGTGAGGTGGGCCCACATAACGCCCACGGTGACAGTATTACGGCGTGTTCAGACAGAAAGCATTTTGCATCCAGAGCTGGGCAACAGCGAGGCCAAGTTTATCGCCCCGCGTTCACTTTCCCTTTCGCTGTGACTCGACTCCTCACATGTGGACTCGTCCGGTCTCCTGCTCTTTTATTAGGTCATCCTGTAGTCACGCTTGGTTTTTTTGTGACTGTTATTGGCTTACGTGATCAGAGGGCACTCGTACCTGTGTGACCAGACATGATTTCTCTTCTTTTTTTTTTCTTTTTTTTCTCTCCCTCCTCCTAATGTATTATTTTTGTACAATATTGAAATCAATCATAAATGATTATTTATACTTGTTGAGAAAATATTGGTATTTCAAGTAAAAAGTTTTCTTTTTTCAAAAAAATATATAATACGTGTGGTTGTTCTTATGCATGTTGCCGAGCGATGTTCAGTGGTGTGATTAAATTCTCTTCATCAAATTCAGTTTTATTACATTTGTCAAAAAAAAATGATAAAAAAAATCAGCACAGTAGAAATGTATTTAGGAGAAAATGGACAAGATTTAGTTTAGTAGGACGGACCCCCAGCACATTTATTGACTTAGCTATAAATTACACTGTCACACTTGGAGAAATTCAGTCTCCAGTTCAATGCATTTATTCAAAAGACATTTTTTTCAGTTTGTTTTTCTACTTACTAAAACTCTCGTGTCTTGCCTGTGCAAATTCTCAGTTATCCGGGTCATTGCAACAGCAAACAGGGTTAAATCGGAGGCAACCGGACTGTCGTTCGGTTCTTTCTGATAACGTTTCAACACCTATCCTAGGCACATATCTAAGTCAGATGCATCTGACTTAGATATTTAGGGTTGCCGAAAACTGTGACGAGGCCCGTAAATACGTGTTGTCAGCAGATAGAAGAGGTAGTTCGGTTTGGATGGTTTATAAACTCCACGAATAGGTTGTGAAAAGTACATTACACCTGTGAGGTTCATGGTCCTAAAGGGCACATTTCATTTCAGGCTGCAGGTTCAGTGACCCCGACATCATGATCCACTTCAGCTTTTACCTCATTATGACTCTGAATTCATGTTTTCTGCCCTGGGTTTCATAGATGGTAGAGTTCCCATTGAGGGGAGGCATCTCTTTGTTAGTGTATCAGACTGAGGTAATTGTCATCTATTTAAATTTGAACTTAAGATCTTCCTAAACACAGTCAGGTTGAAAACTCTCGCTGAGCTCAGTTCATTTCGGTGATGTAGGTGTAATATAATTACTATAGTTTCTATTTTCTATCTAAAGCTGCAGCAGAGGCAACAAAAACTTTGTATGTATCTGAGTTGACGTAACTAGCTGTGCAACTCTAAAAAGAAAAAAGAAACTTTGATCTCTTCGTTGAGAGCAAAGTGCAACCAAAGTTAAATTAGTTGTTTTTTTTGTGCACAAACCTGCCAATTAAAGGTGATTCTGATTCTTTAAAACTTGGTCAACCAGCAACCAGATAGCACAAAATGATAGCTCTCAGGAAGAAAACTTGGAAAAGGAGCGGTCGTATGATATTTGCACAGCAATACATTATAATCGAAGAGGACGTTTTTTTTTTAAAGTGAGCTGCATGTTTTTGTCGCTGAAAGTCTCTTCACGCAGTCAAGAGGGTTCTGAGAGTGATTACAGTACCGTGCTAAAAATGTATTTATACCCCTTAAACATCTTCATATTTGTCAACCACAAGCATTGGATTTTATTGGTATTTCAGTATAATGGACCAACACAAATGATTGCCCACCCTCAGTCGATACTTTGCAGAACAAACATTTCAGCTAATACATTTAGGTATGTTTCTATTGGCTGACCACATTCTAGACAAATCGTTTTTTGTGTTATACCTCCTGCTCAGTTTAATTGGGTAGAGAGCTAGTCACATTTTGTCAGCTGGACTTAGGTCTGGACTTTGACTGGGCCACTCTAATACGGGAATACAGTAAACTTTAATCTAAACCTACCATTGTAGCCTCGTGTATCTGTTTAGTCTGAACGTCTCGGCTCCACGCCAGTCTCAAATCTCTTTCAGCCTCTCAGATGTGTTTTCTTCTGGAGTCTCCCGTAATTTGCTTCATCCTGCTCGTGTCCAACTCGAACCCGCTTGTCTTGTAGAAATCCGTCCCCACAGCACGATGCTGCCACCTCCATGTTGGGAATGGTTGGCTCATACGGGTTTGCAGGGTTGCATCTCCCTCAACTAATGTTTTGCATGTCGACAAAAATGTTCTTTTTTCTTCTTTTTTTGTTTGATTAGATCGTCTTCTTCAACAAGTTTGCTGTGCCTCCTAAATGGGTTGTAGCAAATTGAAAACAGCATTTCTTTTGGTTTTCTTTCAACAGTGTATTTTTGCCACCATTCAATGCTAGGTCAGCTTGTGGAGTGTTAGGCTGCCACCAGGCTCTTCCACCTAAACAGTGAATCTCTTTTTTTTCTTTTTTCTTCTTTTTTTTTCTCTTTTTTTCCCTTTTTCCCCTTTTTTTTCTCTTTTCTAGAAAAAAAGGAAAAAAAGCGAAAAAGAAAAAAAAAAAACAGTGAATCTCTGCAGCTCCTCCAGAGTTACCATGGACCTGTTAGATATTTTTCTCTGACTGACAAAGTTTAATGCGTGAGATGAACAGTAGTAGAAAACTTTTTTGGGGTGGAAAACATTTTTGTGAGCAATGAGCTCCTTTATGAACCTGGGAAGACAACACATTTTATTGAGTCACCATTTCTGACACTTTTGAAGGTGTTCAAGGACAACAACAGAAGCAGCTGTCTTCAATAACGACGATTTCTACTTTAAATAAACTGCATTTTTTTTATTTAGTTGTTACACTTCTGCTCTGATTCGTTTACTATTATTTAAATAAAGTTTATTACTCATATTAGGGGTTTTCAGTTCCTCATGTCCGGTTATGCTCACCAATAAAACTGTGGAGTAGCAAAGAGGTGCAAATATCAGTATTATCTCCCTAAATTGTTTTAACGCGGATCAGTTTAAGAAAAAAAAATAGACCTGTTACCCTTTCCACTTTACCTGAAATGAATTATTTAATCTCGAAAAGACCAACACGCATGTCATGAATTGCCCCTATTCATAACATTTAATATCTCAAGGCACTTAACAAAAGTCAATTCAATCCAATCACGCAGATCGGTTTCAAGTCAGTGCATACATACTAATGGTTATCAAACAATACAATTAAGTTTATTATTCAAATTGTTTGAAAAGTTTCCTGTCAGAGAAAAATCAGCAGATTGCATCAAGTCACTTACTTTTAGACGACTAACTTTGTCGACCTGCAGCCTGCAGCATGGCACCCCACTGAGGAAAGCCTTGTAATCCACTGACGTTGCTCCATTTGCTTTTCAATGAGGCCTTTGATTTGGAGTCCCGGGAAGCCA
Source organism: Fundulus heteroclitus (assembly GCF_011125445.2). Classification (NCBI taxonomy): domain Eukaryota; kingdom Metazoa; phylum Chordata; class Actinopteri; order Cyprinodontiformes; family Fundulidae; genus Fundulus; species Fundulus heteroclitus. The sequence goes on from NC_046378.1 coordinate 28,891,574, forward strand.
CTAAACATCCGACTGTGCCTTTTTTTAGACTCTTTTATTTCAAGGGACACTAAAATACAAGGGGCCTTGTTTGCATCTGTTAGAGTTTCTAAACATCCCATCTGATTCATCATAGGCAGGAGTGTATCATTGAGGGAGCATTGAAGGATTCATTTATGCAACTACACAGTAATTCATATCGTTCGCAAAGGGACCGGCTAAGTACGAGTGTCATCCGACCCTAAAGCCTATCATCACTCTTTAAGCCTCTCAGGAAGTGTGCTTGTTCAGTGCAATCACTTGACTTCATGTGTGTGTGTGTATATATATATATATATATATATATATATATATATATATATATTTTAAGGGTAGCGATAGTCAGGATTACATGTAACACACTCATCATGACACTAAATGTTTTGCTCTAAATGTTGCTAAATAATCGTTTTGAAAAATTACTTGCTATGACCAGCCAATGGGATTTTTTGAATGGGATGATGCAATAGCTTCCACTAGAGTGGCCAAATTTGCAGGCATACATAGAGAAAAACATACTTTTCACAGCTGTACATTGTAGTGACCTCTGTGCATTAATGTCTGTTTCTAATAGTTTGGCCAGAGACATTCACACCACTGACCCACTGGAAGTCACTTTGTAGAGCTCTGACAGTACTCACCCTGTTCCTCCTTGCACAAAAGAGCAATACCAGTCCTGAAGATGGGGTAAGGACCTCTGATGGCCCTGTCCAGCTCTCCTGCCTGTCTCCTGGAATCTCTTCAATGCTCTCTTAAATGTTCTGTGAGGCAATGCAAACCTTCTGCCAATGGTTCGTATTGATGTGCCATCCTCATGCAGTTGGACTGCCTGTGCAACCACTGTAGGATCCATGGGTCTCATTTATAAAACATACCACAGAATCCATACTAAAATGTACGTATGCCAAAAAGAATTCAGATTTATAAAACCATGTGCACACCAGCATGCAACTTTCCTTTATAGATCATAGTTGCACCTGATCGTTTGGGTACCACGTTCCGCCTCAGGTTCAGCCCTCTACACGCCCATATTCAACCATAAATGGTCAGTTCAAAGCACCTCATGAATAGTAATTTGTATTTAAACGACTCAACTGGCCTTTATTTTCTAAAGTGCAACATGCAAACCATGGAGAAAAAGCAAAGAAATTGTGAAAACAAATCACAGAGGATCTGATTAAATGTGTAAATCAGAGGTAAAAGTACATATGTTTCCACATTGAAAGAACTTCCTGTTTTGAATTATTTTTTTACTTCTAATTTACCCAAAGGCCCTATTGCACATATCTCAGTGTCAGGACCACACATACTCCCCCTCTTCTATTTTATCAACTGTCCAGACCAGACACTTCTTAGTCTCCTTTCTTGGCAGGAATAGTAGAGTTGGTTTCCTGACACAAACCTGACTGAAAAGCTTAAGCCTAGCCAGCCAGACTGACTTACACCACAAACACGGCAGATCAGTCTAGAAAGCTGCCGGTAGAGCCTGATTTCAAAGGTGGGACTGGCAGAGTCAGTGGAAACAGAACCAATCAGATAACTACGGATGTAACTCTAAGCACATTCTGTTTTAGCTCTTAGAACAGCCAGTTGTTGAGTTTTTAAAGATATATCCAGTTCATTCAGCACATGATAAAGGGCATCATGAAAACATTGCTCCATTGGGGCCGCCATCTTGATTGTTATGGTTACAGAAAATCGCTGCTGCATTATGGGTAAAGAGTGACACATTGTAAACACCGGCCTCCTGCGCTGTGATTGGTCCACTCAGTTTTAGACCAGAGAGTCCAAGCCTGCTCCGACTGATAAACTGTGAATAAATACACATGGCGTAAGTCAGCCTGGCTGGCCAGGCTAGTAAAGTTTAGTGCACCAATGTTAACAGGGTTGTGATGTTTTTGGGATTGTTGCCCCGTTGGAACATCCACTGCTGTCCAGGTTTCAACAATGTAGCCACTGATTTGAAGGATAATGTCAGGAATTTGAACAGCTTGGTAAAACGTTCTTAGATTTGAAAGCATGACACTGACCCCTCCAAAAAGACTTCCTGTGATTTTAAATAGCCCACCCTTTTTTCTCTCAGCTGTCCTTGTATCCAGAAGGCATTTAGCTTCTCCACATGGGTAGCTACAACCTCCAAAGACTTCTCAGCTCATAAATCTGATGTTCTCCCTATTAGATTTTCCTTATGAACCTCTGACACTCCAATTGCTGTCCGGATCCAACTAGTGCTGCCAAATTAATCCTTTCAGTGCTACCAGCTACATTCAGTCATGATCATTAAGTTGATAGGCCTAAGTCTTTTGAGGTTAAAGGTAATTCTTGAACATACAGTAGCAATTGTTAGGATAATTCTGTACCTGTTTGAGCCTATTGTGCTAAATACTGTGTACAAAAACGTTGTAAAATGTTTTTCCTGATAATTATGAATGTATTGTAACACTGGCTGTCTTTGTTCTCAAGTAAGGTTTCTCAAAAGAACAGTCAATGACAATTTTATCGCAAAGTTATTCAGAAACCAATAAGGGTTAATATTTAAAGACACTGGCCAGTACTTCCTTATTTTGGCTACATTTATTAAGGGCCACTGAGGTAGGCATTAAAAGGGACTTATTATGTTTTTCAGTTTTTCTTTTCCACATTGAATTTAGTTTGTGGTTCTTTGTGGCATGGTGTGGAAGCAATCATCTCATCTTGAATGTGAACAAAACAAAGGAGATGATTGTAGATTTCAGGAAAAACGGGGTTAGGTCAAACCCAATTTTCACCATGGGAGAAGAAGTGGAGGTGGTTGAGGGATGTAAATACCTTGGTGTTCATCTGGACAACAAACTGGGCAGGAGACACAACAGTGAAGCCGTCTACAAGAAAGGACAGAGCAGACTGTAATTTTTGAGGAAGCTAAGATCCTTCAAGGTTTGCAACAATATGCTCCATGTCTTCTATAAGTCTGTGTGTTGAGAGCGTCATCTCCTCTGCCATCATCTGTTGGGGCAGCAGCATCAGAGCCAGGGACCAGAAAAGGCTCAACAACCTGATGAAGAAGGCTGGTTCTGTTCAGTGGAGACGATGATGCAAAGAAGGCTTTTGCATAAAATCAAGAAAATTATGGACAATCTTCAACATCCTCTTCATGACATTGTCATTGGAAAAGAGAGACTCTTCAGTCAAAGACTTGGTCAGATTGGTTGTAAAACGGACCGCTACGGGAGATCTTTCCTGCCCACAGCCATCACCATCTATAACAACTCCTGGACCAAATGAATTACATCAACATTTAATTTCCCATCTGAGTTAAATAAACTATTTTTGAATTTGAATCTTGAATTGAATTGTATAAAAAGAACCTGCAATACTTTGTTCCGAACTCCTCGTCTGTTTACCTTTACGTTCCTCCTTTTTACCCGTGTTTTGAGGTTTGTCTGAGAGCAACTCATTTTGGTGCTGTTTCTTTAAATCTAAAGGACTTCACACCCTGCATCCTACCTCCAGGTTGCAGGGCATTCCACCCCCCTTTGGCCAGTTTTGTAGAAAGCAGGGAAACGGTGTTATAAGTTATGTGGGTCAAGATACCCAACAACCGAACATTTTCACTTGTAGCTTCAGCACCCTTAATCTTGGACTACAAAATCACTCTAAGACATGAAAATGGCAGATATGTGAGACAGGTAAAGCTAGAAATCCATGACCTTGTTTAGCAGATCTGCAGCAAATACTGTGACGCAATAGTTCAGAAAACGTAATGGAAAACAGAAAAAACTAAGTGGCTTAAAAAATATGACCCCAAAAGAATATAAAGATATCAACGCAGCACCTGGACAGACTACATTTGTACATTTCTGCACTCCTTGAGACTCCCAAGTACGCAACAATTTGTATTTAATTGCTAAAACAGTGAGTGTTGCATGATACGTTCCCATAAAGAGCCACATCTGGCTCCAGAGCCACAAGTTACACAGCCCTACATTAGAAGATCAGATTTTTTTTTCTGCTGCCAAGCTGGAAGCTGATCAGCCTTATCTGTGAGGTAAACGTGAGAACCGAGGAGACAGAGGGACGAGGACAAAGAGACAGAAAGTGGAAGCTACAGGCTGAATGTAGCCGTGTGTTTAGCAGCGGCAGAAGAAAGGACGCTACATCAACTCCAGCTGAGCCCAAAAGGGTTAATGGATAAGACTACCCAGCAGGCGGCAGGGGTCGAGAGGCCGCTCTCTGCGGGCCTAATTGGACCAGAGTTTTCTCCAACCTCTCTGTGGAGAAATACATACACATGTATGGAGTCACTCCGACAGGACTCCTCCATCAAAAGCTCTGATCAAGAAGGACTCTGTTGTGTCCTGCAACAGGCAGGGAAATCAGTCAGCGGCCTTCGCCGTACATCCACCGCGATACCACCTACGGTGACAGCTTGGTGGCTTTTGAGCTTCACTTATCCTATTTGTCAGCTCTCTGCTATTCATTAACATTTCCCTTTTTCAATAAAAGGTTTTTCTTTTCTTGAGGATGTTATACAGAGAGACGTGAAAAGGTGTTTGCTTTCTTACTGATTTTTTTCTTTTTTGTCTTTTTTTCTGTCATTTTTGAGATGATCAGATAAATTTACGCACAGAAAGAAATCTTTATTTGTCATTGCAATTGCACTTTCCAAAAATAATTTGTCTTCTGCATTCAAACCATTACTTAGGGAGAGTGGGCAGCAATCTGGGGCTAAGGGTCTTGCTCAGAGACCCGTAGCAGCAGTCTGCAGCGTTCAAACCAGGGACTCGGAGCCTTCTCAGAACGCCAGCGCAACACTCTGCCCACTAGGCCACCTCTACTGATATGGATGGTGTAGTAAATGCAAAAAAAGCAGCTTTTCAAATGATGGCTTCATTTATTTAGGATGAAACACCTTTTGAAAAACAACTTGGTCCTATATGTGAATAGTAATTCCTTCCTGACGCTGATAATTGGTTGTGCCTCCCTGGGCAGAAATGACTGCTATCAAGCATTTATCATAACCAATTAGTCTTTTTAATCTCTAACTGTAGTCCACTCTTCTTTATAGAATAACTTTATTTCAGTCACAATTTCAGTCTTTTCAGTATCACACTGTTGAAGGTCATGCAACAGCATCTCAATGGGCTTTCTGTCCAGAATTTTGACAAAGCCGTTCCAAAACATTCATTCAGTCTGTTTTTTGTTGTTGTTGTTGTTTTTTTTGTTTTTTTAGCTATTCTGAGTTGGACCAGCTGGTGTGTTTTGGATCTTTGTTTTGCTGCATGACCCAAGTGCGCTTCAGTTTAAGGTCACACACTGATGGCCTTGGGATTTTCTGAAAGAGAGCACAACTCTTTGGTCTGTCAATGGATGTCTTGCAACCCCAGATCACCACACTACCATCACCATGCTTGACAGTTACACCACAATGCTGTTAGTTTGACCCCAGACGTACCTGGACAAACCTCCCCCCTTTTTTTCATCAGCCTACAGAATATTTTCCTAATGTCTTTGGGATCATCAACATGTTTTTGGTAAGTGAGATGTGCCTCTGTTTTCTGTTATGATCAACAGGGACTTTTTCCCAGAACCTCCATATAAGAATCTTTTTTTTTTTTTTTTTTACAGAATCTTCCATCTTGTTGAATCATTAACTTTGAAATTAACCGAGGCAGGGAAGGCCTGTTGGCTGCACAGTGGTATATCTGGTAGCACTGGTGTCTGCCTTGCATCAAGAAGTTCCTGGGCTGGGTTCAAATCCCAATCTGAGGTCTTTCTGCATGGAGTTTTCATGTTTTCCCTGTGCATGTGTGGCTTGACCTCTCCAAGGTGTACCCTACTCCTCACCCAATGATCACTGGAGATAGGCATCAACCCTGCAAAAATAAGCAGATATAGACAATGGATGGATGTTCATTCATTTGACCAGGAATCACGTTTGTTTGCTTCTGTAATGTTTTTGCTTCTTTACATATAACTGTGATGACTAATGAGATATTTTTTTAAATCTATAGATGTTTTTTTCCAATATAATCTTTCATTTTGGATTCAAAGTGTCCGCATTTTAACTCCGAGTATAATTTTTCTTTAAATAATATGTTAATCACATTCCTTTCTATAAAGCTGGCAATTAGTGTTAACCAATTAAGGAAAAAACTATTAATTGCTAAGGAACTGATTGCTATTAGTGTGATTTCTAAAGGGTTTTAAGACTGATTGATATAACTTCAGTCCAATTTACCAGGGTAATTAAGCTACACAACTATTAGTGACTTTAAAAGTAATGTAAATATTACCCTCACTGATTATTCATTGAAATCTTTACATTTTCTTTCTAGTTCTTTTTGCAATCTTGTTGGACCCGATTTATTTCTGTAACATGAACACATGGATTTTAGGTAGCAAACAGAATAAAGAAGCACTAAACTTATGATCAGGGTTTTATGCTTTGGGGGAGATCTGCCTGAGTCTGTTCTCAGATGCCCATTTGCATCTGAGGCTGAAGCAAACTGTAAGAGTCCCGGGTTCACAGGAGTCCTGATGGATTGTTGTTGTCATGCTGATGCCTTTACTGGCCTGATGCTGGACAGGTTAATGATTTATGGGGAATAGTGGGATACCCGGAAAAAAAAAACTGAAATAAAAAAAAAAAAAAAACGGGTTAATGTTCACCTTGTGGCTGGACCTCCTCTCTGGGTGGTGGTGGGGACTGCCCACATTCAGCTCAGACTAACCGTCGAGTTGGAGCTGACGGACGGACCGATTCGACCGGCCTCCAGCTAAACCCGGCACTCACGGCAGGGAGGGAGGCCTCAGAGGAGGAGAAAAAGGGAGACTGATGAGCCCAATCGTGTCTTTTAATTGCTTGTCAAAAGAAGAAAAAAATGAAAGAAAAGAAAAACACTAAGCAGTTGTAGTGAGCTCCCAGACTGCAAAATGTGCCCTTCTTGTTTGTTGTCTCCTTACGCGTTCAGGTCTTGTTTTGGGTGTATGAGCAGGAACAGGTAGTTTCTTTATAGTTAATTTTGGCAGGGCCTAGAGCTGACTTAAATTCAGCTTATGCATTTCAGTTTCCACATTCATATAGATGAACAGTTTTTAGACAAACACACAACGTAATATGTAGAAACAGACACTGGTGAGCCTTCCTGGTTCTGTCGTTCGTGTGGCACTGGTTTCCAGGAAAGATCACCTGTTTCATTTCTGCACATCAACGTATTGCTGAGAGCGTCTTAAATGATCAGGGAACAAAGATGGGCGTGAGCTCTCTGAAATGTGACAATAATCTCCTTTGTTTTATAGAAAGAGCTGTATGAGTCACCTCTTTCTCTTTTCTGGGCGTCTCCTTTATCACGTTGATAAGACCAAACAGGAGACGTGTTGCAGTGTCTTGCAAACGCATTCAAATCTCTTGAACTTAAAACGTGTTTTATTGAGTTGCTATGTACCCAGCCCCAAGACAAAACAATTAAAATCTTCAAAAGGGTGGATTTGTATCCAGCATCATTTGCTCTAATACACCTAAATTTAACATCCAATTCCATTGCTATGCTGATGACACCCAGCTCTACCTCTCCACACAACCATCGTCCTCTCTTCCCCCCACCTCCCTCACAAATTGCATCTGTGAAATAAAAGCCTGGTTCACCAAAAACTTCCTTCAATTAAACAGTAGTAAAACTGAGGTTCTCCTCATCGGCACCAAATCAACTCTTTCCAAAACTGACAGTTTCCCACTTGTTATTGACAGTTCCTCCATCTCCCCCTCCCCCCAGGTTAAGAGTCTGGGTGTCATCCTCGATAGCACCCTATCTTTTCAATCCCATATCAATAACATTACCCGGTCTGCCTACTTTCACTTAAGAAACATCAACCGCCTCCGTCCCTCCCTTACCCCACACACTGCTGCCATACTTGTGCACAGCCTTGTCACCTCCCGACTGGATTACTGCAACTCTCTCCTCTTCGGCCTTCCTCAGAAATCACTCCATAAACTACAACTGGTCCAGAACTCAGCTGCTCGCATCATAACAAGAACTCCCTCTATCCACCACATCACCCCGGTCCTCCAACAGCTTCACTGGCTCCCCGTGCAGTTCCGCATTCAATATAAAATTCTCATGGTGACATTCAAGGCCCTTCACCACCTAGCCCCCCCTTATCTGTCAGGCCTCCTGCACATTCCCACCCCCTCCTGTGCTCTTAGATCCTCATCTGCTTTACACCTGTCTGTCCCTTCCGCCCGTCTCACCACCATGGGGAGCAGAGCATTCAGCCGCTCTGCCCCCCACCTCTGGAACTCTCTACCACCCCTACTTAGAAACACGGACTCACTTCAAAATTTTAAATCACAACTCAAAACTCATCTGTTTAAGACCGCCTATTCTCTTTAATTATCAATTTCCCTGTCCCAGCCTCGGTATTTATTTATTTTTTATTTATTTTTTAAATGTTTTTTGTTTTGATTCTGTTCCTGACATTCTGTTTTTTACCCTTCTGTACGGCGACCTTGAGTGTCTAGAAAGGCGCCTTTTAAATAAAATGTATTATTATTATTATTATTACCTAAATGAAATCCAATGCAAAGAATTCCCTTCAGAAGACACAAAATTATCAAGAATGAAGAATCTTTTATTGTCACCGTGTTTTACCACGGTAAAATTACCTTCGAGGCTGACGCCGGCTTGGGATGTACACAAATAACATGACACACATACACATCAAACTTAGTATGTACAGTTTTTGTTAAATAATATAACTTAATTTCATTGTAAAAATAGCTATTTCTTAAAGGCCTCAGAAGTTTGTCAGAGATTATTAGTGAACAAACAGCATCATAAAGACCGAAGGACCCAGCAGACAGGTCAGGGGTTGTAGAGAGGTTTAAATCAGAGATTTGCATTTTTCCCACTATGCCAAAGAAGCTGGACAGATTTAGTATGAAGACGGATGTACAGTAGCTAAATGCAGAATAATCCTAAAGAAAACATGTTAGAAGCTGAAAAAGACTTGAGAGAGCTTCTACAGTGGCACTAAACATCCAGCCAGAGCTGCCCTGGAATGACTGAGATCTAACCATATTTATATGTCAGAATGACCCTGTAAAAGTCCAGTACTAACTTTAATTTTGAACCACTGGCAACATCTCAAAATGTTCACAGATGCTCCACATCAGATTGCTGGTGGATTACATGTAGAGATGCGTAGACCTGGTCAGGTTGCTTTTGGTAGTTCCTGTTTCATCCCCTGAGGCAGAGAGACGTTTTACCCTCCGCAGGCTCAAAACTTGAATCTGGTCAACAATTACTCAAAACAGACTTAACCATGCTAAATTGAGACTTTGATGCAATCAAGTGGGTTCCCTTATATAGGAAAGTCTTTTGACCAATCTGTATAATCTGACCCAATCTGTATAATCTGATTGAATTTGACTTTGGAAAGTGCCTTGAGATGACATGTTTCATGAATTGGCGCTATATAAATACAATTTAATTGAATTTAATTGAATTGAACAATGTTGCTGTGTGTCACGTCCATCGGAATAAACGTAACTTAATGAACGAAGCGTCAATTCACAAGCAGTAGTGGCTGCAATTAACAGGAATGCAGGGCTTTAAAATGCAGCAGCACACTGAGTTCTAAGTGAGGCGCTAAGCTTGTCTATTAGATGTGGAGGTATCACTTTTATTTATTTTTGTTGGCAAAACTGCTGCACTGAACCACCTGAAGTTGTTATAAAAGAACCAAGTTTGTTTATTATAAATTTTTTCATTGGCCAATTTGCTGCGTCTCAAATTGAGAAGGTCTATTTTACTAGTTGTTTCATGCTGAAGGTTTTTAGCAAGAGTGATAACACTAAGGAGGAGTATCCTCATATAATGTTACAACATAGCAGTTTTGTGTTTCAATTTGAAATTAAAAACTTAATCATTTGTTTTTGCCATTATTTGTGGGTTTTTTTCATATCACAAAGTTATGTAAAGGACCAGTTCCGTTGGCAGTCAACCTATGTTAATGCATTTTTTTTACCGATCTCGAATGGATTTCGACTAATTGAACACATTAAACTTTGCACCTGTGTGTGCTACTAAATTGTCTTTGTGCTACTGAAATATTTAGCTCGCTATTACCAGAGCTGCAGCCTGATAAAGTAAGCCACAGTCCTGAAATGACATAATCATTATGTGTGATTAAAGACTCGAGGCTTTTTGTTCAAGAGGAAGAGGGAGAAGTGTTTTTTTTTCTGCTTGGTTTGCCCACGTCTTAAGCTCATAAAACATACATACATGTATTATACATGTACTGTATATACATATAGGTGTGCACTACACTGCTGTTCCATGATGCATATTTCTGCTTGCACCATTTACAGATCTTTCAGGTTTCCAATATGTGTCTGCCCTAGTGATAAACTCATTCCTACGGAGCTGGATCAGACTGAGCTCGAGCACAAAACACCGGCAGCTCTAATCGCAGCAACGATACGGTTGTACAGTTTATTGGCTGATCGCTGAAAAACCTTCCAGGTTTTTCATTGTAAAAGTTTGAAAAACATGCATCTCTTTCCTTGACTTATGCAGTCTTTGGTCTATCGCAATAAAATACGTTGAAGTTTGTGCCTGTAATGTGACAAAATGAGATAAACTTAAAAGGGTGTGAAAATTTTTACAAAGCACTGTATGCAACACATTTTTCCTTGTTATGTATGAATTCAATTTTATTCAAGTTGCAAATTTCATACATCGATGCCTGACATACATTTGATTCTAGGATAAATTTCATGGATAGAATCACGTTATTAAGTATATTAGCTTTATTTCTCATTGCAACATACATTCAAATTAAATTTTCCCTCTAGATCGATTCCATCCCTTGGCGAGCAGTGAGCTGCCACTGTGTGGCGCCCTAGAAACATTTTCCAACTTATTACATAAGTCTAAAACTAAAAGCTTGCTTAGGTTCATTCTATTTAATTGTCACAATTAAGTCCAAATATCTTCCTCTGTGATGCATATGGACTCTAAATAGTTGGTGCCAAGGCGGAGGAAAGTCTAAGGGCAGATGATGTGATGGATTAAGCTGTAAATCCTTCACAGCAACAAGACCCACTAAGACAAAGCCAGAGAGGCTGCTCCTCGTTGCTCCACCTTGTCATCAGTGTGACAATGAAACTCAATCACTTCATCATGACTCACAAAGCCCCAAATACTTCAAGCTGCAGGGCTGTGGGAGCCACAAGCAGATAGATGCAAATGCCGAGCTGAAATAAAGAAAGTTATAATAATTTAAGCGAGATCTGCTCATATACAAGTGAGGAAAAAGGATTTTACTGCAATGTCTGACAAGAAAACATGATGAAATGAATCATAAAAATAAGACTGCTTACACCTCTCTTGCTGTAGGATTTTTTTTATTATTATTTTTAAATAACCGGCTCCCAAAGAGTCCACCATCTGGGTAAACTGGCCGACTGTGGGCGCTGTAAAAGTCTCGCGCTTGGATACGAAGACTGGTCTGCAGAACCGTAGGCCTGCATGAACCGACTGCAACACGTTTTTTTTTTTTTTCCCTGCAGGAATTTGTTCACAGGATAAAAGGATAAATTATTTACAGCCACACACACAAAAGGTGCACCTGTAAGCAAAAGAAACTGCTGTGTTTTTGTTTTTGACTGGCTCTGAGTTGGACACCTTTTTTACTTTCAGAGCTTCCTCATTCCTTTTGATTCGACAAAGTTACGGAAAACCTCTGAATTTTTTGGCCATATTGCTAGTGTTCTACAATTTGTGCAGGTTTGTTATCTGTACCTCCATGATGCATATCCTCCTTTCCACCACATCCCAAAGTCGCTCTGTTGGATGGAGATCCTGTGCCTGTGGAGGCCAAAAACTACTGAAGTTTGTGTTATGTTGACTATTTATTGGAACACGGTTTATTGGCAATACACATTTTACTGTTGCAAAATTTGATAAATTAACTGTAAATTATGCCACATTTGTTAGGAAAATACATTTGTAAACTGAACACTAGAGTTGAGTAAGTGAAAACCTTGCCCAATGCTCTCTGCCATTGCAAAAAAAGCTAAGGTCTGCTATTGACTCATGTTTTTTGTCTTATATTGGATGATTTCAGTTTGAAGAAATTTGATATAAGGAGGCCAGGACTCCAGGAAGCCCGATCCATCTTCTCCACTACCAAATCCTGCAGGCTTATCACAGACTACCTCTACTAACATCTTGGAGGATAGAGTTTAGTACCCAGAAGTGAAAATCCTTTATGGACTTCGCACTAGTTGTAGAATCTCACAAGTATATCACTATGCATCAAGATTGCCTTCAATACTAGCACTGCCTCTGCCTCACACTGTTTTGAAATGATCAGAGATTATTTTTTATTTCTCTTGGGTATTGCCCATGCTCATGATTGCTGCTCAACCCACAAATGCATTGTTCTTATAAATGTAGTAATTTTTAACAGAAAAGCAACAGGCCTTCTAAATGAATGATATTTATTGCTAAACTCGTTATTTCAACAAAAACATAAAAAAATCAGCGAGACAAATAAAAAATAGAGATCTTCACATAAGTAGATGAGAGGCGATAACTCATGACCAAACCAGCAAAGACAGATAAACACTGACATCTGCTGGTGACACTATGTACTGCAAATACTGCTGACGGTGAATCCAGTCAATTTCTTTCTTTGTTTCTTTCCTTGTTTGTTTGTTTGTTTGTTTGTGTCTTTCTTTCTTTCTTTCGTTTTGTTTTTTTTTTTAAATCTTTTTTTCTTTAGTAACTAGAGCATCCAGTCTAGTATTCATTGCAGTGGGATTTTCATTCTGTCTCCTCCTGTCTTTTGTGGTGAAACATAGCTAACCTAATAGCAAAGCTCTCAGTTTGCTGTTTTCTCTATGTTCCCACCCACACGTTTTGTCCTGAGATATGAATCATAATTTTAACAACTACATTCTTGATAAAAATTACTTTTCTCCACAGGTAGTCACGGGGCTCCGTCATCTGAGGGGAGCTCAGAGTAGAGCCACTGCTCCTCTGCTTTGAAAGCAGTCAGTCAAGGGTTGTCTGGCATTTGATCGGGATGCTTCATGGACACCTCAATTTGATGTTTGTCAAGAAACAAATCTTGGGCTGAAGACTCTGGGGCATAACCAGGATCCCCTTGAGGGACAACATAAATCCACTCTGGCCTGGGGATTTCTTTGCACCCCAACAATTACCCGGAGAGTGTAACTGAGAACAAGAACTTCTGGGTTTGCCTCCTGGACCTGATAACCTGCTATATTGTTATTTGCTGGTGTGGGCTGGGGCTTTGAGATTTTCAGATGTTACCTTTTTTGGTTTACGTTATTTTAATGACATAGCTGGGGAAGTATATTGTTGAAATTTTATTCTGACGGAGAGGAGTGGAATATTTTAAAACTACCAAACAGACTGTTAGTGGATGTTTTCATGCACACGTATGGTGACAATAAACTGATTGCATAAATGAGAACATGCTTAATTGGCCCAGGCAAAACTCAGTTCCCATCAAAAGTTGAAAAGCTTTTGCAGCGTAATCTTAGAATTTATATGTAAGCTTTACTTTGAAAAGTAATTCAAGCCAATTGTCGTTTTGATTCCGCACAGAATATTTTCAGTCATCGTTTTAATGGGAGCTACATTGCGGCACATTTGTTAGCACTGTTGCTGTGTAGCAAGAAGGTTATGGATTTTAATTCCAGAATTGACTTTTTTATATAGATTATAATATTCTCTGAGGAGAATTTTATAATCTGTAATATATTCTTTCCAGGAATGGGCTCTCTCCAGGTACTTCGTCTTCCTCCCATGTCAATTTGTCGTCCTGTTGGACAACATACAAAACATACCAAAGGGAAGACAGTGGATGGATTTTATTTTTATTTTTTTATTTATTAATCTATTTATTTTTAATAGTGTCCTGTCCAGCAATATGGCAATAAAATTTGTTGTCTTAATGCCAAAAAGAGCCCAACAGATTTTACTTTCACAAGTGGAGCATTACTGCTTTCGCCATAGTGCTCCGCTTGATTTATATATGCAAGAAGCTTTATTAGAATTTATGCAGGGAATATTTCATATCATATGGACACTAAAACAAGCAGGTAGAAGAGAAAAAAAGGAGAAAAGGTGAAAGAGGACAAAAAAGGTAGAGAACGATACAACTTCCTCAATCTGCTTCTCCACCTGCAAAGAGAGATGTAAAAAGAACAGCACAACCAGCCGATAAAGTATTAAAGATACAATCAACCAAAGCCTTGATATGATAACTGAAGAATATACAGTGTTAGTCAATACAATATGTATAAAGTGACAGGAGAAGATAATAATAGGAGTTTTCTGTACGGAAGTGAGTCTGTAAGTACCTGAATCCAAGCACATGTAGGTGTTTGTGAGAGTGTGCTTGTGTATGAAAGGTTTATCCGTGAGAAAAATGCTCAATAGCAGTTGTAAGGAGGATGGATTTTAATACAAATTCTTTGGAAAAACACAAATAGCCTCACCCAACCCCACATCTAACAAATTATTTCAGGATGTTTTCTGCTTTTTTAGTATTCTTCTTCTTCTTCTTCTTTAATTTTATTGGCGGTTGACAAAAGTTTTAAAAAAAACAACAACCTATATCCTATTTTACAACCTACTCTGTTTCAAAAACTCAAATATGACCTGGTATCCTCTGCTTCCTTATTCCTTTTGCAATAAATCAACAATATCAAGTTCAATTTTCATGTTACTAAGTTTACTTGTCAACCTCTTTCTCTGAATCCAATATTTATTACAATTCAAAATGACATGTTCCACAGTCTCATCTTCCCCACGTTCACATTTCCCTGTCTGATGCTTACCTATCAAAAATAATGATCTATTCAATCCAGTGTGTCCCATTCTAAGCCGTGAAATAATTATCTCTTCTCTCCTGTTCCTTTCTGTTATTCTCATTTGTCCAATTCTCTTTTGTATTTTATAAAGCCACATTCCTTTCTTTTCTTCATTCCATAACTTTTGCCACTTATCTTTGGCTTTTTGTTTAATTATACCCTTTATTCTATTATTCTGAACCCAAACAAAAATGTTGTTAGTATTCTTCTGCGTGCATACGCTTATTTTCATGCTATGAAACTGGTGCAGAACTGATCAGGATCCATTCACCTGGCCTAGCCTGTCAGCCTAAGCATTGGGTTTATTTCCTCCTCTTTGTTCGTCCAGCTGTGCCTGTCAGACAGTGCCCAGGGCACCAGCCAGTTCCGCCTTCGTCAGCGCTGACGTCATTCCCTCAGTAGTGACTGCTGTTATCAAGATGGCGCTGCGGCCAGGATCTGGGGGAGGCAGCAGGTATTTTAGCCTTTTGGAAACAGAACCCTACGAACGGGGGAAATGCTATCTTTGTAAAAACACGCTCTGCTGCGTGTCGCTAAACTTTATGTGTCGCGGCCCGTGGACGTGTCTGCGGGGGCGGCGGCGTTTTTTGTTGTCGAGGCAGTGGGGTGAGATGAGATGGCTGGTTGTCAGGTGTCACAGCTAGCGTTAGCCTTCTGCCTCTTGTCTGGCTGTAGTCAAGAGATGAACAAAACAACACCCCAGTTTTAGATGTATGTATATAAATATATATATTTTACAGATTTAATCATGTCTGTATGGGTTATCAGCCCTGACGTTGTAGGATCCGGGCATATGACGCCATGTTTGTAGGAGATATCCACATTAATCCCTTGTAGCCTCTAGCTTCCCACAGGTATGTTGACAGGCCTGTTTGCACATATTGTCACTTTTTATGACGCCTTCCATTGAAACTATTGGAGTATTTTCGACGAGGCAGCGTATAACGTTTCTATTCCGGCCTCTCATAAAACCGGGGTAATTACTTTAATTTATATGCCACAGCTTCCCACATAAATCTCCTGTACAGCGGCTACGGGATAACAAGGAAACCCTAAAAGTCTGTTTAAAACTGGTGTTAGGATGTTCTGTGGCGGGGGATGAATAAGGGCCACTCTTATGATTTATTCATAAGAAGCAGCTTGAATAATAAATGTGCTCTGGCTACGAGCATCTCAACTAGCCAGGTGACACCGATCCAAGCTGTGAAACCAAAGACTTCAACACTGGAAGTGGTCAGAAAGGAGCCAAATCTCCACTATAATAATGTGGTTAACGCCGATGAATATGTATTGAATTAGGCAAGTAATGTGTTTTCTCTTCAGTAAAGAGCGGGCAACGTCCCTTTGAGTCACCTTACAACAAAAATAAAAGTCTTAATCACCTCCAAAAGCACCTAAGCGGTTCACTTTAACGACCGATCAGGTAATCTCAGGTGGAACGGCAAACGGCATCCTCCTCCTTTCCAGTCTGAGATCTTTGCAATGCTTGGACCGGCTCGTAGCAAATCCAACCAAGAGCTTTCATTTGAGAAGGTGTACTGGAAAACATCTGGCCTTTCTGCTGCAGCTTTTCATCAATCATTTGCTACAAGGTGACACCACGCAGATGTATGAGACAGCCTTGGTGTAAAACAGGGATTTGCCACTGTTCAGTCGGATGGCGTTAAGACAAAACAACAATGATCTCAGTCTAACCTCGCCTACAAGCCGAATTCCTGCGGCGTTTGCGCACTCACAAACACACGGGAATACATTTTGTACTGCTTCACACTGCAAAAACGGCTCTAAAAATAAGTAAAATGTTCCTAAAGTTAGTGTATCTATCCTTGATTTGAGCAGGTAAATAAGATTATCTGCCAATGGAATGAGTATTTTGACCCTTAAAATAAGATAATTAGACATCCTGCACTTGAAATAAGATGATTGAGATGAATTGTTCTTATTTTAAGTGCAAATCAAGGACAAATACATACATTTTAAGAACATTTTACTTATTTCTAGTTCTGTTTTTGCAGTGTAGACGTCTGTGAACGAACCAAAGACGCACTGCGTGTACCGGTGTGACGAAAGCGAGAGCTGCTGAGTCCATAGTTGAACAAACATAAACAAGCTGTAGCTGCTGCTATCACATCTGTAGGAATCCACAATTTCTTCTTCGAAAGAAGGAACAGCGAGAAGCGTCTTGACTAGCTCACCGTCTTGCCATAGCAGCTGCTGCTTACGTTTTTAATTTGACACCGTGATTGGCTAAAACCAGCCATTGCTAGCTGTCGCTTCACCCAATCAGCTCGGAGAGTTCTGCTGAAGGTCCCTCCTTTCCCCCCAAACGGATTTAATAAGAGCACTCCCTGATGGATAATGTGCAGAAGGGAGAGTGCTACACATGATCAGTCCGGCTGGCCAGGTTAAAACTCACTTGGGCCCAAACAATAAATCACAAATGTGTCGTTGTTGCAATATGTGCTCTGGGGTTGCACGATAATAGGAAAAGTAGCAGTATGCAATAATTTCATTAAATGTCGCAATAACGATGATATAGCTTGCAATAAATGAAGAAAAGAAAACGTTCTGCTTGAGAGTCATAGCAAATATCGACCCGAGATAGTGAGTAGTATATTCAGCTCCTAAAAAACCCAAAAACATCCATCATTTGCACCTCAAACAGAAGGTTTTACTGAAAAGGTTGCCTCTGTGCGACTTGTGATGTGTTGGCAGTGAAACAACTTGGCAGTAGTTTCTTATCAACGTTACCACCTCTTTACCTGTATCAAACTTTTTTATTATTATTATTGCATATTAAACAAACAAATGTCACCAGAAGTATTAATTGAATTTGTTTGGAAGACCATACAAATGTTCCGCTAAAAATAATGAAGAAACTACAATGAAGCCGTTTGATTGCAAAACAGCAGCTGTAGACCGACGCTACTTCGTCAACATGTACTCGTCAACAAATAGTACTGAACTGAAGCCTTTCTCTGCCTTTTAGATTAAATATGGTAGATATAATTATATTTTCATGAGTCTTTTTACTCCTAAAGAGGTCTACAGTAGAAACACCACATTGTTGAGTAAAAGTTTGTTCTTTTTTCAGCAGCCTGATAAACCACCCACTCTTGGGGTTATCGTGCTTTGCTGTAGTCTGTCCAGCCTTCCTGTTATCTGCTAAAATGTCTTGCTCTCTCCTGCTCTCTTGCACCCTGAATGAACCCCCAATCATCTCCTAGAGAGAAGAAGATGCGCTTGCCCTTTAAAATAGCTTCTTATACCTATGTGTTTCCTCTGATTTAATCCTAAACTGCCGAGAATGGCATGTTTCATCTTGTTTTTAAGCATCGTAGTTAAATTTAGATGAAAGGGTTCACGCTATCAAGGTACACGCCTGTCTTTACTTGCAGACTTTTCGTCGTTTTTGCGATTGCATTTGTATGTGCAAGACGTAGCTTGTGTTTGTTGGACAACAAGTGGCTCTCATTCTAAAGCATTTATTTATTAGGAATCGTTGACTAAAGCCGAGGCAAAAGGTTTTTGATTGTTTCAGCCTATGTTAGCCCCGTCTTCCTTTCATCACATGGGTACGATGGTGGCTGGAGAATGAAACAACCTCTGTTATTTTTTTCTTCCCAAGACACGGAGCTGCTCAGTGTCCACAGCTGCTGGAGCTGCTTATCCCCTGCCACGTTAATCTGCGCAGCCGTGACCTTTTATCTGCCGCAGGCCGGCGGCCGGCGGGGCTGTTGTGCTCTTATAAAAAGCTTCTTCCAGCTGCAAAGCTTACAGGGAGCAGACGCCTGACTCTGCGGAAAAAACAAAACAAACTCAGAGGTTTTCCGAGTCAGGCCGCCTGCTTTTAGGTCACCTTTTACAGCTATTCTCATGCTTTCTTTTTACTTTTAATCTGTATTTAACACGTGTGTGATTTAGTTCCAATGAAAGGCGAAGTAAGCGTTAGGGCTGGGTGATAAATCGATTTAATCGATTAATTCGAATTTACAATTCTTTAAGATTTCATTTTTGGAAAATCTGGATTTTATTTTGCAAATACACTCATTGGGTTTCCATGAAGAGAACAGCATGCGATGCTGAATATATGTTTAGGCAAAATAACTGTCAAAATATTGTTAAGTGGAAACTTTTTTTTACCATAATACGAGGTACTTCATTTACTTATTTACTTTTTTTTTTTTACTTAGTTTGAAGTTCACAAGTGCAGTGAAGCCTGTTCTTAGCTCAATGTGTAATACCACTAGCAGCAAATGTTTTGTTATATTTTCATTGTTTATAATGGCACGGCTACCATCATGTTTTACAAACATATTTCACAGCTAGTTTTTAGTTGCACTTTGAATTCAGGTCAACTCCCTGACGAAATACTTGACATAAAAAGCAAGGTTTTAAAATAATTTC
The DNA here is from genome assembly GCF_011125445.2 of Fundulus heteroclitus. Taxonomy (NCBI): domain Eukaryota; kingdom Metazoa; phylum Chordata; class Actinopteri; order Cyprinodontiformes; family Fundulidae; genus Fundulus; species Fundulus heteroclitus. The sequence goes on from NC_046378.1 coordinate 28,910,892, forward strand.
TTTAATTTCTTTTTATGAAACAAAAAAGGAGGAAAAAATCGATTAATCGGATTTGGTATGATAAAATCGGAGATTTATTTTTTAATCCATATCGCCCAGCCCTAGTAAGCGCACCGTTCAAACGTAGATGGAGGTTTGGTTGAAGCAGGGAGCCTCCTGGTTCTCTCTCTTCATTTTCCTTCCTGGCTTGTTGCGTTCAGCTTGTACAACTGAGTGGGAATAAGTTCTTCGACAAATAGCCGAAGGCTTGTTTAGTTTGGCTCCGGCAAAGTGGGACGCTTAGCCGACTTGGAGCGATTTCCGCTGATTATTTCTTGAAGGGTTTGTTTGTCAGCCCAAAAAAAAACAAACCCCGCCAGCGCCCAGACTCCAAGAGGCCCGGGGACACGAGGAGACAGCCAGGCTGCAGAGATCCCCCATCGCGCTTGTTCCCCCTGCTCTGTATTTTCTGGTGAAGCCGTTTACAGTTTAAAAGGCTTTAAATGTGAAAACTCTCACCCCGGGCCTGCTGTTGGAGAATTCATTATGTGCGGTTTTGGGTTTGTGCGGCGAGATCCGACCAGGTGCATTTTTCTGATCAGGTTTCACTCAGTAAAGCACCAGCAGGGAGCTACAGATGCTCATTGGCGTTCGAGTCGGCTGTGGCCGGCCTCGCTCTGTCGTTAGAAGGCAAGATGAAATCCATAACTAGCGAGAAGAACTATTTCTCGTTGTGAAAGTTGTATCGATCAAAACGAATCAAGGTGTTTCCTTGATTTCTTTCTTGTGTCTAAGAAGACGTTAAGCAGGTTTGCTCGAATTTAAGCGGACACATGTCTTCTAGTCTCTAGACGCGTTGCTTTTTACAGTTTTTCTCAATTGTTTACACACAAATTCTGCTACTTGAGACACAAATACCACAACATGTAACTCATTCACCAAACCACTGGACCGATTCTGCTGCACTACAAGCACAATTCCTGCTTTTGCACTCAAATTGCAGTTCTAAAACACAGTTGTTTTTTTTCAAAACACTACACACAAATTCTCAGCTTTTGGCACAAGTTTCATGCAGAAAATATCTTGTTTTCACGAGGAACACGCAGCCATTCAAATATGCACACTGACTCATCACAAGGACAAACACCCGTCACACAGTTTTCCAATTAGAAATCAGAGCTTTAGCATAAAAGGGCAACAGGTGTAGCTGCTGATGCTTTTCATGGCTGGAGTCACCATGCAGGGGATATTTCCCCCACATCTTGGCCTGGGAAAACATTGCTTGTGATGTGGATGAGATGCTGTGGCCAGACCACAACAGAAGAGAGGATGCAGCATAGTATTTTCTTTCTTTTTTTTTTTTTTACTCTGTGTACAGTAAATTCTTCTGTTTTGTATGTGCAACTTTGTGTTGGATGGGAATGGGATGTACACTGGTGTACATTATTTTGTGGGACAAATAAAATATATTTTACAACACACTTATGTATGTACTGTCTGTAGTAAGTATAACACTGAACAAAAAAAGGCATTATAATGAATGGAGAAGTGTTTTCTAGTCATCATATTGTTTTGCATTGAGCACATCAGTGTTCAACTGGTTCTTATGAATGTCTATTCATATGATGGTTGGTGTGTGTCATTTGAAAACAAAATACCACTTTGAGTAGAAATGACATTGTTTTGAATGTAAAATTTAAGCTAATTCTGCAGGAGAATTAAGGGGTTTTGCCCATTGTCTGTGTGTGTTTTTTCGATTTGTGTGTAGAGTTCTGAGAATATGAGGCATTCTTTCAGAAAATGTGTGTAAGCAATCGAAAAAAAACTGTAAAGTGGTTGGCAGAGATGGACGCCATCATTTAATGCAGTTTGTTTTGCCACTTTAACCCTTTAAAACCTGATACCGGTAATTGTGCAGAAACTTAGAATTTTTAAAAAAGAAAATATTTTTTGGTTGCTTTTAAAAAAAAATAACAACCCCGTAAGGCTTTCCAATTTTCTTTGTATCGTAACGGAGACGTTAGAACAAAAAAAATAATTTTCCTCATGTTTTTTGCATTTGTTTATAGAGTTGTGTAAAATATATTCATTTTTATGTTCAGAAAAATACTGATTTTGTTGAAGAGGTAGAAGTCTCAGGAATATTTGTATCAAAAATGATACATTTGGAGTTACTGGGTTAAGATCTAAGCCTTTAAACTAGTCTAAGCCATTTAAGATTATTCTGAAGCTGTCCTATTTAATGATGTAGACAATTTAATACAAATCCTGCTATAATGTTCTGATAATCACCTAGAACTTGCATGGCCTGTTTCTAAACTAGTATCTGACTCTACAATTACAGCTCCAGACTTTAATTAAGTTAAGGAGCTGCTGTATTTGATGGAGCGCTAAGCTAACACTAGCATATTTCCTCTCTGTTTTGATATGAGTCATTAGCAGCAAGTCTTGTGGCATATTTCAGCGTGATTCTAGTTTCATCATCTCCGTGCTTTGCTTTGAATGGCGTCTCTGATTCTTGTCTCCCCTGTAATATAGTTTTTTTTCTTCTTCTGCCATTTAAATAAAAGCAGGCGGTGATTTTGAAGAACCAACTATGTTTAACGTGGCTGTACAAGTTGTTGGGAGTAGTGTAGCTTGCTTCAAAACGACTTAGCTATGGACTCTGATACCAATAATTACCTAAACACAATGTATGTAGAAAGCTTAGTCACAATGCTTCTGTACCCAAATTATTGAATTGTTTTTTTTTCCTTCTTTATTTCTCTAGCTTTATGTATCCTGTCAGTGGGGGCCTGGGACCGCCACAAGGTAAGTCATTCAAAAGCTTTTTTATCATTATTTTGGAATTATTTTATTTGAATTCTTATGCTATTATTATTATTATTATTATTATTATTATTATTATTATTATTATTATTATTATTTATTGCTTCATGGCAAAAAAATACAAAAACAGTCCCTTTCTGTCTTACTTTTCCCATGAGCAAAAAGGATCAGAAAGAAGATAAAATCTTATTTTGTCTGCCCCTAGTCAATAACGAAATAACTTTACTAAGCAGCTACAGCCATCATCATTATTATTTTTATTATTAATATAAATAATAAATAAGTCATTCTTTAGCCACATATTTCTACAAGATACATGAAGTCTAGTCTGATATTTTTCACTGTCCTCTCACAGCTGCAGTTATGCCCATCGCTTTTGCTCCTTTTTCTTCCACACTTCAATGGTTTAGGGCCATTGAAAAAAATAAAAGTCTATTCAATTCTGACTTTAATATCAGAATTTTGACTTTTTTTTCTCTCAGAATTCGGACTTTAATCGCAGAATACAGAGAAAAAAGTCAGAATTGAATAAACTTTTTTTTTTTTGAATGGCCCTTATCCTCTTCCGTATTTTCCTTCCACTCAACCTTCCATGATTATGTTTGAACACAGGCTGTCACTACCCGATCCGTACCGGTAGCACGATCCGTACCATCAGCTCATTTGCGCAAGCGCGAACAGAATAACTTCCGGGTCGCCAAAAAAATAATTTAATTACGGTACTGAAAATACTTATTTCTATACTTAAATCATTAAATAATGCTAAACTATATCGTAAATAAGGCATTGAATACTTTTCTGAAAGAAATTTATACGTTTTACATTCTCTCCATAGTATTGCTTGACGTCATCATCAGATATGCTCCAGCATACTCCAGTCTGGGAATCATTGCATATTGTTTATCTGTATTGTCTGAATGCACTCTGTTAGTTTTATTGCTTGTTCAAACAGGACTGGAAAAAAATAATAATCCTTAATTATACGGTGAATTTCGTTATACAAATAATCTTGTTCTAAACATTTATTTTATTAGAAAGTTAAAATTATCGATTGAGAAATTAGCGCCCTCTGGTGTACACATCATAAACTAGAGAAGACCTCATGATTATTGTGGCCGCATTGTTTTTGTTTTTTTGTTTTTTTACAAAAACGAACAGGGAATAGAACAAAGAACACACACAAAGCGAAGGCATACCTTATTAAAATACATTTATTAAGCACAAAATAGATATATGCAAATCAAATAAATGATTAAAAACAAACTTAAAAAAAAAACAAAATCAAATACATCTCTGTACTCCTATATGTGTTTATAGCTTGGGGTTTATGTACTTTAAGAAATGGTTTATATATTTGTATTTCCCTAACCACAACTGGGAAACATTTTTGCTATTAAAAAAACAATGTATTTTTTATGTATTTGTTGTTTATTTTTTAGAATATGCATTATTGCCGCAAATACAAAGATATATAAAAAGAACCCCCTGCCTCGAAAAAATACAAAAGAATAAAAATGTAAGAAAAAACGAAATATTTCCTACCGGAAGTTATTCTATTCGCGCACGCGCAAATGAGCTGATGGTACGGATCGTGCTACCGGTACGGATCGGGTAGTGACACAGCCGTGTGTGAATAGTCTGCTTCTTTAACAGATGCATAGTCCCTTATTTAGAGTGTCAGTGGCCGTTTGCTGGCTTCTGTTTCTAATTTGTTTAAACTGACTTGAGGCAATTGTACAATAATCTAGATTTAATGCACACAATTGGATTGCGTTGAAAGGAATTGGAGTGATCTTGATTAAATTTTGGTGAGCCGGATTATAGTTATGTATATAAATAATTTTTACATTTATGTTTGTATATATTTTTTTTTTTACCCACAGTGTTGTAATTAAAGAGTAACAATACACGTCTGTGTTTTAAAAAAAGTTTAACCTCACCACAGAGCATTAATGTTGGCACTTATCCATGAATAATCAGACGGACGGTCACTTAACCGTACACGCTCAGGTTATTTAGACGGTCGATGATGATGTAAACCTCCGGAGACGCCGTCACGCTCCGTTGGGACGGGGGTCTCTGGTGGGGTCTTTGCATGCTCCCTTTAGCGATGTCATTTTAGTCAGGCAAATTAGAATGTGAGCAGCCTCTAAAGCGAGCCATTTATCCAGCCCTGACATGGTGAATCACCAGGAGGCTCCTGCAGGAGCTGACTGCTCAGCTCTGTGTGTCAGCTTGCACAGCATCTGTGAACATGAACGCACACTTTTCCAACCCCCCCTTTTCATTCCTCTCGTTTTGCTCCAAGCTGTCACCAGAATATCTGATTTGATTGTCCTTGTGTCTATTTGTGTGTTCTCAGCTGTTCAGAAAACTGTTTTGCAAGATTGAATCATGTTCAAGTATGCCAGACTTTAAATTATAGTTTGTTTGTGTTTTTTTTTTTTTTTTTTTTTTAACTCTGGTTTTCTATTATCCGTCACGTCGTGTAATTTGGGGGGCCGGGCCACAAATAGCAATTGAACACGGTCTTCTGCAACACGTCTGCAGCCGATGGCATGGTTTGCGTGTGTCTCTGCAGGAATGGTCCCGATGCAGCAGCAGCCGCAGCAGCAGCAGGGCTTCCCGATGGTCCCCGTCATGCAGCCCAACATGCAGGGAATGATGGGGATGAACTTTGGGGGGCAGATGCCCCCCGGCCCCATTCAAATGCAGGTAAGCCTCCCTTCATATTGTATTTAGGAAACTTTGTTTTCTTTTTTTAACAGACTAATATTCTGTCTGATAAATTTGTACAACTATATATATATATTTTTTTCCCCCCGGTGCATTTATTACTCCTCTTATCGCCACTTAATTGTGCATTAACAATCTTCCCAAGCTGCTGCACACATTTGCAAGAATTCACAGCATTAAAACTTTAAACAAGACCGCAGGCCGTTAATGTCATTCAGTTTTATCTCAATGAGACCATTTAATGTCAAGGAAAAAGGCTGTGACAGTAGGAATACTAATGCGATTTCTCAACTGCTTTCTCTCTCTCTCTCTCTCTCTCTCTCTCTCTCTCTCTCTCTCTCTCTCTCTCTCTCTGTTATCGTGAAGGGTGGGATGGCAATGGGGATGCAGACGCCCGGGATGCCATATTTAGGTCAACCACAGTTCATGGGCATGAGACCTGCAGGACCCCAGTACACAGCTGACATGCAGAAACAGATGGCAGAGGAGCACCAGTAAGCTACATGCTAATATGTTCTTTCTGCTCTCTCATCTGTTTTGTGTGTGTGTTTTTATTTTTGTTCCAGGCAGCCTGATGGAAAAGACTTGAATGGATGTTTATTTACTGTTCATTCACAAGGAGACCCAAAGTCCTTTACAGGAAATCAAATAAAAGACAAAAAGAACAGAAGATTAATGGAGCAATATGCAATGATTCGTTATTTTAGACCAGGGGTGTCAAACTCGTTTTGGTTTAGGGGCCGCATACAGCTTAATCTGATCTCAAGAGGTTCACACGCGTAAACTCTTTGCAAGATTAAATAGAACTAATAAAAGTGAACTTGTTGATTTTTATATTAAATGAATTTCACTTTTACACAATATATTATGAATAACCTCCGCGTTTTTAAGAAAAGCATGTACAATTTCAACAATACTTTTACTCAGTTAAACATTTACTTGTGTATTATGCATAAGAACTGATCACAGTGATTATACAATGTTGAAAAACATTTATTCACATTTTTTTGAACTTAAAAGCACTGTCCTGCATGACAAAATACATCAAACAGATAAAAATTAAGAAATGGTTTAAAATCAATTTTCTACATATGAAGCTCACTTTCCTGACTTTTCCATTGTAGTGTCCATATCATTTGAGATATTCCCCGCATGAATTATATTTAAATTATTCACATTCCTAAATCAAGCGGAGCACTATGGCAAAAGCAGTACAGCTCCACTTGTGAAAGTCAAATCTGATAAGCTCTTTTTGGCATTAAGACATTTTTTTGTTGTTGTTGAATAATGATAATGCATTTAGCCACCGGGCCGGACTAAATTGTTCGGCGGGCCGGAACCGGCCCGTGGGCCGTATGTTTGACACCCCTGTTTTAGACAGAACTAAAAAAACACCGTCTATCTGTTTTGTTCCCTAGTTTCTCGTTTACAAAGCCAGGCTGGCCGGGCGTGGGCGTACGTCCACGGGAGGAGCTGCCACTCAGGGCGTAGCCGCTCCCTCCCCATAAAATGCCACCGTCAGAGCAGCGTAGCGTAGGGGCTAAATGACGCAGAGCACGTCCAGCGGATCGACACGTTCTCTCACCTACTCTAGTATAAAGTTACCTACTTCCTCATTAGACATGCTCCTCCGAAAGATGATGCCGTTGTTCTCTGTATTTATCCTGGCAACTATGCACATGGGAGGCAAGAGGTGGAGAGAGGTGTGTGTGTGTGGAGGGAGAGAGAGGCATGGCTTGCCACACGTCTTGTTTTGGTCTACAGACAGAGCGGCCCGCCTCGTGGTGAAATTTCACTTATTGCTCCTTTAACTAGACTTGCTGAAAATATGACGAAAACAACATCAAAGACAAAACAGTTTCATTAAGTTTTATACTCTTTCAGGAGCTCATTGGAGATATTTGTCCAGACATTCGTAGCAACTTATGTTACTGACTGCAGTTACAGACCAAGCAGCAGATGGCGCTGTTGTGCCATTTAGCAGGATTTATATCTATAATGTCCATGGACCCTTTTTTTTAATTGTTCCACCTGCGCTTTGTTTTATGGGAAAAAACGAAAGGCAAGGCTGTTCTTGTGTCCCGTGCCCTCATACCTCTACATTTTCAGAACCACTGGTTTAGGCTTGCCATGAATGGATTTCCAAGCTTAAAATTGCCATGAATGTCTTTGTAAAACTAATAAAGCTGTCTTAGCCATAGAAGATTCTGGAAGATACAAAGCTCTTACAATTCTTCCTCTTAAATACAGGAGCATAACAATCCTCAGTCTGCCATTCTCAGACTCCATGAAAGCTCTTTGAAATAAGAGCATATTTTAACAGCACTGCTGCCTATGGATGCATCTGCCTTTTAATCAGTCGTGTTTGGTCAATTAGTACGCATCAGCTAGATCCAGCTATTCTTTTATGTATTTAATTTCACTCTCAGTGTCTCCTTGCGTTCTTTATGTAACCTAAGTTTTTCAGTAAATCATGTGCCCTTTTTGTTGTTTTAGAAAGCGTCTGGAGCAGCAGCAAAAGATGCTGGATGAGGACCGGAAAAGGAGACAATTTGAAGAGCAAAAACAGAAGCTGAGGCTGCTGAGCAGTGTCAAACCCAAGGTGATTCCTCTATTCATGTCATGGTTATTCCCCAGTCGTTCAGCCACAGATTGCCTTTTGTAACTCTCTGCTGGGGTGCACTCAGACAGGGGAGAAGAGTCGGGACGACGCCTTGGAGGCGATCAAAGGCAACTTGGACGGATTTAGCAGGGACGCTAAAATGCACCCGACTCCTTCGTCACAGACCAAGAAGCCAGGTACCTTCACCGTGAATCTCTCTGGTTGTAATTCCTGCCACTTCACGCTCATCTTTCCCTCGTAGCTTTGGCGAAGCACCTCAGTGTGAAAAGAAGCGGTGATTTGTTGGAGACAGGTCAGCTGGCAGGGACATTAGCCAGGACGTGGCTGCTGCTGAGAGGATTTTCAGTCTGAAACTACCACGCATAACAAAAAGCACCACATTTAACACCTTATTCACATTTTCTATGACCAGTAGCCCTGTAAGTATTGGGTTGTTACGGCAAACATCTGTTTTTACATCTCTACTTCATCCTGCTTAAGTAAACCCATTCAGTTCTGATCAGAAAGTCCTGTTATTTTGGGGCTTTTAATGTTTTAGGGCTTTTGTTTTTGAGGTTTACAACTTCTTCAGTGATTTGTAAAAATAGGAATTGGGTACACAGGTTTGAATTTGCATACAGGGTAAGAATTATACATACAACCCCACTTATATTCTGATTAATAGTTACAAGGCAGAGGTGGAGAAACCAAACTCCTCTTGTAGCCATTGATACGCTACGTGCATAATTCCTGTGGCGTCTTTGAACCTTTGTTATCAGAAGGGTTGAGGCAGTTTAAATTAGAAGGTTTCCTGGCGTGCATTAATGGTTTTAGGCCAGGGCCATTCCAAAAGGTTAATTATTATCTGCTGTTTTTCAGATCATCACATGTTCCTTCCAGTTTTAATCGTCTTGTTGTTGATTTCAGATTAAGCTGAACATTAGAAGTAGTCCTTCCTAGTTTAATCTGCTTTGTGGAATACTCCAGTACCTCTGACTGGGAACCCCGAGCCACATCGTTGTCCTGTTGGGGAACCTGATTGTGTCCAGGGTTCAGCTTTAGAGTGAAAGTGGAGTAATTTCAGCAAAGCTTGAAGGTTTCATTTTGAAGCAGGGGCTTTTTTTGTTAGGTTAAAAGGAACATGACCTCAACTTTTTTTAACTCAACTTACTTGCGTTGGGAAGAGTGGTCAGAAATCCACCCAGAGTTTATGCCAGAAGCTTGTGGGTGGCTGCAGAAAGCCTGTGGTCGAGGCACAACTTGCTAAAGTAAACTTATACAAATATTAGCGTTCATATATGCCTGCATTTGAGGATGGCTATATAATTTTGAACCTGTTTGGATTAGAAAAAGTTCTTGACTTGTGTACCTGATTGTTGGTGTGAGAATCATTGAAGTTGTTTTATTATGAGATGCATGTGAAAAATCAATAAAAGTCCAAAAAATGGATGTAGGATTAATACCAAGTCAGTATGAACCCAAAGTTATGGAGTGAGGTTTTTTTTTCAATTAGTGTTACAGGCAAAAAAACACGTTTTGTAAATGGACATTTAAAAAGAATGCAATCCAGAAATTAAACTTTTAAAAACTTGCCAGTCAAAAAAAAAAAAAAAAAAGGTTTTGAGAGTAAATTTGCTGTTTCCCCATAATTTATTTTTAAAATTATATTTTTTTTACAGGTTTTATATTTTCAAGCGAAGACACATTTCTATTGGTCTGCACGGACGAGAATGTGAGCAATTTGAAAAGAATGCAATTCGTAAAACTCGAACTGAAAAAATAAAATGTAAAAATCTAAAATCTGAATTCTTTTCTTGAAAAAATAAAATATGAAAAATAATTTTAATAAAGTTTTAAAAAAGAATTACATCTGAGAAAACAACAGTTACTCTCACTACTTTTTATTTATTTACATTTTTTTACAAGTTTAATTTCTGGATTGCGTTTTTTTTTCTTTTTTTTTTTCAGATTTCCATTTACAAAATGTGTTCTTTGCAACAATAATGGAACAAAATTCACTCTATAGAAATTTGAACCAGCATTTTATTTCTGTGCATTTAAGACAAACACATCATATCCCTTTTTTTTGTATAGAAAATCATTGCATCTGATCTAAAAACAATGTAAGACTAAGTTATGTTGACAAGATTTGCTTGACTTTGCAGTTTTCCTACATCACAAACCATTGAATCCACCCTCACAGCCCTTAATTCATTCTCCACCGTTGTGTTTCTCTGCCGTCTTCATTATGTCTTCGTTTTTACAGACTCATCGCCATCACACCCGCCTGTCACCGCTCATTCCCTCCCCCCTGCTTCCTCCGAGGATAATGACGAGTTTAGTGACTTTCAGGGGCCTGTAGACGCCCCCGCCTCCTTCCCTCCATCCTCCTCCTCCTCTTCCGCCTCCACATTTAGTCTCTCCTCCCAGGCCCACACGCAGCCTTCATCCTCCGCCACTGGTGGTTTTGCCGAGGATGACGATGAGGAGTTTAGCGACTTTGTTCAGGGCCCCGTAAACGCTTTCCCTTCCTCCGGTTTGCACCTCACCTCTCAAGGCCAAGTTCAGCCGCCATTCACTCCCTCGCAATCCCTCCCCGCCTCTGTGTCCATTCCCACTGCTTCCCAACACTCTGCTGTCAACACCAGTTCACAATCTTCATTTCAAGGTAACTCTTCTTCACCTTTGTTCACAACCCCCTCTCCCCGCCATTGGCGCTCAGCTATGTCCTCCCAGCCCATGTAGTTCTGTTTAATTTTGTCGTCCTCAGACGCTTGAGCTTCTTAGTGGGTCAGTGCGTTCAGAAAGCATTTAAACCACGTTTTGTCACATTGCAACCGCAAACAGACACATTTTTAAAGGTATACTATGCAACCGGGGTTGATTTTCCAGCGAGGCTCCCCTCAGAGGGCGAAAGTAAATGTGCACTGTCATAAAGATGCTCAGCTGTTCTGGTTTCTCCGTCAAGCCAGGCGCGGTTGTTTTGAGCTTAGCAGACAGGCGAACGCAACGAAAAGTGGAAAAAACGGCAGTACAAACAATGACTAACACAGTGAAGGTATGAACATCAAGCTTCCCGCAGCTCTATCTTGGCGGCCGCCTCGCCAGTTTTATTATTATTATTATTATTATTATTATTATTATTATTATTATTTTTTTTTTTTGTTTATGTTGGCAAGACGCTACCGCCGCCGCCTCGCCAAGCCGCGGCTGCCGCGGTAGCGTCTCGCCAACATAAAAATAAATAAATAAATAAATAAAATAATAATAATAATAATAAAACTCGATATGCTTGCATGTTTATTTGACGTTAACACGCGGTTCTTTGTTGTTGCTTTCGCGCGTGCATATAGTGAATGGCAGGGCAAAAACACATGGAGTTCTCGCCGTAAAGCGAGACTTCTGTGTGTGCGGGCCGAGAGCTCTTGCAATTGCAAGTACGTTATTTCCCCCACAGACCCCCAGGGCAGCCGAGAAAACCTTTGTTCGACCTGAAATGACTCATTTAATCATCCAAAACGATATGGAACACATTAATTAACTGAAAAATGTTGCACAGTATGCCTTTAACAGGATTCTACGTGATAGACCAACACAAAGTAGAGCATAACTGAAGAGAAAAGTTTTAAAAAAGTGCGGTTTTCCTCTTTTTCTTCTTTCACAAATAAAAAGCGGCATTAGTAATGACATATAGTCCCATTATTTAGGGGTATCAGAGTAACCTGAGTTTTAAATTAGGGCTGAACGATTTTGTAAAATAATGTAATTGCGATTTTTTTTCTTAATATTGTGATTTAATGCGATTATTTATTTTTTTATCCAGTTTAATTTATCATGTGTTTCAAAATATATACAAACAACAAATCAATTTGTTTCCTCGCCGTGTGGATTAGTTGCTAAAAGACCTACAGCGTCTAAACTCGGAGCAGAAATGGTTGTCTTCTGCCTACAATATATTTCAACCAAAATTGCAATTTTGACTTTTCTCCGCATTAACCACAAGCAACAAAAATGGCCTCTAAATAAAGATGTTTGTAAACAAGAACTATTTTAAATATGAACTTTTAATGTTTCTATTGATCAGAATATTATTCAAGAGAACAGCTTTTAATTTAATTGGACATCAATCCTTGTTGGACACACTGCAAAAACAGAACTTAAAATAAGTAAAATATTCTTAAAATTAGTGTAGTTGTCCTTGATTTGAGCAGGTAAATAAGATTATTTGCCAATGGAATAAGATTTTTGCACTTAAAATAGGAACAAGTCATCTCCATCACCTTATTTCAAGTACAGGATGTCTAATTATCTCATTTTAGGGGTAAAAATACTCATTCCATTGGCAAATAATCTTTTTTACCTGCTTAAATCAAGGACAAATACACTAACTTTAAGAACATTTTACTTTATTTTTAGATCCGTTTTTGCAGTGCATAAAGTGCAACCAACAAGCAAGTCTATGTATTAAACTGATTGACAAGTACTTAATGCTATGTATGATTATATAAACTCTAAAACAAGTAATTAAATTAGATTATCTCACTGCTGCAACTGTCTTCCCTTCCATGTGGAGGCAAACCCACTTCAAACATTTTACCGACACCTATGGACGTGTCTAATTCCTTAATTGTTACATAGTCAAAAATTGCAGACCTCTGCGATTTGGAAATTGCGTTATTTTCGATCACGATTATATTGAAAATGCGATTAATTGTTCAGCCCTAATGTAAATAGATTCAAAGTGTTTAGTCACTGAATCTTATTATAAATACAGCTGTTCTGTGTAGGTCTTTGTTGTTGCTCAGTTTCAACATTATGCATCGCTGCGGTGAAACAAAGCGGTGGCCGACGTCATGATGCGGGTCTACTTTGCTTCTACAGGAAAAGCAGATTTTTTTTTCTCTCTTTCCAATCAGCAATTATGTTCTACTTTTTGTTGGTCTAATAACTGAAGTCCTAATGGTGCGCATTTAAGTTTGCGTTTGTAATGTGATAACGTTTTAAAAGGGTGGGTAGAGCTGCATTTGTAGTGAGCAAAAAATAGATTTGCATGCTGTATCCCCAGAAAGGCTGAAAATGTTTTTGTTTTTGTTTTTTTGTTACTGATGAGATGTTAAAAATCAGTTCCTACCCTAACCGAGAAGATCATTTATTATCTCATAAATTACTTTATGTGCTGTGGATGTCAAAACATCAGGGGAATGAAGCCTCTGTCCAGTGAAATCTCTGATCTATGACTCGGGTCTAACTTCAGTACTTATTCATCGCCTGGGATAAGGAAGGTTGGCTACTGACAGAAGACTCGAGCCATGAATGATTTCAGGGCTTTGTTGTGTTTTTTTTTCTTTTGACACTGTAGCTAGAATAAGAAAGGTCAAATGAAGCATTGTGTGAAACGTGCAGGATTCCTACAAACTGAAAAAGTCTGAAATTTGCCCAAGCCTTGGTTTGAGTATGGATAGGCATGGAAAACAGAAAATAGTGTCTAAAACATCAATCATTTCCAGACTTTCAGGATAGAGATTTAGATTTCATTAAATGGTTGTTTTTATAGATATATATACAAATTACATTTATTTGGTTTGTGATCAATATTTCATGTTTTGAGTTACTGATAAGCTAACGATAAGTATGCACTAATCGCAAAATAGAAAGAGCTGTTTCACTGCTTTTTTTTTTTTTAGCCTTTAGACAAATTTAAATCAGTTTTGGTGCCTTATCAATTGAGTTAGATGCCAAGTGCAAATTGATTAAAGGTGTGAAAGATCACAAACTGTGGTTTACAGGATCTAGAGTTGGTCATAATCCTGTTGACAAGGGGAAGAAGAAGGCATTTCTCATCTGAGGTTTTCAGTGGGCAAGCTTGGAAACAGCTGCTCTTCCAAATCATCTCACAAATGTTAATATGTTCTGTTAACATATTTGTAGACACATAAAAAAACACAATACCGTATCCTCTGATGTAATTTAGATCATTGTTAATTAAAAATAAACGCAAAGACATTTTTAGTATTACAAAAACCATTAATGTGTAGTTTAATGTATTTTATTTATTTATAAGAAAGAAATAGTATTTCTGCTTCTTATAAGTTAACTAGGCAAAAACCTAAAAACCTCTGCAGTGTCTTGTGGGATCTATTTAGATGTGTTAAAAGTTCAAAATAAAAGGCTTAAATGTAGTAAAGAAACGTGTTTAGTAATATATATATATATATATATATATATATATATATATATATATATATATATATATATATATATATATATATATATATATAATGTTTTTTTTTTTTTTTTTTTTTTTGGGTTAACATGTTTTTAGGGGAAGTGACTGTCATGTCTAAGGAAAGCCTGTTTATTTCCCCTTAAATGGTGCACATTTGTACGATTTAGTTGATTGAGCAGCAAAGTTGAGTTTAAGTTCTCCCCATGGAAGTTACCAAGTCCTGCCAGGATTTATTACCAAAAACAGAGTTTAAACAAAGATATATTTAACCAAACACAAATTTCCTTACCATTTGTGCCAAGTTCCTATAACAGTTGGACATGTTTAAGTGTACCTGCAGTCAGATACTCAAATACAATTTAAATGTATTAAAGTAGTTTTTCATTGAGGTATATCTGGTGTTATTTTGATATTTTGCTTGTTTTTGAGATCTGATCCTCAATAGGGGCAAAAAAGTATGTGAGCCAAAGGAGTAATTACTGTTCACAAGACACATAAGATAATCAGGAAATTTGACAGCTCTAGATTGCAGAAGGGCTAGTAGTACAAATAATCTTAGCAATCAGATTGAGATCTTGAAATAAAACTGATCCGGATTGATCAAAACGGCAAAAAAAGCTGTGAAATCGCTCTTTACAACTCAATCAGAAGACAACTTGAGTTTTTTCGCCCAATGATTTGTAGAACAGACAGTTAATAATTACTGACTACTGTTCAAACAATGCCAAGGTAAATGCTCCTTAAATGTCACCAATGTTATCAAGACAGTGAATACATTTTTTTTTTTAATTGAATATAAGTAGGAGCTCTGTTAATGAATCAAGCTGAATGATGGAACTATTGAGCACAAATTCTATTTTGGAGCTGTTATTATGTGCTGGCAAGGCCAATTTATTTAGCTAAAAGTAGAGCTGTAACTGAGTCGATGTGGATTAAACTAAGCAACTTTTGTGAAACTTACATTTTGGGCTATTTTCCTAAAAGAGATGCAGAGTCTGGGCATTGTTAAAGGAGCTTATGCCTCGTTCCCCCCCCCCCTCCCCTCCAGGCCCCTCGCTGGAAGAGAAGCTGTTCTCCTCGTGCGATCTTACCGCCGATAAATCCGCCCACGTTAGCTTTAGATCCAAGCAAAGTCTGGCTCAGATGGCCCCGAGAGCCAAAGTGGCGTCCCAGTTCTCGGCCAGCCCCAAGGCCAGGAACTGGGCCGCGGCCACGGAGGACTTGAGCTGCGTCTTCGTCGCGGAGAAGGCCCAGGAAGCCTCGGCCTCTTCGCCCCACCACCAGCTCCCATCGGCCGACAGCCCGTCCGCTCAAAGCGGTGGGGACAGCGGTGAGAGAAGTGCCTGTTTACCGGACTCGCTCGCTGCTTCTACTCGCCCTTGCTTTGCTGCAGCATTAACAAATAACAATAAATATCTTCATTTGAACACTGACATTTTCTATTACTCTTATTTTTCTCTTTTTACTCAATCGGCTTATATGAAATTCAGCGGGGACTCTTTTTTTTTTTTTAGCTCCTAAACGAATCAAGCCGACTGATTCTCTTCGTCGCTGGGATTATCATGGAGCGGTTTCCCTCCTGCCTTCCCTAGATTTCTGCTCTTACCTCCGCATACTTTACGCCTCCTTCGGCGGCTCTTCCTCTGCTCGCGGTGATGGACTGTCTGCCGAGGCCTCTGGGTAATACCTGCTGACTAATAAACGGACGTCTGCCTCTTCGCCGCGTATTTCCTTCCCAGACAACGGCCTCCGCCTGCTGCCTTGATTCTAACAGGGACGCGGGGAGCCCACGTGACCCGGGGCTGAATGTGCATGCTACTTTGCTACTGAAATGTTGTTTGTTTCCTTGTGTCATCGATGGGGAATGTAGTGGCAGGTCAGGGACGTTTGGTCTTAGCCGCCGTTAGCTTTGAACCACTTGTCAGAGTAAACGAGAGAAGCGGATAAATATTTCACTGAAATGTTGTGCTAGTCTCTCTCCAGAAAGAAACCTGATAACGGTCGGTGTTGAATTTAGATTTTTTTGCCACATGGTAAGTCTCTGCTCTTCCTCCGAAGATGGAGATGACTCACAGGCTGATTTATCTGCGCCTGAAGTAGCGGGACGCTTGTGATTCATTGGCAGCAAGCCCCGCAGACGTCGAGTGGATGATTTTTTTGAGTTTGATGCGAGCGGGAGGGAGGGGGGGCTCAGGTGTCAGGAGGCGTGGACGAGACGATAGTCGTAAAGACTAACCGGCTGTCTCCCCGGTCTGTGTGTTTGTCTGCTTGTGACAGCAGGTGTTGCTGTGTATCCACAACAAGAGCACATCCAGTCCATTCTCCCCGCCTGGGTGTACAACGACAGCCTCGTCCCAGGTGAGCGTTTCCTCAAGG
Source organism: Fundulus heteroclitus (assembly GCF_011125445.2). NCBI lineage: Eukaryota > Metazoa > Chordata > Actinopteri > Cyprinodontiformes > Fundulidae > Fundulus > Fundulus heteroclitus. The sequence continues at coordinate 28,927,640 of NC_046378.1, forward strand.
ACACCACCACTGGATCGTTTATTTTTTTTTTTGCTGAGTGAATTGGTACTTTCATTTTTAAATCTATTTTATTTATTTATTTATTTATTTTATGAATAAAAATCTAAAAAGAGTGTAAAGTAATTGCATTCACCCCCCTTTTTACTTTCATGCCATAAATTTCAGAGGGGTGACTTGCCTTCAAAAGTCATCTGTTAGTGTCCGCCCGTGTTTTTAATTTAATCTCATTAGAACTGCAGCTGTTCTGTAAGGGTCTCACAGGTTTGTTGGAGATTATTAATGAACAAACAGAGTAAGGAACATGGTTAAAGGTTGGAAGTAGTTTTAAAGAAAGGTTTGGGTGTAAAACAATACTGTTCTTCGAAGATTTATCTGAAGATGGGATGATGGGGTACATCTGTAAACCATCCACCTAAACCAGGCGTGCCCAAAGTGCGGCCCGGGGGCCATTTGTGGCCCCTGTACTGATTCTGGGCGACCCCCCCCCCCCCCCCCCCCCACCACAGGTGGCTGATGCAGATAGAAGATTTTAGTTTTTGTTAGGGCAAACTTATTACAGAAAAGTTAAAATCCTACAATTAAAAATGTTAAGTACAACACAAAGTATTCATCTTTTAATAAACACAGTTTTGACATTCTCTCTAATTTCATAGTAACATCTATCCTAACATCTATCCTAAGGTGCATTAAAATTAGCCTTGAATTCAATTATTAAAACCGGCTAATTGCTGCAAGTGTTTTCGAAGAACAACCGACCCAAATACTGCTGTTATATTGTTAGACCAAAGAGAGTAAAGTTTATTATTGTTAAAGGGTCAAATTAAATTATTTAAAATAATTTGCAAACTGTATGACCATCTTTAAATGAGCAAAACCCTTTTTTTAAATGTTGGATCTACAATGATTTACACATTCATTTCCTACAGAAAATCTGACAATTTTTTTTTTTATTATATTTTGTAGAGCAGGTAAAAAAAAAAATTTACAATTTTTTTGGTTTATGTTAACTTTTTGTCCCTCGAGTTCCTTTGACTTGACAATTTTGGCCCATGCACCGAAAAGTTTAGGCACCCCTGACCTAAACCACCAAGCTGGGCAGGGGAAGAATTTACGAGAGAAAGCCTGTGAGAAGATGCAAAAGACTTAAAACGGTGGAGGAGGCTTACCATCCAGCAGGATGACCACCCTAAACAAGACATGAGCTGCCTACCGGTATCATTAAATTTCAGTTTTAAATTACATTTACCTTTAAATTACATTAGTAATATCTACTTCACTACTTAAAGTCCTTTTCCTAAGATGGAACAGAATAAGCTGGAGTATCCAAAGTTTTCTCTGGCATGATGGAGCGCAGCGTCTCCCCTCCTCCACCTGTTGCTGTGGACGGCCAGTCAGCTGACTGACTGATTAAGGTTTCTCACAGTGGCCCAACCATACAACCTGAGCTGCAATGCAGTGAGTGGTTTGAGTCAAACCACATTCACAGATTAGAATGGCCTAATCAAAGTCCTGACCTAACTGAGAATGTTTGGCAACTCTGTCCGATCTTTAGCTAAAGCAGTGAAGGAGTAAATATTGGTGCAAAGCAGGGAGAGACATGTGCAGAAGACCATCTGATGTAATGGCAATAAGAGGTGGCTCTACAAAGTATTGGGGGGGGTATTTTTATGGTATTTAAATGTTGAAAACCAGCTATTTACCGCTGTGTGTTGGTTTATATAAGAGCCTTAGGAAGTACAGGACTGTCTCAGAAAATTTGAATATTGTGATAAAGTTCTTTATTTTCTGTAATGCAATTAAAAAACATGAAATGTCATACATTCTGGATTCTTTACAAATCAACTGAAATATTTTTGGGTTTCTTAAGCTGTAAGTCATAATCAGCAATATTAAAACAATAAAAGGCTTGCGATATTTCAGTTGATTTGTAATGAATTCAGAATGTATGACATTTCATGTTTTTTAATTGCATTACAGAAAATAAAGAACTTTACCACAATATTCAAATTTTCTGAGACAGTCCTGTACATTATACTTTGAGGTTGCAATATGTGAAAATTGTCAAAAAGGTTCAATGAATATGAATGCTAACATGATTAAGTCACTTTGTGCAACGAATGTTTATCATTTTCTTTCCTACAGACATGTTTAAGAAGGTTCTTGAAATCACGATGACTCCGTCGGGGATAGACACAGCGAAGCTCTACCCGATATTGATGTCGTCAGGCCTGCCCAGGGAAGCGCTGGGGCAAATCTGGGCGTCGGCCAATCGCACAACACCTGGCATGCTGACCAAGGAGGAGCTCTATACTGTACTTTCACTAATTGGTGTGGCACAGGTAATAATAACTCTTGATCACAACAGGCGATCCCCTTATAATGACTTCAGGGATAATTCTCCCCGCATGCCTCCGTGAAACCTTTGTTAAAAACAAAAGAAGAAAGCCGACAGCTCCAGGCTTGTAAAGAGCCGTGAGCCCAATATCTAGCTCTGTCCCCATCAGATGGGTTTGGCAGGATGCTTCTTATCATCCTCAGCCCGAGCCTGTCGCATACCCCCTGGGAGGATGCAAATCTGCAGGCAGCTCACGAAACGCTGCATGCCACCGCTTCCATCCGAAGAATAATAAGACACCTCTGGTGATGTAAATCTGCAACGGCCTTATAATACAAACCAAACAAGGTGCATTCTGTGGAGCGTGCCGCAGCAAATCTGTTCCGAAAAGAAGCTGGCTTCGTTGAATATTTTCTATGGAAAACATGTTTACTGGCCAAGAGCAACAGTTTACTGTCAGAGTGCCCTTATTTCTCAAGCTACCGGTTAAAGACAGATACCTCTTTGCCACTGTAATAAATGAATGTACTAAAGATGAATAGTTAATATATTGTTTATATTAAATTATTAATTTATCAGGTTGTTTTGGGAAAGACATTTTGAATTGAATTAAGGGAGAAATGTCTTTATTTCAGACCGGCCTCCCAGTATTAAACGTGGAAATACTGAGTCAGTTTCCGTCTCCGCCCGTGCCCAACCTGCCGGCCCTGGCTATGGCCATGGCCCCCGTCATCCCCCAGCACCAGCAGCCGATGATGACCCAGCCGCCCGTCTCCATGTCCATGGCCACACCAGCAGCACCGGTCATGGCCATGGCTCCCACTGCACCGGCTCAGCCGCAAAACGCAAACTTCATCGCCAGCTTCCCACCTGCACCAGCAACACAGGTACAGCACGTGTTTGAGGACTGGATCTTCTACAGGTTTTCGCTCATTACAGCCAAAGACTTTAATGTAGTTTTATAGGAATGTAATGTTAGAGCCAAACAAAGTATTGAACAACACTAAAATGGACAGAAAATCATAAATTATTCTGTTTTTCCAGAAAAAATCTGAGAAGTGTATGTTGCCATCCCTTTTACTCTGATACTATGAAATAAAATACAGTGCAGCTCATTGCCTTTAAACAACATGTAGCAGTCTTTACCTGTATGTTTAGAAGTTTAAATAAATAAGCTTTGAGATTGACATTGTTCGGGCGGCACAGTGGCGCAGTGGGTAGCGCTGTTGCCTTGCAGCAAGAAGGTCCTGGGTTTGAGTCCAACCCTGGGTCTTTCTGCATGGAGTTTGCATGTTCTCCCTGTGCATGCGTGGGTTCTCTCCGGGTACTCCGACTTCCTCCCACAGTCCAAAAAAAAAACCATGACTGTTAGGTTAATTGGCTTCTCCAAATTCTCCTTAGGTGTGAGTGTGTGCTTGAATGGTTGTTTGTCCTGTCTGTCTATGTGTTGCCCTGCGACAGACTGGCGACCTGTCCAGGGTGTACCCCGCCCCTCGCCCAGTGAACGCTGGAGATAGGCACCAGCCACCCCCGTGACCCCATGAGGGATTAAGCGGTTTGGAAAATGGATGGATGGATTGACATTATTCAGTTTAGCATCCAAAAATGGCCATAGTGGGACAGCTGCAAACTTTCTAAAGCATGACACCAAAACTGAGAAGCCAGGCAATAAGGAAAAGAGGGGGGGAGACCCGTGGTAACTCTGGAGGAGCTGCAGCACAGGATCTGTCAAAAAGACAACCATTAGTTATGCTATTCTCAAGTCTAACATTGATGGAAGAGTTTAAAAAAAAACAAAAACTCAATTTTTGACTGCATAACAACCTGAACACCCGATTAAGAAGAAGGTCCTGGCAGCATCATTCTGTAGCCTTTTTTACCAGGGACAGGGAAGCTAGTCAGAGTTGAAGAGAAGATGGATTGAGCAACATCCAGGGACATCCTGGAAGAGAGTCTGCTACAGGCTTTAGAACGGTTTGAAATTTCAGCCAGTCAAAATAATATGTTTAGCTCAAAGCTGATTCATGTGTAAGAGTGGCCTAGTCAAAGGCCACAACAAACTCTAATAGAATCGGTGGCAAGATCTGAAAACAAAGCGTCAGATGTTCTTCATCCAATCTGGCTGATCTTAAGGTATATATAAAAAAGAAAGATATTGAAATGAAAGTCTCTAGAGATAAGCATAGTTGGTAAGGTTTTTTTATTTTTTATTTGTAAGCATTAAAAAAACATGTTTCAATTATCTTCCTCTTCAGAACTACGCACTTCTATATGCTGGTCCGTCATAAAAGCCCCCCACAAAGTACCCAGAAGTTTGGGTTATTTTGCACGTCTCTGTAAAGCCTTTTTTTGAGCTGCGGATCGCATCACGCATCTTGACGAAGAACAATGTTGTCATGTAGGGGACCAAAGCCGAGGAGGACGAATTCCAGGACTTCCAGGAGGCTCCGAAGGCCGGAGCAGCAGACCAGGGCTTCGCCGATTTCCAGGGGGAATCAGGGGGAAGTTTTCCCACCGCTGTTTCACATCAGCATCCAAACAGGTGCGGACGAGGCTCTTGTAAAAGCATTTTTTTTGTCTCGACAGTTAAAATGTAATAACTTTTAAGTGTTTTTACAAAGCACTTGACTAATGTGGAGCTTAACTTTCTGCAGTACTAATATATGGCATACTTAGTGTTCCTTTTCTGCATTGAAACTATCTTCTCTGAAGAAGAGCTGTGATTATATGCAGAGACAAGTGTCAAATATTCAGCCCCTGATGGTTATTTATAGCCGAGTTATTTTGCATAATAATTGCATCTCTCATTGTCTGCCTTACACCGTCTTAATGTCTTGTAATAACCTCCTCAGAATAGCAATGAGCTCGGGTTACGTCTTAATGAATTCATTTCAGTGGACAGTAGACGCTCATTTCTCTCTATTACTTTCTAGGCCCTTTCCAACAGACTGTTCTTTCATTGAGACAGCTCTGCCACGCAGTTATCTACAGAGAGACGGAGTGCAAGGAAAGATATTTGTTCAAATAGACGATCTTTCTGTCTTCTAGAGTTCAACCGGTATCTATAACGACCTGCCAAATGTACTGCAGAAATCAGGCTGCAAAGAACTCTGCTATTCTTTCCAAGTTAGCTCATTTACATCCTAAATATCTGAGAAAATTTACTGGCACTGGTAAAGTCATTTACTTTTAGTTATGTTAAGACTATGGCATTTCTTTTTTGTTCGGCTGAGATTCAACTTGCAGGTTCTATTGTTTCTGAACAAACTTTGTGGCTTTACACAGCTTTTTGGATGATTGTGTTGAGTGGTCAGATGGATTTTAATTTATTGCTCTGTAGAGCTAGCCTCGTGAGACCATCCTGATCTCGCGAGCTTTCAAGGTTTCACTCGCAGATCAGTCTGGCTACCCTCCGTTAAAGAAAATTTGGAGCCGTTCACCAAACGAACGTCCAATCAGCGTTGGCTTTGAGGCGGCTTGAGGTGTGACGCAACGGGAAGCGCGTCAGTTCAGTCTTAACAGCATGGCGGCTTCAGCCGATGAAACTAGCGTTAGCGCGGCTATCGAGCAAGTTTTATCGGCATTACAGAGTATTTCTTTGCTGAGCTAACGAGCCTTTACCTGCAGCAGCAAGAGTAGCTTGGCTTGTGGTTGTGTTTACGAGCGACGACGAATCTGATTGGTTTATTTGGCCCGTCTATCACCAACATAGGCCAATCAGCTAACCAGTATTTTCGCCCCTTCCCAAAATTACTTCAACGGAAGGTTTCCAGATGGATATGCGGAGCAAATCTATCTGGCGGAGTCAGGTAACTGTAGAGCTGCATGGCATATCAAATCACTGTAGTCATCTGATTATCAATGTGTGAAATATTGTTGTTGCAAAGGACTGCTGGGATGCGATATTTTATTGGATTTTTTTTCCCCCTCAAGGGCCATGCTTGCAAATTCTCCATGTCATAAACATATTTGACCGGTTAAATGGGGCTGCATGAACGTTATTATTCTAACTTGATCTGTTGTAATGAAGGTAACTCCAGGACCTTGTTTTCGTTGTTAATTAATATTTTACAACCAACCTCTGCATGCACCCCCCCCCCCCCCCGCCAAATGTATCTACAGACTGCTGCAATTGAGAAAATTCAAAGGATTCTGCAGTTTCTGCATCCTAATGTGTCGCCACTGTTTTCTTCTGAAATTCTGCCTGTCTGTCAGCCATTTTCCAGTTTTTCTACTTCCAAACATTTCTGATATCTCTGAGATTATGTGTAAATCTAAATCCCTTTCCTGCAGCCTTGATCCAATCTCCACAACCCTGATCTTGTCTCCAGGCTCTTCTTCGCTCCACAGCAGCCACCATTCACTCATCACTTACAACTGGAATTGTTCCTGCTCTCTTTAAAACTGGCTCGTATCCAAAAAACTTTGAATAGCCTCCACCCCATTTCTACTTGACCTTTTATCTCCAAAATACTAGAAAAAACAATCACCTCTCAACTTTACTCCCACTTAACCCACAATGGCCTCTGAGCAATTCCAATAAAACTCACCAACAACCTCCTGATAACAGCTGATTCTGATTTACTTTCTATTCTCATTCTTCTGCACTTGAGTGCAGCCTTTGATACAATTTCTCACTCCATCCTTCTCTACATATTATCTTTAATTGGCATCACTGACACCCCCTTGACTGGTTTCATTCTTACCCATCTGGTCACATAAAGTTCATTCAGCTAAAGTCCTTTAGTTCCCATCCATCCCGTTACAACCGGCGTCCCCCAAGCCTCTGTACTGGGACCCCTACATTTCATTACTTACCTTCTTCCCCTTGGTAATATCTTCCCGAAATTTAACATCCATTTTCACTGCTATACAGATGACACACAGCTCTATTTATCTAGTAAACCAAATTCTATACTCCTACCCTCCAACCTCACCTCCTACCTATCCAAAATAAAAATAAAATTCTTCAGCACTATCTTAAAACTAAACAGTGACAGAACTTTGCACTGCAAAAAGGAACTAAAAGTAAGTAAAATGTTCTTAAAATTAGTATATTTTTCCTTCATTTAAGCATGTAAATAAGACTATTTGCCAATAAGATAATTAGATACCCTGCACTTGAAATAAGATGATGGAGATGAAATGTTCTTATTTTAAGTGCATAAATCTTATTCCACTGGCAAATAGTCTTATATACCAGCTCAAACCAATGAAAAATATACTAATTTCAAGAAATTTTTACTTACTTCTAGTTCCCTTTTTGCAGTGTGGTTAGATTCATAATAGGATTAAGAATGTTCTGTACACATTCAAAGTCATCCACAACCTCACTTCTTCCTTCCTTTCTGATCTCCTTCACATCACTACTCCTTCCCGCATCCTTAGATTCACCTTACAGTTCCTCCTCAGCACCATGGGGTGCTGAGCTTTTTCCAGCTCTGCTCCCAAACTCTGGATCCCTCTCTCTCCAGACATCCACAATATTGATGCCTTTTGCCGCTTCAGGACCAAACTCAATAAAACATCTGTTTTAAAATGCTTACTGTAATATCCTGTTCATTAAAACTTTTTAATGTGCTGATTTTATCTTGATTTATTAGTGATATATTGTTGGATTTCTACAGTGTCCTTTAGTGCTCTGAACGAAGCTTTCAAATAAAGTACATTTTTGTTATTATTAGAAAATCATGCAGTGGCTATAATTGGTAAAGATTGCAATAATCTTATCACAATATAGCGATATTTTCTTTCCTCTTTCTTATCTAAGCTTCCTAAATGCCGTGATCTTTAGTATTTTGGACAAGGTCATTTGTATCCTTTGTGAACATCTGTCCAACTGGATAAATATTACATTAGCATTTGAAATGGAAGTTCATAACACTTGCACTGCAAAAACGGAACTAAAAATAAGTAAAATGTTCTTGAAATTAGTGTATTAGTTCTTTATTTGAGCAGGTAAATAAGATGATTTGCCAATGGAATAAGATTTTTGCACCTAAAATAGGAACAATTCATCTCCATCATCTTATTACAAGTGCAGTATATCTAATTATCTTATTTTAGGGGTAAAAATACTAATTCCATTGGCAGCTAATCTTATTTACCTGCTCAAATCAAGGACAAATACACTAATTTTAAGAACATTTTACTTATTTTTAGATCCGTTTTTGCAGTGTGGAATATATTAGCCAGCAATTATTGCTCTCCAAACAGTCCTGAGTGATATGAATATTGCGCAAACTAAAATTACAATGACATTATGCGTCATTACTCTTCGATCACTTCCATCAAACGATTGAATGTACGGCTTTGGGGGGAAAAGGTGTTTTTCTTTTGGAGCCTAATTGTGTTTTACTAAAAACAACTCTTTGAACTAATCAAAAAAGACCTAAAGTCCTGTTATTGGTGTTCAAACTTCATGACGTCTAAACAAAGCTTCTGTATCCCTGCAGCACGCCGGCCATGTTGACTCCAGTGTCCGGTACGTCCTCTTCCTCCGTCATGTCCTCCGATAAGTACGCCGTGTTCAAGCAGCTGTCTGTGGATCAGCCTGCAGAGCCCACACCCACTGTCTCAGGTACCGTCTGCCCCTCATTTTGGGTTTAATGCTTACAGCATTCTCTGTCCTGTGTAAAATATTCCCCACAGATACAGCCACATAGAAAAATAAAGACATTTAACAGTTACAAAATATTATCCTAAAGTGACGGAGTCAATAAAGCTGTTTATATTTTAAATGACTGTTTGCCATGGCATAAAGAAAATGTATGGCTTTGTCTGAATGTAGTCTAATTTCCACTCTTGAAAGATGCACCGATCTGAATTTCGTGGCCGATTTTTGGTCATTGTAAAGATTTGGCCTGTTGATACAGAGTTTAGCGCGTTACATTTTTTCTTTAAAGACACTTATAATGCTTCCTTTTAAACAAGTTAAGATAGATGTGCTATACAAAGTATTCATTACATTTTCTGCACAAAATCCTCCTCAGTTCTGCGTAGTTTGAGCACCTTTCAGAATGAGCTGTTTTAGGGTTCTAACACTTTTATGCAAATAAGCTGTAGCTGGCCGTGCCCCCCCCCTCCCATCTCAATATTTACACTCGCACTTTATACACGTAAAAATAGCTGCAAACAGACGCTCAATGGTACAACCATAAATCATTGACCCTGAGTCAGACCCAGAAGCGTAAGTGGAGCCTCTTGGAGAAGCAGCAAGGTTGCAGCAACAATTTCTAAATGGACACAGGGCCATCAGTAGCCTATTGTTAACGTTAGCTTGTGTTAAATGGCTAATCATGTTCATGTTGTATAGCGTATAGAGAGGTAAAAGCAGCTGATGAGGTGCGTGGAGCTCCACTTGTGTTGCTGGGTGAGGGGCAGTGGGGGCAATTATTGGGAGGTTTTTGAAACGGCTCGTTTTTCAGACACCAACAAAACATCTACTTGTTGCCAAAAAACAACTGAATGGATTTTTTTTTTTTTGTAGCCCTTGGACTGTTTCTAGAAGCAGTAGAGACCCAAATGGAAGTACAAAAATGTGCAAAAATGGAGTTTTGCATAATATGTCCCCTTTAAGAACCAACATATAGGAGCAGACATCAGTATGTGAGCGACTGAGCAATTTATATTAGCAGTTAGCGTGGTTAGTATTACTAAACATCAGTCTCCATTGCTAATCCATGTCGTATCTTACCATGAAGTTTTTAAAATGGTGACATTTCCAAATCCAGCATGTTCCCCAAAACAAAAAAGCAGTTTTAAAGCTCAAAAGCATAAAGCGGATCAACATTTGTTTTCCTCCGATGAGCCTTATCGTTACCCTCTGAAAGTCTTGAACTCTCTGGCTGCCTTAAAGAACCACATATATGTCTCGCCGTGTCATAGGAGGGATTCTCTGATTGCTTTGACTTTATTTTAAACACCTCACTCAACCAAGAAAATAGCTAACATTGTGTATTTTTCCTTTAGTAACAGCGTCCACACTGAAGAGTGTTGTCAGTGTGACCTGGTAGAGCTCGTCACCAGCTGGTTTTCTTGTTGCCTCTCTGCTCATTTTTCCGTTCTTTTTTTCCCGTTGTTTAGATTCTGGGGACAAATACAGCGTATTCAGGCAGCTCGAACAGCCTGCTGACAAGAAAACAGTTGGTAAGAAGCTCAAATTCTCTGTGCTGCAAGCTTATTTCTCTGTTTTGCTAGCTGTTAAAGAGGACTAGTTTCATATTTTCCTTGGGAAAGAAATGATCCTGGTGCAGTAAGGGGGGGGGGCAGGGCCAGATTCCCTCTAATTAAACATTTAGTTGTTACTTGGGTAAAGCTGTCAGACCGCCATGACACCATTATTCTGTGTTTACACTGTTCCGTGTTGACCCGAGTCTGTTTCCCACCCGTTTTTCATTAGAACAGTTTCTGATGGGGGCTGCTCTTACATCTCCAGTAAGTCATGCTTTGCTGTGACCTTTCTTTGGCATTGTCAGGCTCCGTCTTCTCTAATGAGCCCATTAGTTTTCTCTCTTCCACCGTGCACCAGTGGTGTGAACAGATTCTCTGTTTCAGCCCGTGCATATATTACTACACAGTGTGTGGAGAGATGCTGAAAATCGATGCATTCTGAGTTTTGGTTTGTGCTTTAAATCAGCATCATGCTGTGGTTTTTGCAAAGCAAAAATGGCATTTTTATATTGTTTAGTTGGTTTTGTCAGTGCAGAAAAGGCCCTTCTTGATCATTATTTTTTGTTCATCTGATGCAAAATAAGTAATTTATGAAATTTTGATTTCCTCTTGGCATGATTGTATGGACCTAGTGTTTAGAGTGTTGGGTCAGAAGTTTACATACAGCACTGGAATGAAAACGACATTAATATGAGGTTTTATGACATTTTTTCATAAATTCAAATTGATTTTTTGAAAGTGGTGTAAGGCTTACACAAAATCCTACAGTTATGCGAGTTAATTTGATTTGATTGTGGTTTTTATCTCTTTTTAAAACGGTCAAAGTCTTGCACACAGCAGTGGTCTCAAACTCAAATCCCAGAGGGCTGGTGTCCAGCAACGTTTAGATGTTTCCATGCCCTACACGCCTGAATCAAATGGCCAAACCAAAGTCAGTGCAGTCAATCTGTGCAGACCTCGGCTTCTGCACGGATGTTTGAGTCAGGCGTGCTGAAGCAGAGACGCATCCACAGGTTGCAGCACACTGGCCCAGGAGGACTCAAACTTAAGAGCCTTGACATACAGGCTTAAATATGACGACACACTCCAACTAATATTTTGTTAAATATCCCTCAGCAACAGCGTCCATTCACTCTTTGTCACTATAATCAGGACTTTGGCACAATTCTGGCTAATTGACCACTCTTCTGTACAGAAATGGTGAATGTCATACACACTGGTTGGCTTCCAGTTGTAAATCTAGTTTTTTTTTAGATGACAGCGCTGTGATTGGTCTGAATGAGCACAATGAAGAGTCTGCATACAGACAGAACGTGGATGGGCTGATCCACTGGCGCGGTCAAAAGGAGAGATCAAAACTACAGTGAACAATCAGGTCTGGAGAGAGCATCGTCAGAGCTGACAAGACTTGTGCAGGTCTAGGGTCAGGAAAATGTCAGCCAACCTCTCAGCAGACCGCACACATCCTGCACACAAACTGTTTGTGCCTTTACCTTCATGTCGGCGCTATAGAGAGCTGTTTTCTTAAACCAGCCGCCACAGAGACAGTTTCTACAAATGAAATTCAAATGATTCTTCTTATTCTACTTTTTAAACGTACTCGTTCAGATTTTAACAGGGTTTATTTCAGCATTATTCCATTTCTAAACCAGTTATGATGTGCTTTTTAGATCATTGTGCTGCTGGAGCACCAAAAAGTGTTCACGTTTCAAACATTTAGCTGTTAATTCAAGGGAAGTAGGAAGAATCGGTTATTTTTTTATTTATTTTTTTTATTAGTTTATTTGTCAGGGACAATGCAGCGCACATTATTACGTTCATAATTGTAATAGGCAGAGCCATAACAAAATGTGTAAATGTGTTGCATGAAAGGTTTCTAGCCTATAGGCTAATTTGCAACCCCAGTCCCCAGTCAGGCCTTTATAAAATACATTTTCCTAAAACGTAGCTCACATTGCACAATCATATATAAAATACATTATAAAAGACAACCATTAACATTTTACACAATGCTAACAACATTACACAAAACAACACCTCACATCCAACATAATCATAATGACTCAATGTTCACATATTTGATTTTCTTTCGGCCAATGTTTCACCTTTCTATTAAATGTTTTCAGGTCAGTTTCTATTTTTATTTCCGTTGGTAAATCATTCCAAAAATGGATCCCTATCACTGAGAAACTTGACTGTCCAAAAGTGGTTTTGCGCCCCTCTGCTATACAGTTGCCACCCGCTGCTCTCCTAGTGTTAACTCTCCGTGTATTTATTTTTGTCACAAAAGGACAGAGTACGGCTGGAGCTATATTGTTTGTGCATTTAAAAATCATCTTAAGAAAAGAAAACTTAATAAAACTATCAAAATCTAAAAGCTTATATTTCTGTACAATCAAACAGTGATGCCATCTATTTGGTTTCTGATCCATAATTTTCAATGCTTGTTATCCTTCCTACTTTTTGTATTGCACCAGTACAACTAGCGGTGAAAACACACCCTCCGCATGTTACCAACACCCTACCTGATACAATTTTCCTAAAATTGAAAGCCTTACCTTAACTCCTTTTTAGTAATTTTGTTATATTTGATGTGCTATATCTGATCATTAAGCATTTTCCCAATCGAGCTTCAGAAAACAACACTGGTGTTCCAGCGTCTTCCTCATTCTTATAGTCTTGCCCCTCTGGGTGTTCCTGGGTTGCTCTCGAACAATCTAATGAATTTGTTTTTAACTGTGGGCCAGATCGTTAAAACCTGGACACAATTGGGTGTTGTGATCTCAGTCAGACATCCGAACTGGCGGTGAGAGGGATAAATCAGGCTTTTGATTAAGCTTTTTCTTCAAACGCTATTGATAATTACCTAAATGTGTTCAAAGGTCTGGCCTTTTCCAGGCAACCAACCAAGGTAGATTAGCTCTACCGTTTCTGCCAAGACGAGCGGTCGAACATTCAGCCAGAATTATGCCTTGAACCTTGTTGAAAAAAGTGTGCGCAACTTTCTCTGTTGTCCAAAAATCTCTGGAACTGTCTGCATATATTTCAGTCCGTACGTTTGATTTTGACCCCCGTGTTGAGATTAGAGAAAACCTGCATTTCAGTCACACTTGTCCGACCAGTTTAGTTGTACATTTCATCTCATTAAAGTTATTTGTTGGAATTCCAGCTCAAAATCAATGGCGTTCATGCTGTTTACATTTATGTGTGAATCTAAACTTCTGGCTGGAATGGTGTAGCAAAGCTTTGTGCAGTGATGTGTGCTGTGTTTCCGACATGCTGTCCACGGCTCGTCACAGGACCTGGAAGTTTACCGTCCTCCGTGGACTGGAGGCATACTGGAACTAATCCACAGGCTTCCTCTCTCACAGGATTTTAAACTGAATCGTTGGCTGTCGCAGTGAAGATTATTGTCTTTGTGTCTTTGCCATTTCTATTACTGATCTTGTGTCTTTTTCTCTTTTTTTTTCCAGGGGAAGGATTTGCAGATTTCAAGTCTGTCAACGCCGACGACAGCTTCACAGACTTTAAAACCGCCGACAGCGTCTCTCCACTAGACCCGTCAGATCAGACCAAGATCTTTCAACCCGCCTTCCCCTCTGCTTTCCCGAACTCTCAGACTTTACAGCAACTTCCGCAGCAGCCGGCAGCGTCTCTTCCCCAGCCCAAAAATCCTCTCAACATGACCGACTTGGACCTTTTCTCTTCCGCAGCTCCCTCTGTTCCTCCCTCCACCGAGAAGAAGCTCAGCACATTCCCACCTGTATCTGTTCCCCCGTCTTTAAGCGCCATGCCCGGTGGAGCTAAACCTCCGGGGGGAGGCGCCGACGACTTTGGTGACTTTGCGCTCTTCGGCGCCTCTTCTGACTCCACTCAGACTCCAGCAGCAGCAGCAGCAGGAGGCGCTGCAGCAGCCCCTCAGGACGACTTCGCAGATTTCATGGCGTTCGGGAGTTCTGGCGGCGAGCCGAAAGGCGAAAGCGGCACGGTGAGCCGGGCGGACTCCTCAGCCAAGCAGCCTCAGCAGAGCTCGGACAAGTACGACGTGTTCAAGCAGCTGTCCCTGGAGGGAGGCCTCTCCTACGACGACACGAAAGAGAGCGGCGGCGGGTCCTTCTCCTCCCTCAAGAGCGACGCCGACGACTTCGCCGACTTCCAGTCGTCCAAGTTCTGCACGGCGCTCGGCGCCTCGGAGAAGACGCTGGTGGACAAGGTGGCCGCGTTCAAACACGGCAAGGAGGACTCGGCGTCCGTCAAGTCCCTGGACCTGCCGTCCATCGGCGGGAGCAGCGTGGGGAAGGACGACTCGGAGGACGCGCTCTCCGTGCAGCTGGACATGAAGCTGTCGGACATGGGCGGAGACCTGAAGCACGGCATGTCAGACAGCTCCCTGGATTTGCCGGGCCTCTCGGCCCACCAGCCCCCCGCCACAGGTGAGGAACTAGTGCGTCTGCTCTGGTGAGGCTCCGCCCAGTCACACATAGTGCTAGTTCAGAGGCCAGCCACTTAAAAAAAATCACCAAACACGGAGTGAAAGAGCGACTAAATGAGGCCTCTGCTGAATTGAACGTGCTCAAATACTCCTATAACATATCAGAGTAGATCCATTATCTCCATGTTACATTTCGCCATCCATCTCATTTATTTATTGTTTATTTATTCAATTTATTTATACCCCTCCCCCTCCTTTGCCCTGTATATGCTGGCATAAGCTCCTGGCCCCATACCTTATTTATTTTAAAGCGAATAAGCTCCCCGTCGTGTCCGCGCCGAGGCAGCAGCAGACTCGCTGTGTGGCGTCCGTGCACCGCTGCCGTGTCGCGCGCCGGGCAACAGGCGGTTCAGTGGAATACAGATGAGTACAGGAGGGCCATGATCCTCTGAATTATTCAGCTCACAGGGTTTTTTTTTTTTTTTTTTGCACAATAGACTGCAACGTTCCCAAAAGCATTACCTGAAGGGGTATCGCTTCAGCTGCCGTACGCTGAAGGCATGCAAGAAAATACAGTTTGGATCAGGTGGGAATGAAAGCTCCTTCCTTTTAAATGGGAGATTTTTTTTTGCATGCAGCAAACTGGGAGTGATTCTTTTATATTAAAGTAACATTATTGCTGGATGCAATATAGACTTCAGATCTGAGTGCTTGAATGTGAGTGCATGTGGTTCCTCTATTTATGTCTCAAATATTGTATTACTCTGCAGTATTTCCAGTCCCACCGTGCAGTGTTTTAAGATCGAATGATCCTCTGACTCCGAGGTGTTTTAGTCCCTACCTCATGTCAACAAAAGTGGAGTTAAAATCCACCCAAAGCTTGTTGTCGTGGTCGACGTGTTCAAGGGAAATCAACCCAGTTTCCTTAATATTCAGGTAGTCTTACAGGTCAGCATTTCCTGCTCTTCATCCCCACCAGAGCTCATTATTTATTCATCGAGCTTCTCACTTCCACACCACGGCTCACGTTTCATTGCATCTCACCTGATTCAGCTGGGTAATCTGAGATTTTAAGTAATCGTGCTTGGACGAATGCTTCACAATGGCACTGTTTTATGCCATCAGCTGTCAGTAATTCCAAATACCGTGCCTTGCAAATGTATTTTTACCTTTGAACAACCACAAGCGTCACTGTTTGACTGGAAATTTTTGCAAAAGACCAACAATAACGCACCACATAATGGTGAAGTGGAAGGGAAATAGGGCAAAGTTTTTCATTTCTTAAGTACCTCTTAGAAATACCTTCTGTCGCAGTTACAGGTGCAAGTCTTTAGGTATTACAGATCTCTTATTTTTGTCCGTTTTTTCTATTTTTTGCCAAATAGCTCAAGTTAAACTAAGCTTGGCTGAAGGTGTTGAGGCCTTGCCACAGATTCTCTGTAAGATTTAGGTCTTTACTTTGGATAGGCCATTTGAACACATACACATGGTTTAAACTCCAGTCAGAGTCAAGAGTCAGTCTGCTGCCCCAACACATCTGAATTAAATATCTCCTTAGTACGTAATCCAGTTCGAATGCGGCGTAATGAACCATTTATCTAATACACCGCTTATCGAGGACTGGAGCTGGTCACTTCTGATCTAAATCGTTAATCTGTAAATCTGGATGAACGTTTGGTGTCCTCCTACTAGAAGGTGAATCCATCAGGTTTTCTTCTAGTACTCCTGTCTTTAGCTCCGTGCATTGTTCCAGTAACTCTGACCATGTCCGGATATTCAAGCGGTAAAGAAAACCATCCCCACAGCATCTTCACCACCTTGTTTTTAGTGCTGCCTTAGTTTTTCCTCAAAAAACAGCCTTAGATTTTTAGTAGTAGACCAGAAAATTTAAATTTTTAGCCTCATCTGACCACCTTCTTCACGTTAGCACCTCACACTGCATGTGGCTAACTTGACACGGGAATCCTCGTGGCTTTCTTTCACCGCCGTCTCTCTTCTGGACACTAGGCCCAAAATTTACGACTATAACCAACGTCATTTTGCCCAAGTTAATATTTACAGTATTTAAAAAAAAATTCAAGAAAAAAGTTGTTTTTATAGGTAAAGCTAGGCTGTGCTCCTGTCCCTTTAAGACGCTTCGCTACATGAACAGTCTGTGGTCATGTGACTCCACTCCGTCCAGTCTGAAACAAGAAGCGAAGGAGACGGGAAGGTTGAGGAAATGGAGGAAATTTCAAATGTTTAAGCGCCGTTAGTGCTGCTCCAGGAGGAAGAGGAGCAGCTGTTAAATGTTATCGTCCATTTATCGTTATCGAGGAACAGCTCAATATATCGTAATACTGATTTTTGGCCATATCGTCCAGCCCCACTGGACACTCTCCAGTCAAAACACACGTTTCCTTCCACTTCACAGCTATGTCCCGTTGGTCTGGCACATAAAATCCCTATAAATACACCGAAGTTTGTGGCTGTAATGTGACGACGTGCGGAACAGTTCAGGGGCTATGAATACATTTGCAACTAAATACAATTCAGCAACGAAAATGATTTCATCCAGGCTCCGTTTCACTTGAGAGAGGAAAAAAAAAACAGAAATGTGAAACATGCTAACGGCCCCGATAAGCCATCTTGGCTAATCCAAACGAGCTCACATATCTCAAAAAACCTGGTCCATAGATGCATTGATACATTCCTCAGAAACTTTATGCTTCTGTAAAATCATTCTTATTTCTCTACTGTTCTTGGAGAGCTTTGGGACTAACCTGTTGTTAAATGTAGCAGGCCAAGCATTTTGAGCTGCTCTCTCTAAGCTTTGCACTGTGTTTTAGGAACTGTTTGTGTTCTTAAAGAGACAGTATTTCTTTTGCGAGTTAACCGTGTGAGTCCCAAAAGGACTCAGATGGTCGTTTATTCTTTTTGTTTCTTTGGTTTTACTTTGATCGCCGCATGAATTTATCACTCGTGGCTCCTGCGGTCTGGCTCTCTGAGAATATAATGAAGTTAGCATTACCCTTCCTGCCTTGCTTTTTTGCTGCAGTGTGCCTGCTTTTTTCAATTTGTGAAATTGACAAGAACATAAAAGATGATGAGCATTTTATGCATAAAATAATTGCAAGCTGTTTTTATCCAAGAAGAAATGTATACATAAAGATATAGTAGTGTATTTTTCTTACAGGAATAGGAAATGGCTTATTTTGAGGCTAGAGAGACTCCTTGGTCTAGCTGTGATGCAAACTATTAATGTTAAAATAAGTATTTAGTAATGGATTTTAGTGTTTTCACACCCTAATATAGAGGTATTTCTGATAAACGATCACTGTAGCAAGAGAAAAAGGATACTGTCTCTTTAAATCTGTCTGATTGGATGTAATTCAGGCCCTCTCTGGGATTTCAGGTGCAAGTTGGCCCTCTTTGTTTTCTGTAACCCTTTGAGTGCTTGAACTTCCTCACATTTCCAAGCTGATTGAGGCAGATATTGTAACGTGATTTCTCCTCCACTTGTTTGAATTATCTTGGTTCACATTTAACCAAATTGTAGCTTTTCTTTTTGCTCCCTCCTCATATGAGGTGAATTGGACTCCTCTGCCATTCCCCCCCCCCCCCCTGATCAGGGCCTCAAAGGGTTATATTGCTTCCTGCCTTGTTCTTTGGACTATCTTCTCAACCAGGCTTTCCAAATGTTCTGTATTCAAATCGTTTTCCAAAATCTCATGTTGCTTAACTTCTTAGTAGTCGAACAAAGTTTGTCAACTCCCTAAAAACTGCTGATTCTAGTCTGTGAATGTGCCTTCTCTTTCTGGTTTCTGCTTCTTTATCTTTGGATCTTTGTTTGTTCGTTTCACCTTCTTGTTGTTTCTTTTCTGCCTCTTCTCCTGACTCTGCATGCTCCTGTAATCAGAAATTACTAAAATCCAATTTTACAAGTGTTAGTTTGACGAACCTCTTGTATTGATAGACTTCTTTCACACAGTACTTTGTGATCTTTTCTCTCTTTCTCTCTACTGATGTTGTCGTAATAAACTTTACTGTTGGTATTGCTAAAACGCGTACCGTCTTATTATTTCTCCCTCTTTCCTTCTTTGAGAGGCGTAACTTGTTGCTACTACGAGTATTAAATGGGTCCTTGTCAATTTCACAAATTGCTTGGTGCACTTCTGGCCCTGTTATGCAAAAAATAGCAAGGGTTCAACAAGGTGGAAGTGTTTGCTTGTGCAAATGAAGGGAAAAATTGTTGACAGATGTCTGCAAGCTGTGGAGGCGTCAGTTAAAATTAGCTTTAAAGAAACACGTGAGATCCACAGACACAGATGTTTTGATTGATGTCATTTTTAAATAGAAATCCTTCACAGCGCATAAGACTAGTCAATAATATCAGTTTTGTTCTTTCCTCATGTAGCTAATAGCATACAACAAAACAAGACAATTTTGGTTAGCAAAGGGGAAAAGTATTTAACTTTTCAATGTTTTTCGCAGGAAAGATGTTTCTAGCGGGGTTTTAGAAATGGAATTGAGGCTTGATGTCGATAACAAACTAATTTATGTACACCTGCAAAGAAATGACAACAGATGATCCGTAAATTAAGTTATGTGTAACAAAGTAGATTGACAGGGAGTAAGTGTTGAATATATGGAGAAAAATAATTGCAGCTAGTCAAATAAAGCCAAGAAACTGGCTGAAATTTGTCAGGATTTAGAAACCAATTCTATCCTCTGTTTGTGCAAATCAATATCATCTGCTTTAGTCTGCATTGATGGCCTAATAAAAAGGGTTTTCAGTACCAAAATATCACACAAAAAGCATGTCATGATGGGCAAAAGCAAAGAGCAATCTCAAGACCTTCAAAACCTTGTTAGACATGTTTTGGTTAGAGCTATATTTTTAAAATTGTGGATGTTCCAGTGAGAAGAATTTGAATGGAATAGAAGAGAATATCATCACCATAAAGGCTGGTTCACACTGCAGGGTTTTAAAAGTCGCTAAAAATCTTAGTTAAAACAGGATCCTTCAGATATCAGACGCGAAATCTTGCGAATCCTCTCAAGATCAAACGTGAGTTCAGAGTAAATAAACATGGACGGCGGGGAAGAATAATGGTTTATTAAAAGTTTGTGGACTGATTTTAACGGAGGAAAAAAACATAACAAAAAGAAACTCCGTTAGTTAAAGAAGCGGAGACAATGTGACCGGGGGGCTCTATGTTTGCTGCACTAATATAAGGAGGTGAGTTGGGTTTTTAGCTCTCTGGGTTTCCCTCACCGTACTTTTTTGATTGGCTAGACGTCACATTTAACGGGCTGGGTACTCATTTGTCCTCGGAGGACACCACACATCCAACATATTGAATATCCCTGATTTAAGGTTCCACCAAGCGGACCAGATCACTGTTAACGCACCACACACAGCAGGATTATCTCTGAAGCTTATTTTAAGAGACACGATAGTCGCCGCCTCTCAGAAGGGGAGGATCGGGGCAAAAATTGGGCCAAAATTTCTGCCGTGTGAACCAGCCTTTAACCATCCATGACCAGGTGCTGATTGCTTTCCGGGCTAGTATTCAAACAAATACGAGCATGGTTTTCCAGGAGCCTAGGACCACTTGTCCAGAGCTTCTGAAAGACCTGGAATTAGAAGAAAACATTGTTTATTTACTTTAAACAATTGGTAATGCTCTCAACTAGTATGGCCTCTATTCCAGCTCACTGCACAAAACTCCACTGTTGAAGAAAAAGCAAGCTGAAACTCGTTTAATCTTTGGTTAAGTCACTGAAATAATGTGAGATTGGTCTGGTAAAATGAGACCAGAATTGAATTATTTAGATGTGATTGCACAGACTATGTTGGAGGCGAAAATGGCCCTCCTCATCACCCAAAGCACCGTACAAAGAGTGAAATTTGGAGATGAGAACTGATTGAAATTGAGGAAAATGTACAGAAAATTCCACTGGGACATTTTTTAATCAGAATTGGATTTTCCAGCAAGACGGTGATCGCAAACATACGACAAAAGGAAACTCAACTGGGTTCAAAGAAAGGAAACAGAGCTGCTAGCATGGCTCAATCTACCACCCAGCTTAAATCCAATTCAAAACCTCTGGAAAGATCTGAAGGGCATAGTTTGCGGAAAATACTTCATTTGAAGTTGCGACACTGTTTTCATTGTAGCAGAAGGGAAAATAGTTAAGTATGGGGGATACCTGAGAGCAGCAGCTGTACACTTCTCTGAAACTGAGTACAGGGACACTCCGATGACCTTAAACCATCCGTTGCAAAGCAATTGGTTATTGCCGGCAAAGCTGTTTGTCACCAGTGAGAACAGAGTCCATGTTGTATTAAAGCCAGAGGGATTAAAAAAAAGAAAAAAAAAAAAAAGAAGACAAATCGCTGCTTTAGTGGAACCGTTGGATGAACATGGTGCTGGTCCCATTTACTGCCAATCCTTGTGATGCTGCTTAAAAAGACTTGAAATAGTAGAAACCTTGTTTTATTAATAACCCATAGCACTTTGTTTCCCTGGCATATACATATGATGTGACACAGAGTCTTTACTTCTATTGGCCACTGGCCTCTAGGCGTGGTGGGGACCCACACACAGTACGCACTACAGTATGGAACGTAAAAACAAGATTGCTGTTTGAAATTGCAGGAAAGAGTAGCATCCTGGGGCGAGCAATAAGCCTCTTCTGCTGCCATAACAAAGAAACACGAAGTATGCCGTGTGCTACTGGGTCTTCAACTACCACCTGGTACGTTCTGCAGACTGAAATTGGGCTTTGGACCAACAAACCTGAATGTACAGTAGATGAATACTTGGAAGAACACCTGGTGCTCACTGTCCAGTGTGTGGAGGATCTGTGATGCTGTGGGCCTGTTGCTCTTTCAAGGTTCATGGGAAGCTTCTAAGAGATCATGGCATTACTAATGAAATCTTTGAAAACAACAAAATATTTTAAATCGGATTATCTGATTATAGGAGAGGACATTAGGTGCTGTCCTGTTGGTAAAAGGTGACTCTACAGAGTAGTAGTAATAGTTTGTAGCAGCATGGATACAAACTATAGTGCCACCTAGGGCTGAACAATTAATCGCATTTTCAATATAATCGCGATTTAAAAAAACGCAATTTCCAAATCGCAGGGTCTGCAATTTTTGGCTATGTAACAATTAGGGAATTAGACACGTCCATTAGGTGTCGGTAAAATGTTTGAAGTGGGTTTGCCTCCACATGGAAGGGAAGACAGTTGCAGCAGTGAGATAATCTAATTGTATTACTTGTTTTAGAGTTTATATAATCATACATAGCATTAAGTTCAGGTCAATCAGTTTAATACATAGACTTGCTTGTTGGTTGCACTTTATGTTCAACAAGGATTGATGTCCAAATCAACTAAAAGCTGTTCTCTTGAACAATATTCTAATTAATAGAAACATCAAAAGTTCTTGTTTTAAATAGTCCTTGTTTACAAACATCTTTATCTAGAGGCCATTTTTGTTGCTTGTGGTTAATGCGGAGAAAAGTCAAAATTGCAATTTTGGTTGAAATATATTGTAGGCAGAACGCAATCATTTCTGCTCTGAGTTTAGATGCTGTGGGTCTTTTAGCACCTAATCTGCACAGCGAGGCAACAAATTGATTTGTTGTTTGTATATGTTTAAAAAGACATGATAAATCAAACTGGGGAAAAAAATCGTGTTAAATCGCAATTTTAAGAAAAAAAATCGCAATTAGATTATTTTCCAAAATCGTTCAGCCCTAGTGCCACCTGGGATTTCGTTCGAAACCATAATTCTTCCACCTTTAATAAATTTAATTAAATTGAAGGTTTGCTTTCATCTAAAAATTCTGCAGGATTTTAGTAGCTGTAGCAACTATGAGTTATTATAAAGAGCACCAGCCACAACAATTGTGGCTGGTCGCTGTTATGATCCAACTCATGCCTTAAAATGATCTAAATAACACATTTTATTAAGAATAATTCTCTGCTGTGTGGGAAGGGAGCATGTCTTTTACAAATGAGGTGTTGTGCGCTACAATCTAAATTATGCCGTCTCCCCCTATTGAGAGTGCAAAACGTTTGACGGTTTTATTGTTGCTCTCACAGCTAAAAAGATGTGAAAGTGAAATGCGTGGCCCGTTTGGATCAGAGAGCTTCACAGTTTGGCTTCGCGTGCGTTTTTCGAACAGCTGGAAAGGAAAGGAAAGGAAAGGGGATCCTCAGGAAGCGTCTGTCTAGGACACAAAGGTGCAGAAAGTCTGATGTGAAAATAGCTCTGTTTTCAGCGCCTTAGCAACAGGAGCTGAGGCTCGTTCATAACCACTGTGCTCTTACCAGGTCCGCAGGTAAAATTATGGTACTTGGAGAAGACGCCTTCCTTCAATCCAAAGGGTTTTATACATCAGGACATTATGATAATAAATCTCAACGTGCCCTTTACCAAATATCATACGGCTCAAACCTCAAGTGTAGAAAAAACATATTGAGATTCTACTAACTCATTATGTCGAGCTAAATTAAAATGGAAAAGGTCTGAGATTAAAGCTGGCGCTAATCAAATGCACTTGGAAAAACTGATCATCAGCAGGTGTGCCCACCTCTATAACAGGGGGCTCTTGGCGGTCTGCTGCTCCGGAGCGTTTAGATAAGTGTTAACACTATATAGCCTGGAAGGACCGGCGTCAGCATTGACCGCAGAGACGTAACTGTTGCTGCTTATCAGTCTGGGAAGAATCGTTTCCAGGCAATCAGAGGCAACCGGTTCTACAGTAAGGAAGGTTGTTCAGGAGTAAAATATAAAAAAAAGATTTGAGCCAGTTGCCAATCTTCCCCGTTGTGGCCGTCGGAGCCAATTTCCTCCTGAACAAACCGTACAGCCTCCAGGGGAAACTAGGAAAACAACCAAGAACCGCATCTGAAACTCCACAGCCCTCGCTTGGCATGCGAAATGTTAAAGTTCACGACTGCTCAGTTAGAAACCCACTAAACATGTATGACTTATTTGGAAAGGTTTGCGAGTGGTATTACGCAACAACACAACGATCAGCACGACTCAGATTCGTATAGTTACATCTGAATAACCCGCTAAGCTTCTGGAACAATATCCTGTGGACAAATAGGACCAAAATAAAGTGTTTGCCACTAATCCACTTTAAAACGCCATGTTTGCAGTCATAGAGTTGACCATGAACTCATCTGTTTATCAAAGCATTGTAGATTTAATTTGAGACCATCTGTCTGCCATATGAAGATAGATAGAAACCAGTTTGCGTATTTATTGAAGAAACGTTGTGTAGAAGAATCGGTTATTATTATTATTATTTCACAATAATGTCAGAGTCTTAATGTCAAACAGAAGATCATGATAAGAGTTCCTTTATTGTCTCTTATTGGGGAAATTCGGGTGTGACCGTGACTAACAGTTATACACGATTATTAGCAATGAAAATAACAAATTAGCTCCAAAGAACAGCCAAGAATAGAAGATAAATAAATAACAGAGTAAATATTGCACAGTTATTGATATGGCAAAAAATCTGATGAAATATTTAAGTTTAACAGTGGAAAAGACTCCAGCCTATTTACAGAAAACACGATAACATAATATGCAATATGTGATATATGGCTTAAAAATAAAATCTCCGATTTGATTCTACCAAATTTGATTAATCGTTTTTTTCCCCCTCGTTTTGTTTCACAAAAAATTAAAGCAATTACTTTAAAAACTTGCTTTTATGTTAAGTATTTTGTCTGAGAGTTAACCTGAATTCAAAGTGCAACTAAATACAAGCTGTAAAGCAAGATGGCAGGCCCTGCCATTGGAAACAATGAAAGTGTAACAAAATGTTTGCTGCTGGTGGTGTTACACAATTAGTAAATTAAAGTGCCTCGTTTTATGGTAAAAAAGTTTCCTCTTTACAATATTGTCACAATAAATATTTGCCTACACATATATTCAGCATTGCATTCTCCTCATGGAAGCCCAATGAGTGCACTGGCAAAAGAAAAAAATCCAGATTTTCCAAAAATGAAATCTTAAGAAATCATAAATTTGAATTAATCGATTAAATCAATTTATTTACCAGCTTTTTGCATGATAGTGCAGCAGCATCCCGAAGTAGCTAGGCGTATGCAAGTTACCTTAGCATCTGGGAGACAGTGTTAAGCGTTGATGATCAGATCAGAAACCGTGCAACCATTAACATGTTGTAAACAATTATTGAGTCTGTTGTGAGCAGCAGAGATTCTAAAGTTTTACAGCAACTGGGAGGAAGGACCTGCGGAAGCGCTCCTTAGTGCATCTGCGATGCAGCAGTCTGTCACCGAAAGAGCTCTCCAGCTCTGCAACGTACTTGAACTTCTTCGTGCTTAAGGTGTTTTTATATTTTGTTGAAACACAGGGTGTTGGGAATTTTCCCTCACATCACTTTTAGATTTAAGTCGCATCTTTATTTACTGAACAACACTGACGGTGTGGAATCTGCTGTTTGTGCACGTGGGATTTAATTAAAAAAAGGCCATCTCTATTATGCTGGAAAGCAAAAAAAAAAAACAAAAAAAAAGAAACTAGAAATAAGGTGCACTTTCTTTTTTCCATGTCTGTAAGCTGAATATTGGTAGGTTTTTTTTAAAGGTAGCATATGGGTCAGCAGAAAAGAGAATAAGGCAGCTAAATGGAACATCTGCTCACTGTAACAGCAAATGTTTTGCATGCTGTGCTGCTTTCCACGGTGCCTCGCTGATCTCCATGGCAGGGAAAGGATGGTTGAAGGAGTGAAAACTGGATTTTATCTAAGGACGTACGATTTTCCCAAAAAAATAAATAAATTGCAATTGCGATTTAATTTCGATTTTTCTCTGCATTAACCACAAGCAACAAAAATGGCCTATAGAAAATATATTGCAAAGTGCAACCAACAAACAAGTACTTAATGCTATGGTGAGATTCCTGAAAGCTTGTGGTTAAAAAGTATGATTATATAAACTCTAAAACAAATAATAAGATTAGATTATCTCACTGCTGCAACGCTCTTTCCTTCCATGTGAAGCAAACCCACTTTAAAGATGTTACCGACACCTAAAGGACATGTCCATTTATTGTTACATAGCCAAAAATTGCAGACCATAGGGAACTGCATTTTTATTAAATAATTGCAATTATATTGCAAATGCGATTTATTTGTCCAGCCCTTGTTTTAAAACTATATTAAAACTCAATGAAAGGAGTATTTTGTACGCTAAACTGAATCAGTGGCTCTGAAATCACGAGGACTAAAGGGGAAAATGTTTTGTGGTGTCGGAGAGTCTTAACCCTTTTTGAAGTAAAGTTTCCCCAACAGGATTTTAATAATTTATTTGACCCATTGTCTTTTTTTTTTTTAGGCCACTATAATTATACAGCATACCGCTTAAATGATTTCTGAAAACAAGAACCGGTTTCATCGGTGAATTTATTTTGGTCGGAATCAGACGGTTCACTAATGTTGGGATAAATATTACCGTATCAAGTTAATTATTCTTCTGATGGCATTTGGGTTTTGGCCAATTTCTGTCTCTGTGCTGATGTTAAACTCTCTTCCATGTAGATAATAAAAACCAGGATTAAAGGCCGGATCTGCAATAAGTCCTGAGTGCTCAAACATGCATCCAGAATAATGGCAGAAGCTTTTTGAAGGCTACATAAAACTGTGGTTTGTCTCCAACTTGCTAAAAGACATTTAACCAAATGTTTTTAGGGGTATACTTATATTATTTGAGCATGAATATATTATTATTTAAAGTAATATAGCATTAAATTTGTGCTTGTGCACTGAACTCAAGTCTTAAAAGTCAAAGTTGTTTGGGCATCATTCAAAGGCAACACTTTTTATTAATGTAAGTAACGCAA
Source organism: Fundulus heteroclitus (assembly GCF_011125445.2). Classification (NCBI taxonomy): domain Eukaryota; kingdom Metazoa; phylum Chordata; class Actinopteri; order Cyprinodontiformes; family Fundulidae; genus Fundulus; species Fundulus heteroclitus. The sequence goes on from NC_046378.1 coordinate 28,954,460, forward strand.
CAACGTCCTTGTCTCTTGATCACATCTGTGCTATTCCCATGAACCACCTGTCATGTCTGTGTTGTCGTTACAGAAAGAGACGACATGAAATTTGACCCATTTGGGACGTCAGCCCTCAGCACCTTGTCCAACTACGACTGGTCAGTTCAGGATGAAGGTCTGGCCAGTGAGCTGAGAAGGCCTCAGGGCTCCGAAGGGCCTTCTTTGTCATCTTTAGTACCGTCACAGAAGAACGAACTCAGCTTTGGCAGCACTGAAAACATCTCAGGCGGTTCCCTGGCAAAGATCACCACCTCTTTAACCACAGAGACTGGGTCTTCTGGCGGTGACAGGTTCGAGGCCTTCGCTGACTTCGGTTCCTGTGACCGGCCTGCTGACAACGACGACGACGACGACTTTGGAGACTTTGCTAGTACCGTTTCCGAAAAATCAGACTCGCCCGCTGTCACCGCTGAGGCGGGCTCAGAGGGAAACCAAAACGAGACCTTAGAAGAATTTGGCATCTTCCAAGGGGACAAGCCCAAATTCGGCAAGTTTGACTTCCTGAAAGCCAGCGCTCAAACCAAAGTCAAATCCAGCGAGGAGATGATCAAGAACGAGCTCGCAACGTTTGACCTGTCCGTTCAAGGTGAGCCTTCGTGACCGTTCGACCACATGTGAGCAAAATGAATGATGTATTTGGATGGAGAGTTTTAGTTTTATTGTTTGCTTCTGAGATTTTGGAGGATTTTACCGACAATCTTTACTTTATTATCTTCTTTAGTGTTGTTGTAAAATTAGATTTGCCCTAGATCAGAAGGATATTTTTATTTTTGCAATTAAGAGGCTGAAACACCAATGAAGCTCAGGGGGCAGTCCTTCGTGTGTTGCCCTTTTGTTTGTGCGCTTAAATTGAGTCTCGCCTCAATTTGCACAATCTTTTCAAAGAAGCAGTTCCCCATCCTCACCTAGACACGTTTTTCTTTTTAAACTGAATATTCTTATGTATAGATTAACTTTCCAAGTTAAGCCAAGGTTTCCTCCACCATATTATAAGCGGCCCACCAGGCTTCAAAATTACAGTTTTGAAGACTGGCGCCCCTCTTTTAGCGGGTGGGCTTTTTAATTTTTTTTAATTTTTGACAGGGATTATAAGAATGAAGTCATAAAATTACAACAATTAAGTAGTATTTTTTTTAAGAACTCTTTGTTAAAGTGATCATTTGGTATCCACCAAAGGCTCCACACTATCTTATAGAACTTTTACACTAGAGAATGGGTTAATACTGCCAAGTCAGGAAATGGTCTCCTTTAGACTCCTATCAAAGAGGAATAAACACCCAACCTGAATCAAAAAGGCGCTTCAACAAAGTTTGGAGATATGAGCACGGTCTCATGTTTCAGGTTAGAAACCATCTAGCATTTTACCAGCGGTCCCTCTTAGGGCCACTATAACCATGATATGATCAAAGAAACGGATAAACACAGACAACAGATTTTTTTTTTTTTTTTTACTTTTTCTGAGTGCCATATGAAGCAAATGAAAGCAGACGGTTTTAAGATTTGGGAGGGGGAGCAGCTGAAGGTGATCCTGCACCTTCCAGCTCCTCCAGCTCGCCGTCCCTTTTCCTGATCTGTAATGGAGCCGTCAGACATTAGATGGTGGTGTTGCCATAACAGTCCCGCTCTAATGGCACCGACCGCTGAGATGGATTATCGGAGGCCGGAAAATCCATGAGCTGAAATTAACCGGAACCACTTTGAGGCTGTTCATTTCTTTAACTGCTGTTTGTCGGTGTTATGTTCCACAAATAATTAATTACACTTTTCCCGCACCGAGATAAAAGCCCCCACGGATTCCTCTCCCTGGACTGGATTTAATTTGTCTGAAGTGGAGGGCCCTCGCTAACGTCTCTTGGCCCCGTGAAGCAGTAATCTGATCACAGCGGGGCTTTGTGCCGGGATGAGTGGCTGTAGGGAAGATGACACGTCCCTCTGTGGGTTGTGGAGGAGTGAGGGGTGGATTACCTGACCCTGGACGGTCCACAAACACACAAGCTTCAGCTCCCGTTACAATAGCCTGGACTTGTTTGTTGTGGGCCGTTGCCAGGATTTGTTTTGCTGTCAATTGTTCCTATTTGCATATTTGTGGCTTTTGTTTTGTACCTAATTATGATTTGTCAAAAATGAAGCATTTGTTTCCACCATAATGGTCTTAAGGGAGTTTGGCCGCACAGAGCGAAAGAGAGAGAGAGAGAGAGAGAGTATACTGATGCAAGCAAACCACTGCAAGTTGTTTTAATGTGCAGAGCTCCAGAAAATATTCATACCTAATGAAACTTTCCTCGTTTGTGACATTACAAACACACTTTTGCACATTTGAATGGGATTTTTTGCATGATAAACCAGCACCAGGCAGTGCATAATTATGAAATGGGTGGAACATGATACATTTTTTTTTTTTTACTAAAAACATCTGGAAAGTGTTGTGTGCATAGGTATTCTCCTATGCACGCAAATGCTCCTAAATAAATAAACAAACCAGTGTCGGGAACAAACAGAATCAGGAAGATCAAGGAACCCAGCAGACAGGTCAGGCAGAGAATTTTGGAGACGTTTTAAAGTAGGTTCAGTTTATATAACCAGCTTTGAAGATCTCACAGATCGCTGGTTAATTCATGATGTGAAAACGGAAAGAAATCGCTCGTCTGGCTCCGATGACCGGCCAGGCGGTCAGGTCGTTAATCTGTGAAGCAGCCAAGGAGACCAGAGGTGGGTAGTGATCATTTACGTCGCTTACTGCAGTAACTTTTACCTCTATGGGTAGCTTTCCTGTTCTGTAATTTTTTACTTTTTTTTTTGCAATACTGTTTTGAATTGACACTACAACGAGTTAAATGTTTGGATTATTTACCCACCTCTGCAACATTAGGCGCCGCGGACGGCAGCCACGGTGTGTTGGTGCGCACTTTTTTATTTATTTTTTTTATTTTTATTTTGTCTGCACCATTAACACCAAGTCAAATTCCTTGTAAGTGCAAACCTACTTGCCAATAAACTTGATTCTGATTAGAGGAGCTATATATAGAGGTCCTCAATTGTAGCAAAGAATATCTCGGCTATTTTTACTCCACAAATATGGCTTTTAAAGAAAATTGCCTAAACCAAAGACATTTTTTGTCATCTGCCTTGTAAGGGAAGTGGCTAACCTCTGGAAGAAGATGCTCTGTTCAGATGAGACTAAAATTGAACTTTATGCCCAGCAATGAAAAGTTATGCTTGGAGTAAATATAACAATATAACATAGCCCGTCACTCTGAGCGTGAGATCCACACGAGGAAGCAGGGAAGTGGCAGCATCATGCTGTGGGGGGTGATTTACCTCAGCAGCAACAGCAAATATGCTCAGAGCAGGGCGATCCTTGAAGAAAATCTGGGAGACGCAGAGGTTTACTTTCCAGCAGGACAACAACCGTTAACATACAGCTGGAGCTACAACACAGGTTATTCCGAATGCAGCAAACTAAATATCAATCTTTACAGAAACTGAACTAACTTGAGCTATTTAAAATTAAGATTAGAAAAGAACATTTAAAATCTGCAAAGCTGGCAGATATGTACCCCAGAATACTGCAGCAAAAGATGCTTCTACAAAGTATTCACTGCAAAAACGGAACTTGAAATAAGTAAAATGTTCTTAAAATTAGTGTATTTGTCCCTGATTTGAGCAGGTAAATAAGATGATTTGCCAATGGAATAAGAGTTTTGCAATTAAAATAGCAGCAACTTATCTCCATCATCTTGTTTCAAGTGCAGGATGTTTAATTATCTTATTTTAGTGGTCAAAATACTCATTCCATTGACAAATAATCTTATTTACCTGCTCAAATCAAGGACAAATGCACTCACTTTAAGAACATTTTACTTATTTTAGATCCGTTTTTGCAGTGTTGACTTTAGAGTGGCTGATTTTTTTTTTTTTTATTTGTTTTTAAGAAAGTTTAGGAACCCTGAATCCCGTCTCCATCATATTTATGTCCTACTTTATGTTGCTATATTGCATAAAATCCCAGTAGAATATGCTGAATCCTGTGGTTGTTACATGGCAACAGGTGGAGGATTTAAAGGGGTATGAATACTTTTTGGGAAGCGCCCTGTCTGCATTCTGTAGTCATCCTTTTTATTTTGTAACGTCTTTTATCTGCTATCCTCTCTCCTGCCGCGGCACCCAGGCTCTCACAAACGCAGTCACAGCTTAGGCGAGAAGGAGATCGGGCGGTCGCCTCCGTCTCCAGCTCCGGAGCAGCCCTTCAGAGATCGATCCAACACGCTGAACGAGAAGCCCACCCTGCCTGTCATCCGGGACAAGTACAAGGACCTGACAGGCGAGGTGGAGGTGAGCAGCGCCTCAATTTGCTCCAGCTCTTTTCTCCGGCTGTTAGAAGCTGCGAAAGAAACTGTGCTCCTTCTTGTTTATGTGAGATAATTCTGCTCTGGGTTGGTTGCAGGAAAGCGAGCGGTACGCCTTCGAGTGGCAGAGGTGTCTGGAAAGTGCTCTGGAGGTTTGTGTCCAACTTTTTGTTAGTGTTTTTTTTTCTCCCAGATCTTCTCTTGTGTACACCCAATGGGAAAATATTTTCTCCAATAAGTCCAAAACTAATTTAAAGATGTTCTGAGATGTTATTTCCTGGGACTTACACTGCAAAAAGGGAACTCAAAGTAAGTCAAATTTTCTTGAAATTAGTGTATTTTTCCTTCATTTGAGCAGCTAAATAAGACTATTTGCTAATGGAATGAGTATTTTTACACCAAAAATAAGATAAATAGATATCCTGCTCTTGAAATAAGATGATGTAGATGAATTGTTCTTATTTTAAGTTAGGGCTGGGCGATAAATCGATTTAATCGATTAATTTGAATTTACAATTCTTTAAGATTTCATTTTTGGAAAATCTGGATTTTATTTTGCCAATACACTCATTGGGTTTCCATGAAGAGAACAGCATGTGATGCTGAATATATGTTTAGGCAAATGTATTGTCAAAATATTGTTAAGTGGAAACTTTTTTTTACCATAATACGAGGTACTTCATTTACCTATTTACTTTTTTTTTTAACTTAGTTTGAAGTTCACAAGTGCAGTGAAGCCTGTTTTTAGCTCAATGTGTAATACCACTAGCAGCAAATGTTTTGTTATATTTTCATTGTTTATAATGGCACGGCTGCCATCTTGTTTTACAAACATATTTCACAGCTTGTTTTTAGTTGCACTTTGAATTCAGGTAAACTCCCTGACGAAATCCTTGACATAAAAGCAAGGTTTTAAAATAATTTCTTTAGTTTCTTTTTATGAAACAAAAAGGAGGAAAAAGATCGATTAATCGGATTTGGTATGATAAAATTAATAAAAGATGTATTTTTTAATCCATATCGCCCAGCCCTATTTTAAGTGCAAAAATCTTATTCCATTGGCAAATAGTTTTATTTAGCTGCTCAAATCTAGGATAAATACACAAATTCCAAGAAAAATTTACTTACTTTGAGTTCCCTTTTTGCAGTGTAAAAGCATATTTGACAGCTTTAGTAATGTTTTAACATTTCTGAGGAATCCAAAATGTCTTGGAAAATACTCCAGCAAAGCGAAAGTCTTACTGCTAGAATAAATACATAAAAAGAGGTATGTCTCAGCCGACAGGTTTGCATTTGTGAGATTGTGGTGAACATTCATTTTATTGGTTGATGTCAAAAAATAATCCACAGTCGGCATCAAAGGTTATTGTGTCATAAAGCTGGTCATGTTACTCTCACTAATGATGATTGTGACGAACAGAAATAGCATGTGTGACACAACGCTGGCTTTCTGTCGCTGCACGTTAAGGTCATCACCAAGGCCAACAACACCCTGAACGGCATCAGCAGCTCGTCTGTCTGCACCGAGGTCATCCAGTCTGCTCAGGGCATGGAGTACCTGCTGGGTGAGGAACCACACTCCATGCGCACACACTGTAAAAACATCAGGGGCCTTGGTTTTAAATGTATTTTATAGTTTTAAAAGACGGAAGAAGGAAGCAGCGTGAAAGCCGCTGACCATATTCCCATGACGATGCATTTCGTTTTGATTAGGGGCTTTAAAGTATTTATTCAAGAAATGTTTTTTTTTTTTTTTTGTGGATTGAATATACAACATAAAATGTTATCGTTGTTTAAAGGTAAAGAATTTGGCTGCGTGTTGTTGATTTTCTTCAAACAAAAGGGTCTAATTTCTACCTAAATATTTTTATTTGATGATAACACTGGTAGGTTCTCCGACTTGAGCAACAACGGCCCATTAACATCTTGTTAGTGATCTAGTGCAGCTGAAGGCTGCCATTCAAATGGTCAGCACATGCTTTTTATTTTTTATTTTTATTTATTTTTTGTCCTTTCCAAACAAATAAAAAAAGGAAGCTGCACCTCAACCACATGGTTTTTGTAGCCATCAACAAGCGTCTGGCATAACGTCGGCTGGAAGCTTCAGCACTATTCTTTGCAGACTCGGCGCAGCTCATTCAGATCCGCTGGTTTCCAATCATTTTTAACCCTTTAAGGTGTCCATTCCTGAAAACTACTATATCCAGTACCAAGTCAGCTTTTATCATGTAATTGATGGAACATCGAAGTAGATCACCAAAAATTTAAGTTGGGATGTTGGGCAACATCCCAAGAACCAACAAGGCCTGCCATGAGCGTTACTGCAGGAGCGCCAGTTTGACTCTCTGCAATTTTTTTATTAATTTTATTTGACAGGGACAGTGTACATTAATTATCAGTCCTGCAAATGCGCCAGAATTAGCCAAAAGGTTATTTTTCATCTGTTGTCCATGGACAGCACTGCAAAAACTGATCTAAAAATAAGTAAAATGTTCTTAAAGTTAGTGTACTTGTCTTTGATTTGAGCAGGTAAAGAAGATTATCTGCCAATGGAATGAGTATTTTGACCCCTAAAATAAGATAATTAGACATCCTGCACCTGAAATAAGATGATGGAGATGAGTTGTTCCAATTTTAAGTGAAAAAATCTTATTCCATTGGCAAATCATCTTTTCTTCCTTCTCAAATCAAGGACAAATACAATAATTTTAAGATTTAAAGAGGCCACACCATAAAACTAGTTGCTCTCAGACGAACCTCAGAACAGGCCGGTCCTGAGAGTCGGAGCTAAATCAACAAGGAATTCAGTCCAAAGCATCGCAGTTCCACTTTATATAGACCGTAACTGAATGATTTCAATTTGAAAAGGAAGAACTGAAAGCATTTGTTTCCTTTAAAGCTATAGCTGGTAATCCTGTTCAGAAACACTTGTAGTGTTGTAGTGGTGGAAATGGTCCATCCTGAAAGTAGTAAACACGTTATGTATTCAGAAAAAGGAGGTTAAAAAGATTGATCATTGTGGGAGCTGCAGGCCTGTAAAAACTCTGACCAATTCTGTCGTTAACACCGAAAGGAAGGGATTTAGTCCTGCTCTCACACATTAAAACATCTCTCTGTTTTATTAATTTAGTAAGGAGTTACTGAATTAAATTTGCTTTTCAATAATCTAGTTTATTGAATAGACTTGGATGTTTAGCAGCATAAATTATTACTTTAATGGTAAATGGACTGAATTTATCAAGCACATTTCTAGTCATTCTGACCACTTAAAGCACTTTACACTATAGTCATTAAAGTCATATATATGTTCAGTTTTATATAAGGAATAAAACACAGTTTAAATTAATCTTAAAGTTGATTCGCGTCCATACTGATTGAATATGTTCGCCTTAATGGATCTGTAAGTAATGCATAATAATAATAATAATACATTTTATTTAAAAGGCGCCTTTCTAGACACTCAAGGTCGCCGTACAGAAGGGTAAAAAACAGAATGTCAGGAACAGAATCAAAACAAAAAACATTTAAAAAATAAATAAAAAATAAATAAATACCGAGGCTGGGACAGGGAAATTGATAATTAAAGAGAATAGGCGGTCTTAAACAGATGAGTTTTGAGTTGTGATTTAAAATTTTGAAGTGAGTCCGTGTTTCTAAGTAGGGGTGGTAGAGAGTTCCAGAGGCGGGGGGCAGAGCGGCTGAATGCTCTGCTCCCCATGGTGGTGAGACGGGCGGAAGGGACAGACAGGTGTAAAGCAGATGAGGATCTAAGAGCAGGGGAGGGGGTGGGAATGTGCAGGAGGCCTGACAGATAAGGGGGGGCTAGGTGGTGAAGGGCCTTGAATGTCACCATGAGAATTTTATATTGAATGCGGAACTGCACGGGGAGCCAGTGAAGCTGTTGGAGGACCGGGGTGATGTGGTGGATAGAGGGAGTTCTTGTTATGATGCGAGCAGCTGAGTTCTGGACCAGTTGTAGTTTATGGAGTGATTTCTGAGGAAGGCCGAAGAGGAGAGAGTTGCAGTAATCCAGTCGGGAGGTGACAAGGCTGTGCACAAGTATGGCAGCAGTGTGTGGGGTAAGGGAGGGACGGAGGCGGTTGATGTTTCTTAAGTGAAAGTAGGCAGACCGGGTAATGTTATTGATATGGGATTGAAAAGATAGGGTGCTATCGAGGATGACACCCAGACTCTTAACCTGGGGGGAGGGGGAGATGGAGGAACTGTCAATAACAAGTGGGAAACTGTCAGTTTTGGAAAGAGTTGATTTGGTGCCGATGAGGAGAACCTCAGTTTTACTACTGTTTAATTGAAGGAAGTTTTTGGTGAACCAGGCTTTTATTTCACAGATGCAATTTGTGAGGGAGGTGGGGGGAAGAGAGGACGATGGTTGTGTGGAGAGGTAGAGCTGGGTGTCATCAGCATAGCAATGGAATTGGATGTTAAATTTGCGGAAGATATTGCCAAGGGGAAGGAGGTAGATGATGAAGAGGAGGGGCCCGAGTACAGAGCCCTGGGGCACGCCTGAGGTGAGGGGGGAGGGGGTGGATTTGAGGGTCTTCAGTTGAATGTACTGAGTGCGGTCAGAGAAGTAGGAAATAAACCAGTCCAACGGAGTGTTAGTGATGCCAATGGAAGAAAGCCTACTGAGGAGAGTGGTGTGACAGATGGTGTCAAAGGCTGCACTCAGGTCGAGGAGGATGAGGATGGTGAGTAGTCCAGAATCAGATGCCATGAGGAGGTCATTGGTGATTTTGATGAGTGCTGTTTCAGTGCTATGGAGTGGCCGGAAACCAGACTGAAATTCTTCATACAGGCTGTTGGCAGATAGGTGAGTATGGAGCTGGGAGGCAACTGTTTTTTCAAGAATTTTGGAAATGAAGGGTAAATTGGAGATAGGACGGAGGTTGTTGAAGTTGATCGGGTCGGCACCAGGTTTTTTTACAATCGGAGTGATGGCAGCAGTTTTGAGAAGTGTAGGGACAGTTCCAGTGGTGAGGGAGGTGTGGATGATAGCGGAGATGAGGGGAACCAGAGAGGGGAGGCAGGTTTTGACAAGTTGTGTTGGGAAGGGGTCCAGTTGACAGGTGGATGGTTTGGATTTCCGAATGAGCTCTGTGATTTCCGAGACAGTGGGAAGATGGAAGGAGGAGAGCGACTGTGTAGGCGAGGGAAGATCTGGTGAGGTGCTGAGATGAGCCGTTGATCCAAGGTTTTGGTGAATGTTCTTGATTTTTCCTGTGAAGTATGACATGATGTCATTGCAGAAGGAGGTTGTATAAAGGTGCGGGGGGGAAAGAGTCCTTGGGTTTGATAGTATTATTGAGTATAGAGAAAAGTGACTTAGAGTTATGTTGATTGGCAGTGATTAAGCTCGAGTAATACTGTGATTTAGTGCTGGCAATGGAGTCCTTATAGTGAATAATGTGATTATTGTACATTTCTTTGTGTATAGTGAGACCAGTTTTTCTATAAAGTCTTTCGAGTTGCCGTCCTTTGGTTTTCATGCGTCGGAGATTTGGGGTGTACCAGGGGGCGGAGACGGAAAAAGAAACAAATCTATTTTTTAGTGGAGCAAGCGAGTCAAGGATATTATGGAGACCAGTATTGTAGTGGATGACCAGGTCATCAGGGGTTAGCAGATTATTGAAGTCAAGGAGGCAGGAAGAGTGGATACTTGAGATAAGGGTGGAGGGATCAATGTTCTTTATGTTCCGGAAGGATATGAGGCGGGATGTTTTAGAGATAGAGAGGGTAATATTCACTTCAAATGAGAGGAGAAAATGGTCAGTTATGGGGAGTTCATCAGCTGTTATGTTGTGAGGGATGACGCCAGAGCAGCAGATTAAATCCAGAATATGTCCTTTGGAGTGTGTGGGGGTAGTGGTGTATTGCTGACATCCAAAACTCTCTAGGCAGGAAGTAAAGTCTTTGGTGAGAGGCAAATTGGTATTGTCCATGTGGATATTGAAATCACCCAGTAGGATTAAGTTTGGTGATAGAGAGGATAGGTGGGTGAGAAAATCGGCAAACTCTGTTAAAAAGACACTATTCGGTTTTGGGGGGCGGTAGACAGCAGCAATGATGGTTGGAGTTGGGCCAGACAGCTTGCAGACTGTGGATTCAAACGTGCTTGAGACTGGCGCAGATACCGGCGAGACTTTCCAATTCTCGCGATGAATTATCGCGAGACCTCCTCCGCGCCAGGAACCACGGGGTTGAGAGATGTAAACAAACCCATTAGGAGTGGAATCGTTGAGCTGAGAGTATTCTTGGGGCTGTTGCCAGGTCTCGGTTAAACAGAGAAAGTCCAGTTTACGGTCAGTGATGAGGTCCTGAATGAGATGTCCCTTGCTTGTCAGTGAGCGGATGTTAAGCAGAGCAAAGTTGAGTGCAGTGTTGTTGCAGCTGGTGGTGGTGCTAGCCGACCGAGCTAGGCGGGCTAACACGCTGTGGTCGACAGCCCGGCTGGTGGAGCATGGAGGGCGACGAATCCCCCGTCGGGAGCTGGACCAGATGGATTTTATTGCTGTTGAACCGTTGTGGTGGGAAATCCGGCGAGATCCTCGGTGGATGTATCTCCGGCGTGGCTGGAAGGTGATGTCCGGGTGAAGGTGGAGTGCCTCGGGCGCAGGTCCGGGCGAGTGACAGCGGAGCCGGAGCATCACCTATTTCTGGTATAAAAGCACATTCCTAAAATCACTTGTATTTTCTATCCTGGGTTCTTTTGAGTTTGTTTTTGTCATTCAAGAACAAAGATAAATGGTAAAAATATAAGAACATTTTAGAAATATAAGGGCATTTTCTTACATTTTCTGTCACATAATTTTTGAGAAATCACAGAATCTTAATTGTCAGATAATAACTTCTATTTTCTATAGTGGCATCCAAACACCTTCTTGAGTTAACTGGGACCTGTTTCCCACCTCTGTCTTTCTCCAATGCAGTTTAGATTATTTGTATGAAGCAACTAAGGCCTGTTTTTAGTGTAGAAATTAAGCTGAAACACAGCAAAAGATGCCCTTTTGTATTGATTGGAAAGCGACTAAAGTTTTATCTTGAAAAGTATACTGTAAACATCTCTGTACAATCCTTTTTTTTTTTTTAATCAGACACATTTTGACAAACATGGAAACAGAAAGGAGAAAATCTGGTTGTTCTTATAGAGGCCAGCTCCCTCAATGTAGTTTCTTTTTTTTGCAAACTGGCTGAGGAACACATTTTTTTTAAAGCTTTTTAAAGTGAAGCTTGCAAATTTTTTTATTTTGTAAAAAAAATGTTGTATTTGTTTTTGTATTTTGTCAACCAGGCGTGGTGGAGGTGTATCGGGTGACCAGACGAGTTGAGCTGGGCATCAAGGCGACCGCGGTGTGCTCCGAGAAGCTGCAGCAGCTGATGAAGGACATCAGCCGAGTGTGGAACAACCTCATTGGCTTCATGTCGCTGGCCAAACTCGTCGTAAGTCGCACAGAAACATCCAGATCAGAGAAATAAAGCATGTAACTAACATAAAACATCCCAATTCAGGCTCCTTTAGTCCTATCTTCACCGGTGCAACATTTAGTTGACCTTCTACTAAATGTTGGAGGTCGAGCCAAAAATACTTCACCAGTGACGCGCTTAGTGTTGCTGGTCCGTTGATGTAAAATCAGGGTTTTATTGATTTTACTTTCCAGTTTTGATGCAGCCCTGCCAGAGTTTCCTGACAGATTCACTTTCACACCAACAGAGATGACCAGCAGGGATTTATTTGTCGGTTATTTTAAAAATAACATCAGAACAACAACGTTTTTTTACTTTTTATCAGAGACGTTTTTATTTCTAGTTGAGCCGTTGGATGTCAAGTGAATTTTAAAGCTCGGTAAATCCGAAAAACAAGTTTCCCAAACAAAATGTTTACGATGAAAGGTTGCTATAAAGCAGGGGTGTCAAACTCATTTTGGTTGAGGGGCCGCATACAGCTTAATCTGATCTCAAGAGGACCACACGAGTTAACTCATTGCAAGATTAAACTTGTTGTTGATTATTATATTAAATTAATTTCACTTTTACACAATATATTATAAATAACCTCAGCGGTTTTAAGAAAAGTATGTGCAATTTCAACAATACTTTTACTCATTTAAACATTTACTTGTGCATTATGCATAAGAACTGATCACAGTGATTGTACAATGTTGGAAAACATTTATTCACATTTTTTGGAACTTAAAACACTGTCCTGCTTGACAAAATACATCAAACAGATAAAAATTAAGAAATGATTTAAAATCAATTTTCCACATCTGAAGCTCAGTGCTACCATCTGCTGATTAAAACACAGCGCCCCTCGTGGACAATATCGGAATTGCAGATTTTCAATTAAACGACATGTTCTTTTCAATAATTGAATAATTTTCTTCTTGTTCATCCTTTCCTCTCCTACTTTCCCATTGTAGTGTCCATATCATTTGAGATAATCCCCACGTGAATCATAATAAAATTATTCACATTCATAAATCAAGCGGAGCACTATGGCAAAAGCAATACTGCTCCACTTGTGAAAGTCAAATCTGATGAGCGGTTTTTGGCATTAAGACAACAATTCTTATTGCCACATTGCCAGACAGGACACTGGGAAAAATAAATAAATAATAATTTTTTTTTTGAAAAATGATAATGTATTTAGCCACTGGGCCGGATTAAATAGTTCGGCGGGCCGGAACCGGTCCGCGGGCCGTATGTTTGACACCCCTGCTTTAAAGTGAAACTGATAATGGACGAAGACGATTTTCCTTGATCGGATTCGTTCTGAGTCAGGTCGTATAAAACAAATACGACTGCATGTTGCCCTGCAGGTAGAGATAAACAACGTTTGTGTTTTTTGTTTTTTTCTGTATGTTTGTAGCCAGACGAAACCTCCCTGGATTTCTCCTCCTGCATTTTGAGGCCCGGCATCAAGAACGCCAAGGAGCTGGCCTGCGGAGTGTGTCTGCTGAACGTCGACGCTCGCAGCAAGGTTTGTGCGCTCGTCGGGGCACACGCAGACACACCTGTGGCAGAGACAGTTTCACGTAGACGTTGCCGTTCCCCTCAGCAGCGTGTAACGACTGATGTCTGTTTGACTTTGAAACATTTTTGCAGAGCAAAGAGGGGAGCGCTATTGGACGTCTGTTAAAACGAGTATGAACCAGTCAACCTGTCATCCACGTCTCATTCCTCTCTCTCTTACGTCTCTTGGGTCCTCAGGGGAGGGGGTGGGGGGGGGTATTCTCCTCTTAACGGTCGGGCCCTGAGGAGGACAAAGTGACAGGATCCATCTCTCCACACCTCCCCTATTACAGTACAGCAACACAGAGCAGCCACGTTCACATAAAAGTCCTTTCACTGTGCAGAATATTTAAAAAAAAAAAAAAATGACGTCTGAGAACTTTCCTGTGAACGGTGCAAAAAAGGGGTTTTCAGATTTCTCTTTTATGAGACTTTCTGAATAAAACCATCTTCATTACAGCCTCCTTTCACGTCTTTTGCTTCTCAGGCAAACAACACTGGGCACATTGACTACATAAATACACAGGATGTCTCGTTAGATCAGCCCTGCCACACACATGTGACCTGAAGGATCTGGTATTAGATCCACTACTGTGGAAATCCTTCAACAGCTTTTCCACCTTGGTTTGATTTTCGCATCTTATCTGCAACAGCGATCTTCTCTTCCTGTTTCACTTGGAAATTGTAAAAACCTACATGTTACCCTTCAGTAAAGGGCTGGCTGATGTTAACAGGTGGGCTTGCTTTTTCTCTGTGCTGCTGGAGCCCGACTGCATGGCTGTCAGTGTGCGTGTGAACTCATTTCTTCAATTATTTTTACTTTTTTTTTTTAGTGTCTTTTTTTTATGAAGTTAGGTTCATGTTTTTTTAGTTAAATGCCAGAATAAAAAAAATGTTTTTTATGGAGGTTTTAGTTTATAGAGAAAAAAAGGAGAGAAAAACTTTTGGGCCAAATATAAGTAGTTTTTCTCATAGGAGTTCATCAATTGTATTTTTGTAGAGGGTCCCAAAAATACAAAGTTAGGGCTTAACGATATGGCCAAAACTTCTAATATAATTATGATATCGATATAAACAAATTAAAGTCTCAGGAAGGCTGCAAAGAATGCCCACAACAGATGCCTGTAAAAAATGTATAACAATTATTTTGCCATGTTTATAAAACTTCTCCAATATAACATTGGAGAAGTGTCTTGCTTTTCTGAAAGAGAAGGGGGGTATAACTTAAGGGGTCACTCAATCTTCAAGATCCGCAATTTTAGAACAACAAGGAAAAGCTTCTGTATTTCAATTAAAGGTGTAAAGTTTTGGAATAAGTTACATGAAGATTTAAAACAAAGCAATAGTTTAACACAATTCAAAAGAAAGTACAAAGAGGTAATTTTCAATAGATACACACATGGGGACAGAAAGCAATAAGGTGTGTATTGAAGATAATAACTTGGTGTAAGGGTTTAGAAAGATAAACCAGCATAAAATGGGAAAATGTATAGGGAAATATTAGTAACTGTTACTTCTAACTGCCACTTTGATTTTGATTTTTTTTCTTTAATGACAGTAGGACTCTAAAGTCTCAAGTGTTTAGGGGTAGGAGTTTATAAGTTCTCACTTCTTCCTACCCCATTTTGAGCATGATATGTTAACTGAAACAAAAAAAAATCTGTATTTTCTATTTGTATCATGTTCGAATAAAATTTCATTTCATTTCATTTCAACATTTAAAAAATGTTTTGCTTTAAAAATAAAACACATACAATTACAAAAAACCCATAATGTCAGTCAGTGAAAAATGCTGTAATCATAGACTGGAAATGTCATATCACCTTTATTGAATAAAGGTATAGCTCAGTATATAGTGAAATAAAATTATTATCCAACCCTACACTAAAGTATTTCTTTTTTTAAATTAAGAATATGTCTGAATAGCCAGACTTCTAGGTGGTCTTGTGCAATACGTCTCCAGTTTTTATTAATCCTCTCCAAAGGTTTTCATTGTAATTTCGCTGCTTTTTTAATTAAACTTCATTCCAGTTCCCTTTGTCTTGCTTTTTAAGCTACTCGACTCTAAATTAAGTTTTTTTTTACCCCTTGAACTTGTTCGCATTTTGTCACTTTAGAGCCTCAAACTGAATGGATTTTGTTGTAATTTTTATGTGATTAGGGGAAAAAAATGCAATCAAATTCTGAAAGGTGCGGCATGTACATTTGTTCAGCCCTCTTTTACAGTAGTTTACTTAATAAAATCCAACTCCTGCTTTTAAATCAATTCAAAAGTTAGACTTTTACATTAGGGTATTAAGAGATATTTTAGGCTTTGCACACATTTTTTTAACATATTATTTACACAAGTAGTCTTAATGAGATCCAGGATCCCATTTAAAAGAGAAGCTGTGTGGATACAGCGCCGTCATATTACCGCCCAAAGAAATTCAGAGATTGAAAAGCCTGACAGGTCTGCCCTGTGTGAATGCTGCTGCTCACGTCTGGATGGACTCATACGCTTGTTGTTGCTAAAGCTTCTGTACCAAAGCATGTCCAGAAAGTATCAAAAGATAACAACACACTCTGGAGTAAGTGGAGAGCTGTCACTTTGGCTCCTCGGGGTGCGTTTTTGCACTCTGGGATTGGTTCCGTCAAGGTAACAGGGTTCGTTTCAAATTTTTTTCTTCTCACCTCCACCTCGAGGTAGCTGCTCCTCCCTCCTTCCAGCTCACATCTATTGCTGTTTCTAATAACTGCTCTCTGGCTGGGGCGCTCTGCTCTGCACGGCGCGGCGTGTGTGTGTGTGTGTGTGTGTGTGTGTGTGTGTGTCCAGCTCTGTGATTTTTATCGGTGCGGGCCATTAATGGTGTTCTCGGAGCCTTCGGTTTAAAGGGCAGCACGCCGGCGCTGATTGTCTCTCGTCATCCCTCTGCCGCTCCTGCCAGAGCCAGATGGATGGTGCGGGTGAGATACGGCTGACTGCGAGGCATCTTCGGCTGCGAGCAGATGTGCCTTAAACATTAGTCAGGAGTGAGGCGGATAATAGACCTGCGCACACACACCGTCTCTCACCTCTGTGCGCAGACTTAAGCTGACATTTAGACCAATTTGTTGTGCCTGTGTGCCACCAGCCCGAGATTAATAATGCATCTTTTAATTACAATTTTGGCAGAGCCACGTTGGGTAAGAAGGCATAAGAGCCGAACGGAGGCCAGACTTCCCCTTTGTCTGCAATGAAGTGAAAAGAACGGCTCCAGTGACGGCAGACGGCACGGATTGGTGCGTTGTCTTCTGGCGAAGGAGTGCCGATTTGTTTGTTTTAGTCAGATTACAAAGAAGGGGCGGTCTTTGGAAATGACTTTAAGGAATCGACGAGCCCAGTGGCTTCTGAACTTTATTTCTCAAACGATAAGATGATTTTATTCTGTTTTATTTATTTATTTTTTAAGCCTTGAACAGACCGTACTTCTTTTTTTGTTTTGTTTCTCAAGGGGTGCCAATGACGCTAGCATCTCTTCTAACCATCCTCATTTCATCTTCAGATCAAAACAGTGGAACTGTGCCAACCAGCTGCTCCGCTCGATTTATTCTACCAAAAAATAATGATGATTAAAAAAAAAAAAAAAAAGAGCAAGCTTTGCAATTAGGTGGGATTAGCCAAAATGGGTAATCATCTGTCCTGAACCTCAAATTTTAATTAGCAGATGCAAAGGTCAGACAAATAATTATGCCCTATTTGATCCGTCTACTTCAGTCTGAATACAGAAGTCTCGTTATTGTTAGTTCAGAGCGGTGGTAAAAAAAAAAAAAAAAAACGTGGACCGTTTAAAAATAAAACATTTATAATCAGCTCCGATTGACGTTTGTGCAGATGAAGCCTTCGCAGAATCTTTCGCGGTTGAAAAGAAGAAAGCAGATTCGCTACAGAGCATCTCTGTGTGATGACCACTCTCTCCTTTTTTTTTTACATCTTACATGCTCTCTTCCTGCAAAGACTACCAGCTCCGGCTTTCCTGAGCGTAGTTTTTGCAGGAACAAGTAGGCCAGGGCACCAAAGGGCTCGGAAAAAGGAAATCGCTCTGCTTGTGAAATGTGAGCGAAAAAGTGAAGAGCGGAAAATATGTCATTGAGTCTGCATTAGGGAGGCAGCGGAGCATCTGAGCTGCAGACTGCATTCAGGCAGGTGGAGACGTATTTGACTTAATGGTGTGTTTTGAGCGCTGGGACGGATTTATTTTATTTTATTTTATTCTTTAAATGCAGTTGTTGCTTTCCGTTTGCGTCTCTCTCTCTCTTTCTCTCTCTGCTTCTATGATTCACTGCACATGAGTCATTCCTCGCCTGGATTATTCCACTGGGGAGGCGAACTCCTAAACTGCACATCACACACATTAGCATCTACTGATTGCACACACACAGCTACAGCTGCGGCCAGTGGAAATGCAGACTCAAGCAGGGGTCATATTGCTACATTTAGACCAAATCAGATCACACCATGAGGCGAGGGGGCTTTCACTGTGGGGCCGTCGCTGTTTTGTATCCAAATAAGTAAATGAAGTTGAGTCATTTTTGCCTGTTTAGATCTCCGACTATGTTGCTACGTCAAAGAATGGAGTAAGACTCTGTGAACAAACCAAAATAAGCTTGTTTTTCATCTAAATTAATCAGAATATAATTAAACTTTTTTCTACTATTTCAAGCTACAAAGAAGTGAAATCCGTGTATTATGTGGTTTTCTAATAGTTTAAAATTATTCAGGATATTGTTTCTATGTGATAATTCCTTAAAGCTAATGAAAACCGAAATGTTTCTCCAGTTTATTTTTTGTCACACTTACATGTTTCTGATTATCAGATCAATTCTAATATTAGACAAACACAACCAGAGCAAATACAAAATCGTTTTGCAATTATTTTATCTTTTAAAGGGGAAAAAAACTATCCAAACCAATTTTCCCATGTCTAGAGAAATAACAGTAATCACCCCTCCCAAATCACAAATCTATTCTGATGAAGCTGAATTCAGTTTTATGAGCCACAACCAGGTCTGGTTTCTGCCACTCCTGTAAACTTATTGAATCACTTAACCAGAATCTGACTGACACCATGAAGTAGTGATGTCTCGATCTAAGGGAGCTCAAGAGCTTTGGGTGTGAGACAGTAATCCACAAATAGATGAAATACGGAACAGTGGAGAAGCTTCCTACCAAATTACTCCAGTAGCATACTGACTACTCATCCAGGAGATCACAGAAGAACCCAGAATCTGAAACACAGTGCATCTCGCTGGCCTTTTATTAGGCTCGCCATTCAGGATTTAACAATAAGAAAGCGGCTGAAACAAAAACAAAAAAAAGGCTTCCATGCGAAGATTTCCAAGGTGAAAACCACAGCCGATCAACAAACAAGACCGCCTCATGTTTGCCCGAAAACATCTTCATGATCCCCGAGACTACTGAGAAAATATTATGTGGACTGACCAGAAGTTTCTAAAAGTGGAACATTTATGAAATGAGATCTAGTGTGAGACGATGGTGGTGGTAGTGTCATGGTCTGCTGTCCACGAGGCTGCTTGGTGTAATTGGATCCATGAATTCTGGCTCTCTAGCAGAAATTCCTGAAGGGAAAGGTCCAGGCATCACATTGTGATCTTAAGATGAAGGTTTTGAGATATGGCCTAGTTAAAGTTTAGATTTAAATCTGACAGAGATGCTGTAAAATCTCTTTAGATAGACTTTTTATCCCTAAAAAGTAAAATATGGTTGAATTAACACTATTTTGTTAAAATTTTATTTTGTTGTTAAAAAGTTAACCAGAAATTCTCCACAGTGATGTAAAAGAACAGTTTTATATTTATTTGGTTAATATTTGTCTGATTATGAAAATCTGTTTGGTCAGAAAAGTGTGACAAACACCACCAAGTCATAAAAGACCTCAGAACATCAACTATGATCGTAACATTTCTTTTATTAAAAGTCATTTTTTTATGGGTCTTATTCAGATTTTCTGGGAAACTGTTGTGCTGACTCCATATTATGAGTTTCTTTTTAAAGCACATTATTGAAATATTTCCATTATACTCTGATTTATAAAGATGCAGCCAAAGTCAGAAAAGCATGTAAGATGGGAAACAGACCCGTTTTTTATTATTTTTCTTTAGATGAAGTCTGAGAAACGCAGACAGAAAAAGCTGTGGGAAGATACTGTTGCTGAAGAACCCATTTACAGGAATCGCTGCCAAAGCATCTTAATCGTATGAGACAAACGGCCTCAAAGCTAAGCTTGTATTCATCCCCTTTTTTCTGCCTCCATGGAGATAAATCACCACAAATTTGTTTTTCAGACTTCTAAAAAAAAGGCGTCAATCATGATGCTTTCTCCTTTTTTCTTATATGTGGTTTCATAAGGAAATTTAACCCTAAGTCTCTGCCGTTCCCAGCACCGCGCTGCTGCATGTTGACTAAATGTTTACTGGATGAAGAGATCCTCAGAAACGTACCTCGGCTGCATCTTGTGTACCTGAGTTTCCTGCGGCGCACATTTATTCACTGAAGTCGGCTGAATATCTGAAGACCGCGGTGCCGCCACAAGATTCTATCAACAAATTTATAAATGTCATAGCATGACAAATCCTTTTTTATTCTTTTGAAACCACTTCTGACAGCACTTTGGATTTATTTAGACTCAAACAATCAGATGCAGATGCAGTCAGATGTTCACAGCAGGTTGTGCAACACTTACTTAACCCACTGGGATCTCCTCATTTTGTGCTCCACCTGTGTCCCTCGGACAAAAATAAATGCTTCCATGAGAAATATTATGAATTAACATATTCTCTTTCTTTTTTTTATGAATATCATTATTACCTTGAGTCCAACCCCATTTTATTGAGTGTTTTGGAGGTCCTGAGTGTCTGAAATACGGAGCAGCATTGAATCTGATTGATATTTGATCAAAACCAAATTATTTGCATTGTTTTAACTTCTTCGATCTCTACTTATCATACATCCTCATTATCTCATCCAGTTCTTTCCAGTCAAGTTTAGCTTGTGAGAAGATGCTTTCTGTCTTCAGACCTCTGAGTTCAGGGGTCTTTTTTCTTTTCCCCTGTCTGCAAGATACTTTAACCCCCAAATTCCACATCCTTTGTTCACGTACGTTCTCGTCCGTCTGACGGAGCAACTAACGTTAATTATTGAGAACCATTCTACATTCTCCGTGAGTTCTCCGAACGTCACCGTCAGCGGACACGCTCTCTGTCGTTCACCGTCAAAATACAGAACAAGTCCAATTTTCTGCTCCGGTCCCTTGGACTTCAGCCGGGTCAAACTCCGCAATTGCAAATGTATCAAACAGAAAAAAAGAACGGCAACAACATCGGGCTGGTCAATTAGGGTAACAAGAGATCGGAACTACAAATTAAAACAACTTTTTAAAAATATTCAGAATAAAGTTGACTTTTATCTAAATGTTGAATGCAAACAGGTTTTTCACCGAACACGGAAGCAGATTTGTCATTTAATATATATTTGGCTTTGTATATAAGTACAAAAAAATAAAAGTTTTTGGTCGCCAATGTACTCAGCCATACTTAATGGAAGTAAAAACACGCGATGTATAATCAGCAACAGAAAACTTTTCGGACACTGTTAAAAGGATCAATGAACAGTTTGTTTTGTTTCCGGCTCCTTTATATCCTTTTTTTATCGCGTGAACTCGTGCCTCGTGCTCTCATCGAGCTCCACCGAACTCAGAGCAGAGCAAGACGGAGTAACAGATGTAGCAGGCGATGCTTTTCACGGACTCACGGACACGTTCAGGAGCGAAGGATGTGGAATCTGGGTGTTACAGCTGTGTTGCTTACTGAACTACAGGCTCAAAAATGACAGAAATCAAGCCCTACTTAAGGCAAGTTTATTTATATAGTACTTTTCAGCAACAGGATGATTCAAAGTGCTGGACATGAACAGAAAATCATTACATTAACATAGGAATAAGCTAAATAAATCCTAGACTAGAATTCTTTCGTACGTCAACCAACAAACACAAAGCATAAAATTACAGTACTTAATTGTTTTTGTTCATAATAAGAAATAAACAAAGTAAATCTTTTGGGGTTTCTTATCTAAAGTAATTTTGTCCAACTTTTCCAAAGCTACAACTACAATAACTGATTTTGTTTCATTGTTTCACTGGAACAAACTTCTTCGCTAATATTTCAAAGCTTATCTCGACCTACTGCTACTATTCCACTGCAACGTTCTTTCCTCTGTGTGTTTTCTTCTCTTATCTTCTCTTCATGCACATCACTTTGAAACGTCTCGTTACTAAAATGTGCTTAAAAAAATAAACTCGCCTTGCCTTTTGAGATGGTTTGTCTTTGACATCGGGGCCAAACAAGCAACTGTACAACATCCACAGATAAAAAAAAAAAAAAGCCTCATAAACTTAGGAGATACAGAATTCATTAAAATCATTGTATCATTAAAAAAAGACCAGTGATCTAATCGCTGCGTCTCTTTGCGGTGTTCCTAGATTAGATCAAAGTCTGTGTTTGTAAATCTCTGTGATCTAACTGCACAGCAGGAACGGCATGCAGCCTCGGTTAAATGAAATGGCATCAGAGCGGTCGAGTGCTGTCCTTCACCAGGGCTCTTTCCCCTTTCCTCCATCTTTTAACGGGCTGTCGGTGAGCGTTAACCCCAAACTTTAGTGGCTTCCTTTTGTTTCTGGTTGGTTTTCACGTCACACTGCTGACAAACTGCCACGAAAATGCGCTTTCCGCCGTCACGTCGGAGGTTTCCTTCATGTGGACTGACCGTGAAATGAAATCCTCTTACCTTTATCACTGTAGAGGGTGTAGCTGGACGAGACGGACCACCCCCCCCCCCTCCTCTCCTCGTGCCTGTGGCTCAGGGTCTCTAACAGCCTCACCCCTTTTTTCTGTCTAACAGGCTTTCAACTCGGAGACGGACAACTTCAAGCTGCTGTACGGGGGCCACCAGTACCACGCCAGCTGTGCCAATTTCTGGATCAACTGCGTGGAGCCGAAACCTCCGGGCCTCATCCTGCCTGACCTGCTCTGAGCTGCCATGGAAACAGAGCGGGAAATAATTAACTCCAAATAGGCGGAGCGGTCAGTCGCTTCGCGCCGAGAACGAGCGGAGGACGTTTAGAGCCACTGGATTCTGCTGTTTTCTTCTTCTTCCACCTTTTATTTCTGCTTTTAGTTCAGATTTTTTTTATCCTCTCCGGGTTTGTTTTAACATCTTCTTTTCTTTTTTGTTTTTCCTCATTCATGCAAATCACTTGGGTCAGTGGAGGGGGGGGGGGGGGGGGGGCGTATTTAAAACTGTGGCGGACGCTGCTTTATTTCACCTGATTATCTGCAGATAAAGATATGAAAAATGATTACCTAAAGAGTCATATTTTATTGATTAGGTGTGCAATATGATTAAAAAACACTGGCAAAACGGATGTGCGTAAACATCTGGAGCTTTTAATGTCCCTTTTTCCACCCCGTTCTGTTTGATTTTACCCACGACTCCTAATCACAAGTCAACTCTTTTACTTGAATTGCATTTGTTGCAGCAGGCTCCTTTTTAAAGCAAGCCTTTGAAAATCCTTCAAACGCACCGCTGTACTACAAGGCATCCGTCTCTCTTTTTATGCGCTGCGTTGAATGTCTTTGTCGAATGGAGCCTTCAGCACCTTTACGGTATTTAAATAGTATTTTATAAATATTTAATGGCATGGGAGTGAACCTAACGGGGGCGTCTTGAAGGAAGCTGTGTTTTGTGTCTGTTTTTTTCTGTTGGTGTGGATATTTGAGAGTCTCGAAGGAACTGATTGTGTGTGACGTCAGACAGCAGCTGATTCCTCTGTGTCGTCATGTTGTAGCGTTGTATTTATCTCTGAGTGTAATGTGAATAAATGAGAGTGCTTACAGGTTCGAGTCAGAGTTGATTATTCTGGTCCAAGTCTGAAGACTGGGACTCGATACCGGGAAACGGCTGCTGGAAAATGAAAAAAAAGCAAAAAGATCCAGCTCATTCCTGTATTCATCATATCCATCCTGAGTAACAGAAACGTGATGTTGAGTAAAAAAACAAATAGTCAGTGGGGAACTATGACTCTTAACTTGAAGTAGTTTATTTCTTTGTAACTTTGAGTCTCATATAATTGCTGCTGAAGTTTGGCCCTCTCTCCTTCTCATATTTATGTTTTGTTTTTTGTTTTTTTTAGCTTATAGCAGACATTTATTTCTCTACAGCCTCGTTAAGCTCCCACCACAGCATTTTGCCCAGTTTGGATCATTGTAACGACCCATTTCTTTTATTTTTTCAGACATTCATTTGTAAATTTGCTGGTTGCTTGTTGTTGGGCAGATGAACTCACCAATGACTTTGGAATATTTTGTTATATAGAAAAGTTAATGACTGTAGGGTGCCTGGGTTTTAAAAACATTCCCAAATAATCACTTGGCCAACTCTGTGGTTGGCTGTTGGTCTCAGGTGTTGAAAAAGATGGTTTTCTACCACCATGATGGTAAAATTAGATTAGATTAGATTAGATTAGATTAGATTAACTTTATTGTCCCAAAGAAAATTTGATTTGGGTTACAGACTCTGGCTGCTACATAGTCCAAACTATGCGTCACACTGCATTCACACATAAAACACTACTATAAAAATTCCATTATAAGACAATGAATAGATACATAAAGGAGCATGTTACATTATATTCACAATAAAAATTTGAAGGAAGAGAAAAAATAAATAAAAATAATGATAATAAATAAAGATGTATAAAAACCATTCTTTAAAAAAATCTGTTTTAAGAGATAATGAATACAAAAAAAAAAGAAAGAGCATGTGTCAGTTTAAATGTTGAGTACTGTTGCCTATTCCACAATTTACTGCTTAACGCTATTTGTTGCTTTAATGGAAAGCAGAACAAATGAGTTCTTATAGCGGTTTAATCTACAGGCAGGGACTCCTAAGACGTCGACCTGATGGAAGGAACTGATATTCTGAATAAAGAATATGAGTGGGGTCTGACATGATTTTAAAACATCTCAACTTTGATCTCATCTACCCAAAATACATGGTTGCATTAGATTTGTTGTTTCTTATAAGCCATACCTGTCTAATTGTACCTTCACAGTTAACATGTCAACTGAGCTCTTTATCGTCTGAATTTTTTATAGTTTCTTACTGATTATTGCATGTCTGACAAACAATAAGATTCCACTTGTTGGAAGATTGGTTTGGACAAGGTCTTAAACCTTCCCAGATTCCTGGTTTCTGTCTTGGCATTGTGTTAACCCATAACTGTTCCACGAGCCGCCGTACCTCCTGTTTTTAGAGAGTTGGTCAACCTGATGATCGGTGAATGGCGTCCATTTGATTATCAGCACCAAGCTCCTGCTTTACCTCTAAAACTATAAAAAAAAATTAAACAAGGATGCGCAATAATGTGTTGACATTCAGAATCAAGTTTAATCGCCAAGTAGGTTTGCACTTACAAGGAATTTGACTTGGTATTGATGGCGCAGACAAAAAATAAGAATACAGTAAAATAAGAAGCAAAAAGGATATATACATAGCTGTATACACTCAGTAAACTGTGCGTTAATGTAACGCAGAAGCTTGTAAGTACTGAACGGGGGAGAGAGACCGTGTCCAGTTTCACAGGCAGCTCTTGGTCTTGTTCATAAGGCCGGTAGCAGATGGGAAGAAACTGTTCTTGTGGCGTGAGGTTCTGGTCCTGATGGACCGCAGCCTCCTGCCAGAGGGAAGTAACTAAAATAGTCTGTGACTGGGGTGCGAGGGATCAGCCACAATCTTCCCTGCACACCTCAAAATCCTGGAGGCGTACAGGTCCTGGAGAGATGGAAGATTGCAGCCAAAGAAGATTCATGGGAATCTTCTTCTAACACTGTATTTAAGCAGCTTAATAAGTGTGATGGAATCCCAGTTTAAAAGCATCCTGTCTACAGTCAGACTAAACTGACTCACAGTTTTATTGTTTGAGGGTTTGATTTCTCAAGGACAGAAAGAGAAAGCCCAGACACTATGTCACAGCAGCATATTTGCTTTACAACTCCACTTAAGTAATACTGAAAACCGACGTGATTACCGTGGCGCTTTGGGCATTTTGTGTACCGAACAGTAAAAACACTCCAGACATTTTAAGCGTTTGTATTAAAAGCCCTAAAACTCATTTCAAAGTCTGTTTTATTGAGTAAACACACGTAATAACTAGTTCATATTAAGGAAAACAGAATATTGCGATCAGTGTCGTACTTTGTGGCGGACCGGTAGCAACCACAGCAAGCCTCTGACAACATGAACACAAGCAAAAAACCCAAACATTCACATTCTGAGAGCTCTGAGAGCCTTTTAGCGAGGGCTAGTCTATTTTAGGCCAATCCTGAAGCCGACATTACAGCTTCAAACCCGTCTGAACAAGAAACTTCATACTTAAATTGAGTTTTTAATCTAAAAACCTGCATGCACAAGAGAACGACTATTATATCAGCAACATTTTCATTTGAGCTTCACTATGGCTCAGTGGCTAGAGTAGTCATCTTATACTTGGAAGGTTATAGGTTCAAGTCCTCCAGGCAAAGCACTTAATACCAAGTTGTCTACTAATCTGCGTATTGGTGTACGATTGGGTGGTTATACACTGCAAAACGGAACTAAAAATAAGTAAAAATTTCTCGAAATTAGTGTATTTGTCCTTGATTTGAGCAGGTAAATAAGATTATCTGCCAATGGAATGAGTATTTTTACCCTTAAAATAAGATCATTAGATATACTGGACTTGAAATAAGATAATGGAGATGAATTGTTCCTATTTTAAGTGCAAAAATCCTATTCTATTGGCAGATAATTTTATTTACCTGCTTAAATCAAGGATAAATACATTAATTTCAAGCAAATCTTTTCTTTTTTTTTGAGAACTCACTTTTAGTTCTCTTTTTGCAGTGTAGTGTAAAGCTAGTGGTTAGTATGACTAGAAAAGGCTGTATTAGTTCAGTCAATTTGACATCTGTACAAATATTCTTTAGAGTCCCAAAGAAATCTTACCAAACCTGACACTGAGTGTTGTGCCAATGCCTCTGCATTTTGTTGCAATAACTAGGCAAATGTTTGTTTTGCAGTGTATTAATGTTGTGTGTCGTAAATGGTTTCCTAGACTTATTTTGCCCGTATTTTTGCTCAGCAAAAAGCCCAGTTCAGCCCCCGAAGTAAGATGGTCAGTTAATTAAATGGCTTTCAGGTGTTGTTATTTTTTTTTTTTTTCTGTCTGCTCACTCTCTCTCTCTCTCTCTCTCTCTCTCTCTCTGTTTGCCAAACACACACATGCTGCTCTACCTTTTTTTCCTTCTCAATAATGCACTCTCCCCAAGGCCAGAAAAGGCCTCGTCATTTCCATCACATTACCACAAAATGGAATAAATTCACTTCCAACAAGCCTGGCGGGCCTTTCGCTGGCGGTCGAGCTCAGCCAATCAGATGAGATGTCTCAGGGCGCCGTGAGACCTGTCTCATTATGGTCCTCGCACTCTTCAGGTGTGTCCTCAAACATCCGTTTTATCCTCCGCTGCTGTCTAATTTATTTCCACGCAGAAAATGAATTCCCCTCCTCTCGCAGCGAACGCCGGGAGAGGATTACAGAAAATTACAAAAGCAGAAATCAATTACCGAACAGGGCTGCGGAATTCAAAATGTGCCGTGTATTTCTACGCTTTTGTGTTTGACATTTTCACACCTATTGTTTGCAACATCATGCTCAGATATTCACCTGAAAGGGGATATAATGCAACGGATGGATGCTGCTTCTTTTGTTGATCCCTCGTTGTTACGGCCCCTCTTCTTAGGGATTAATGCGCGGCGGCCGTTATGATGAGAGGCAAACACTTTCACCCTTGTGTTTGATGAGAAAGACCAAAGGACATGTTTCAGTTTCGATGTCATGGTGACTCTGGAGTCAAACCGTCTAAATATCAGCTCATTTTATTTCATATGTTATTTTTGGGTGGGTAAAAATCTGTATTTTCCGGTGTGTTTTTGAAAGCACCATGAGCAGGAGTTGTGCTTTTGGCCATTTTGCACTTGTTGTCAAAGTGTGTGCTGAGAACCTTTCATGATCTGCCCCAGATAAACATTTGATTTATCAAGAAAGTCCTGGGTTCAAATCCCAGCCTGCGGTCATTCTGCACGGAGTTTGAAAAAACATGGCTGTTGTGTTATTTAGCTCTCTAAAAATTGTGGTTGTGTGATTTATTTATTTATTTTTTATTTTTTTTGTGGTCCTGTGTATTTTAATGACGGACTGGTGACCTGTCCAGGGTGGAGCCTGCATCCAAGCACCAGCCCCACATCACCCTGCCTGGAGAAGCAGATGTAAACGATGGATGGATGCTTTTATGCCGTAAAACAACTATCTGAAAAAGTTCTGTCCAGATGCTATGTGGAGATAGCCTCGTGAGACCATCCTGATCTCGCGAGCTTTCAAGGTTTCACTCGCAGATCAGTCTGGTTACTTTCCGTTAAAGAAAATTTGGAGCCGTTCACCAAACGAACGTCCAATCAGCGTTGGCTTTGAGGCGGGTTGAGGTGTGACGCAACGAAAAGCCCGACAGTTCAGTCTAAAGAACATGGCGGCTTCAGCCGATGAAACTAGCGTTAGCGCGGCTATCGAGCAAGTTTTATCGGAATTACAGAGTATTTCTTCACTGAAAGAAGAGCAAAACACTGCTCTGGAGGCTTTTCTCAGAGGAAAAGATGTTTTTGCTCTTCTCCTGACTGGTTTCGGCAAGAGCTTGTGGTTGTGTTTTCGTCGTCGCTCTGTTAGTACGTCATATGCTTCGTTGATCTGATTGGTTTATTTGGCCCGTCTATCACCAACATAGGCCAATCAGCTAACCAGTATTTTCGCCCCTTCGCAAAATTACTTCAACGGAAGGTTTCCAGATGGATATGCGGAGCAAATCCATCTGGCGGAGTCAGGTTAATGTGGAGACTGGAGTAAAACATGGTGTTGACTGAGGTTCTGCTAACAGCAAACAGGCTGAAATCAGAGGTAACCAGACTTTCATTCAGTTCTTTCTGAAAACGTATCAACACCTATCCAGGAGTCAAGGCTCACACTTGAGCAACCTGTAGTTGGTGCACTGCTGTTTTTAAAGGACATGGAGGCCCATCCTCCTAGTGCTCTCACTGTCCTGGGTCGTTAGAAGCTATTGCTTGGTGTGAGTGGAGGTCTTGGTCACCTGAATGATGTTGAGACTGCTGATATAATCTCTTTGGAAAGTGTTGGAGGACCGAGCTGTAAACATCGGGGAGTTTGAAACAAAATCCTCCCCGTCTGGTCAGTGATGGCTTTTCTCTTTTGACCAACAGGTCATTGATTTGCATCTGACTTAGAATGCGCCTAGGAGGATGGGCCTCCATGTTCTTTAAAGACAGCAGCGCTCCAACTGCAGGTCGCTCAAGTGTGAGCCATCAAAATAGACAAAGATTCCTGGATAGGTGTCGAAACGTTTTCACAAAGAACTGAACGAAAGTCCGG
This sequence comes from Fundulus heteroclitus, assembly GCF_011125445.2. Taxonomy (NCBI): domain Eukaryota; kingdom Metazoa; phylum Chordata; class Actinopteri; order Cyprinodontiformes; family Fundulidae; genus Fundulus; species Fundulus heteroclitus. Next base: position 28,983,444 of record NC_046378.1, read on the forward strand.
TTGCCTCCTATTTACGCCTGTTTGCTGCTGCGAAGATCCAGATAACTGAGAATTTGCACAGGCATATTCTACTAACAGATTCATCACAGGTTATTATAACATGAATCTAATACGGCCTGTGTGATATTTTCTCCAAGCAATATCAGAGACCTTTTAGTTTCATCAAAGGGAATCATGCTTAACTTAAAAATAAATATCTCTTTATTTTTGTATGACTAAAATTACAAAAAAAAAAAAGAGTAAAAAACAAAGCAACTGGACTTGTTTTTCGTAGTTGAAGACGTTTCGCTTCCTCTCCAGGAAGCTTTCTCAATTCAAAAAGTGGTTGAATTTGCGTGTTATCTAAGCCATTACAAGGCCTTTGTTTGGGCAGTAGTATAAAGCTTGGTACTCCACATTACTCCAGACTTTTTGAATTGAGAAAGCTTCCTGGAGAGGAAGCGAAACGTCTTCAACTACGGAAAACAAGTCCAGTTGCTTTGTTTTTTTACTTTTTTTTGGAATGACCATGACCTGGATGACTGAGAATCTTCACCAGTAGACTAAAATTATAGTGACTACTGCAGCTCAGAAAACACAGAGATAGCTATAATATGTAGGTAGAACATTACTTTATCATCTTCACTTGATCTTTTGTCTTGCCAGTTATTTTTTAAACACATATTAACATTTTCTTCATCTTGGACTAGTTTGATTCTTACAGATCCATATAACCAGAGATGTACGCTAATTCTAACTAACATAAAACCTCAAATCTTGGCAGGCTGTTTGCTGAATAAGGTACACAAGCTGTAAAATGTGATTTGACGGCTTTCTAAAATAGGTCTTTGACGTGAAGCAGATTAACGGCTGAGCTTTAGACTATTTTATTTAGAGAACATTTACAAGATGAGCTGCTTATACGTCATCTGCTTTTAGTCGGCGTGCGAGGGCTGTTGTGTTTGTTGCTTATCGTTTGAGTTCTTCTTGACATGCGAAGCCCTCATGTTTGTGTGAATTAATTTTTACATTTGCGTGTGAAGATCTTTAGTGTGCGACCATTTTCTTTCTCGCATTCTCTACCCAGCATGAGCTGACCGAGCAGCAGTCAGCCAAGTCTGAATGAGGCTGAGTCGCTTTTAAAGGCTGCTTTTAGAATAGGAAACTTTCAAAAATAATGATTATTTCAGATTCATCACTGATTTTAACTTTTTAATCAAACCATTTTAGCCTTGAGTAGGTTTTAAAAAAATTAAAACGAGAAAAAAAACAATAAAACCGTCAGATCAGCTACTTTGGTTTAAAATACCCACATAATGTTTGATCAAGTATATTCATGTCAGAAAAAGGTTAGAAGGGTAACTATAGATTTTATTTAATATGTTAATGTTAGGTAAATAGGATTGTTAGGTATATATGTCTGTTTTAAGATACGTTTTTTTTACGTATTAAAGTTTTGATTTATAGCAATGGGGTTCTGTGGAGTAATCAGAGGTCAGTATCTTATATGCAGCAGAAATCTGTGTGGAAAACTTGCAATTGAAGAAAAAAAAGGCCTCATCACAGCTAATCCGGGAACATTCATATTTTTTATTTTTTTTCCAGATTCACGTTGGGCCTTTTATCTCAAGGCTATGTCAAGTTTAAGCTCCTTCATTCCAAGCTCAAGCCAAGTCTAGAGTATTTCATCCCAATTTCAAATCAAGTTCTCACTCTTTCAACAAGTATTTTGTCCCAAGTCCGAGTCAAGAATAAAGGGGACCTATTATGCTGCCTTTTAAACTAGTTAGGATGGGTCTATGGGCTATAAAAACACGGTCATTACATTTTATTTTAGCACAAACTCATTCTCAGGTAATGAGATTTCACCTCCCCAGTCAGCCAGCGTGTACATCTGTAACCATTTTTCATCAAGAGTGTGATTGGGATTTCTTTTTCCCATTTATTTTCGACATACACGGTGGTACATTACTGACAGGCCATTAAACAAGCGTACAATTTAGAAATAATCGTTGATGTTTTATGATTCTATGTAGCCAGCTATATTTCCAGAACTGCATTAAGTTCACTTTCCCTGTCACATTTATTTTAGATATTCTCCTAGGTAAAGATTTCTAAGTCCACATTTGTCCTTCAGTTCTTGAAAGCTCCTCGTCACTCCAGTACAAAAGGCTGTTGGTCCCTTAAAGTACCAGTTCTTGAATGAAGATTCAAGCATTCCTGACTTAAAATCCTTGTCCAAAGTTCTCCCTCTCAGGGTTTTCTGTTCCTTCTTCAGTTTGAGTTGTCTTGTTACCTCAAAACAAGTCTCAAGGTTTTTTCTTTTTTTTATCCCAAATTCAAGTCTTGAGTATTTCATCCAGTCCAATGTCAATTGTAAATAATAATAAAGTCAAGTCCTGAGTTTTTCCCTCTTAGACCCCAATCAAGTCTTCAGTCTTTAATCCTAAATCTGGAAAAAGTCTCTCTTGCAAGAGAGGAAGAATAAATCTTCAATCTACAAGTATGACTGGATACCTGGTATCAGGGCATAGCATCATAGTTAATTAATCATCATCTGATTCTGTGTAACAAACCATACACTTGTATGTTAAAAAAAAAAAAACATTGTGTAAAAAAGTTGCTAGTGTAAAACTCTGTGAAAACCCCTTACATGAATCGTTGAAACACCAATGAAACTGGAGTTGTTTAAACATGTCCTGCTCTGACCAGTTGTTAAAGACTAGTTGACCGGTGAGTTTAACTATCTATTAACTATCTATCCAAACTGAAATTATTCAGAGTGCCTCCAAAGCCTGTTCAAAGAAATAGCACAACCCTCCAGTGAGCTGCATTTAAAATGCCATTTTATTCTGTTGCTCTTCATTTTTAATCATCCTTGTATTTCATAGATTTAAAATGGAGAAAGTAATAAAAAATATGTTTATATTACGTAAAGTTAAGGTGAGCTTGGACCCTGAAGTAGCTCTGTTTCAAAAAGGTCGGTGACTCCTGGTCTACAGGATTAGCAAACTCACAAATTCATCCGAAATTGATGTAAAGACTGAGATCAGCCTTAAACTGTTAAAAAAACAACAGCAACCTTGGATTCAGCACAAGATTTACAAGAATTTGAGAAGCCTATCATTTGAGGGGAATCCCTAAATTGGCTAAATGTGAGCGCTGTTAACCTCTAACGGAACAATCAGAACGTTGCCAATTTCTGAAGCCTCACTTTGACATTTAACAGACGCAACACAAACGTTACTCTTCCTCCTTTTGTGATGTTCAGTGAAAATTGAATACAGTTCATTCCTCTCGGTCTAACGGCGTTCAATCGATCAGTTCAGACAACTGAGGCAGCGAGAGACGACAGGGAGATGAGTCACTGTTACACCACAGAGACAACACTCGTTCAGCTGCCCACTGAGACAGAAGGACTTGTTTCATTACAAACCAAATTCTGCTGGCGCATTTAGGATTAGCCTCCGCTGGCTGCGAGGCTGTTTTTGCCCTCTTTCATACCGTCTAACAGGCTCCGTTATGGAGCCTTTACATAACCGCTTCCATCATGCATTTTCATTACCATTACATGAAGCACTAACAGGATTTAAATCTGCCCCAAGGGAACATTATTGAAGCTGCTGGCAGCCACAGAAGCAGCAGCTCCCCTAATGTTTGTGAGTGTACAGAGAATAAAAAAAAAGTGCTGCCTATGAATCATGTCCAACAGTTAAGGCATATGTTGCAGTGGGGCTAAATCAGGTTGTCAGATTCTAAGTATAACATGGGCAATAGCTGAAATCTAAGCAGCATGGTCTTGTTAAAGTTGTACTGTGGGATTTATAACTGACTGGTGTGGGAGTTGTGCTGTAGCTCTCACTGATTATAGTGAATCATTGAAGGCCAGTTAGCAGTGACTTAATAATTCACTGCGGCTAATGCATATTATTCTAAAGATTGTCTTGATGAGGAAATTCTGCAACGCCTTCTATAGTCGCTTTTACTTCAAGAATTTTTATCTATCTATCTATCTATCTATCTATCTATCTATCTATCTATCTATCTATCTATCTATCTATCTATCTATCTATCTATCTATCTATCTATCTATCTATCTATCTATCTATCTATCTATCTATCTATCTGTCTGTCTGTATATATGTGTGTATATATGTGTGTATATATATATATATATATATATATGTGTGTGTGCGTGTGTGTGTATATATATATATATATATATATATATATATATATATGTGTGTGTGTGTGTATATATATATATGTATGTATGTATGTATGTATGTATATATATATATATATATATATATATATATATATATATATATATATATAGCATCTGGAAAGCACCTTGAAACCTCTTTAGTATACAGAGATTTAAATGCAAGAAGATAAATAATCCTCTGTTGCACAGACTGAGCTCTTCAGATTGTTGAGATGCAATGTTTTTGAATACGAAGCTGTGAAGATCGATGGTTCTCTCTCAGCCAAAGGGGAACCCAGGATTTTGAAAACTCGAAGGATCTACTTTTCCCTGCACCAATCTAAAGTGGAGACGTGTGAAAGCACGGCTCCACTCTTGTGAGCTCAGATTGAAAAGGAATACTGAGAGACGGAGATTATCGTTGAGTGAACGATCGACATAAAACATCAAGAAGTTGTGCCCAATCGGACCAACAAAGCTCGGATAACTTGGTTAAACTTCAATTGCATTGTTTGTATTCGCCTCTAATCCTCTTTAATCTTTCAGACCAACATGTTTTTTTGTTTTTTTAAATTGCTTACAATTCGGTTCATAATTGCAAACAATGGCATGACCATACAAACATCCAACAGTAATCAGTAATCAAGACCTACCCGGGTCGACAGAACCACTGTGGCTACATTGTTGACAACCTTTTCAGCAGAGAGAGTTGACTGAACCTTGAGCAATTTCAGAAGACACATTTCATTGGAAGGTACAATTGCAATGACAAATAAAGATTTCTTCTTCTTCTTTATCAGCTGCACTAAAGAAAATCATTAAAGGGTTGGGTGTCAAGTGAGGATTTATAGATATAAAGCCTCCCTTGGTGAAGCAAATATTTTTTGGTTGCTGCCAGAGCACCATTCTGCTTGCAAACATAAAAATAATTATCTTTATCAGCTAGAGAAAATCTGAAGAGAAAATCTTCCAACCCTTTTAGAATTCCCTTTAATTAATCCTATATCAGGTTTATTTGTTTGTCTTCTTTCATCTCCGACTGATTGTATAGCGATTAGGTAATTACTCAGGAACAACGCCGCGCCACAACCACACGTCTAATTACCCGGCAGTCGACTTGTTCCAGTTCGGCCCACTGCTACAGTGTGTCACGTTTATGGAAGGAAAAACAGTCTCATTGGAATCTGATTTTTTTTTTAACAACAAATTTTAAACACTGAATTTTTTTTAGACGTGGAATTCCTTACACTGAATTTTTATCTAGTAAAAATTCACCAGCAAAAAAAATCAGCTGCAAAAAATTTGCCAGCAAAAAATCAGCTGCAAAAAATTTGCCAGCAAAAAATCAGCTGCAAAAAATTTGTTGTTAAAAAAAGGCAGATTCCAATGAGACTGTTTTTCTTCCATACACGTTAGACTCAACCCCTTTTAGTCTTCACTTCCTGTTCATCCCTTCCTTCAATAAATATGATATTTTTATGGCATGGTCCTTGTTATCATCATCATTGCAACATACATTCATTTAATCCATCCCTTAGGCATGCAATGAGCTGCCATTGTTCAGCACCTGGAGAGCTTTGTGGGGTTACAACAGCTAAGGGACCCAGAGTCTGAGGGATTTGAACCCAGAACCTTGCAGCCTCTCCAGCACCCTGGAACACCCTGCTTTTTTTATTTATGTTTTTTCTTTTTTCAAACCAAGCACCCTGCTCTCTAACCACTGGGCCACCACTAGGCTAGTAATAGATTTCTAACAGATTATTTTAGAAACTAGAGGCAATATAATTGTTTGGTTTGCAATTAGAGTGTAATATTATTGCTCCTGAGTGTAAATGTGTTTTTATATTGTGTTCCTTTAATTTTATTGTGTACAGTTTAAACTCCCTGATATTGAGGATTTACCCTTCAGATGTATTTTCTAGATGTAATTAGATGATATTTTATACATACCAATGCCACCTCTACATAGTTTGTGAGCTTTAGTGAGAAAATATCCCTCTCAATTGTCTTTGTATTCAGACAGCATGTTATTCATTCCCACCAATCCATCATCTACACTTGCTTATCCATGCAGGGTAGTGCAGAGACTGCAGCTGGTGCTTATCTCCAGCAGTCGTTATTTGTATAGCACATTTCAGCAGCAAGGCGGTTCTTTACATCATGAAAACATACAAACATCATAAACACCTCGAAACGGTCACTGGTTGTGAGACCAGTGACAAACATTAAATTGTATGAAGTGAAAAAAATAAATTGTCATTGGGCAAGGGACGGGGTGCAACCATGGAGGGGTTTCCAGTCGATCACATGGCAACGCAAAATTTGGAGAGACCAATTATTAACCAAACAGTCAGGTTTCTGGACTGTGGGAGGAAGTCGGGGTACCCGGAGAGAAGCCGTGCAGGAACAGGGAGGGCATCCAGACTCCATGCAGGAAGACCCCAGGCAGGGATTTGAACCCAGGACCCTCTTGCTGAAACGCAACAGTTCTACCAACTGTGCCTTCCTCTATTATTTATCCGTTTACTTATTACTTCTTATCTCTAAAAGTAGAATGGGAGGCAGATCCTTTAGCTATCAGGCTCCTCTCCTGTGGAACCAACTCCCAGTTTTGGTCCGTGAGGCAGACACCCTGTCTACTTTGAAGACTAATCTTAAAACTTTCCTTTTTGATAAAACTTATAGTTAGAGTAGCTCATGTTACCCTGAGCTACCTCTGTTGTTATGCTGCTATAGGCTTAGGCTGCTGGAGGACATCAGGGCCTATTTTTCTCACTTTACTGATTTCTACTCTTTACTGGATCATTGTGTGCTTCTGTGCTTGTTTGTCTCTCTTGTTGTGTCTCTGCTCTGCTCTTCTCTAACCCCCAGTCAGTCGAGGCAGATGGCCGTTCATACTGAGCCTGGTTCTGCTGGAGTTTTCCTTCCCGCTATTGGGTGGTTTTTCTTTCCACTGTCGCTTCATGCTTGCTCAGTATGAGGGATTGCTGCAAAGCCATGGACAATGCAGACGACTCTCCCTGTGGTTCTACGCTTCTCCAGGAGTGAATGCTGCTTGTCGGGACTTTGAAGCAATCAACTGATTCCCTTATATAGGAAATTTTTGACCAATCTGTATAATATGATTGATCTTGACTTTGTAAAGTGCCTCAAAATGACACGTTTCATGAATTGGCGCTATATAAATAAAATTGAATTGAATTGAAATAACCTAAAATAATCAGGACAGTCATGGCAACATGTGCCAGAGCAACAAAAGTTGTGCACAGGTAAAAAAAAAAAGATGAAAATGTGAAAAAGCAAATGTGTTCATTCCCTTTTACTCCGACACCGATGAATGAAATGCAGTCCGACCAGAGGCCATCAGGAGCCACCTGAATACCGCCGCATGCAGCAGCGTGTTGCAGCTGGTCCGATGCCTCCTGCTGATTTGCCCTCATCCTCAGAAACTCCATCAGCGCCGTTTGCTCCACACCGCCTGCAACGCTGCGTCCAGGCCCACGCCCCGTTTACAGGATCCCATAAATGGTTATTTTTTTGCTGCTTGAATGATAGATGATATTTCCTCCGCTGCCAAAGGACATGTTTACTCGGAGCACCTGCCTGCGCTCACATTAACACCGGCCAGAAGCAGAGAAGGATTCATTATTGTGTTGGAGGCAAAAAAAAAAGGCGTGTGATGTGGAGCCATCACTTGGACCATCTCTGTGGAGATCATCAGACGGTCCTCCTCCCTGTGGATGATGGACTTCTTTGCGCAGGCCACTCCAGAGGTCTCTCAGAGGTGTGGGAACAAGACGGATGGCGTTCATCAGTCCGTGCCCGCTGCTCGGTAACCACAGCAAACGAAAACGAATGGCAGAACACCTCTTTGACACACGGAGACCTCTCCTGGGAGGGAAACGTCTGTGCGGCGTCGACACCGAGAGGCGTTCGGAGAGGGAAATAACGGCAATCTGTTCATGTGGAAACCTCTCAGAGACGCCTCCAAGCGGAGTTTTAAACAAAAAAGGGGGAGGATGACAGCACAGCCATAGTCTGCTTTTAGATAGATGATCATCCGTGGCTCCAGGAGGCAGAAGTAACTCATGTTTTATCTCATGTAAATTTGAAGTAAAGCTCATATTTGCGGCTCTTCTTGGTTTTATTGTGCTTTGAACTTTTTCACATTTTGTCATGTCACAAGCACAAACTTCACACAATTTTATTTGGATTTTACTTGCCAGTCCAACACAAAGTAGTGTATAATACTGAGATAAAAGGAAGGTTACACTTTGTAGAAATCCTTTTTCTTTCTTTCTTTCTTTCTTTTTGGTGGAATTACAGCAAGTTTTTTGGAGCATGTTTCTGACAGCTTTTTTCCATCTAAACAAAAATTTGCATCCTCTTAACTTTTTAATCTCAGTGAGATCCAATAGAAAGTCTTTGAACACACTCTTAATTGTACTTAGGTCTGGGATTTGACTGGACCCTTTCAGCCCTTATGAGTGATTCTTCTCTAACCCCCAGTCAGTCGAGGCAGATGACCGTTCACACTGAGCCTGGTTCTGCTGGAGGCTTTCCTTCCCGTTAATGGGGAGTTTTTCTTTCCACTGTCGCTTTATGCTTGCTCAGTATGAGGGATTGCTGCAAAGCCATGGACAATGCAGATGACTCTCCCTGTGGCTCTACGCTTCTCCGGGAGTGAATGCTGCTTGTTGGGACTTTGATGCAATCAACTGGTTTCCTTATATAGGAAATTTTTTACCAATCTGTATAATCTGATTGAATTTGACTTTGGAAAGTGCTTTGAGATGACATGTTTCATGAATTGCCACTATATACATAAAATTGAATTGAATTGAATTGAATTGAATTGAATCTCCACTGATTGTAGCTCTAGATGTTTAACGCTGTTGTCCTGCTGGAGGGTGAAGCTCCACCTCGCTCTCAAATCTTTCACAACATGCAAATATGGAGGACTGAAACTGTGAAAATTAAAAATAACTGCAGAGTGCATTTTAATAAAAAAATTTTTAGTTTATATATTGAGACATTTATATATTAATGCTTGTTTTGTTTTTTTATTCTGTCAGTTCCAGTCCTCCATACTAACAGGTTTTCTCCTATGATTCTCCCGTATTTAGCTTCTTCCACCTTCCCACCGACCCTGACCAACATCCCTGTCCCTATATACTGAAGAAAATAATCCTCACAGTATGATGCTGCCACCACCGTGTATCCCTGTGGGAATAATTATATAGTGCTGTTATAAGCTACCACACCCCGCTGGCAGATGAACAACCTGGTGGACCTCTGATTCTTTTTCCCATGAGCAAACTCCATTAGACGCTCGAAAACGAATACAATATTTTAACACATTTAATCTAAAAAGCAGAGGGATGTTTGCAGCTTCAGTCCTGGACTCTCATACAAAAGCAATGCGACACGGGCAGATTTCCGGACGCTCGAGAGTGGCCCGCTCTCGGTTACGTCAGCTTATATAGATGACCAAAGCCTGCTCAGGATTGGTCGATTCCCCCATGTTGTCACCATTAGACTGAGAGCTTGGCTCCAGGGATATCCCTGTCCAGTGATAACAGGATGAGTACATTTGTCTATGAATGCCGCACATCCCTAGCTTCGTGAGTTCATCGCAGCCCTGCCTCTGTTATCTCATAATCCATTACAATGTGATGTTGAAACTTTTTGCATTTTTTTTTCTTTTTGCATTGAATGAATGAATGAATCATTTATTTCAGACAATCCAGTGAAATTATAAATTTAACACATACAAAAATTATGTAAAAAATTATTGATATAGATAGATCTTATATGTAAAATGTAGTGATTATGTCTGAAAGGGGGTATGAATAACATATACATATGCAATACCGTACTTTAACTGTAATATGCAATTACCTTCCACTGCACTTTAATTTAAATATCTTCTGTCCAAACTGTATTTATTAATTTTATAGTAATAGCCACCTGTACATATATTCATAGTACATGTAAACTGTTATAATAACAATCATCTGTATATTATGCTATTGTACATATCTGTAAAACTCTATTCATAGTAATATCCACCTGTATATTATATTCGGTACATATCCAGCTGTAAATTTAGTTCACAATACTAGTTACCTATATATTATATTCATAGGACAAATCTATCAGTAAAATTCAGTTTATAATAGTATTCATCTCTATATTTATTCAGTACACATCCATGTCCTGTACTCATGGAACCATTGTTTATCCTGCACTTGCTGCTATTGCACTTCTGGTTAGACCTAAACTGCATTTCGTTGCCTTGTACCTGTACCTGTGTAATGACAATAAAGTTGAATCTAATCTAATCTAATCTAATCTAATCTAATCTAATCTAATCTAATCTAATCCAATCTAATAAATTAAACTTAAATTTATCACATGTTATGTGTTGCATTTGGATTGTATCTGATATACCAACATGAAGAAGGACATAACTAAGAAGTGGGAACAAATGATAGGTGGTTTTAAACCTTTTTTTCAAATAAAACTCTAAACAATGGGGTCCCCTTTTGTATAAAGCACCCTTTGATCTAATAGCACTGATGAAACCCAGCAAAACCAACTGAAAAATCTTTCTTCAGCTTCTTCACAGCCCAACCCTGCCCTGTCTGTTCTCCAACAAACTTCTGAGGCCTTCACAGGTCAGTGGGATTTATACTGACATTAAATTACACACAAATAGTCTCAGTTCACAGAGTAATCTGACTTTATTCAGGGGTATCAGCATAAAGGGGGTTATTACAAATGCAAGCCCCACTTTTAAGATTAGCAAAACGTAAAAACAATTGAAAACTATGTAGCCTTTTTATTATATGAATCAAATCCCAATGAAATACACTGAGGGTTGTTTTTAAATGGTAAAAATAGGGATGTTTTTAAAAGGTATCAACACGTTTTCATTTTACTATAGTGCCAACAAGAAAGCAAATATAACTATAGATTTTTATTTATTTATCTGTATAAAGAATAAGTGTTTTCCACATTCCTGCTTTGCATTGCTCTCATTTAAATGAGGAAAATGATTTTCTTTTCTGTGCATTAGCTTCTGCTTCAATATGTGGACTTGTGAATGCATATAACAGCAGCAAGAGCCATTTCATGTTTCACCGATTCTTGCATGATGTGCTGGAAGTGTTTTCTTGGCAGGACATGACCTTTACTTTTCCATTTTAATAGAATGATGATGGGATATTACATGCTTTGAAATTACATTATCAGGGCCCAGTTTTCGCCCATGAATGAAATGTTATTCAGAAGAGATCCCTTCACACTGATCAGTGCCATCGATTTCAACCAGTTGCAGAACAAATTATCACAAATGATGAGACAGGTTCTGTTTTGTACAGAAGGTAGAAATGCTTGTTTTTTTTACTATGAATAATTTTCATTTATTTTTGAAGGTAAGTAGAAAATATCTTATTGGGGTTTTTTATATATAAGAAAACTCAAAATGGTGACTAGGAGATATTTTTTTCAGAATAATAAAACAAGTTTTATTTTGTAATAACTACAATGAAACAAAAAACAGGGTGGAAAACCGCCAAGGTATTTTTCACTGTTAACACCTTGTTAGTTTGAAAACAAAGTTGTTTTCCCCTCCTGAAAATATTTGTTTACATTTTGTTATTAAAATTTGACATTTACTCATTACAAAACACACTGAAGTTTTTCTAATGCAAGTGGCCCAAATTGGCTTCCGTAGCTCTGGGATGTGTGCTGTAGATGGAGTGGCATTTGAAAGGTTAATAACAAGAAGAGCAGTGATCTATGATCTCAAAAATGGTCACAGCGATTTTTCTACAAAATATGGTCAACATGAGTCAGGGGTTCAGGGGTCTGCAACCCAATTCAGCAAGCTATTTTTGCTCCCAGCTGAGATAAATAAAACTCATTTAGACCCACAAATGTTACACAACCTTTTGGAAAACGACAATTTATAAATATCTGCTATTGCAAATGTGAATATGTGTTGTCATTTTTAAAGAACCACAATTTTTTTTTTACCTGTTTTTAGGTTTTAAATTAAAGAAAAGCATAAAGACGATGGAGACATTTCCTTGAATGTTCTAGGGGATGTTGATATTTTGGGAAATGATGCAAAAGAAGCAAATAGTTTCCAACCCAATGACCAGACAAATTTAACTAAAAAAAAACAAAAAAACATTGCTGGCACTTTTAGCATCATTTTGTTGTGGAAATTGAATGCAATTATCCCATAGGGGAAAAAAAAAAAAAAAAGCTACAAGCCTGCATTTGTTATTAGGCTTCTATTAAAGGCGTGTTAGTTTTATGCCAGATGTAACAGAAGGCACATCTAATAATAATCATCTTTATTGTCATTGCAACATACATTCCAACAAAATTTGTTCTCTGCATTTAACCCATCCCCTTGGGGAGCAGTGGGCTGCCATTGTGTGGCGCCCAGGGAGCAATCTGGGGTTAAGGGTCTTGCTCAGGGACCCAGGGTGGCAGTCTGTGGGAGTTGAACTCAGAACCTGCAGGACCCAAGCACAAAGCGCTAACCACTAGACTACCATTCCCTCAAACCATACTGCATAGCCAGGATCCAAACCCACACCTCCAGCATGAGAGGCAGTGACGCTCACCAATACACTAAGCTGTGAGCGTCTTCCTCAGAATTTCCCCCCAAATTCTCTGGGATTTATCAAGATGTTTTAAGACAAGCATGAAAAAAAAGGGCTCCCTTGGAGTAATTTTGGTTGGCCGTCCACTCCAGGAAGGTCCACCACTGTTGTATTTTTTCCTCAATTTGTAGATAATACCTCCCACTGTTGCTCAAAGGAGTCCTAAAACCTTGGAAATGATTTTGTAACCTTTTCCAGGTGGATAAATGTCAGTGAGTTCTTGGATTTCTTTAGATTGGGGTTATGATGTATTGCAGTTTAAGATATTTTAGCCTACTTCATGTTGTCGGACAGGTTCTGCTGTCTTGAATCTACAAGTCTAGCACTAATCAAGCCAGGGTGTACACTGCAAAAAGTGAACTCAAAGTGAGTAAAAGTTTCTTGAAATTTGTGTATTTTTCCTTGATTTGAGTAGGTAAGTAAGACTATTTGCCATTGGAATGAGATTTTCGCACTTAAAATAAGAACAATTCATCTCCATCATCTTATTTCAAGTGCAGGATGTCTAATTATCTTATTTTAGGGATAAAAATACTCATCCCATTGGCAAATGGTCTTATTTAGCTGTTCAAATCAAGGAAAAATACACTAATTTCAAGAAAATTGTACTTACTTTTAGTTCCCTTTTTGCAGTGTATAACATGTGAAACTGCACCAAAAAAAAAAGGTTAATGACATTTATTTATGATTTAACAAGGGGTTGGAACTTTTTCACACAGGGCGACATTGATCTGGATCGCTGTTATCCCCTAATAAATTAAATCATCATTTAAAAACTTTTATTTCTACTTACTGGGGTAATCTTTGATTTAAAAATGTGTTTAATCTCAAGCATTTCATTGTGACAAAAAAAAAAAAAACATAGTAAATTTGTTTGGGGGCAAATACTTTTTCCCCTGAATTATATACTTTATTAAACTTTAATACATTTGATGATCATTTGTTTTTGCAATAACTTGTTGTTGTTTATAAATCTCAGAGCAAATAAAAATTCTATGGAAAAGAACTAGTTGATTTTCAGGTTGGTAATGTGCAGAACGTAGAGTTCGACACTTTATCTATCTGGTGGGCCACAGGTTACAAACACACAGGGAGCATCAAAACAACACTCCTCCCTGTAGCATTTTAGTGACAAGCGCCTCAAAAGAGATCCAGGATGCGCACGATCTGGCTCAAAAGATTACGGAGCTCATTTTCAGCACATTTGGCCTCATTTCTGAGTGGTGGGCGGAAGTGATGTAACATCTTCATATGCAGTTGATGCTCCTGACACTGAAGCAGCTGTCAGTGGAGGTTGCCACCGAAATAAAAAAGAAAACGTTAAGAAGTGTATATAAACAGCTCCTTACGTCAGATTCACAGACACAAAAATGCATTATTTTTGTATGACATGGTGAGTTTTTACTCTTAGGACTGTAGATTATTGAAGAAACTAGTCAGCTATGCTTAAAATAGTTTGATGGTCTGTGCGACCATCTGTAGTTGATGAGACTGAAGTACCTGGAATGAAGTCACACATGCACAGGGAGAACATGTAAACGCTATGCTGGAAGGGGAAGAAAATGGATGCTATTTGGTAGATTTTTTCTTTTCTGTTATAGAATTAAGATGAAATGTTGAAAATAAAAATTAGATTTCTAGAATAAAGTTGGAATTTTTAGACAAATACAAAATGTTGCTTCTCAGAGGCTCTAAAAGCTGAATAGATGATTGACCAGTGGTGGTTTGTCAATAGGGGTTGCTGGAAAAAGTGTAGACGGTAGACATAAATTACAAAATAAAAAGTAATAATCCCACCTATTCTCTTGTAAAACGTGTCCAACTTTTGAGTTTTTAGCATTCCCATTCCATTTTAGATTTGTTTTTTTGGTGGGCCTCCTAATTTTGATGTTACAAAGTAGAGGGGCGCTGGACAGATGAGTGTGTATGCATGTCTGAACACTTTTGCCGACCACGTGACTTTAAACTGGTCTCTATTTAGTTGAAGATTCTCTCTGGTAATTCAACGCTTTTTGTGACCTTCATCCAGTCAGATTCTTCCAATTTAGGGCTTTTATCTAGGCAGATGAATAACTAGGTCTTGATGTTTTCTTTGGAAGGGAAGGCTTGTATTTTCCATCCCTAATCCTTATAGTAAAACAAAAAAACAGCACCTGACGCCTGCAGCTCTTTCGGCAGCAGCTCCTTCCTGTCTTTTCCATAATTTCGGAGAAATTTAGTAAAGTCACTGTCGTCCCGTTCAATCATTGATAACAAGCTTCACTGTTGTGACATGTGTATGTTTTTTTCCCCTTTCTTTCTCATGGCTGATACTTCGTAATATGACACGATTTTGATCTTATGTAACCTTTCTGCAAACTGTGGCATTGGCGTCAGGAAAATCCAAGTAGCATGTTTGAACTCTGTTTCAGATGAATTAGGTCCAATAGAACAGAAAGTGAATCAGAGGGTGCTTCAGTAAAGTATTAATTTAAGGGTGTGCAGACTTATGCAACCAAATTAATCCAGCATTGTATTCTTTACTTTCTTTTCACTCAAATTGTACAGGATACTTAACACAAAGTTTAGAAAATATTAAATAATGTCAAATTAGCTATCTGCCTCTAACAGATGAGTTTGTCTTTCAGTTAATTTGCACAGGATAAATGTTTTATTATACGTAGAAAGCTTCTTACATGTTTTTTAGAGTAGGATTCACTCATCGTCTGTCTGCAGAAACGGGATTTTTTTTTTTTTTACACCTCTATCACTTTAATCTAAAAACACAGACGGACGTAGACCCAGATCCTTTAGTTTAGAAACATTCAACACATAGATATCACCCCATTAAAGCAGCAGATATTCTCTTTATTACAGCATCAAGTAGCACTACAATAACATAGTGTGGTCACACGATGGAAAGGTCAACCCTGTGTTACACAGGAGCTTTCACTAAACCTTAACGTCTAGCTTACATGTTTTGAAATTTCTCCTTCAAAAAAAAGCTAGATTTAACATCTTTGAATATTCTGATAAAGTGCACCATAAAGCCCGCCCCCATCGGTACATTGCAATAAAATAGTTTGTCTATGTGTTGTTTTTCTGCAGACTTTTCTTTAATGCTACCATAAATTCAGAGCATGCTGCTGCCCTTCACATTAAATATTACTGGGAAACTGACACAATATCACCACATGACACCACGTCGTCAGAAAAAGGACATCACTGTCAGCGCTGCAGAGGCTCAAGCACATTAAACACCCCCTCAGATCGCTCGTCTCCTCTGGAGGCGGGAAAACACACCAGGAAATAGACCACTGAACCATCTTCCGAGCGCTGGGTTTTAAGTTCAGTACATCTACGTTATCCTCAGATCATCTGGTTTGACAGATTCTGGGCTTTAAGTCGCTTTGCTTCCAACTTAAAGACTAAAACAGCAGCACCATCAACAAACAGCGTTTGGTTAAATTTTCCTCTGTTTCATTTTTTTTTTTCAGTAAATACGCTTCAGACACATCTACAGTCACGCATCTCACTTAACCTGACAAGAACAGGCCTGAACTTGGAGTCCAGGGGGGGGGTCTCTCACTGTAGACGTAGGACAGTCAGCGCAGATGCTCACAGGCCCCAGTAGGGAGCGAGGGTCCTGCGGTCCCTCTCGTAAACATCAGGTATGATCCCGTAGGGCGTCTGCACCATCTTAACAGAGTTCCTGCCGAACAGCTTCCTCTCGTACTCGATCAGCTGGCGCCAGAAGCCGCCGTTGGGCCTGATGACGGGACGGCGGGCCTTGACCCAAGCATGGGCTTCGGCCAAAGACACGCGGTGGTACTTCATGAGGTACGCCAGGCACAGCGAGGCCGAGCGGCTCACCCCGGCCGCGCAGTGCACCAGCACCGCCCCTCGCGTTTGCGCCCCACGCTGTGGATCTTGTCGGCCACGCTGTCGAAGTACAAGGAGATGGGGGAGTGGGGCATGTCCGCCAGGGGGACCTTCACGTACTCCATGTGGGGCCAGTTGAAGTTGGGCAGCTCGATGGTGGCGTTGACCACGCAGGTGATGCCTTTGGAGAGCAGCAGGCTGCGGTTGGACGCCACGTTCCCTCTGCTGAGGAAGAGGTTCGGGGTGATCTGAGCGATGCCCCCCAGCAGACTCCCGCTCTCCTGCAGCAGCCTCGGCACTGTGGCCGGCACCATGGAGGTGCGATGGTGGTGGTGGTGGAAAAAGCTCTGGCTGCGGGAACCCATCGAGGAATCAAGCAGGATTCAGGACGGGACGTAAAAGCTCTCAAACAGGGAAGAAATCTCAGGTTCTCAGAATCATAGCACAGTAGGGCCCACCAGACAGCTCCTGAAAGACACGAAAACCCAATTTTACTAGTCTTCCAAATTAAAGTTTTTCCGTTTTGTCATAGACGGAAGTCATTTTCAACAGGCTCTGAAAACTGCACAGAATAAAAGTCTTTCCTTCTGGACACCCCAATAATAAATGATCACAAACACATCCTGGCCTTTTTGGCAAAGATCATTGAAAAATAATCTCTGCATCGCTTTTCAGGCTTTTGAATGCATCACAGCAATAAGAAAGCCCTACTCCATTTTAAAGTACATGACTCTCTTAATGGCGATACGTCTTAAATTTCCACCTTGGCATAACTTCATCTTAGCTGGACACTTTGTATGGCAATTATAAATCGGAGCAGACAAACATTACATGTGGAGTTCCTCAAGGCTCCATTCTTGTGACACTTTATTTCCAAGGCAAGGCAAGGCAAGGCAAATTTATTTATATAGCACAATTCAGTACAGAGGTACAGAGACAATGCAAAGTGTTTACATGATTAAGATATAGAAAAATAAAATAGAATAAAAGCAAGTAGGGATAGAATGTAGAAACAAAAAGTAATGTGCTAAGATTATAGCACATGGTGAGGCACAATAACTGAGGGACTGTGTTCATGTCATGTCTAATGACCACAGGCATTTAGTCACCAGGTATGTTGAAAGTAGATGTTTACATGCACTACACAACCTTTTTTTCTTCACCGGGTCAGTTAGGGTTACCAACATTTTTACTATTGGCTTAGTTTAAGAATTATGAGGGAGATCCTTTTGATATATATACGTTATTTTCCTTCAGCATTACAAGGTTACAAACATATCAAGCAGGATATCAACAAGATCATTTCTGAAAAATTGTCAAAAAACACAGTGGTCAGTACTAGTATGATGAATACTATTAATAAACTGCTAAAAAAAGTACAAATATATGTACCTGAAGTTTATCTTTAATATTAAAGGCTTGATATGATTTTTGCCATATGAGATTCATAGCTAGTTAAAAGTTGACTGCAGGTACAAGTCGTGCTAAAAGCCATTTATATTGTTGTAAATATTATCTAGTTAAAAAAGTGTTTTGAAACGTGCCAGTTGTTAGAAACCGTTATAATATTCTATAAATTAACCCATATATACACGTTATAAATTTTAAAAAGGATTCTGGTTGAATCTTCAGAACGACAGCTTTAACGCATTAATACAAATGATAAAAGTTAAATTTTTTGACCCATTTTGTTGGGATGGAGAGGCCAGTGAAAGAATGTTTTCTTCCTCAAAGGGGGCGCAATTAGTTCTCTAAGTTGCATTTTAGGTTTTTATTTCTTATTTTTTCAAATCAATATTTTTAATGCATTTGTTTTACAACTGAGTTGATCTTTTTTTTTTTTACCTTTGTTTATTTCCCTATAAAGCACATCAGTGTACCCATGCATGGTGCTACAAGCACCTTGAGGATGAGTGAAATCTCAACAGTTTGTAAACACTGCTAAAAGAAAAATGCATACGCCTTTAAGAGGACTGTGCTTCAAAAATATTTTCCTGAGAGTTATTTTAATATAAATCCGTTCAAAAAGACACTGCAAGGCTATGACCAACCCTTCCACAACAATGTATATGTATATTTGTGATTAAAGGGTTTTCAGGGATACTTAGTGTTCATGTCTCAGACTCAAGGACCGGTTTCTCTCACTCTCTCCGCCGTTTCAGCATTCAGGTGGAACGGCCTCAGAGCTGCAGGCCAAGTCGCGTCTCCTCCTGCCACGTGACTGGAGGAGCCCTGAGGGGGAGAAAAAACCTCACCTCATCTCATGTTCATCCACCCATGGCTCCCACATACAAATTACACCTCGTCTTCATGGCCACTGTTGACGTGATGCCCGTTTTTATTTATACATTACGGTTTTAGGGCACAATTTGACAATATTTATAATCTTGAGTTTTATTTTTATTTATTGTTGGAGAAAGGACAGCTAAATTTATGCCATTTGCCAGCTTTAACAAGCATTTAATATAATAATATTTAATTTGCCTCTGTATTTTCTTCAACTGCGGTCAGGATTGTTTGTTCATTCAACAATTTTTTATTAATATTTGCCAGTGTTTTCAGCTCTTGACCCACAAATTGACTTGGTGGAGACTTGCTACCCTAACATTTGGTTAGGCAAACTAACATTACCAGCAATTCAAATAAACAACGGTATAATGATGACAAAAACTGTCTCAACCTCCTTTTATAAACACCAGAAACTTTATTGCATTTAATGTAACAAACCAATACAGAAAGGTGTATATCTGTAAGGTGGAAGGAAAATGATACGTGGTTTTCAATTTCTTTTTTTTCTTCTTCACGTGGCTGAACACCTAAAGCAACAGGCCAGGCAAGAAGAGTTTTTAAAAAAGCAGCCAAGAGGCCCAAGGGAACTCTGGAGGAGTTGCACTCCACAAATGTGGTTTTTATGACAGTTTAGGAAGAAAAAGGTCCTTGTTGGAAGAAGCCTATAATAACACCCCTACGTTTCCCAAAAGCAACGTAGGGACACAGCAAATTGGAAGAACCTGCTCTGGTGAGGTTAGGGTCAAACACACCAGTCAAAAACAGAGAGAGAGAAGCTGGTTGGAGTTGAATATGGATGATGGATGGAGTTAAATACTGGCTAAAACTGGAAAAAGGCTTGAGACCGGTGCAAAGTTTCACATTCATCCAGGACAATATCACTAAAAAAACAACCAGAGCTACGTCAAAGCATGATTATGCTTTAGAAGGCCCTAGTCAAAGTCATGACCTAAGTCCAATCGAGAGCCTCTGGCAAGATTTGAAAATTGATGCCCACAGGTGCTCGCCAACTAATCTGTTGCAGTGTGACAAAAAAGGTGAAGATGTGTGAATACCTTTTCAAGGCACCTCATTGATCTAAATCTTTTGTTAGTACAGTTTTCATTTAAATATAAAAAGAAGCTTTTTTCCAATCCGCCATGCACTCATGCACTGACTGGACATGATTCCAAGATCCCACACTTGGCAATCCAAGACTCCAGCTTTGGAGCGACTGAACTAAAACCATCTTCATCCTGATTTGATGCTATGAATCCAAAAACCCAACACATATGCATCCTATTTTATACCATTATTGGAGTTTTCACTAAAACTCAATAGCACACAATAATGTTTCCCTGTGCCAACTGTTCACTGATGCCACATGACTGATCAGGAGGAGGGATTGCTGCAAAGTCAGAAATTGAGAGCAATCAACCGTTTCTTTAAATAGAAAACCTTTTATCTGTCGGCATGATAAAATTACCGCAGGGGAATAGTTTTAATACTATTGTTGAGTTGGAAGGAATGTTCCTGAATTTGAATCTGACTAGATTTTTGGACTGAATTAAATATAGATAAATCAGATTTGTCTTTTCAAAAGTGGTTTGAGATGACGCTTATTTTTGTGAACTGGCAGTGTATAAATAAAATTCTCCCTAACTGGAGAAGAGAGGAACAAAAATGTAGTTTTCCATCATGATATCAATGCAGTTTTTGTGTACTTGTCATCTCAGAGAGATAAATCCTTCTACCGTATTTCTTGAAAAAGAGATGCACTGAGAAATGCCCTGCTGACCAGAATAGGACTCTTTTATGCATGAGACAAAAAAACCTTCATTGTTTTCTAATCAGTGAAGGATCCATACCTAAGCGCTACTAGGTCGGGTTGACATAAGAACTTTTCAGTAATGAAGCTGTTACAGAGTGAAGGAAACACGGCAGTATTCAAGATAAATTAAGTACTTAATTAAATCAAGAAAAAAATGTGTAAAAAAGCTTCTAGAGATTCTATATTATTGACACAGGCTTGTAGAAACTTAAAATTGTTGGCACAGGCCAAATCAGTCTGCTACTTTTGAAAAGAGTGGGACTTCGGGACTTGGTTAAAATCCATGTCGAGGGGTCAAAGCTTCACAAAACTAGTGATCGGAAATCCACCATAAACCTTCACTATTAAAAGACAAGCATTATTTTTGTCCTTTGTGCTTTTGTGTGGCATCTGACTTGCAGTTTTCTTTAGCTGTTGCTCTTTTGCATTTAGTTCCTATGCTCCACTTATCTGGAACAAACTTCCAGAAAATTGTAAAGGTGCGGAAAGCCTGAGTTCCTTTAAATCAAGATTAAAAACCCATTTGTTCAGGATTGCCTTCAACTGTTCTAGTTAACTGAATCACCACTTTTTTGTTCTAATTTCTATCTACATTTTATTCCTACTTGCTTTTATTCTGTTTTAATTTGCTATATTTTAATCATGTAAAGCACTTTGCATTGTCCCTGTACTGAATTGTGCTATATAAATAAATTTGCCTTGCCTTGCCTTGCCTTTTGAATCAAGAAAATCTGAAATTTGAGCTGCATGCAATTGTTTATGGAGTCCTGGCAGACCCTAGTTTCCAGATACAGCGGACAAAAACAAAATGAGACTTTTGACAAAAAGGAACCTAGAAGATATGAATTTAGTTTTAGAAAAGTGTGGGAGTTAAATTAGTATGCATATAAAACAGGAATTGACTAAATTGTTTTGCTTTCTAAAAGAAAAAAGTCATACAGCTCAAAATATCTACGAGAAAATAAGTCAAATATAAATATAACTATGGTTTCATTCCCTATAATCTGCTTTTTTGGAGAGAAAAAAAGCAATGTGATAACAGCCCTGCTCTCCCAAAGGCCCAATTTATGTTGCTTCTTCTTCACCTTCCAGGAGTTAAAAAACTAACAAACTTTTTTATTGATCACAGCTTTGCCATCTCAGCACAGTCTGAGCTGTTTTCAGGAAGAAAAGAGGCTGAAATAACACCGTCCTGGATGCCTGCTCAGGCAGCCGACAACCAATGCTCAGTCACAACGGCTTCTAAGTGCTGCCCCTGCAGTTCAGATTCACCGTCGTCGACACCAACTAGTGATGAGGCAACAAAAACAGAGTTTCTAACAGCAAAGCGGACCACATCAGGAAGCCTCACAGCACCAAGCGCACAATACCTTCACTCATACAGAAATGTACTGCTTACGCTTTATCATTGACACTTTAATTCACTGATACTGAATGCTTTTACTTGGATTTAGTATATTTATAACTTTAAAGACATAATTGGTTTATACAAAAGTAATACTCAGATTTACTTAAAGGAATGAGATCTTGAGAGATTTCTCTACTTTTTTAGACTTAGTCATTTTTATTGTGTCACTTAGGAAAGAGCAAACATAAACCGCTATGAAGTAATCATAAGTTTTATAACCACTCCTAGCAAAATACCAATTCTTCTGTTAGATAAAATAATGATACTTATAAAAAGAATAAAAAAGAAAAAAAAAATCGACATTCTGCAGATCCTATCAACTGTATGAGTGTCTTCAGTCCCTGGTTAGAAATAGGTAATGCAGGCATCAATACAAACTCACAATGATACACTTTTACTTTAAATGATTACATTTAAAGTAAAAGTGTAGATTGAAAAAAAAAGAAATTTTAAGATTTCATTGATTTCAATTAGTCTCTTCATTACCTTCCGCTTTAGCTGCACATCATTAACACACCGGTTTCAAATGTCTTTTTCCACCCTTCCCTCCATATTTAAAAAGGTGCATAGCGCAAGTTTGAAAGTTATATATTATTTATTTTCTTTCCCATACATGACCTTACAATGGCCCGACATGTAACTTGAGTCCACCTCTATTTACCACATAGTCTCTATAGGCTGGATTATTCAGTTCATGAGAGACTGATTCGGGCTGAAACCTCGGCCTGTGCGTGGTTGTGATTCGCTGTGCTCTCGTTCGTTTGGCTACTTTGAGAACAACGGGCTAACTTCAATATTTCTAGCTTTCTTACCTCAGAAGACATCACGCCTCTAAACTAAAGACCTGCACAGTCGCAGCGGCAGATGCTTTTCCTCTTCTCCCATGCACGTGCACAACACTGGTGTCATTTCAACTTGTCGCCAGAGGGGGGCAGACATCTAAAAAAAATCCTGTAACTTATGCCATGCTCCTTTAAGCTCACTGTTTGCCACTTTTCTACATTGGGGGAAAGACACCGTCCGTGTTCCACATCCTGTTCTCTTTGTGCTGTGTTGAAGGTTTTATCTTAATTTTCATTGAATTCTTTACTCAACATGTTACTCCCAGGTTCCTGTCTACGCTTTTGTTCTTCCTTCACCCAACCAACGCAATAATGACAGAAGGGTCATTATTGCGCAATAATGACAGAAGTAGACAGGAGTTTGTTAATCTTCAGGATTATCACTGATGTTTACCAGCAGCTCTTTGGCACCCCCAGATTACCATGGGGATGTTTAGCCATGGCCAGTCTATTAAAGAGCTGGCTGGAGGAGTAGGCAATTCTTTTCCCTTGCTGTGACCTTAAATTAAAGGCTATTTAGACTACAGCTAAGAGAGCTTTGGCTGAGATCTACACTCCTGGGTCCCGGTGAACACAGCGATGGCAACCATGTCTCCTGCAGCCCAGTTCCAACCTCCTCCAACACTACGGATGGCGCCTACATCAGGCCACCTCCATTTAGGTCCCAGAAGGTCCGACCAACACTTCCACACCTGTTCAGGAAGTCCCAGTTGACCTCTCCACCTTTCCTCTCACAAACTCACTCTCTCGCCACAGACGACTGGAGTCTGTCAAGGGTCCCAACTCCCGATTCCTCCGGGTTGATCTACAGACAAAGTTCTTCTTGGGATTTCGCAGCGCTTTGCCACCTCTGGCCTCAAGACCTCTTTTGCCAGTGCCACCCTCCGTGGTTCCTGCACTACCACCTTCTAGGGCTGCTCCGTCTACAGATCCGGTCTTTCCAGGAACTCTAAGGTTCCTTTGTTGTTGGTTGATTAGTCTCTCTTCCCCAGTCTTCCTCCATCTACCTCAGCTGCTCTTCGTCCTCTACTGATAAACATACCAGGTGTCGTTGTTCCCCACTGGATCCTTCTGTTGCACTGCCCGATGGCTCGTTATACTCTCCGGTTTTCATGCCAGTTTTTCTGCCTCTGTTTCACATCCTGTTCTCCATATGCTGTCATCTTCCTCCCAAAATTCCTCTCTGTACTTTGGTACTCCACCCAACCCACACATCATGAAACTTCTGTCTTAATAACTCCCACAGTTCCTTTGTTAGCCTTCCACACATTAACCCTACGTTAATGCTATAACCTTATAGCATTAACATAGGATTAATGCTATATTAAAAAGCATGTTTATCTTGCTAAAGTACAAAAAACAATCTGTAGAGAGTCTGTACCTGTAATTCACAGCTGATGCACCAGTTTGCCAAAAGAAAAGAGAGATAAAAACTTGGCTGCTAGTGCAACTCACCCAACATCAGCAGGGGTAAAGACGATAAGGGAACAAATAATCCCAGACGGGCCCTCACCAAAGTGCTGATGTACCACAGTGCTGGGCTTTTGCTGAGATTTGCTCTATCCATGTAGTTATTTATACCCCTGCCTGGGCAGGAGTGAAGCTGCACAGAGCGGAGGAGGGAGAATTATGCACAAGCTGTCGCCACGGAAAAAGTCTACCGTGCGTTGGAGAAACTGCAGCTCAATGACAATCAAATGAGCGCCGGACTCAAACTGCAGTGAGGTTCATCGCCGGTCACAGGATCCGAGCAGACGGGTTAATTCGTCGTCCAGAAATGACTCAAACACGAGAAAAATTCAATGTATTCTGGGGATCTGTCAACAAGTGGTCACAGATCACAAATCTCCTCTTGCCGTTCCCACGCTGGTAGGATACCACAGGGGTCCGGTTCCCCCTCCATTAACACAAAATGGAAACATGAACCACCTGCTGGAAAAGTAGAGCGACGGGTCGGACCTCGCTCCCACAAACACTGGATCGGAGCTGAAAAGACAGAGCTCCACCCCCGCTAGACGAAATGAGTGAAAAGACTGAAACAAGTGAGGAAGGCTGCCACTGCCGGCGTCGTCTCTCAGTAGAAAGCAATCTATTCAAGCTGAGTGGAGTCTGGAAGCTGGTGGGGATTAACGCGAGACATGGTTCAGAAACACGTGGAGGATTTCAATAACAGTTTATTTTCCTTGCTAGTGAAGATTCTCAGTCATCCAGGTCATGGTCATTCCAAAAAAAAGTAAAAAACAAAGCAACTGGACTTGTTTTCCGTAGTTGAAGACGTTTCGCTTCCTCTCCAGGAAGCTTTCTCAATTCAAAAGGTCTAGAGTAATGATGAGTACCAAGCTTTATACCATTGCCCAAACAAAGGCCTTGTAATGGCTTAGATAACATGCAAATTCAACAGAAACAGGTCCACCCCTTAGTAATGGGCGGTCGTTGAAGACATTAAGCCAGCAGATTGAACTGAAACTGGTCCACTCCTCTGTAACGAGGAGTCGTTAGGGTTGTTATTGGCCTGGCTTAAAGGAACGATGTTTTGATCACCCATATGAGTTAAGGTGATGATTGGCTGGAATTAATCCTATAGCTGTATTGTAAGTTTTTTAAAATTGGAACCTAAGGCCTCCTCCTCTGTTTAAGGTTGGAGGAGGCTTTGTTTTTTTACTTTTTTTGGAACTTATTTTCCTTAACCTTGTATGGAAATGTCATGAAGAAAATAAAAATAAATACATAAAATTAGTAAAAATTCAATACTTTATACAACTTGCTCTTGACACAAATCTGAAAAACTTTACTCACTAACATCTTTTGTTCTTGATCGCGTCAATTTTACTGTAAACACTATATCCATTGTGATTAATCCACGTTTTCCTTAACTGCTGTCTTTCTTGTGGCAGTGGCACAAGAGGTAATTAGAGTTCTACTGAAACTGGCAGGTTGCCGGTTCGATCCCACGACCATCTCAGTCGTTGTGTCTCTGGGCAAGACACTTCACCCGAACTGCCTGCTGGCGGTGGTCAGAGGGCCCGGTGGCGCCGATCTATGGCAGGCTCGCCTCTGTCAGTCTGCCCCAGGGCAGCTGTGGCTCCTAACATAGCTCACCACCGTCAGGGTGTGAATGGGTGAATGACTGATTGTAGTGTAGAGCGCTTTGGGGTCGTCAGACTAGTTAAAGCAATACAATACAAGCCATTTACCATTTCTCATCTGCTAAAGACTATAGTCTGTAGCATTTTGGACATTGTAAATTGTGTCAAATGTGGGCATTTGCTGCCATGAGATTTAATCCAACAGCC
Organism: Fundulus heteroclitus; assembly: GCF_011125445.2. Lineage (NCBI taxonomy): Eukaryota > Metazoa > Chordata > Actinopteri > Cyprinodontiformes > Fundulidae > Fundulus > Fundulus heteroclitus. The sequence goes on from NC_046378.1 coordinate 29,009,817, forward strand.
TGTATACTCTATAGGCATAAAAAGGATGTTGACATAGCAGAGTATCTTAGCCAGCAAATATTGCTATCCCAAACACTCCATTTAGATTTCAATATCACGCACAAATATTGTCAAATTTAAACTTAATCGGGGAGTTTAACGGAGTTCAGTTCTTGGCCCTGTTTTAGTTGTGATTTTATGCTTTCTTTAACGTGTAACTCACCCCCATGTAAAAACACAATCTGCCCCCAGACAGCCACAAGCTTCATTTGCTATATTAAATCATGGAGAGTGAGCAGCGTTATGCTGGTAGTTACGCCACGGTTCGGTCTTTTGAGGTGGAGGATTTCTTTAAACCTCTCCTCTGAGGTTGAGGGAGGCTTGTGGAGCCCAGCGGGGCTGAGCATTTTCAGTGTGAACCACAAGCTGCTGACTCAGTGAAGCCCGAACCCAATGCTTCAGAGACAATGGAGGACCGGATCAGTCCAGGTATATATTATAATTATATCCCGCTTTCTAATCCAGGCGGGATCACTGGCTTCGTGGAACGTGAATATCAAATGTCCAACCTAAAAGCAAATTCACTGTGGTCTCACACCAGCCCCCTTCCCCTCAAAACACTAACGGCAGAACGATTGGTTGCTTTCCTGTAAATTTGCCAAGAACACATAAAAAGTTGGTAGATTTGTTTCTAGTTGCTTTTTTTTTTTAAATGAAAAAAGCTGCTAGAGGGTTTGAAAAGTCTAACAGTGCTCTAAATTACGTCATAGCAACCCAAAGCAATACAAATTCGCAATTCAATGCAAGACGGTTAAACGGTGACGATTTTAGACACAAAAGCAGGATTTCAACAAACACGCACTAATATTTCAAAAATAATGACCAGGACATGTAGACAGTACTATAAGACAACCATGTTAACATTTTATTGGCAAAAAAAGGTTGATTTAGGGGTGAGTAACCCTTTAAATTATCTTTTTAGATCATTCAGTAACAACTGCTATCACTGCTGAAGATGCCAAGCTTTTCATTACTTTTAAAACTCAATGTATTACAAGGTTGCAGCTCTGCACACCAAAATGCATACATTTCTGCTTGTCAGATAATTTTGCATGACAACCAGTAAAAACCTGTGGTTATCATGTGTGCTCTTTGTAGCTTGTTGTTTGAAATCCAGGTTCATGTTCTGCATACATTAAAGCTAACAATAAACATTTGGGGCTGGTGTTTAATGGTAATATGTCATTTGATCCGTTTGCTAAACAGTTATGTTCATTCTTATTTTTAGCATTAAACAAAACCTCTGCTAAGGCAGAAGTGTTTATTTGTGCTTTCATTTCCTCGCACATTGATTTTTGGGAATCTATTTTCATTTGATCTTGTTGAATTTTATTTTACTTGTTTGTATTTTTATTCTTACCAGATACTAGGGGTGGGTGACACAGACTTTAAATTTCACCCCGATACATTGTGATATTATTGTGATAATGATAAAAGACTATTTACAGCTTCTTGCAGTCTTTTTTTTAAGTCAATGTATGGCTGTGACTGCATGTCACATTAATTGTAGCCCCATAAACACAAATGATGTGCTTAAAAAAATATACATAATAATACAACACATAACATACAAAAATCAAAATAGGCTTAATCAGGACATTAACTACAAAACATAGTGATTTTCACCATTAAACAGTAACTACAATTGATTAGATTTTTTTATTTACTGATATTTATTACTGCTCTCAAGGAACCAAGAGTGCAAAATAGTAAAAATTACAATACTGACAATATTGACAGCTTCTGGGGTTTTCAGCCATCACTAATAGGAGTTTATTATTGTCATGATAAAGACACATTTTTATCATGATGAGAATTTTTTCACAATACGATAAATGCCCACCCCTACCAGATACATAAAAAAAACATTCTTAATCCTGTGGTTTTATCAAATTAAACAGCAAACACTTTGAATTTATTTCCAAAATCAATATAACTTTGTTTTTGACTAGTGTCCAGAACAATATGACATGTTTGAGTTGTGTTTTATCTGGTGATTGTGTTTTGCGTACAAACCAATCCAACTAGAATCAGCTGGGAAAACCTAAAAAAGAAACGGCATCAGGTAGTAAAAGCTTTGATGCAACTCTAAAAATTTCCCCTTTGTTGCATCAGACTGTGGCGTCATCTCTGTGTTGATCTTTCTGGTTTTACTGCTAAAAAGCTATAAAGGCTGGTAATCCCAAAAATGAACAAGTCACAATGATGACCTGCTAATTACTTAAATGAAATTCAACTTATGCCTCTTGTATAATTTAATAGTTGTGAACAGATGTTTACATACCTTAAATAATAAGATACAATACCTTTTTTAAATTTCAAAAAGGCTTCTTCTTACTACATTAAACAAGACCAGATTTTTCCTGTTTTATGTTATTTCTATTTATTTAATGTCAGAATAAAGAGATATATTTTCATTAGTTTCTCTAAAGTCGAGAGTTTGCATACATTTATTTAACATTTGTTGGCATCGCTTTTAAACTATTGGATTTTGATATCCTTCTACAAGCTTCTCATAACAGTTAACCTTAATTTTGGCCATTTCCCCTGACAGAACTGGTGTAAAGGAGGGACGTTTGTTGGTTACCTGCCAGCTCATTCCTCTTCAGCTCTGTTGTTGCTGCTCCAAAACATTGACTATGTTGTCCTTAAACCCCTTTCTAGCTATTATTACGGTAGGAATATTGCTATTGCCCCTTTAGAAGACCCATTTGAACCTAAAATTTAATGTCTTGGCTGATGTCTTGGCATGATATTGCCACCTCCGCACTTCACAGTTGGGAAGGTGTTCTCAGACTTGCGAGCTTCCATCTTTTTCCTCAGAATGCATCACCAGAAATACCAGATTCAGCATCTTTACGAGATCTTTTGCTTCTGTTTAGGAGTTGATCTATAACCTGACTCTCGCCAGATGATTGTAGTTCCGCAGACCTCCACACATCCATCTGGGATCGTTCAATTGGATGTGTAATTCACAAGGAGGGGCCTTATCAAAAATTCCTAGCATATGATTGGATAAACCACGCGCCCGTCATCTTTCCTGATGTGCCACGTCAGCCACTCACGTCTAAACCGAAAACCTTGTTTCCACTAACAAAAGCCTTCAAAGGGGTTCTCTGGTGTCCTTTTAAATAATTGTTATTCAGTAGATTGGACAACACTGTTGAACTAATAGCATCAGTGTTACCGGGTGAGCAGATTTCTCTAATAAAAACTCAGGACTTTGCTAAGCGGCGTGCGCAGTCTCTGTTGGGTGGTTGGTTGGTTTTGTCCGATCTGCACCACCGACACACCAGGGAAGGTGCGTTCGGCTCTGCTCTTCTACTATGTCGGGACAGCGGAGGGACCGGGTAAATACCTTCTGTTGCTTTTTACTCCATCACTACGGCCTGAAATCGGGGACATTTCCAGGGACAGCTTTTGCTGGGTACAGCCACTGAGCTATATAATACACTGGAGTGCTGATTTTGCCAAAAAACTGAAGTCACTGGCCGCCATCTTGCTCCTCCCTACTCTCACAGAATCCCACAGGATTTGGTTGCAACAACAAGCAGTTTTCTGGCTGTGTGAAAACGTTTCATAGGTAATTCTACAGACAGTGGATGTACTAACACTATCAACTACTAGGTAATAAGGTTTAGATGTTATTCATATTAAACATATATATATATATATATATATATATATATATATATATATATATATATATATATATATATATATATATATATATATATATATATATATATATATATATGTGTATATATATACAAGTGTATATGTATATATGTATATATATATGTATGCACATATGTAAATATATGTTTTGTATATTGTTATTTATATATTTATAAATGTTATATATATATATATTTAAATAGATAAAATGCAAAATATTTCAGCACATGACTTTCTCATTACTTGATAGTTTTAGAACATAACATAAAAGTATATGGCATTTGACATTTTAGAAGTTTTAAGCCCCCTGTGAACATGAGAAAATCCTCGTTATTCGATGCTGCAGCGCACATATTCCCTAGTTACTGGGGGAAAATAGGGAGTACCAATATGGCGGCTGGTGGCTTCAAAGCGACTCGTTCTAACAGCCGGTGTAGCACTCCAGTGTATAATATAGCTCAGTGGGTACAGCTCATCCAAAATGGGGGTTTGGGGACGTCCGGTCATCCTTGCTTCCTCGCTGCGAGCCGCCATTGTTGTCTGAATCCAAAAAGTCGCTTCTCTGATACGTCATGCCTGCGAAAATCCCGCCCCGGGCGATCCTGATCGGCTCGTCCGTTTTATGTGGTATGGAAATCCCTCCCAATGGCAGCGATTCCAGGTGGACGCGTGGAGCCGGGTCGAGCTCGGTGGAACTACACCCATCTGGCGAGAGTCAGGTTAGTTGATCTACACACTTCACACCAAATACATGCTCAGCTCTGGGTTAACAAAACCCGTCTCCTTCCTGAACATGGATTGAGCTGAACGCTGTTTGAACAGAGAGACGTTGCACCTTCAGATGTCTGGGGGGGAAAAAATACCTGAAGATGAATGAGACCCTGCTTGAGGCGTTGCCTTGAAATATATTTAAAAGTGTGCATCTAATTAACTCAAATACTGGGAATTAATGTGTCAGAAGCTTACGAACCCATGGCATCCTCTGCATTTTCAAAAACTGTTAAGAAAAACTTATGACTTTGAAAAAGTTATAAAATAACCCTGTATAAGATTCCCTTAATTATCCTGGTATTTAGCAAACAGACACCGTTCCGGTCATTCTATCTTCATTAAGATTTCATGACAGGCAGTGAGAAAAATACCGTTCGTGTCTTTTTATACAGAGGATGTAAATATCTAATTTCAGCACTAAATATTGCGTACAATCCCCTTTTTAAAACCTGACTAGTCCAGTTCAATGCTAATTGAAACATTTTGGAATGTATTAAACGGACGCCTCAACCTGACATCTTAAATGTTGCACAAACTGAGAACAGAGGAAAGAAAGGGAGACAAGCAAATGTCAGCTACGGTGAGATGGCGAGTTCAGAGCTTTTGTCTTTCCTGTCGCATATTTCACTCAGAGACACTTTTAGAGCCAAGTTAAAGCATCGCCCATCAATGCAGCGGACATGAAAACAGATAAATGGATCTGGTCTTCAATTAAACTCTTTAATTAACCATAAGTGATGTTGAAAGTAATGTAAATGAGACGCAAAGTGGTATTTATGTCCATTACATGAAAACCTTACCCTGTTATGAACATAGATTATTGAGTTTTGGAAAGATGAAGGAAAATTATAAGGCTTTTCAGCTTTTTTTTTTATGTGAGAATTTCCAGATTTCTATACACATAAAAAAAGTAATACATTAGCCGTTTCTTACAATTTCTTTAATATTTTCTGTAGGGTGGATGGTTTGGGGGGCATTAAAAGCAAAATTCAAGAATATTAAAATATATTGTATAATACCTCTGGTTTTTCCTCATTAATGGTCTACATTATTTTAAGTATATCTTATTATAGCAGCTGTTTGAGCAAGACGATCAGCCTATTAATTTAGGCTGGCAGTCTTTCATTACTGATTGTTCCTTTGTTTTAACTTCTAAACAAGCGCTTTGTTACATTTGACTGTTTAAAAAGTAATCTATGAAAGAAATCGGGTTGCTTTCCTTCATGTTTTATTCATATTTGTTTTGTACCTCCCCCCCACTGCGTGAACAGGCACTTTAAATTGAATAAACCCACGTTTATTAATTAATAAGGCTTGGGCCGTGATTGGGGAGCGCCTCTGCGCACACGCTGCTCGTTCACGTGGCAATGACGCGAGATGTGCACCCGCTTCTAAGTTAAACTGCAATAATTTAAGGAATCAACGTTAGCGCTACAAATAAAAAGTTAAAATAAATCAAACTGAAATGAGGGTAACGTTTCCTTTCCAGCACTTTTTCAGTTTTACTAATTATTTCCATACTAAAACATGCACTAACACCTTATATATATATATATATATATATATATATATATATATATATATATATATATATATATATATATATATATATATATTTTTTTTTTTTTTTTTTTTAAATAAGCTAAACTCGGACCAACATGATGCAGACAGTGCCCGCGTCAGTCGCCAAACTCAACTTACCAGTCGGCTCTCACTCGGTCACTGATGGAGGTGTTTTTAAAGCGCCTTCAACGCCTGAAGCAATAAGCCGAACCAGCCGGAGCGCATCGCCGCCGTCACACATCCACCGTCAGTCGGTCTGAGCGGACACACCGCCGGCAGGACGGCGACAACAAGCCGAAACACGCGCCAGCATCACGGGAAAGTCAGCGGAGAGAGGAGCCATCGGTACATCCGCCAGGAACCTGTCCGCTGTCTGAGGGAGACGAGCGTGCCGAGCAGCGCTGCCTCCGGTATGACGGGTGATCAGTGCCACTCACAAGGGGGCGGAGCAAGAGGAGGAGCATGCTGCCTCACCACCGTGATTCCGGGCTTTTCAATGGTAAAGCTGAGCAAGAAGGCCCTCAGAGATCAACATCTGTTTAGCAGCAGTTTAGTTAGTTTTACTCAGTCCTTTAAATCAATTTTAATTTATTAGGTCTTTGGCAGTTGATTGTTATTGTTGTCAAAGTTCAATCTTCATATATTTTACAAAATTTACAATTTAGTCACATGAAATACGAGGACAATGTAGAACTGGGGAGGGGGGTTTCTCTGGTGCAGTTAAGGAAAACCAGTTGCATACCCGCTGAAAATATTTATCCATCGATGGAACAGATGAAGTTAAAGTCAACAAAAATGTGTATTCTTTCAATAGCCTTTTATAAATTCAAAACTGTGAAAGCTCTGCATCAGTGTGATGCATTTTCCACCATTCCAGACTCTAGATACAACTGAAATGACCAGGAAATGTAAAATCACAAGATGATATATCTTTCTGCAGACACCGGGATCAGGGGCGGCTTTAGGAAATTTGGGGCCCTAGGCAAAGAAAGGCATGGGGCCCTCTGAATTGTGAAGACAACACATAAAACACACCCATTATACAGATACAGGAATTTTAATATAATAGACATACATTATTTGTTCTACATTTTGTCCCTCTCTTATACTTTTTCGTGTTGTTTTCCACTCATTTATGTTTGTCCCTTTTTCTAGTAGATAACACATGATCTGCTTATCTGTTCTCCATTTTTCATTTGAATGAAATAGTAGTTGGAAGTAAATCTGCACCCGTCTGATCCTGTCCTTCACCTGGAGCAGTCCTCTCCTAGGGCCCTTAGGAACTTGGGGGCCCTAGGCAACTGCCTAGTTTTGGCTAATGGTAAATCCACCCCTCACCGGGATGCTGCTAAATTGCTTCCAGCTACTGGCCAAATGAGGAACATAAGCACGTCAACCAATCATTCTTTCAGTTTCTAGTCTTGTAAAAAAAAACCAAAAAAAAAAAAAAACTGAAGTAGCTCTCAAGTGGTGGCAAATTTGAATAGGGCCCATCCAAAATTAATAAACAAGTTTAACTCGTCAGTTTGTTGTCTTGAAAAAAAATTCTATTGCTTTTATTGCACCCTCTCCTTGCTGCTGAGAATAAGAAGACTATTCTGCCTGTCTTGAGTAGTATTGCACTCATTTAAACTCACCCCAGAATTTAATGTCTCAGTGTTGGTATCAATAATGACAATCCTCACAGCAGACACCTCACCGCCATTTTGCTCTGGCATTTACCTCCCACCGTTGTACAAGATCATCTCTCATTGGCTATTGGCTCCTGACCGTCTCTACAGGTGTTTACATTCCTGCTGTTTTTGTCCTATTTGTCATTCGTGTTAATAGTCTGTTGCTGTGTTGTTGTTTTTGTGTGTGTGTGTGTGTGTGCATTAATATAGATGTACATTTGATGCATTTTTTTTTAAATCTACCCCACTCAGCCATATTCTTTAATCTGAATATGCTATTTTTAATAACTGTACAGTGTTTTTATATGTTTTCTCTTATTTTATTTATTTATTTATATATAATTTCACTTTTAATCACTCCATTCGCCTTTCACTTTGCTGCTGGTACACCTGAAGTTCCCTACTGAGATACAATAGAGCAGGCATGTCCAAAGTGTGGCCAGGGACCATTTGTGGCCCTTGGACTAACATTGATTCGCCCCCAACTGCATTTCAAGAAAGATTTAGTCCGCTGCAAAGATTTGGCTGATGGAGATGGAAACGTTTTATTTTTATTAGGGTAAAATGAATACAGACAGGATGCAATCTTACAACAAAAAACGCTGGGTACAACACAATGTATTCATCTTTCAATAACCACACTTTTTATATTCTATTTAATTTCATAGTAAATACGACCACATCTGTCTGAGGACTTTAACTCAGATGCAAACGTTTGTGCATTAAAACTGTTTTTTTTTCAAATAATTTCTCACAATGAGCTAAATACAGCAGGTCTTTTTAACGAAATGCTGGCCTAAATCCTGCTCTCCTACTGCTGGACCAAAATAATTCAGTTTTCTTTTCTTTTTTTATCAATTACGTCTAATATAATTTGCTTTTAATAAAGCAAACGTGCAAAACCCATTTTAACTATGGCTCTCCAGTGATTTAACATCATTTTCCTTAAGAAAATCTGAATCATTTGTTTAATTAAAATTATATAAAAAATTCACTACACGATTTTTGGGTTATTTTTCATTGTTATTATTTTTTGGCCCTCGGGAACTTTTGACTTGAGAATTTCGGCCCACATGCCAAAAAGTTTGGACACCCCTGCAATAGAGGATATTTCTTTCTTTTTCCAGTTTGTCCCACATTTCCACAAGACTAAAACTGGATCTAGATTGACTAGATTTCATCTAGCTTCCCCGATTTGGGCTCCTTTTTCTTTGTTGGCAGACATTTGTCACAATATTTTTGTCACAGTTATCATTCATCAAAGTTTATTGTCAACAAAATTCACTGATGAAGACAACAGTTTGATTAATAATTTGATGTTCTGAGTTGAACTACAAAATCCACAGCTATAAAATTATATTGCTGAGATGTATTTTCATGGGTTGTTTCTTAAAGTACTTTTGTAACATTGGTGTATGATGACATTTTATTACATTATCACAAGCCATTTGTTGTCGACTCTCAGCGAGCCTTTTAGGAAATATAAAAGCAAAAGCATAACAGGATGAATTGCAAACTTAAATTGGCATCAGTACCATAGCAAGAGAAAAGAGTAAGTTACGGAAACTTACTCCACTTCTGAACAAATAATCGCTGATTTGGCTCTAAACTCAGAACTGAATAGGTTGTTATTTCAATAGAAAGTATCTCCTGTTCAATAGCTCTGTATTAATCTGTTCTTCCTTTCTGGACAAAGCTATTGCTCATGTCTACCATTAATCAGATGTTCTCTCTTTGTTTATCTGCTCTATAGAAAGTACCCCTAGCTCAGTGTTAAGCTGTGTTTCTGCCCTGGACAATTATAAAGCTGTGACTGCTATTAATTTTGCGTGATGTTTTGGTTGATCTTTCCCATAGAAACTACTGTAAGTCTGTGCTTCTTTTTGGAAAGTGCTGTCAGGCTTAGGAATGCAATTGGATCAGAACTTGACTATATGACTGGAATGCATTGGCATGAACCAAAATGATTAGCAGTAAATTAGCACAAAATCTCCCCCGATTGCCTTTTAAGGTGTCATAACACTACTTTTGTTGTTAATTCCTGCTAAAAAAAAAAAAAAAGGAAAAGAGACAATCTCCGAAATCCTGATGATTGATTCATTTAAATAGCAAAACGTAACAAATTTTTCAAATACTTCTGCTTTGCTGCAAACCTCCTAAACTTTTTATCTCAGCTCCAAAACATTACATTTTAGAGTGGCTTCCATTATATTTTCAACAGATTTGCTCCTAAAATACGAATAATCTTTGATTTTAAGCATATTGCTAATTTGGGAACACACTGTAAAAGTAGACTACAGGTTAAACAACAACAACCTTTATTCTAACAAATAAGTTTCAGATAAGGTTACTATCATTGTCTAAAATGTATGTCATAAAATCTACCTTCTAACAAACTAAAGGATTTCTCTTCCTTCTTTGAGTTTGCAGTGCAAACAGTCACTTTATACAACAACATGTGATATTTCTTTTATATAAATCTGTTTATTTTGATGTCTGCAGAGACCGGTGTGATCAAGTTGTTGGCCCTGAGCTCTAATGCACTGTACAGCATGGGGGGGGGTCACAGTCCACTGCAGCTAAGGCAATATGTTTAGATGCAGCAACTCCTCACAAATGACCAATTTAAATGTTGCCTCGGCTTGGTGGGCTGCAGGCGTACAGAGAAGACGAATAAACCAACAGTTCTTTTTAGGTCCGTTACTTCAAATCTCGTTATTGCCGCCCTGAAAGAAACGGCCTCAACTCTGGAGACCTTCGAGATCGCAGCTGCATCTGCAGGGCTCTCTGTGCAAGCCCTTAGTGAATACATCCGTGTGCAGAGCCATAATTAGACATGCCTTCCAAACCCAATCCTATTTCAAAGGGCTCCTGGCGGAGATATTACGTTGCCCGTAAACCTATGGCCCCTGCCTCAATCATCCCTGATTACATTCCCAGTTCAATCATGTGGAAACAAACAGCAGCAGTACCAAACAAAGCAGAGCAAAAAAACAGTTTGAGGGGGACTTTTTTTCTGCATTTTAAGGATAAACCAGCCTGTCTGTGAGATTTCTGAAACTGTGTCTGAGTGCAGCGGTCTCACCCGGGGGAAAGATAATGGAAAACGGGGAAACCTGCATTAGGAATTATTATAATGGAAAAGTAAAGGGAGAGAAATTTTTGGTAGGGGTGGAGAAGGGGGAACCAGCTCCGTGCCGAAATGTTAGATGAGTCAGAGGCATTCTGGGAAGAGCGTCTGTCGTGGAGGCTGAAAATTTACAATGACACCTTCGCCCGTAATAACAAGCACCTGCAGCCGCTTGGTGAAGGAGCTGTCTGCTCTGAATCAGCAGGGATATAACACTGATTAACCCTGAGCGCCTGTAACACCCGATAACTGATGGGCTGCCATGGGGATTTAACTGTAAAATTGTGTGCTCATCCCTCAAACACACAAACAAAGGGGCACTCAGTAACCTGCTCAGTTCTGGATGCTCATTTAGCCTTTGCTGTACCCCCAAAATCTTGAATTATGAGCAAGTCGCGACAGAGAGCACCTTTCAGAAGCAGAAAAGTGTGACTCCAGCTTTTTCAGCCAGCATCTCTACAAACTGAAAGCTTCTGGCATGGCTTTCTCCTCTGGGTCTTAGAGGTACCAGGCCTCTGGTAGCCCCTACAGGTAATTGGGCACAGCTCTACCCACCAGGAGCTGACCGTACAGTAGATTATGTTTCAGTATTTTTATACAACAGTAGCAGTGATACCAAAGATGCTATATAGTAGGGTTGCCAAAATAATCGATGTGTCGACATGATCGATACTAAAAAATGGATTATTCAAAGATACAGATTTGAATAATCTATATGGGTCGGTGTGTGTCTCCACTTTTTTTCCTCATTTTGACCGACTGAGCCCTCTTTTTCAGGGATGCGACAATAACTCTTTAATTAATCAATTGCAGATTGAGAGTTATAAACTGATTGTAGTGGCAGTCGTCTCCAGAGTATCAGGATGTCACTAACGAAAGCAAACCAGAGTGTGGATGAGATGACCCTCGCCGGCTGGTAACGTTAGAGATGTTTATTTCTGTCTGCATGGATGTGTGAGTGACAGAGATATGATGGAGAGATGAGGGGAATGGAAAGTGTTTTTTTTTTTTTGTGGTCAGCAGAGGTGGAGATGCAGGAGTGTGTGTGTGTGTGTGTAGGTCTAAATAAAGTTGCTGCTGATCCCACAGGCGCCCCCTCATTGCTCCAGCTGTGATGGCAGTGAAGCAGACATGGGATCTAAATGTTTGCTGTGGCAACATGCGAGAGCGGCGAGCTGGCTCAGCTCAGCTCAGCTCAGCTCAGCGTCTCCCTGTCACTCTGATCAGAGCTGCTCTGACTTCCAGCACAAACATTTGCTGCTGTGCAGATGTAAACCTGGACCTGCTGCAGCCGAGGTCTCTCTCGTCCTATTTCACATCTTTCCGAGTCCGGCACGGCATTGCTCCTGAATGTGAGTCGGTGAGGAGAAGGAGCGCACAGATGGGTTGGAGGGAGGGGGGGTGTGTGTGTGCGGTGGTGGTGGAGGGTGGGGTACGGCAGACTTCACCACCCTGGTTAGTCACGACTCCTCTGCCCGGCAGATGAATGTGAGCAACAGGGTGAATGTGAGCTGCCCCTCCCCTCCTGCTCCTGTTGATGGGTTTATCTCCGTGTTAATCAGCAGGCAGCTCTAACAGGGAGAGGGGATTGACATGTGTGTGTGTGTCTTTGTGAGGAACCAATTTAGGCTAGAGTCAATGCGAGAACAGATGCGTTCAGCTGTGATGGTTCAGGTGTAACGGGTTGGGGGGGGGGTGCAGAAGCATGTGTGTTTGCCCTTTAAAGAGTCGTACAGCAACACAGAGCGAAGATGTGGGAGACATCTTCCTCCTTTTTCCCTGAATAGAACCCAAGTTAAAAATCAATAAGACACCAGCAGAGGAGAAGCTCTAAAACCAATGGATCGATCTCTCCTTCTGCACCTTGCGCTTTCCTTTTGCATTTTCTAAAAGAAGAAAAAAAAATGTACTGATCTAATAAAAACACTAAACTAATGGGTTAGTACGTTTTTTTATGTCTTTATGCTGCAGCCATGAAAATCTTTACAATATATTTTTGGTTATAATGATGATAAAGTTTTTTATATATACCCAGGAAGGTTCGCTTAAGACACAGTGTCTGTTCTCCCAGGGGTTACTGGTCGAGATGCCGGCAGGAACGCAAACTAAAAGAGTTTCAGGTAAAAAGAAACTCATTAAAAAAAGTTCAAACTGCAAAATATGGAAAGAAAGCAACTACAGAAGAAATAATGTTAAATGTTATAGAGTCAAACTATACCTGTTCTAAAGTTTAGCTTTCTTGTTTTAGATGTCAGATGAAGCCCCAAACTGACCGAAGATTCTTCTTCTGCTGTTTCTAGCACAGGCTAGCGTGCACGGGTCCCGTCCACATGTTGCTCTGCACTGATGGTCAGCTGGCTGAAAGAAAACTGCTTCATGTTTGGCTATTTGGAAATATTTCCACAGAAGCGTGGTGTGAAAACTAAAGAAGGGTCACCCATGCCTTTTATGAAGATAACGTTTTTACGAAACCTTTGACCAATTCAGAGCTGATAGACAGCAGCGGCATTAAAGGTATACTATGCAACCGGGGTTGATTTTCCAGCGAGGCTCCCCCCAGTGGGCGAAAGTAAAAGTGCACTGTCGTAAAGATGCTCAGCTGATCTGGTTTCTCGTCAAGCCAGGCGCGGTTGTTTTGAGTTTAGCAGACAGGCGCACGCAACGAAAAGTCGAAAAAACGGCAGTACAAACAATGACTAACACAGTGAAAGTATGAACATCAGGGTTTCCCGCAGCGCTATCTTGGCGAGGCGGCGGTGGTCGCCTCGCCAAGCCGCAGTTTTATTATTATTACTATTATTATTATTATTATTATTATTATTATTATTATTATTATTATTATTATTATTATTATTATTATTTTTTATGTTGGTGAGACGGTACCGCCACCGCCTCGCCAAGCCGCGGCCGCCGTGGTAGCGTCTCGCCAACATAAAAAAAAAAAATTAATAATAATAATAATAATAATAAAACTCGACATGCATGCATGTTTATTTGATGTTAACACGCGGTTCTTTGTTGTTGCTTTCGCGCGTGCATATAGTGAATGGCAGGGCAAAAACACATGGAGTTCTCGCCGTAAAGCAAGACTTCTGTGTGTGCGGGCCGAGAGCTCTTGCAATTGCAAGTACGGTATTTCCCCCACAGACCCCCAGGGCGGCCGAGAAAACCTTTGTTCGACCTGAAATGACTCATTTAATCATCCAAATCGGTATGGAACACATTAATTAACTGAAAAATGTTGCATAGTATGCCTTTAAGGTTTAATATTCTGCAAAATAAGCACATTTACTTGAAAACTACTATTAAAGTATTAAAAAGAAATATTAACAAATTGTTTTAAATAATGTACCTGTAATAATAAATGTATTAGTCAGTTGTAAATTATTTTAGCAGGAATAATTGTTACCTGTTATATTTTAAATAGAAACTACAACTATATTTTTATTCAGGGTTACCATACTGAGTTTACTGTATCAGACAAATATATGGGAGGTAATTTCTTAGTCCTTTCACTTTCATAAAGTCAAGGCTTGTTGTAATATTTCAGAGCTTTCTGGATCAGTATTTGAGAAGCCTTGCTGATGGTTTACATGTTCTTTGTTTTTGGACTTTGGTTGACTCGGGAAATATTCAGAGGTTTTTAAACCAGTGTTGTCCTGACCCGTTAAAATAAGTCAGAGAAACTATATCAACGATTAAATCCCACATTGCTTTTCTACAACAATCTCGATAAAGGCAATAAAATATGGTTTGGGTTTGGAAAAATTTTCTGTGAGTTTGCAACAACAGAAATGTTTAAAAATTCCCTCCATGTCATCTTTTGCTGTTGGTTGACGCTTTAAGCGTTTCATTAAAGGGACAGTGTGTAACAAATTTGGCTTTTAATTAGCAAAAATCAAGTATTGCTTTTATAAATACATATTCTGGCAAAGTCCAATAACATTATATCAAAAATGAAAGCGTTTCTAATAACTTAGAATTAGTAGTTTATAAATACATAGGTGCCGGTGCATCCACTGGGAGACGCTATTTCTGATTTCAGAAGCCGAAAAGGGACAAACTTGTCAGCCTTAGCGTTTTCCTTATCTGTCTTCTATATGAAGACGTGCTGTCGGTGGAGGAGCACGTTACTTTTGGCGTAACGTTAGAAACAGGGCAGTGTGGTCCATCAACTACTGGTTTGTTCGTCTTCTCTCCCTCTCCCTCCCAGGGAGGATGTCTACACGGAGGGGTGGAGGGATATATGCCGTCTGTAGTGCAGCAGCAAGACCGGGTCTCTTTACTTGTGTTTATAGTCGCTTTTTTAGAGCCCAAATAAACGACTTTATGTTCAGAAACCAGTCCAAAAAAAGGCAACTCACGGAATTTACAAGTGACTTTAGAAAAAAAAGAAAAAAAAAAACGGATGTGGCAATAGTACCAAAAAACATTTCACACGATCACCGTGGCTATTAGCATTAGCTCATACATGGAGGACATGTTGACATAATACTCGGCGAGCTCGTTCACGATTCATTCAGCCATTAAAATCTTACACACTGGGGCTTTAAGAAAAAAAAAAACAAAAAAAAAAAACACTTGACTATGATCCTGCCTGCCTGCATTTTGGTCCTCCATCTCCACAAAACATAATAGAAACACCAAAATGAATTGATAAAAAAAAAATACAAAGCTGGCAATACCAGCAGGGGAAAATATCAAAGGTTATGTTTTATTGCCCTTGAGAATAAGAACAGACTTAACAAACTGGAACAGCTTTTCCTGCCTTGGATTCTCTTAGTGTTGTATGCAAAAAAATGGAGACAATCTGTTTTTTGAAAATATCTTATGTGACACAAAATAATAAAAATGATGTAATTAAAAATGACTGCACGTTGGACATTCAGTAAATAAAACATGCCAAAATATTAAACTGAAAAAATAGTTTCGATAAAAAGAATCCAGAAAACAAAAAGAACGATACCCTTTATCTGGAAACCAAATAAATAAAATGTGCTAAACAGGCAACCCAACTAAAAAAGGATCACCAGCATTGTGCAATGCAACAATAAAGATACAGAATGCGAAGCAAAACTCCGCTTTGTGAACATAAATAAAACATAAAGCAAAGGTGTGAATGAAGTATATAAGAGGGTGTGAACAGATTTTATTTGTGCACAATGTACCCGTGAAACAATATATTTTTTTGTCTTTAAGGTCTATTTTTAAGTTCCAGCAATCCTCATAAACCAGTAAGTCATTGTTTATTGGTTTCAGTGACTTCTTGATTTGTGGTAAAATAACCACCAGGTATGTTTTATCTCTTATTGTCCAGCCTTATTGTGATTTTTAAACCTGTGTGTGTCAGGATGAGCTGTGTGGACATGAAGTTTACGTGTTAAACACCGACTAACGAGTTTGTCGCGTGAAGGAGGTCAGCGGCAGTTTATCACTGAAAGGACTTTTAAGACGAGCAGAGAGCAGGAAGCAGCCGGACTGAGAAGAAAGTGTGTGGGTGGTCTGAGAAAGTGCTGCGTGTCTGTGCACACGCCGGGCGTTGACACCGACATCTGCTCCATCTGCTGCTCCTTCAGCACCGACTCCTCGGTGATGGGAGAGGAGGCGGCTCTGAAACATGTGCAGGGGGGGGGGGGCATAACAGGTGAGGAATCTGCCCCAGTTAAATGCGGCTTCAGCTCAGGAAATAAACTTTCGTTTAACGAAGCACATAAAAAGGCTGATTGACTCTTGAATTGATTGGTTGTTATTTCGGGGCTGTCTTGTAGCTAAATGTCACTGAAAAGTGCCTCCTTTTCCCAGGTGGTGTTATCTTCCATTAAATCCCTCGTTTACACTCACAGGATATTATGAAACAGCTTTGGGATGTTCTTTCTTTCTCTTGTAGTTTTATGGCATGGTATCAAAATGCATAACATGGGGAATGTCTCCGTTTTCATGTTTAAATCATTCGTTTGTGGTCTATATAAAGCGGAACTGCAATGCTTTGGTATCCTTCAGCTTGGAGTATAAAGTTGTGGCCATTTGTTAAAAAAATGTAATAAAGAACAAAGAAAACCGAAGGGCTTGAAAAATATGACCCAAACAGAATATAAAGACATCTATACAGCACCTGGACAAACTAAAATCTAATTTCCTGCACTCCCAGAGACTCCAAGTACACAACAAAAATGTATTTAAGGGCTAAAATCTGGATTTTGCATGACATGTCCCCTTTAAAGTCAATATATTACTTAAAAGCAAATATGTAATCTCGATCTTATCAACAATGTATACATTTAAAGCGTAAAGACATCTGTGGAGACAAAACAAAACAAAGCTAAAACTCATAAAAAACATGAACTTTACCTGTCATACACCTTGGAGGAGCCATCATGCTTTGGGTTCGGGTTGCACAGAAGTTCTCCACACGTCTTTTTTACTACTATTTTAATCTGCAAACATCATAATTGACATAAGCATGAGATGTTTACTTGCTAAGCAGCTCTAAAGAAGAGCATGCAGGAGCAGACTGTAAAGATGTCCTCCTAAAGAAAAGGGGAACAAAGATGGAACTGAATGTCATCAAAAAACTGAATTTCACCTGAAGAGCACGGAGGTGGAGCTATGATGAGTTATATTAGTGCATCAAAATTCAGTCACATCTGTAGGAAAATCTGAAGGACAAATTCTTTCTTAATCAGAAAGGTAACTTACCATGTTTTAAATAATTACTTTTCATTTAAAAAAATATTACATGTAATTAGGTATTAAATATATTTGTAACCACTGACATGTTTACTACTGATTTATTTAGGTAAACAAAACATAAAATAAATGTGAATGCTAACAATCACTTAAAGGGGGGAGTGCTTAAAGGAATGAACAAAATCTAACTTTTATCAAACGTCTCTCAGACTAAAGTTTAAAGAAGTCAAGTTTTAACTTAATCCCAATACTTATTTTGAATGAAGATTGATTAACAAGAGGGTTCATTAAAAAAACTAAGAATCACTTGGAAACATGAACTTGGTCGTCACAGAACCACCCCAGTAGAGATAAACAAAGGAGGCCTTACTGGGGCCCGAAATTGTTTTGTTGCGTCTCCTCCCTCTCTGAAGTGCCCATGAGCCCTGGCTGGTCTCTGAGCTTCATAGATGGGAATCGATAGCTGAGGTTTCAACTGGAAACTGACGGTCACTGCTGGTATTTGCCTTTATTGTTTCTGTGATTTCTCACTACGGTCACATTGAAACTGAATTCTTAGCAATGGTGACAAATTCCTAGTTAAGCTGAACCGCCTTTTCCGAGGAGGCTGCAACGGCACTCAGTAAGAGGCATCATGAAGACCAAGGAGCTCTGAAAACAAGTCAGGGGTAAGGTTGTTGGGAAGTACAATGGGGTTAGAAAAAAATCCAAATCTTTGCTGTCCCTCTGAAGCTCCATCATCTTCAATTGGACAGCACATGGTACCACAACCAACCTGCCAAGAGAAGGCCACTTACCAAGACTCTATCAAAGAAAACTGACTCTGATTTGACTCTGCAGCAATCCCTCATATCGGGCATGCATGTAGCGATAGTGAGGAGGAAAATTCCCCTTTAATAGGAAGAAACCTCCAGCAGAGCCAGGCACAGCACATGCACATCCAAACTCTAACAAGGCCTCGTCAGCAGGTCTATAAAACTCCGCACTACTCCAGACATTTTGAATTGAGAAAGCTTCCTGGATGGGAAGCAAAACATCTTCAGCTTCGGAATAGAAGTCCAGTTGTTTTATTTCTTTTAAAACCTTTTTTTTTTTTGGATTGATCATGACCTGGATGACTGAGAATCTTCACCAAAATACAGGTTCAGTGTGAACGGCAATCTGCCACAATAAACTGCCGCGTTGAGAGGACAGAGGGCGTTGGTCCCGCAGGAGAGGGGCCCGAAAACTAAAAGATCTGCCTCCTACTCGACTTTTGGAAGCTCTAGGAACCAGTAGTAAACCTGCAACCTGAGAGCAAAGTGCAAAACATGAGGACAACTACCCAAACATATGGAGGAAGTTGCACTGGTCAGATGAGACTAAAATACTTTTAGGCCACCAAAGAAAACGTAAAGTCTGCCGAAAACCCAACTCACCCATCACCCCAAGAACGTCAGCTTCACAGTAAAACTTTTTCCACAACAGGGACTGGGAAACTGTATCAAACCGAGGGAAAGATGGATGGTTAGAGTGGCTCATGTTACCCTGAGCTACCTCTATAGTTATGCTGCTATAGGCTTAGGCTACTGGAGGACATCAGGGCCTATTTTCTCACTCTACTGATTTCTACTGTTCTCCAGTTTTGCATTGCATTAAAATGACTGTTGTCATTTCAGCTTTTAACTTTTTTTTCTCTCTCTCTTTTCTTCATATTAGGTAGACCTGGTCTGGCGTTCTGTTAACTGTGACATCATCCAGGGAAGACGGCTCACCCGCTACTACCATCTAATGTAGAACAGATTACTGGATCAATGTGTGCTTCTGTGCTTTTTTGTCTCTCTTGTTGTGTCTCTGCTCTGTCTTCTGTAACCCCCATTGGTCGAGGCAGATGACCGTTCACACTGAGCCCCGTTCAGCTGGAGGTTTTTCTTCCCACTGTCGCTTCATGCTTGCTCAGTATGAGGGATTGCAGCAAAGCCATGGACAATGCAGACGACTCTCCCTGTGGCTCTACGCTTCTCCAGGAGTGAATGCTGCTTGTTGGGACTTTGAAGCAATCAACTGGTTCCCTTATAGGAAATTTTTGACCAATCTGTATAATAAGATTGATTTGACTTTGTAAAGTGCCTTGAGATGACACTTTCATGAATTGGCGCTATATAAATAAAATTGAATTGAATTGAATGGTGCTGAATACAGGGACATTTATGAGCAGAACCTGTCAGTCTGCCTCTGATTGACTGGGACAGAGGTTCACCTTCCAGCAGGACGTCCTGAAACATGCTGCTAAAGCAACACTTGAGTGGTTTAAGGGAAAACATTCAATGTGTTGTAAATGGCCAAGCCAAAGTCCAAAACGCAATCCAACTGAGAATCTGTGTTTAGACTTTGACGACCGCTGTTCAACGATCCAACATGAATCAGCTGGAGCCGTATGCTAATGAGGAACGGGCGAAAATCTCTGTCACCAGATGTTGCAAGCTCATAGACGGATCCAAAGCCACTTGCAGCTGGAATTGCCACAAAAGGGGGCTCTAAAAAGTATTAAATTTAGAGGCGCTGGACAGTTAAAAAAAAATATTCATCTTTAAAGTTGTAGGCATTTTAAATGGCGCAAACTTTTAAACAATCCCTTCTATTAACGGTTGTCAGGCAGCCAAACATGCAGAACTCTGAGGGTATGAATACTTTTCCAGCTAATTATTTGAGCTCATTTGGATTTAGTTGCACATTGGTTTAAATTGCGGTTCAGAACAGTTCTTCTCTGCATGTCTTTTCACTGCTTTACTTTCCTGTCCTGACAGCCTCATCATTGACGGCTTTATAGCTTCCAGCGTGTTTAATTTTTGCTATTCTGTATTTAGTACGAGTGAAGAAGAGTATATTGAATGAGCGACAGACCTTTACCTCCAGCGTTGATTTTGGAATAAAAGTGCTACACATTTTAACTTTGGTCAGGTTGTACTTGAGGAGCAAACACAACAAAACATAATTTTATACTTGTGCAACTTTGTGAACTCAAGCTTTAACAACAGGGAGGAAAAAAAATTGATTAGTTTGCTCAGACTGGCAGAAATAAAATCCCAACAAAAACAAGTTCTGATCTGAGGAAGGAAACAATCTCCCTCTGCTGTTTCTTGTTTATTCTGGAGACTTCATTTAATAAGATGCACGGAGGCATAACAAACGCATTTCTTCTCCTTCAGATCTTCTCAAATGCATCTCCAATTCCTGCATTTCAGTATCTCAGCTCAGGCTCCCTCCTTGGTCGTCTTATCATCAAAGCCTGAATCCGCCGTTCTAATCAGATTCAGGGTGCTCTCAGCTCCGATAAGCCTGTCGGAGGCCGGCGGCCGCCTCGCTCCCAGCGTCACACCGCGTGTCCAAAATAATCAAGACGTCTCTGTCAGACAGGCATCATTCAGCTCATTTTTGCAGTAAACAGGCTGAAGGTAAAGAATAAACTGTGACACAACATCTTAGTTTCAAAGAATGTGGTTGTTTGATAAAGATTACAGAAGAAAACACACATTTAGGTCATATGCAATATCAAAGCTAAATTTATATCCAATGATCTTTCAGTTCTGTTTTACATGAAGGTAATCATTGTGGTTTTTTATCCACTAGGTCTCCCCCACACTTCCAACGAGATTTTAAATGTTAACTTTTTAATTGCCGCAGAAGTATTTCAGGACTGATAAAGTCCCAAATGTCCCTCCATGCAATGTCACTTAAACCCTGTTGGTTAGTTTTTTTGGTAACACTTTATTTGAAGGGGTGTGCATAAGACTGACATTACACTGTCATAAACATGACATGACACCTGTTATGAACATAAATGTCTCTTTATGAATGTTTAGGACTGTCATTAATTGTCATTTGGTAAATTATAACACTATTAAAGCGAAGTTGACATTGTTTAAAATGTCTTTGTTATGACAAGCCCTTAATTTAACAAAATCCCAAATCAAGCCCTTAATTTAACCTAATCCCAAATCAAGCCCTTAATTTAACCTAATCCCAAATCAAGCCCTTAATTTAACCTAATCCCAAATCAAACCCTAAATTTAACCTAATCCCAAATCAAGCCTTTAATTTAACCAAATCCCAAATCAAGCCCTTAATTTAACTTAATCCCAAATCAAGCCTTTAATTTAACCTAATTCCAAATCAAGCCCCTAATTTCCCCTAATCCCAAATCAAGCCCCTAATTTAACCTAATCCCAAACCAAGCCCTTAATTTAACCTAATCCAAAATCAAGCCCTCCTAAATTTAACCTAATCCCAAATCAAGCCTTTCATTAACCTCTATCCCAAATCAAGACCCTTAATTTAACCCTAACCCAAATCAAGCCTTAAATTTAACCTTGTCTCTGTTAATGTCAAGTTGTCATAACAAAGACATTTTAAACAATGTCAACTTTGCTTTCATAGTGTCATAATTTACCGAATGACAATTAATGACAACAGTCCTAAACATTCATAAAGAGTCATTTATGTTCACAACAGGTGTTAAGTCATGTTTATGACAGTGTAATGTCAGTCTTATGCACACCCCTTCAAATAAAGTGTAACCGTTTTATTTTTTCACAATCTGTCATTTGGCCCTATAAATGACCTCAAGATATTGCTAGATGTGTCATGTTTAGGCTGTAATCTCTCATTCATTTGGCTCAAACACTGAGAAAGAAGCATTCCCTGCAGTAGCTAACTATCAAACATGTAGTCCCATCAGGCCCTGGGGTTCCCCCCAGGATGAGCTGGAGGACGTGTCCTGGGGACACGAGGAAGGCAACGGACGGATGGATGGACAATTAGGCAGAAACAACCGTAGAAGAAAAGCAACCCAGATATGGTGCAGCAAATCATATTTATTAACTTTTTTTGAAAGCAGAAATAAATAACTGATTTCAACAGGAGACCATCAGTCAGAGAATAACACAAACACGTCATTTCATTACATATAAAAACTGACAACCACAACATAGTAATACTTGGGGGGGGGGGAAACAACCAACTTTTAAAAATACTGTCAGTGTGAGCAGGACTCGGGTAAAATGAACCTCTGACCACAGTCCGGCCTCCTTTGAGCTCCTACGCCTTCGTGATGTATCCCTCCTTGATAAGGAAGTCGTAGATCTTCCGCGTCTTGTTGACGTCGATCTTGATCAGAGCTCGGGCTTGCGCCAGCCGCAGGCCGCCCTGCCGCTTCACTAGTGTTCAAGTCAACCCTAATCTTGTTACTCCAGGTAGGCCCCCGGGACGAGTCGCACCACCTGACACAACTACACGGTCACACAAGAAGATCAGAAACGACACCTTTATTAAAAACGTTGGTTCACTGAAGTTTGGATTAAGGCGATCTCTAATTAAGTTTTGATGCAGAAAACTAACCGTCAGATGACCGGAAGTTTTTGTTTTATACGTTCAGATGCTTATGAAGTTGAATAGTGTAGATACTATTCAATTTTCAGTGGGTAATGATTAAAAAAGAGAATCTAGCTTCAGTAAATTATTAGTAAAACACAGGAGCAAACATCCTTCTCATGACATGATGCTTAAAATTAATATCTGACTACGTGATAAACGGTAATAAACTAATCCTGTAGGGCAGGGGGTCTCAACACTTCACGGTCAAAGATCCAAATCTAATTTCTAGATAGGATCAAATGTTTGTTTTGTGAACCCTGCTGCTAGGGTCAATCTCTAGGATGTTTAACACTTTTCATTGTTTTGCTGATGAAAACCAGGCCTACCAGTTTAACTAAGCAGCAGTAATGCTCTGCTACCCTAATTGAACTTCGTGGTTAAAATTAAAACCTCTACGAGGTTCAATTTTCTAAAAAAAAAGAAAAGAAATTTTTTAAGAAAATTAACTAAATTTAAAATGCCGCAAAAGCTGTAATGAAAATGACTAAAAGACACAGTTTTAATACACAGAATAAAAACTGTACGAGTACAAAGACCCCACTGTTTTTCTGCACTGTGCTGCCTGAACATGGAGCCTGGAGAAATAAAATTTTCCCCCAAATTCGGTTTTATATGAATGCAAACTTTACCCTAAAAAAGTATCTAATCACAAACATGTTTCATATGACAGTTAATCCTTTTGTAAAGTAAAAACTTAAAAACCAGACATCATGGGAAAAAAAACTACTTTCATTAGTATTACATGTAGTGCAGTAGTGTGGTGCTGCTGTTGTATATTTCACTCCCTCACCAACAATCATGTTCAGAAGGCTTCCTCTTTTCTTTTTGACGGAAACTCATAATCTGTACGCCTACCCACCCACTGGACTTTGGGAATCGCTGATGTACGACTACAGCCGCAAACTGTGAGCTACAACAATTAGGCAACAACAAGGAAGACGTGTGGGCATTAAGGCTGCTGCTCTGACAGCACCAAACTTTCTTAACATACCTCTAAGAGAGACACTGAGCTACAGATGAGTTTAGTTACTGAAATTAACGCTCGGGTTCACGGTGGCCATGGGAACAAACAACTTGTGAGTTCTAGTAGCGAATGTTCCTGAGCAACACAAGTAGCACAGCGACAGCCTCGGGATCTCGAGTAACTGAATAATGAAGCTACTTGTTAATATTTACAGGAACTTAGAAAAAAAAAAACAACCAAAAAAAAAAAAAAAACAAGTGAGTGCAAGTTAACCGGTGTGCTGCTCGGAGAAATTCCCAGATGGAGAGTTTTTTGATTAGTTGGTACAAAAACAATTAAAACTACCAAAAGCTGGTTCAAAAAAAATATATAAAAATAGCACAGCCCTCCATTGAGCGGCATTAAAAAATGCTATTTTATTCAGTTGCTCTTCCTTTTAAATCCTACTTGTATTTAGATTGAGTTAAATGCATTAAAAACATGTTTATATCACATGAAGTTAAGGTGAGCTCTGGTTCTGGTTTAAAGGTCAGTACAGGTAGCCCTTCGTATGAAACAGAACCATTGAAGCAGCTCTCATTTATAAAAAGGTTGGTGATTGCTGCTCTGGGCAGTATTGTCAGGAGGAAGATGAAAGACACCAGACCCGACAGGTATAAAAGCCACCTGGGCTTCCAGAAGAACCTCAGGCTGATCGCCTTATGTGAATCAGAGTTCATAGAAATTAAAATACTTTTCAGAACTCTGACATTTCTGTTTCAGATATTATTATTTTTTAGTGATTCTACGCCATTTTGTAATATTCTGAGACATTGAATTTTGGGCTTTAATTATCTGGAAGTCATGATCATCAAAATGACAAAAAATAAAGGCTTGAAATATGTCAGTATGTGTAATAAAACTACATAATACACTGCTCAAAGAAAGAAAATAATTAAAGGAACGATTGGAAAACCCATCAGAGCTAAAAAAAAAAAAAAAAATCCTGCTTGTTAGTGGTACTGGAATGGGTAATGTGTTAGGGACAAAATGATGCCATGTCAATTGATGAAACTGATCAACCCACAGAGGGCTAATCTGAAGCCACCCAGAAAGTGAAACTAAAAAACTGAGGCAGCCGGCTCATCTAATTCGCTGAAATGACATCGGCGCAACTCTCAATGATTCTCAGTAGTTCGTATGCTCCCTCTTGTGCTTGTATGCCTGCCTGACAACACTGGGGCATGATCCTTGTGAGATGACAAAGGATTTCCTGGTATTTTCTCCTCCCAGATCCTGACCAGGCTATCACTGAGCTCTCAGACAGTCTGAGGTGCAACCTGGTGGCATCGAATGGACTTAAACATGATGTCCCAGAGACGTTCTGCTGGATTTAGGTCAGGGAGCACTGAAGCCAGTCAGTGGTATCAATTCCTTTTATCCGCCAGGAACTGCCTGGACAGTCTTGCCGCATAAGGCCCGGCATTATCATGCACCAGGAACAAACCAGGACCCACAGCAGCAGTGAGGGGGTCTAACAATGAGACTGAGGCTTTCCTCCAGATACCTGATGGTAGCCAGGGTACCATTGTCATCCTCTACAGGTCTGTGTGCCCCTCCATGGATTTGCCTTCCCCACAACAACACTGACCCACCACCAAACCTGCTCTGATCTGAGAAAAGAGCAGGGCTCCAGTGCTGATGTGCCATCCTGGTGGTTGGACCGCCTGCGCTTCCCCTTTAGTGTCCAGCCATCGCCTCATGCTACAAGTAGTGGCGCTGACCCTGATCGGACGCAAAACTAATGAAAAGCAGTCATAAAAAAGGAGGAGGGGAAAATGTCTTTGGCCTCAATCCGCAACAGCCTTCCTGTGTTTGGGGTCGCCTCATTGCTGCATAGCATTTAGGGCACCTGTTGTTAATTTTATTAACACCAAAACACCGATTAACAACCTCCTCTACTATTGAACTGACCAGATCAATATTACACAAGTCTAACTGACTCCATTTTATAATAGCGTTCCTTTAATTATTCTACCGCACATATATGAGATTTACTTTCTGGAACGAGCAGAAAAAATAAAACTATATTTAAAAAATAAAAAATCTAATATTTTTTTTAGATGTATTCATATTTACTTCTGCACTTAAACTGGATCTGTTGGTTTTATAATCAACAGATCCAGTTGAGACATTTGCTGTGAATCAGTAACCTGACTCCGCCAGATGGATTTGTATCCATCTGGAAACCTTCCGTTGAAGTAATTTTGGGAAGGGGCGAAAATACTGGTTAGCTGATTGGCCTATGTTGGTGATAGACGGGCCAAATGAACCAATCAGATCAACGAAGCATATGACGTACTAACAGCGGCGACGAAAACACAACCACAAGCTCTTGCCGAAACCAGTCGGGAGAAGAGCAAAAACATCTTTTCCTCTGAGAAAAGCCTCCAGAGCAGTGTTTTGCTCTTCTTTCAGCAAATAAATACTCTGTAATTCCGATAAAAATTGCTCGATAGCCGTGCTAACGCTAGTTTCATCGGCTGAAGCCGCCATGTTCTTTAGACTGAACTGTCGCGCTTCTCGTTGCGTCACACCTCAACCCGCCTCAAAGCCAACGCTGATTGGACGTTCGTTTGGTGAACGGCTCCAAATTTTCTTTAACGGAGAGTAGCCAGACTGATCTGCGAGTGAAACCTTGAAAGCTCACGAGATCAGGATGGTCTCGCGAGGCTAGTGAATCAGTGCTACATAAATAAAACTGAATTACATTCAAATGAACTTAAAATCTGTCATTATATGACATAATTTTTGGTCAAAGTTTCCCTTTGACAGAGACGTGTCTGCAAAGGAAAAGAGAAAAGCTTTACTGTGAACTGAGTGGTAAACTTTAGGCTTCTATTATTAGCAAAGAGCGAGCAGTTTGCTTTCTGCTCATTCAGTTTGCCAGATATTTAAACTGGGACTGACTCAGCAGCTTTTCCTCCAAAGTGTCTCCTCCAGAAATCCTAAAATGTCAGTTTGTGTGCCACAGAGAGACAAACACACACTGTAAATGTAGTTTACAACAGCATTTAAATGCACCCAAAGCCTGGTGGGTGGGTTTTAAAAAGCTACGACCCAGAAGGCACCCTAAAAGGTCTGCGTGTGAGCCGTCTCGCCCGTACCTCCTTCTCACGCTCGTTGAGCTTCTCCGTCCCTGGAAGTCCGGTCAGGTTGAGAGGAGGCGCGCTCCGTCTGCCTGTTGCTGTGCAGCAGATGTTACAAAAAAACATTGAAACCGACAATTAACACCACAGCAGCACTTAAAGCATCAGGCAACAGACCGTTAGCTGTCATGGGAACAAAACATTACAAAGCGTGAAATGGTTTTACTGTGCTTTGCTGGTCAGTGCTTTATTTATAGTGTGGTTAACATGAATGGTTTATAACACAAAGAAAATATCAATAATCTTCAATGGCCGCCTCGGCCTTTAGACCTCAATCCTAGAGAAAACCTGTGGCGAGCGAAAGAGAAGAATCTGGATGATTTAGAGGCTTTGTGGAGAGAAAAGGTCAAAGATCCTCTTTTCTGTGTCCTCAAACGTTGTTTAATTATATATGAGAAAACTAAGACCATTAGTAGAGGTCCACTGATTTAGTTAAAACAATTACTTCTTAACTTGTGATTTGCCCCAGTGAATTGATGTACTGGCATTAAACATTTTGAGTTCTTCTAAAATGTGCGGTTTCAGATTACGCTACAACTATAAAACATTAATTATCCTAACAGAGAGTGCGAATAGATCTGGAGGGCTCAGTATAATAAAGATACCACATCTTTGTATAGCCTAGTCTAGTAGAAGGATTCATAGATATTTAAAAAAAAAACTACTAAGAATTTCTGTCTCATTTAAATCAAGCTTAATGTCTGAAACCTGAGAGTTTTGCAAACTTCTGCACATGCAGAGGTGTAGGATTGTCCAATTTGAGCTCTGGGGTTTCAGGGGAAACGATGCTATTTTAAAAAGCACGAAGGAGCAGCATAAATATGCACACAGGCATGTATTTTTGAGTTGTTAAAGACAGGAAGATGCATTGTAGTGATGGACCCTGGGGCCATGCTAACGTGACACACAGGATGGAGCGCAGAGGGGGACTTGGAGAGAAACTTTGTACCTGACACCGTGATTGTTGTGACAGCTGGAGTGACGCCAGCATCTCTGTAACAAAGAGGCAGAAAGAAATTATTATCTCTGCTGCCGTGTTTATGCAGACGCACATCCCACTTATTTACAGCATCTCTGGGCTTTGTTCACTACTCTCGTTGCAGAATGTCATCCAAAAAACCCCCGATGAATCATTCTCTTTGAGAGGTTTTATTTATAGGCGGAAGTTGGACGGCAGCCAGCGAGAAATGACGAAGATAAAAACAAAACCAGAGCAGCGCATGTTAAGAAAGCAGCACAGACTGAGGTGGAAACGGGATGCGCGGCATTGCAAAACGTCTGCCTGATTCATCTCAGCGTGACACGGGTCAGCATATCCGGGGAGCGCGACTCCACCGGCCCGCCTATTTACACGCCGATCAACGCGCAGAGTGACGGGACCCTCACATCGCCGCCTGCTTGCTGAGCCACTGCTGACATGCTCTGCCGTCCTGAATGTACTGCAGGACGTCATTCAGCATGGTCCTCTTCCTCCGCTCATCCTCGCGTATCCTCTTCACCCTCTCGTACACCTTCGCACCTGGTGCGGCGACAAAGAGACACAGAATCTATGAGAAAGGGTTTAAATCCAGAGCTGTAGCAGACAATAATTGTTTATTTTTGGTGCCTGCTATAGTTACGAATGGAAAGGAGTTTAATGCATTGTGTTGTGACGGCATAACTCACAAATAAACTAGTCACCCTTAATATTACCTAAATGTTATCAATGTAATCAATAAGAGATCAAGAAAGTTTCACCTAAATTTAAGGTCTCTAATGTCCTACTTCTTTCTAGAGATATAGTCTGACCTTTGATTTGCACACAGTTAAGTTGTTAAGTTAAGATGGCTTTTTTCATGACTGTTGCAGTTTTATCATTCAAGTCAGGCAAAGATTTTGGAAAGTTTACTGTTTTAGAGAGTTAAAGTTTGTTGTTCAAGTATAGGGGGATTCTTGGAAAATGAGAATCAGAAAATTCTCAGTGTAAATGGTGATAAATTTCAAGCTACACACATAAACCTCTGATATCTGAAAATGTGTCAATCACTGCCGCGGGGAGTACGTCTTTCCCTCAAGAGCAAAGAGTCGTCAACAGGAATATGTCCATAGATGAATGTTTGGGGCTGAGTCGTCTCATAAAATTTGAATTTGAAAAACAGTTTTGAATCATCTTACAATTATACAAACAATGGAAACCACCTTAAGCTGGAAAAAGGAGTTGTTGCCCACTCAGTTCAAAACTTTCTTCAAAGACGAAGCAGCTGTTAAATAGCATTCGTCTGTCTGGACTTATACGACTTATACTTCTGGTATGATTCTGCTCGCCTCTATAGAACCATTGCAGCGATCTCCCTCTAGCTGCTCAAATAGTTGTAATGCTGTGTTAGAGCAGGACATGGAACAGAAAAAAAATTCTCAGAACAAGAAAAAAGGCGAAACCCCAAACCATTGTTAGCATGTTTACATACTAAGACTTATAAATCAAATGTTAATTAAAAAGAAAGAAAATAACAGTAGGTGGAAAGTTTTAACCTGACTCTCGCCAGATGGATATAGCTCCACTCGGCGTCAACACATCCATCTGGACTCGCTGCCATTGGGAGTGATTTCAATACCACATAAAATGGACGAACCAATCAGGATCGCCGGGCGAGATTTTCGTAGATGTAACGTTTTAAAGAAGCGACTGTTTAGATTCAGAGAACAATGGTGGCACGCAGAGAGGAAGCAAGCGGCAACACTAGCCCATTTTCAATTGCCACTCAAAAGCCCCAGAGGCCTGGGGCTTTGCAAATCACAGGTAGCGTTTCCATACACATTTACCCAATTTATTTAATTTACCCGCGCTTTACTTTGGTCCGACCCAGTACTTCTCTGCTTTCTCGAGGCTTGTTAAGGGGGCGGGGTTGCGTGCACTAAGAAAAACTGTCCACCTCAAGGGTGGAGTAAAGAGATGAGGATTTTACAAACTTATCAATTTTAATTTATCGCAAAAAGTTGTTTTAAGATGATTTTAGGTGAGAAAATACACCTCCAAACTTAATCTGTGCAGTCAGTTCATCAGGTTTATGAGCCCATGTTAATTCTGCTCAGACATGTGTAGCCTGGCTTTAACCTACATAAAAACTATTTTGCTGTGATCAAAAGTCTGCGATACTGTACTTAAAAACACATCATTATCTCAGACAGTTTGTTTGCCTTTGACCAGATTGGTAATTGTTTGTCTCTGTAGCTATAGAGATAAATAGCTGACCTAGCTTTAGCTAGCTGAAGCTATAGCTTTGTATATTTGTGGGCTGCAGCAGCTATTAAAACTCTGTTTGTCATAGAGAGCATTAACAGTAAGAATTGTGATTTAAATAACTAAGCAGACCAAATGGCTTTTCTGCCTCCATGCTAACAAGGCACATCTTTGGTTCATGCGGCTGCTTAGCTACAATCAGAAATTGCTTTGAAACGCTGCTGCGTAAAGAATTGTGGGGAGTAGATAACGTAAATGAACATCCCCAACTGAACATTTCTGTACAGTTGCTGAGCACGTTTACAGAACCTACTCCGGTTTGAATGTGGAACCAGAAGCTTATCGTATTTAACTTATCAAACAATTTTTTTAGCACTGACTTACAGCTGTCTCCTCTTTTTCGCTAACCAGTGCAGAGTACACATGCACGGATATTTGGAAAGCAAACGATAACAGGCAACAGGTCTATAAGACAAACTGAGGGGCTTCATTGTGCTGATCTGAAATGGAGGGAATCACCACGACAACCAAGGAGTTGTATAGGCACAGATAGCTGGTGGCTTTCTTTCTGTAAGATGGGACTGCAACTAAACAAGAGATCAAATTCCTAGTGGCCAGCATTGATATTAAATCATGATTTCAAAATAAACCTACCAGATACTACTTAAAAATAAAAGACATCAATGGTGGAGTACTACAAGACTACTGTGTCTATCTATGCCAGTGGTCGACAAGCGATTAATATTAATAGGAGTTTCAAAATAAAGCTATTTGATACTCTTCAAAGTAAGTGCCTCCAATTTCTATGTCGTGGATTATCATTAAGAGTCTACACCAGCGTGCAACAAGGTTAGTAAACTAATTTGGTCCTTTCAAAGTAAACTTTCCAGAAACTTCAAAATAAAAGCCTTAATATTTCAGAGGTTAGATCAGCGGTGACGATCTCCAGTCATCAAGGGCGCGGTCCAAGACACCAATTAAATCCCTGAATTCCCTCCTCAACATGCAGTCAGATTCTACAGAGTCCAGTTAATGAGCTAATTATTTCATGTAGGCATGTTGAGACAGACAAACAGATTTATTCCACATCACTAATAGAACTAAACCCAATCGTGAAAAAGCAAAGTTGTTGGCCTTTCAAAACAATTCTTGAAGATCTTCTTCAACGTTTAAGGGTCAATATTTCATAGATTCTACGTCACATTAAAGGTAAGCCAGCAATGAAAAAGGGATTAGACTGTCATTTCAAAATAAAGATCACAAAGACTCCTCCAAATAAAAAAAAGCTTTCTTTTACAGTAATCACTAAAAACATACTTTCAATGTCCCTTGTAGCCTTTAAAGACCACAAGTGACATCTACTGGGGTCTGCAAAGCATGGAAAATGTATTACGATGTGCAACAGTATCAAGAAGCAGGCAAAATCAATATTTCTTCAGGAATTGTTTTTGCTTACTTTATGTTCCCCACAGCTCAACCCGATGTCAAAAATAGCACTCTTCAGTAAATCCCATTGAACAATCCAAACAGTCCCTAATACGAGAACTAACTATAAGCAAACTCTCTGGTTTATGTGTGGAGGTTTTCTTGACGGAAATTGAAAACGTCGAACTCTACTCACTGCAGAAGGACTTGATTCCTGCTTTCCTGTATTCCTGCAGCCTGCGGATCTCTCGCCTCAGCTCAAACTCGACTGTGAAGAGAAAGAGTTTGGAGGCCTTTTAATGCAAATCTGCACAGACTGTTCCAGAAACAGTCCCCAACACTTTAAAATGAACTCTTCATGGTGCACAATGACTCCGCATTCAGAGCCACTGACGGCTTTAAAGAAGCAATCAACACTGAGCAAAAAATTTGTTTCAGTTGGTTGAATTGAATGTATAGTTAAAACCAGATGTTTTTACATGTTGTACAAAAAGACACAAAATTTTTATTCATCACCGCTTTTGACCAAATCCATTTTTTACTGTTTTAGGACAGTTGAGATTACCAACATTATTATTATTTGCTCAATGCCTTATTGAGCAGGACCTTTTTTCCTAACTTAATTTAAAGTCAGACATGTACACAGGTTTCCTTAACATTTAGTTGCTTTGTCTTTAAAAAGCATGCAGTGGTTCAACAATTTGGCAAACTATCTACAGAGCTGAAACCAGGGCTGTGCAGTGGCCGCTACAAAATACTGACTTTGTTGTTCTTAAGCCGCTTTGTGACGAATTTGGTGATATGATTAGGGTTGTCGATGATTTAGAAGACCCATTTTTTTTATTTATGTGTGATCTTCAACTTCCTGGCAGATGTCTGGAGTCGTTGCTTCAATGTTTCCACATAATGTGTTTTCCTCATGGTTCCATCTAATTTGAGTATGGAGCGCATACTTCAATGTAGAATGGTGTTCTCAGGCTCACAAGTCTTCCTCTCTTCTGTAACAATGGCCATAATAGCCAAATGTTTCTGTTTTCTAAACACCACAGGACATCCCTCCAGTAATGAAGTTCTTTATCCCATGTATAAACTGCTTTCTCTGTTGTTTTTGGAATAACGGCTTCTTCCTCTCTGAATGGGCTTTCAGCCCATGTTGGAACGGGACTGGTTTCTTGTTCACCCTGCATCTATATAAGGTATTTGCCTTTTGTTCTCAGGCTTTTTTAACCAAAACATATTAATCTTTGGGACACATAGCTTGTCTTCAACCCCAACAGCACAATGGCTTGACAAATACCTTATACTCGCCATAAAACTTCAGGTGAAGGTGAATACATAAAAACCAGGATCAGCAGAAAACACTTTGCCTGGTGTTGCTCAATAATGAGAGAGCGAGAAATCCGAATACCGAGTGAAATACAGAATCTTTTTAACGTCGGAAGATCTTTAGAAAAAAGTGGCAAGCAGCCCTCCAGTCGTTTCAGAAACTTCAGACTGTATCATGCGTGCAGCACCTGCTGCAGCGAGAGACCCTTCCACAGACACGCACGCACTGACAGAATGACAAGGACGCTGCAGAGCTACATCTGTGTGTAAAAGGTTGAGGCGGCATGGCAGATCATGCCACACTAGACACCGACGCTGCTGTGTTACATGTCACGCCTCCGATTCCTGACTGCAGACATGCCTTCGGAGAAGAGGCATGTGTTCTGGCAAGATGACACCCTCCCGGCTGGTTCACCGTGAACAAATAAGGGCGGGACGATGTAGATCCTAAAGCACATTATCTGGGGCAACAAGTACCGAAATGTGCATCTTCTTAAGAGCCGGATCTTCTTCTAATCTTACAAAATCCAAAGAAAAACCTCACCAGGAAGCATGAAAAAACATTGGTCAGGAACACTTCACAAGATTAAATAAAGTTTCTGCCTGCTAACTAGTAAAGTACAAACACGCTTTCTAAAAACAGACAGCAGGAATGTCACTTCATTTTACCATCAAGATAAAAAGTTACAGCCTTTCAGAGCAAAATCTGCAAGCGAGGTTTACACAGTCTGGCTGGATTCTAGCTGAATAAATTCTGCGCATGTTTGCGTGTGAACGTGCCAGATGCACTCAGCCAAGTACTAACGTGCATGACATTCGATGAATTTGTCGTGTTCGGTTGGTCCAACCACTCTGGCAAACCTTCTCATCACATCATACAGCTCCTGCACCTCCTTCGGGTAGCATCGCTCCAGCACTAAAAAAAAGGAGAGAAAGAGCGAAGAGCAGTGAGTGGGCAGCAGATATAGACAAATATAACTCACAAACATGAAAGAAACCATCCGCCCCCTCAGGTACATGAGCAGCTTATGGTTTCTAGTGCTTTAGCTGAAAAGTGATTTAGATTGTAAGTTAATCATCAGAGAACAAACCTGTTACCACAAACCGTTCTGGTCATAAGTTTACATCCATTTATCACAGCCATGAATGTTGTTTAATTGCTTTAAATGATGTATTTGAACCATTTGTTTTCAAGGGTGTAATAAACATTTAACTACTGTTTAAAAAAAAGAACAAGGATTAAGTGATGGTAAATTGACCAAATCACGCTTTTCCAGTCATACTGACGAAACAAAGAGCCCAAAGTGCAGAAGCTTAAATTTATTGGGCATGTTCTCCAAATTACACAGGGTCATAATTATACATATTAACACTTTAAAGGAGCTATAAGTAAGATATCTATTGTAAAATCAACCTAAATCCTTCTGATTTGTCACCCGGGATGAAAGTAACATTCCCTATAAGCAATTGGTCCTCTCCATCAACAATGTCTGAGTTATGTTTTTCTCCTTTCAAACCTAGAGGTACGGTCCGGAAATACTTCAGTGTGGTGTGTAGCCCTGTATTTACTTCCTGGTTCCTCAGCCAATCTTCTGAGATTTCCCAGGGTTCCCAAAACAGAGCGCAGCATTTGGTATTTTATTTTGGCAAAAGAGCAGCGTCCTGCTAACATGGAAGCCAGTAAGAGAGGCATAGTAGAAATAGAACAGAATACAACATCATATACCTGTCCTGTGGAAGTAAAAATTCACAACAGCAACACACCGTTTAAAAACGGCATATTAGATTGTTGTGATTGGCAAGCTGTTGTGGCGATCTGAACTACAAGGTGTCATTATTACTTATAGCTACTCTAACTTTCCCTTCGCAAAATGCAGTTCCACTGTTTTTTTTTTAAGTTAATCCTAAACTTCTGGCATATTCCCACCAGGATGGCAGACCACTCTTCTTGGCAGAGCTAGTAGAGTTCATCTGAATTGGTTGGTTTCCTGCCATATACCTGCATTTTTCAGTTTAGTCCATACATTTTCAACAAGGCTGGGGTTGGGGGACCATTCCAGAAGCTTACTCTAAGGCAGCTATATCTGTACTGTATACATGCTGTGGGCGTGTCTTATTGATGGTGCTGCTGGTGCACTTCACAACATGTATAAAATAAGGAAGGTTGAACCCCCAGATACAGTTGAACCGAAAATCATTCACACCTCTGGCAGATTTAGCTTTAAGGTAACCTTTTAATTTTACCAACATGTTTCTTGTGACTGGAAGAAATCTGACCGTTTAAGAGCAGCCTGACCAGAGTCCCTGCATAAATCTGATAGACAAACTGTGTATGGGGAGGAAAAGATTAGGGCAATGGCAAAGAGGACCTTCCAACCTCAAAGACGCTCATCAATAAAGATGGAGAAAGAAAGGAAGGAAAAATTTAAAAAACAACAACATCAGTAATTATAAGAAAGTGTTGATGGCTGTAAAGATTAAGTAGATACAAATCATTTTGACATGCCATTTTTAAATAAAATGTGAATAAAAACAGCCTGTCTTCTTCGCTGTCAGAAACAACCTTGGTTCAAGGATGATTATTTTGCATCTAAATCTGCTAAGGGTAAGAATAACTTTTGCCAGATGTAGATTTTAGAAGGGTTTAGCAGGCTATTTAAGGCCTGTTATAATCATAATAGAACTGTGTATAGTTGATCGTGAATATATCATTCTGATTAGCAGAAATTCAAAAATAAATTCAAATTCTTGCACTCAATTGTAAAAATAAATAATAATAATAATAATAATAAATATATATATATATATATATATATATATATATATATATATATATACACACACACACACACACACACACACACACAGGACTGTATATATATAATCATGAGGTCAGTGCAGATCATGAGTGTATATAAGCTGCAAGCATTTGGTTTCTGGGCAGTTGAATATAAAGCAATGCAGAAATAGTTTGGGCTGTCCAGCTAACACTGGTTACAGAACAGATGCTCTCATTTCTATAATCAGTTTTAATGAAGTAAAAATTAAGCCATATTTGCAACATCTATCTAATGTTATTAAGACTATAACAAAAAGAGCTCAATTACACAAGAATAACTAAACAGAGATAACATTTAGATTGTGAGGAATGCACTTAGCTTGCAGTAATTCCTGGTCAGATTGTGCACAATTCACAGCTTTATTTCTACTTATTTATGCTCAACTCAGGGGAAGGCAGCAGGAAAACAGCAACACATTTCCAACCTTTTATCCTCAGCTTGTGATGCCGTGAAAAGCAGCAGTAAACAGGGTTGATGTGGGTCCAGTTAGATATAAAAAACCAAAACAGCAATAGTTTATGAATCTAAGGAATAAAAGTGTGACTTCAACAGACCCACGGGTAGATTTAGCACGTTGGTGGGGGATGTACGCTCATGGAAACAGAGATCAGAATAAAACCCTTTCCTGCACGCCACTGTAGCACCTGTTATCACAACCGCTCTGTGGAGACTCGGCTGATATGATCTCCTGAGGACGCTGCGGGGAGAGAATCTGCTTCCTGCAGCCGAATGGATCTTTACTTCTAATCCAAAGACTGATTATACAAAAGCTATTAACACTCAGGATATCTTTACACAGCTCTGTTTGCACAGTACCGTCAGTATAGGGATATGATCTGCAATTGTCAACGATATGTATGGGTTTTCCTGTCAGAGCACTCAATCTGGAGAGGGGACATATTTAAATAATTAATGCAGTAGAATTTAAAGATTATATGTGCAGTAAATACTAAAACGACATCAGAAACAGCTTGTTAACAGTGGATTTAAATTTATCTTCTTATTTTATTATTTTGAAGAGGAAGGTTTTATCAGAACATATTGTATCCTAAAATCACCAGGCCCAGTCGCATTACATCGCACTGCGCTACCTTAATTGATAATATTTTTACAAATGTGCTGGAAAATAATTTAACTAGTGGAATATTAATGAATGACATAACCGATCACTTACCAGTGTTCATAGTCTACGACTGTAAGTGCAAAACAGACAATCAAAAAATAGAGACGCATTACAAACGGGTTACGTCTGAAGAGACACTAAGAGCTCTAGAAGCCGAGTTGTTGGCCTATGATTGGAGATTAATATATAAAATGAATGATGTGAATTCAGCATATGATGAATTTTTAAAAATATTTAAAATATTATATAACAAGCACTGCCCAATCAAACAATATAACAGGAAAAGCAATCAAAAAAATGAACAGTGGATCACAAAAGGAATACAAAAGGCATGTAAAAAGAAAAACAAACTTTATAGAGAATTTCTAAAACATAGAACGTCTGAATCAGAAAACAAATATAAGAAATATAAAAATAAGTTAACTAATATTATAAAAACATGTAAAAAGGACTATTATTATAAATTACTGGATAGGAATAAAAACAACATTAAGGAAACATGGAATATTTTAAATAGAGTCATTAGAAAAGTTAACAATAACAAATATCCAGACTATTTTATAGATAATGAACAGAATATAACTGATTTGAAAAGTGTCGTCAATAAATTTAATAGATTTTTTGTTAATATAGGACCTCAATTAGCAGAAAAAATACCGACTACAAAAACTGCAACTCAGCAATATCTAATTGAGAATAATCCCAGCTCCTTATATCTCAACCCTGTACTAGAAGAAGAAATCATAAACATTGTGAATAACTGTACAAATAAGACTTCCACTGACTGTGATGATCTGGACATGAAAACTATTAAAATAGTAATTAAAGGAATCTCTAAACCACTAACTTATATTTGCAATTTATCATTTCAAACAGGATCATTTCCCAACAAAATGAAAATAGCGAAGGTCAAACCAATGTATAAAACTGGCAACAAACACCTCTTCACTAACTACAGGCCTGTTTCTCTTCTCCCACAATTTTCTAAAATCCTGGAAAAACTCTTTAAGAAAAGACTGGAACAATTCATAGAAAAACATTCGCTACTTATCAGCAGTCAATATGGATTCAGAGCAAACCGGTCAACATCGCTGGCCGTAACTGACTTAATAGAAGAAATAACCAACGCAATAGATAGTAAGAAACTGGCAGTAGGGATATTTATAGATTTAAAGAAAGCTTTTGATACAATAAATCATGAAATCCTACTTAAAAAATTAGAACGCTATGGAATTAGGGGAGTAGTTTCTGACTGGATGAGGAGTTATTTAAAGAGCCGGAAACAATTTGTGAAATTGGGAGATGTGGAATCTGATTGGCAGGAGACTGTCTGTGGAGTACCACAAGGATCAGTATTGGGACCAATTTTATTTAATCTTTATATAAATGATATCAGTAAAGTGTCCAATGCATTAAAATTTATCTTATTCGCTGATGACACAAATATTCTAGCCTCAGGAGATAATTTAGAGCATCTTCTCTCAACAGTCACTTCAGAGATTAGTAAGTTAAAGATATGGTTTGACCATAACAAATTATCCCTAAATTTGGACAAGACGAAATTCATGGTCTTTGGGAACTGTTATAAAAATATTGAAATTCAAGTTCAAATAGAGGACGTAACTCTAGAAAGGGTTTTTGCTAATAAGTTCCTCGGTTTAATAATAGATGACAAAATCAGTTGGAAACCTCATATTCAACATTTACAGAGTAAACTCAGTAGAAGTATATCCATATTGGCCAGAGCTAGACATGTATTGAATGCTAAATCACTTCATACTCTATATAACTCTCTGATTTTACCATATTTATCATATTGCTGTGAAGTGTGGGGAGTTAATTACAAGAGCTCTTTACATCCGGTAACCGTCCTACAGAAACGAGCCATTAGAATCATCCATAATGTCGGTTATTATGAGCATACAAACCCGCTCTTCATAATATCCAGAACTCTCAAATTTGACGACCTTGTAGAATTTAAAATGGCTCAATTTATGTTCAAGGTATCAAAGAAGTTGTTACCTGAGCACATACAGAGCACGTTTTCTGAAAGAGAAGGGGGGTATAACTTAAGGGGTCACTCAATCTTCAAGATCCGCAATTTTAGAACAACAAGGAAAAGCTTCTGTATTTCAATTAAAGGTGTAAAGTTATGGAATAAGTTACATGAAGATTTAAAACAAAGCAATAGTTTAACACAATTCAAAAGAAGGTACAAAGAGGTAATTTTCAATAGATATACACATGGGGACAGAAAGCAATAAGGTGTGTATTGAAGACAATAACTTGGTGTAAGGGTTTAGAAAGATAAACCAGCATAAAATGGGAAAATGTATAGGTAAATATTAGTAACTGTTACTTCAAACTGCCACTTTGATTTTGATTTTTTTTTTTTTCTAATGACAGTAGGACTCTAAAGTCTCAAGTGTTTAGGGGTAGGAGTTTATAAGTTCTCACTTCTTCCTACCCCGTTTTGAGCATGATATGTTAACTGAAACAAAAATCTGTATTTTCTCTTCTTTCTTATGCACTTCTTGTTACTGTGCACTATTTTATTTTTATATTTGTATCATGTTCGAATAAATAAATAAAAAAAATAAAAAAATAAAAATTTCCAAGGTGCACAGCTTTTAATTTGCTAAAGGAAACAAAAGACCACCTGAACCAGGCAGCTGGGAGTTAC
Source organism: Fundulus heteroclitus (assembly GCF_011125445.2). Lineage (NCBI taxonomy): Eukaryota > Metazoa > Chordata > Actinopteri > Cyprinodontiformes > Fundulidae > Fundulus > Fundulus heteroclitus. Next base: position 29,049,539 of record NC_046378.1, read on the forward strand.
CAGCTGCACTAAACCTAAACTCTTCCCTGTAAAAACACCACCTGGTCCTAAAGTCCCACCGTCGGAGGGGACAGACACATAAAATGTTCCTAACTGGATAAAAACACCCACAAAGGAAAAGATAGCTGGTTCAAATGACTGAATCAACTAATTGAGTAGTGAGCCATTCCAGCATGAGCCTGTTAATGACATTTGCTGAGGTGAGGTGAGGCAGAAAAGTAAAACATCTAAAAGATAGATTAAAGGGTCACGGATAGATTTGTTCTCCTAATGACATTTAATTTGCATCTCAAGCAACCAAAAATTCAAATTTCATTAGTAACATATTACGAAGAGAAAGGTGCTTAAATTCCCTGCACAGGTATTAATGATTTGTTTTTGAAGCAGCGCTGTGTCAGTTTGACCCAAGTATTCGCTTCATTTAAGATACATCTAATTATTTTTCAGATACAGATACTGCACCTGGCGCAAATTGGGCTGCCCTTCTCAAAAAAACTCACCAATGTAACTTCAGCGGGTTGGATCCATTGCTGAATGAAGAGTGCCGCTCTCAGTCACATGACCCATTCTAGGTTACGACAGTCTGAGCTCAGACTGCCGTAACAACAAAACAAAACAGACATGACACTTACCTGAACAGACATGTTTTTTAATCCACTGATGTAGGATTTAATGTAGAGAGGTGAATGTGGCCATGTCTTTACAAGTAGCTCCCTGACTTCTCAATCTGCTGGTCTAAAGTTATCTGCAGATTCCAAAACACGGAGGGAGACTGTTTAATTTTGCAACAGTGCAATGTTGCCAGTGGCGTTCAGCGGTACTAAATCTGGAAGTTACAGGTCTTGCGCCCCTAGTGGCTTAAAGTTACACAGTGCTGCTTTAAAAGTGTGGTGACATCACTGTATAAACAATTTCTTCTATATTTATTGTTGCATTTGTAAATTCTCCAAAGAGTTTCATTCAAAAATAATGTCACGTTTTTGCAGGGGGTTGTTTTGGCAAGCCAGATTTCCCTCCTGGGTAAAGGGGTTGGATACGGTAATATGTGCCTCTACCTAGTTGCTTCATTCTGACTGGCTACAACCACATTTGGGAAACTGGTCAAACGTGCCCCCACACTGCCACACTCTCTCACCCTCTGCATCCACACCTCTCTTCTCAGCGCAACACTCCGTCACAAATGCATATTATGGTTTTATGGCTAGTGGAAGTATTTGTATCGCAGGATGTTGGACAGGCGAGGCCAAGCTGACCAAAGCTTGGCGGCGCGCCTTATCATCCACACAGTGGGACTTCGTCCCCACTGTGTGGGTGAAGGTTGTTTGAAGGCTGTTTGTTTGATAGTGTGCTCCAATTTGAGAATATGGATTATGTAGAAAGATAAATTGTTCCCTGATTTATCTGTTTTTGAGCATAGAAAGAAAGCTGACCCCCTCATGTATCCGCTCTTGACATTCACACAGCCTCATCGGAGCACAGATCATATTATACCTCTAAAACCCCAGAAAAAAATGACATTTGTTGTCATGACCCCCTTAAGTAATTAATAACAGAAAATAATATGTACACTACAGAGCACCATGTTACAACAACAAACCACAATGTACTAGTTTGTAAGGGACAAACCAACACAACTGTAGGTTGGTCCATATTTGTATAGGGAAAATTTGTCATTTAATCTGTGGAGGCCTCAGAGGTGTTTAGCGAACAAACAACATCACAAAGACCAAGGAACACAGCAGAAGGGGCAGAGAGAAAGTGGTGGAGAATATGACACAACTGCAATCCAACCAAGACATATATTCAGCTAAACCACCATGGCCAGATAAGGAAAGCATTAATCAGAAAAGCTACGCAGGAAGAGCTGCAGAGATCCACAGCTCAGATGGAAGAATCTGTTGACAGGACAACTGTTTGCTATGTAATCCACAAACAATGGCTTTAATCCAAGAGTGGCAAGAAGAAACTCAATGCTGCATGAAAACCAGAAGGGGTTTCGCTAACAACTAACCAAAAAAATCAAGGCAGCACATTATATCAAACTGCAACAATCATCACAACAATATCCATGTGTACAACATAATGATACTAAAAGGACTGGTTTAACGCAAATCTGCTAGGATGTTATATTTCCAATGCCATGCTTGTAAATTCTGCATGGCAGTAATATATTTGGCCTATGGGATCAATTTTCACTGCCCTAAATGCCCACATTTGATATACATTTTGGGTAGTGGAGATGCAAAAGCTCACAAACTGTGGTGGGAACAATGCAATGAAAGAAAAGAGTCACAAGAATGTTGGTTGATTTGTAATCAGCAAACCAAAACCAAACTTTTTTCTCTATGTTACAAAACACTGTGTGTGTGTGTGTGTGTGTGTGTGTGTGTGTGTGTGTGTGTGTGTGTGTGTGTGTGTGTGTGAACATATTTTTCGTACTTTACCACCAAAGTGGGGTATTTGATTACCTTTTCTTGGCTAGGGGTAAGGTTTAGGACTAAGTTGTTAAGTAGGTTTAAATTTAGGTTAGGATTAGGTGTATACTGGTAAAGGTTAGGTTCAGGGTCAAGGTTAGGCTGTAGAAAGGGTTGAAAATGAATGAAAGTCAATGGAAGTCAAGTCATGGCCCTCAGTAAGTATTTAAAACAAGGATGTGTATGTGTCTGCTAGCAATCTTGGTAGAAAACCTGTTGGAGGCTGCAGAGGTTGTCCTGCAGGAAAGTGAACCTAAACATACAGTAATAGAAACTATAGAACAACCCTAAACATACGCCTGGTGTGGTTTAGATTTAAGAACATTCACGTGTTAGAACGGCCTAGTCAAAGTCCAGACTTAAATCTAGCTGATAATCAGAGACAATCTGGCTTTTTTTGCAACAAATCCTGGGAAACCATTCCTTCTCTAGATGTGCAAAGCTAGTGGAGACATGCCCCAAAAGCTGAAACGGGAACAAAATGATGTCCTCTGCAGTTCTGACTTAAATGGTACAAATGTACGGCACTTTTGTTTTGGGATTTCTGTTGACGAAAATAAAAATGCGAAAACCCTGTGCCCGTTTTTGTTCTACTTTACAATTATGCATCCTTTGTGATGGTCTATTGCATAAATCAAGTGAAATACTTTAAGGTTTTCAATTGTAATGAGAAGATGCGACACGGACAAGTTGTCCAACAACATAAATGAGCTCAGAAAACACATCACCTGTAGATTAAGTTTGCGGTACCGATTTTCCCCTCATTTAAAATCAGATTACAATCTATCGCAGACAAAATTCCAACTCGTACCCAATAAAGCATTCAGCAGCCTTCCCGCGTAAGAACAGGAACACATCCCCTGTCCGCATGATTTGCAAGAGCGACGCTCTGCCGGTGTGTGTTCGCACATTTAACTCGCTGAACATGGATACGCACTCTGAGACTGGTTGTGTTCGCCTGAAAGCTTCGGCCGCGTTGCCGAGTAACAGACGAGTGTCGAAGCCCCGTGAGGATTGGCTCTTTGTGAGTTCGGGCTGCGGCGTGTGAGCGCTAATTAACAGCTGCCGTCTCAGGCTCAGCGTATGAAGTCATGCTCCTAACAAAACACTGGACACACACACACACAGAGTGGCGACCCGGAGGAGACGAAACCTCCGCGTAGATTTACGCCAGCATCCGAACTCTGCCTGCAAACAGCAGCAGACGGCAAGCTGGTCACCTGGTCGCTCTCTCTCCCCTGCAGCAGCGCCGAGACATGATACCGTGAGCTACGGATTCCACTTCCATTATTGCATGTGACAAACACATGAACACACACACACACACACACACGCACACACTCTTTGACAGTCTCCATGGCAACCGGTGTGCAGCTCGAGTCTGCGTTGGCTTTTGTCTTGAAAGGCTGCAGAGATAAGGGAGCAAGGCTAACCGGTGGGCTGAAGGGAAACATCAATAAAACATGAGAGGAGAAGCATCCTGACTCCCAGACCACAAACGGCTCCGCGGAGCAACATGTGGAGACGTCACAGGGAAAAGGGAGATACGAGGGACTATAATTGGATGAAATCCTTTCATAGCGGCGGCACGCCATAAAAACCAAAACCCCAGAGATGCAAAGCGTTTATATCACCGGGCTCGGTGAAATCCGACCTGTAACAGGTGGATCATGAAAACGGTGCAGACATCTCTGCAGCGACGCCCTTCAAACGGGGAGCGAGGTTACACCGCCGGGCGCCCACTCCCACAGCTTACCCCAGCCAGCCTGAAAACAAAGATCTCCAGATTTTCTCTTCACGTGAGAACATTACCTGTAATTATCTTAGAGCTGTAGTTAGAGAAGGCCTTACTTATTCATTTTGACCAAACTAATGGACAGAAGGATACTCAAGATACAAAAACAGGAAGTGACAAAGTGAAATGACAAAACCTCATCAAGATGGCATAAAAAAAAATAGTTTCTCCTTTTGTTTCTTATGTAGAATATCTTTCAAAGCTTACATACAGTCTTGATGGGCATCAATATATTAATTGAGACAGCTTATCAAATTAATAATAAAATTAATGATTCATAATAAAGAAACATTAAAGACAACTATTATCTGCACAAGGCAATACTACTCGTAAATTGTTCTAATTTCTATGCAGTCCTCAAATGACTCAAGAGTTCCTTAGCAAACATCCCCTCCACACTTGAGGTTCTGTGCAGATATTTGACCACAATTGGAGTTAATATAAACTGGTCGATTTCGCGTCGGCGATCCCATCGGCGTCCGTAAACACCAACAGGAACACGAATCAAAAAGCTAAAATAGCTTCATCCAATCCAAAACCAGCTTTAATGTATTTGAACCATGGATATATTCGCAAGATCCAACTGTGTCAAAAGTTCAAGTGAAATTTAAACATCTGGAGGTAGTCCTCCTCCTCCATTACGCCACCGGCTTTGTGCAATGCCTCAGTACAGCTGGTAGGAAGACAGCTGCACAGCATGATGCTGCCACTACCCTGCTTGACAGTCTTTATAGTTATAATTCTGGATAGATGGTTGAAACTTGGAAACAGCTGAGTCCAACAGGACAATGTGCAAAATATACATAGAATGGAGAAAGCAGGCCGACATTAAGCTAATGGAACTGATGATTCTGGTCCAATCCTGAGCCAGACGTTTCCAAATGCCTAAACAAAGTATTTGGTGGTGGTCCAGCAGTCTAAAGAATATTAACAAAATATTATTGGGGCATATATGTGTATATTTGAGCCTCTTTGCATACTTTTGACCCTGTATGTGTTAGAAAATAAATTTAAGTTGTTTTTCAGGTTCGTTCCAGGTGACTACTTATTACCATTTAAGTCAAAAGCTTAACATCTATTGTTTTGTGTACTTATCCAGACCCAAAAAAACACTAGAAATTATTTTAATACTCCAGGACTGTGTAGGAACCCTGAAAGGCGAACTGAGGTTATTACAGCAGAGTTTTGTTTGCACACAGTCGTCAGAAAGCAGAGCAGCAATTTGGCAGGCAGATATGAAATGCCTGTCCACGCCTCTGTGAATGCCTCAGCAGAGCTCATAAAAGTCTGAAGAGAGAACTCACTCTGGAATTTGCGCAGGTTGATCAAACCATGGTCTCGGATGATCCTGGAAGAGGTGAAAAGATCAGTTTAGAAAATTGCTAAGGCAACAACCCTTCACGTCAACCCTATTCATATAATCAGTCTTAAATTACATTCAAAAAAGCTATTAAAAAAATCTTAAAAGCAACTTACACTACCTTGACAAAACTATGTATACCCCTTCTGGGGATTTTATGCGATAAACTAACACAAAGTAGCATATTAATGTGAGGAAAAATAAAAAATAAAAAATCTGAAAAGTGTGGCAAGCCTTTGTTTTCAGTCTGATCACTTTGATACCTCAGAATAAAACGCAGTGCAACCAACGATCAACAGTCACAAAATAGAAACAGAATCCACTTTGTACATAACATAAAATAGCAATAAATACATGGAAGTTTGTGGCTGTAACATGACAAAATGTTGTGGGATATAGATACTATACAAATCAGAGTATACTTCTAACATGTGGCAGTCTATTTTTCTATAATGTTATTATACTAAGCATGCCAATCTGTTGTGGTATAATTATCCTAAATCACTGATCAGTTTTGTTATCCCGAACCTGTGAGAGAAACGCTTCATGTCTAAGTGCTGTTTAACCTGGATGGCAGCTGAAACTCACAGGGTTAAAATCAAGCAACGGCTCTTAGGCAGGATTTGACCTGCATTAGGGATCAATAAGGCGACAGAGGAAATTGTGGAGCCGACATCACTGCTGATCCTTGGAAACTGAAACAAGGTTTTACCTTTTAATACCTTCTAAAGTCTGTTTCTAGAAAATTGCATTCAAGGCTTTTAGGTCCTGAAAAGAATCACAAATGTGAGTTCTGATGGTCAGCCGCAGAGCTGGAGGTCAGATCTTCCAATCCTCCCTGACAAGTAAGCGGAGATAAAATAGGAGCTTGGCCGGTCGAGGTAGCTGGAAAATGCTTTCCCAGCCTCGCATGCCATTCCACAGAGTTCAGGGAAGACAAACTCGTTAATGTTGATTTGGTGATGGATGCACGGCACCGAGCCCCATCTGTGCAGTGACAAAGGGTGACAGCTAGCAGGATGACGGTGGGGAAAACGTTCTTTTCTTCACATAAAAAAAAAAACGTGTTTCTGAAGCCATCGGTCTTAAAGTACATCGATATACCTGTCATGTTATTTTGAAACAACAGTTTACTGTCCAGAACTTTGTGATAGTGTCTTGCAAAAGCTACTCATAACCCTTCAACTCCTCCAAATTTTAGCAAGTTGCAACCACCAACTTTAATGCATTTTATTCAGATTTTTGATTGGCTAATCAAAGTGGAAGTAAAATAATACAAGGTTTATACTTTTTTGTACAAACACAAATATCAGAAATGTTGTATGCAGTTCAATACTTTGTGGAAACACCTTATGCTGCCATTCCAGCTGCAAGTCTTTTGGAATATGCCTCTATCGGCTATTCACACCAAGGGAAATTAAATATCTGTCCATCCGTCTTTGCTAAATATTTTAGGCTCAGTCTGAATGGTTGGACAGCTTCTGTAAACAGCAGTTTTCAGGTTTTGCCACAGATTTTAGATGCGATTCAGGTTTGTATTAGACCATTTTAACACATAAACATGGCTTAATTTCAGTATCCTGCTGGAAGGTGAACCTCCACCTCAGTCTCGAGTCTTTTGCAGCTACTAACAGGTTTTCCTCCGGGATTGTCTTGCATTTAGCTCCTTCCATCTTCCCATCAACTTACTTCCTTTCCCCCCGCTGAATAAAAATCGACCGCACAGCATAGATCTGCAAGCACACTTTTATGCATTTAACTTGTCATCCATGCGTGACATTTTGCATGTATGCCTAGAATTTCAATTGCGGTCCCATCTGACCGGAGCGCCTTCTTCTTCATGTCTGCTGTGTCCCCTAAAGGGTGTGGGGCGAACCTTAAACAAGACCTTCTGGCTTTCTATCAACAGCAGCTTTTTTTCATCCTGTTCTTCCGCAAAGGGCAGATTTCGGATAGGCATGTCTAATAATTGTCTTGTTGATAGATTCTTTCAACAAAATTGTGGATCTCTGCAGCCCCTCCAGAGCAACTTTTAGCCTCTTGGGTATTTTTCTGATTAAGGTTCTTCTAGTCCAGCCAGGATGGTCCTGTCGTGGAAGCTGTGCAGCTGTGCCATACTCTTCCTGTTATTGGACGACGTACTGAACGTGCTTCTGTGAAATGGTCCAAGCTTGGGATATTGTTTCATAACCTAATCCTGCTTTACACATCTTTAAGGAATTTCTAAAGGCAATTAGGTGAAGAGGATCTGAAAAGCAATGCACATCACATTTTTTTTTTTTTTTATTTGAAAACATGTCTGTCATCATCTATCATTGTCCTTCACAATTTTGCAATTTTTTATGTGCTTTTTTTAACACTTTAAGTTGCAAAAAAATTGTTTTGTGGCTGTAATCTGAAAAAGTGATGAATAATTTTGCATATCACTGTAAGTTTAGACACTCAATATGTGATGTTGTTTGTCTGGCACTCAAGTTTTAGTCCGGGCAATAAAAAAGGTTTAGTTTTTGTTGCAACATCTCAAGATGATTACAGAGCCAGATAATTTTAGATTTCAGGTTTTGCTTTGCTTTTATAAAGCCAGAAGCCAGACAAAGATAAGTAGAATAAGAAAAGCTTAGATGATCACATATTGGAACAACTAAGGTGGGATGAATAAATCTAGACTGTGTTGGGTATAAGACAGCAGAGATAATGCAGGAATATGAAAATACCAAAAGTGAAGAAACCGTTTTCTGTGCAAACTGGATTTTTCTTCAGGACTGAATTTTTTTTTCCTCCCTCCTGCGTTTTTTTTTACTCCTGCAGTCGTTTTCGCTATTTCTAAAACCGGGGCGTGTGGTCAAACAGACTGGCATTCACATGGTAGCAGGAATACAAATGCGTTACCCTGATTTCCAAATCTATTCGGGGATCGAACAGAAACCCTGCAGCTTGTAAATTTAACCTGAAAGACTTCATGTACAGCAGCAAATAAAGAGATCGGCTCAATGTTGGGATACAATCAGCAACCCATTTGGCGACAATCCCATCTTACCAGGACTGCTGCTTTTAAAAAACAAATGCATTGAATTAATAGATACTAAGTAAGCAGAGAGCTGTTTGATTTGCTAATTGTAACCCAGCATAAAATACAGCAGGGCAATGGGGTCTATGAAAAGTGAATACAGAAGCTTCTGGTGCCATCTGGTGAAGGACTGACATCACTGCATGCTACTGAATACGTTTTCATCACTTTATAAATAAATAAAATAACACCTACTTCTTCCTCCTTTGTCTCTCTTTCAATCTTGAATGATATATATCAACGACTGCGAGTTTGAGAGCTGTGAAAAAAATGACAGAGTTAGTCTTTAGTGCAGTAGCGGTAGGAACAACAAACAGAATTATCTCAAAAACAAAGTACACCCACCGTGAAGTATGTCGGAGTCATCATCCACAAAGTCGATGTCTTTCAGATCCCATTCAGCGTAGTTGTCAAACTCCTAGGAGAGACAAGAGCGTCAAGATATTCCAGCCTGATCCAGGCTTTCACACAAGTGATCAATGATTAGAAAATTATGACAAAGGCATGATTTACTATTTCACCAATATTTAAGGCTGAGCCCTCTGGTGGCGGTTTAACTGATTCATTAATTGTTACAAGTGACGTTAGCACACAGATTAGGAGCGGGATCCCCTCACCTCCATGAAGTCTGCTCTGGCTGGCATGTATCCTGCCATGTCTCGAGACAGCACGGAGTCAAATGTTGGCCGAGGGGGCTCATCAGAGGCTGCAGAGACAGAGGAATACAACACAAAGTAAAATATCTATTCAATTCAACTTTATTTATATAAAGTTGAGTTGAATACACACACATACACACACACTTCACAACACTTGTCATCTCAAGGCACTTTACAAAGTCAAATTCAATCAAATCCTCCAGACAGACTGGTGAAAAAGTTTCCTATCTAAGGAAACCCAGCAGGTTGCATCAAGTCCCGACAAGCAGCATTCACTCCTCCTGAAAGAGCGTAGAGCCACAGTGGACAGTTGTCTGCATTGTCCATGGCTTTGCAGCAATCCCTCATACTGAGCATGCATGAAGCGACAGTGGAGAGGAAAACTCCCCTTTAACAGGAAGAAAAACCTGCAGCAGAACCAGGCTCAGTGTGAACGGTCATCTGCCTTGACCGACAGGGGATTACAGAAGACAGAGCAGAGACACAAAAGCACAGAAGCACACATTGATTCAGGAATCCTTTCTGTATTATATGGTAATCACAGATGATCTGCCTCCCTTCGATGGTGTCACAGCTAACAGAACGCCAGACCAGGTGTAACTACTATGAAGAAAATAAATGACATAGAACATAAAGTTAAAAGTTGAAATAACAACAAACAATGCAAATTGGAGAACAGTAGGAGACTCAGCAGAGTGAAAGAAATAGACCCTGATGTCCTCCAACAGCCTAAGCCTATCACAGCACAACTATAGAGGTAGCTCAGGGTAACATGAGCCACGCTAACTATAGCTTTGTCAAAAAGGAAGGTTTTAAGATTAGTCTTAAAAGTAGACAGGGTGTCTGCCTCACAGACCAAAACTGGGAGTTGGTTCCACAGGAGAGGAGCCTGATAGCTAAAGGATCTGCCTCCCATTCTACTTTTAGAGACGAACCACCAGCAGACCTGCAGTCTGAGAGCGAAGTGCTCTGTTAGGAACATACGGGGTAATCAGAGCTCTGATATATGATGGAGCTTGATTATTAAGGGCTTTATACGTTAGAAGAAGAATTTGAAATTCTATTCTTGATTTAACAGAAAATATGATCAATCTTGTTGATTTTCATCAGAACTCTTGCTGCAGCATTTTCGATCAGCTGGAGGCGTTAAACTGCATCTTGTGGATGTCCTCATAGTAAAGAATTACAATAGTCCAGCCTTGAAGTAACAAATGCATGGACGTTTTTCAGCATCACTCCTGGACAAAATATTTATAATTTTGGCAATATTCTAGAAGTGAAAAAAACAACAACCCTGGAAACATGTTTAATAGTGGACTTAAAAGACATGTCTTGGTCAAAAATACCACCAAGATTTGTTACTTTATTACCAGAGTCCAATTTAATGCCATACAGATTAAGTGATTAAGAAGTTCATTTTTTAAACTTGTCTCCTTAAGCATATCAAAAACAAAAAATGATTCAGCGATATTTGTTGATTTACAGTAAATCATCTGATAACCTAGTCTTAAGCATGAAAATAGTTTGTTGAGAGCTCAAGTACTTGGGAAGCTAAAGCTTTCAGGCCTATTCTTTTGAGAAGTTTTTTATTTACTTTTTCTTTATTACTCTAGTGTCTCTTCTGGATGTGTTGGAGGATCATAATTAACACTGATATTATTTTTATCAAACTTTCAAATAAAGTATTTGTCAAAGCATAGCTCAATTTTGACTAAAGTGCAGAGTAATAAGTCAAGGAAAAACAAAACAAAAACATTCTGGACAAGTTTTAAAGCAGTTGCATTAAAGTCTGACTTATTTTCATGAATATATTAAAGAATGAGTCTCTAGGGCTTTTACATGGTTTTGTCAAGTTCTCTTGACTTTGAATTTGAAGTTTGCTATCAATGCAGGAGATGCACCAATGTCCAAAGCTCTAAATCGGCTCTGATCGATGATCGGCAGATCAAATACTGAAATATCTGATTCTTTTCCTATTCTTTAAACACTTCCGAACTAAAAAAAAATCACACCCTTTTGTCCTATTAATGCCACACCTAAAACTGTGAGCTTTCATGCATTCCAATATGTTGTTTATATAAAAACTAGGAGTTTCAATGATGGCCTCTAAACAAGATGAAGAATAGGAACCACAGAGGATTTAAGAGGGATGAGTGGCAAAAACTAATTAAAAAATCAGAACGCTCAATTATTAGGATAACAATTTTAAATCTTAAGTAGCATGGGAAAGGTCAAATAAAGGTCTTTTAGAACTTTTTTCTCAGAGATTAAGATGTAATTATTTTATCATCGAGAAATCTGGAATTTCAAACACTTTCTGGACTTCAAAAAAAAAAAAAATCAAATTTGATTAATTTCCATAATTTTTAAGACTGTCTTGGAACCCTTTGTAGGACTGATCTCACAGACACATGATAAAAGAAAGTAATATGAATATCAGTGAGTAATGGGGTCAAGCAGCTTAATAGGAAATGTTAGCATTAAATTTTTAACTGCCATTTTAACAATGTATCATCATTTAAAATATATTAAAAAAAAGTCTCTTTAAACAATGCCTTTATGTGTGAATAAAAATAAAAGTGAAAAAACAGACGAATGCTTACGTTTGAAGGGAATAGCGCCATCTGCAAAACGAGAGTCTTTAGTTTTCCGCAGGCTGAGCAGGGTGGAGGAGAAGAGCGGGTTATTGATGAAATTCTTCATGTAGTGGCTCTCACATTCTTCTTTGGTTTTAGACCGCATCTGATAAGCTACATCCTGCCTAAAGAGAAAAGGAGGACAGAAAAAAAAGGCAGCATTTAAGTCCACTGGGGAAAGTTTGTCCAGATTTATAAACTAATATTCTACAGGTTGACAGGTGTAGAAAACAAAGCAAACATTGGTTTTATTGTTTATTTAAAGTTAGGAGTAAGAGATAAAGAAAATGCATTCAGCCACTTAAAATTGAGTTACAATGTTGCATTGCTTGCAGGTATGCAAGTTGTCGATTAATGAGTTAATCTAAAGTTGACTGATTTTGCAGATCAACTAATGCTTAATTGCGGCCATTTTCTTAAAAACCTGAGTTTTCTCTTGTATCCAGAGGGTCTTTTCCATAACATTTTTTTTATTATTTTTATTTTTTTAACAATATGCTGAATTCAAAAAGAGGCACATTATTATATTTTAAGTTTCTTGTTCCTTTTTTAATGTGTCCCGTCTGGCAGTGCAGCATTAAGAATGGCTATACATGTGCAAAAACCTTTATTAGATATTATTTTGCGACTATCGCAAGGTCAATGGACACAGAAACGGAAAGGTAAAAGAGAAAAAAGGGAAGAGAAAAAGATGAGACGAAACATTTAAAACAGAGAAAAGGTGACAAAAATAGAACAAAAAAAGAAGAGAGTACACGATAACATCCTCGGAGTCTGCTTCTACACCTGCAGAGAGAGCTATAAAAAGAACAGCAAAACCAATCAAAGAAGTATCACAGGTACAAACAACCAATGCCTTGATATCATCACTGAAAAATACGTAGTATTGTTTATACAAGTTGTATTTAGTGACACCCAAAGCTAACTATAGGGTTTATCTGTATAGGGAATCTGTAAGCACCTGGATCGAAGAACCTGTAAGTGATTGTGAGGCAAGGCAAGGCAAATTTATTTGTATAGCACATTTCAGTACAAAAACAATGCAAAGTGCATTACATGATTAAAATGCATGGAAAAAAGCACAGAAAAAGCAGAATAAAAGCAAGTAGGAATAAAATGTAGAAACAAAATAGAACATGGAAAAAATAAAAAATAAAAGCAAATATTAAAAACAGTTGGACTACAAAGTTGAACTAATGATGTTTCGGTCGAAGGCAATCCTATGTGTTTTTAATGTTGATTTAAAGGAACTCAGGCTTTCCGCACTTTTACAGTTTTCTGGAAGTTTGTTCCAGATAAGTGGAGCATAGAAACTAAATGGTGCTTGTTTAGTTCTGGTTCTAGGTATGCGGAGTAGACTTAAGCCAGACAACCTGAGTGGTCTGGATGGTTGATACACTGATAACAAGTCTGTGATGTATTTAGGTGCTAAGCCATTCAGGGATTTATAGACTAATAGAAGTATTTTAAAGTCTATTCTCTGAGATACAGGTTGCCAGTGTGAGGACTTCAGAACTGGGGTGATGTGCTCTACTTTCTTAGTCTTAGTGAGGACGCGGGCAGCAGCGTTCTGGATCAGCTGCAGCTGTCTGATCCACTTTTTAGGCAGACCTGTGAAAACACCGTTGCAGTAATCAATTCGACTGAGACATTAGTCCTTTCATCCTGGAAATGTTCTTCAGGTGATAGAAAGCCGACCTTGTAATTGCTTTTAGATTCCTTTAGAGGTTCAGGTCTGAGTCCATCACTACACCCAGGTTTCGGGTCTGATCAGTGGTTTTTAGCTGAAGCAGCTAAAGCTGTGTGCTAACTCTTGATCCCTCCTCTATTGGTCTAAAGAGTATTACTTCAGTTTTGTTTTTATTCAATTGAAGAAAATTTTGGCACATCCATGCATTGCTTTCTTCTAGGCATTTACTCAGTGCTTGAACTGGTTCATAGTCACCTGGTGACATGGTGGTGTAGAGATTGTAATAGTGTGCTTGTATATGTAAGGTTTATCCATAAGAAAAATGCTCAATAGTGGTTGTGAGGAGCCAAAGACTTGCACCAAGAGCGCTGCGGCAGACACAGGAGAGAGAAGCACCTAGTCCCAGGGAGAGCATACAGACCTCTGTTCTCCAGGTTTTCAGCCATCGCATTCCTTGTGTCAAGCCACTGATGAACAATTTACAGCATCAGAAGCGTCGCGTCTGGGCTAAAGATAAAAAAAAAAAAAAAAAAAGACTGGACTGCTGCTGAGTTCGCACAGTCAGTGATGGTTTGGGGTGCCATGTCATCTGCTGGTGTTGGTCCACTGTGTTTTCTGTGGTCTGAGGTAAACGCTAACCTGGCAAGCCAGATTGATAACGTGTAGCACTCTCCGTTTTGCACATTATCAATCTGGACATGCTCCTATCAAATCTGCACAGGGAAAGGAGGGACATTCAGCAGAACCTTCTGAGTTGATTAGACGAAGCGACACCTACTGTCTGTCTAACAAAGGTTGGCTTTAGCCAATTATGGTATCAATGAAAATCTAATCAGCAGGCACTATGAGAAACACAACAAGGTAAGCTAGTCAAGGCACTTGTTGCTGGTCTTCTTTCAAATCGTGGATTCTGACAAAACAGATGTGATAGCGGCAGCTACGCCTGCGTCCACCTGCGCTGCCATGTTTATGTTGGTTCGGCTCGGTGGTTCTTGCTTTCGCCACTGCAACGTGATTGGCCCGCACCGTTTTTGGTTCAGTCACAAACAGTTGAAGTGGGAGCTGTACAAGATGGATTCTTTTATGTTTGTGAACGCACAAATGGCAGGTTAGGTCAATGCAGCCGTCTACCAGGATGTAGACCTGCTGCTGACCAACTTGACGGAGACGCAGAGTTAATTTTCCAACAGGACTTGGCACCTGCGCATTGTGCAAAAGCTACCAGTACCTGGTATAAGGACAATTGTATTCCTGTTCTTAATTGGCCAGCAAACTCACCTGACCTTAACCCCATAGGAAATCTATGGGGTATTGTGAACAGAAAGATGCGATACGCCAGACCTAACAATGCAGAAGAGCTGAAGGCCTCTATCAGACCAACCTGGGCTCTCAGAACACCTGAGCAGTGCCACAGACTGATGGACTCCATGCCACGCCGCATTGCTGCAGTAATCCAGGGAAAAAGAGCCCCAACTAAGTACTGAGTGCTGTACATGCTCATACCTTTCAGTTGGCCAGCATTTCTAAAAATCCTTTTTTGTATTGGTCTTTAATAAATATATTACAATTTTCTGAGATACAGTATTTGGGGTTTTCATTAGTTGTCAGTTATAATCATCAAAAGTAAAAGAAATAAACACTTGAAATATATCAGTCTGTGTGTAATGAATTATTATAATATACAAGTTTCACTTGAATGAAATTACTGAAAAAAATCGACTTTTTCATGATATTCAAATTATATGACCAGCACCGGTATTACTGACAAATAAGATAAACTGAATAAAATATGTGAAACACTTCATGAAACCCCTCATCAAGCGTGCTTTTGGCTTCATGTCTTTTTCTATCATGTTGCAATTTCTTGCGTAATACCCTCCACTAACGCTGAATCCAACCATGTAGCACAGTCCAGATGTGCTGCATGGTTGGAGCAATTTAGGTCGTGACTTAAGAAGCTTGTTGAGTGTATACATTTATAAACAGAACCACAAAAAGTGCGTTTTGCATCCTTGATGCCATTTAACAGTGTGAAATAATCCCACACCGGACTCTTTTTGGGCCTCTTTGCATTGCCTCCACCATGATCCCTACTGTGGTCTGGCTTCACATAAGAATGAGCGGTGGTGCCCTCTTTTGGCTGGCGGCCATACTACAACACTGAAAGAAGGTCTGTAAGCAGACCTTAAAGGACTCATCACCTGGAATTCAGACTTTTTCATGTTAAAACTTGTGTGTTGCTGATGGGCCTGAATTAAAACCTTCCATAAAATCAGGAGTGTGAAAGTGACTTATTTTTTGTGTGTGGGCTCTTTGCACAAATCATAAAAACCCACAACAGCGTGCTCTCTACCAAGCGAGATTTTGGTGCTGCTCTTAGATTTACGTCACTCGTTGAAGGACGCTAACGCAAGCCATACCCACCTCTCGTCAACCGACTGTCCCTGCAAGCAGAGCGCTCCCTCGAGCTCAAGCATGCAGCTCTTTCTGTATGCGTGTCACATTTTGCACCCGAGTGCAAAATGTGCATTTCTGTGTCCGTTGAACTTAACTTGGAACAATACCAGGCGAAGATGGCATCAAGCCTGCGTTTGGAGAAAGGGGCGATTCCAACAGGGACTCTGCAGTGCACTCAGTAAATGTTGTTCCTCGTGTAACTTTTTACTGTGGTTCTCTCTTCTCTGTTCGGTTTGGTGTGACTGCAAGCGCAGAGTTTTTTTTTATTACGGCCAGCTGCAGTCGGGTCAATGACGTGACGTGCAGATTTTCGTGTCGGAGTGCACTACTTTGGTTTAAAATATTTTTTAATGATTTATAATAAGCATTATTTTATTCTATAAAACCTGTTTAATTTGAACATATTTTCAGTTTGTCATAAAAATTATACATATTTTATGTTTTGCCATGTCAAACCCTCAAAATGTCAGGTGGCGCAACCGTCCGAGCAAGTTAACACTATGTAAAATGCATTATATATGTAATTTTAAATACCAATTAATATAATATTAATATGGTGGCATAATTTTATATTGAAAACCTTTCAAATAATCAAAATTTAATAGTTACATTGTTCTTAAATTGTTTGGAATATTGAAAGCAACTTTGTCCGGAAATGTGCATATCTGAAATGTCAGGGCGGCGCAACCGCATTCATACAACTTTTATTTTGAATTGAAGAGAGAGATGAGTTAACAGGATATTGCATCATCAAAAGGACCCCAAGAGACCTTTACTGATGAGTGAAAGGTTTGTAAATCTCTCTCAAATATTGATAAAAATTGCTTTTTTTTCTTCATAGTTAGACTTGTACAGTTTCACATGTCAGGTGGTACAACCAATGTAAAGCTGTGAAAAAGTTATTTTAATGTAAAACTCTTTATTGTTTTGTAAAAATGAATGAATGAACTAGCTAGCAATGTATGTGTGTGTGTGTGTGTGTGTGTGTGTGTGTGTGTGTGTGTGTGTGTGTGTGTGTGTGTGTGTGTGTGTGTGTGTGATGAGAGATACACACAGACACTTACAGCAGCACTGACACAGGGAAACGATGGTGAACAACCCATGGCACAGTAACGCGCGCACATGCAAGTCAAATTCTCGTGTGTACCCTCGAGAGAAATAAAAAGGGTATGAAAAAGACATGTGGGACAGCCAATAGATAAGGTGATACCCCCAGAACTTGAGGGAGGGGTTTGAGGGCAGGACCAATCACTGCTATTAGGACCGAATGGCAGGGATTGGTCAGAGATTTTACAGGCCTGCAGCTCTCACAGAGATCTAATCCTTTTCCTGAATACATAATGTATTAACTACTGTCAGTCAATACAAATACAGGATGGATGGATGGATGGATGGACAAATGGATGGATAAATAAATGGATGGATGAATGGACAAATGGATGGATGGATGGATAAATGGATGGATGGATGGACGGATGATTAGATGGATGGTCTGATGATTGGTTGCATGAACAGGTGGATGGATGGATGGATGGATGGATGGATGGATGGATGGATGGATGGATGGATGGATGGATGGATGGATGGATGGATGGATGGATAAATGGATGGACAAATGGATGGATGGATAAATGGATGGACAAATGGATGGATGGATAAATGGATGGACAGATGGATGGATGGATGGATGGATGGATGGATGGATGGATGGACAGACAGATGAATGGACGGATGGATGGATGGATGGATGGATGGATGGATGGACAGACAGATGAATGGACGGATGGGATTGAGAGGTAAATGGATAGGGGGATGTCCACACAAATACAAGAAAAGACAAAAGGAAACTATATTTAGAGGGTGTAATGTGGAAGAAAGTCTAGAGTACTGATGTTTTTTATTTTATTTTTTTATTTTCCATTATTTTCTCCCACTCTTATTTAGAGCTAGAAAATCAAAACACTTTTAGACAAAGAAATTGACCTGTGCAGGAATAGATTTCCTATAAAAACTAAACACTAAACTCATCTTAAAGCATTATAAGCCAAACTCGGTCAGGCTAAAACGTTCCCGTCCCCAAAAGACTGTTCAGCTTTTTTGTTTTATGCTGCATTCAGAGCTACAAGATAAAAATGGAATATTTAACTTCAGAGCAAACAACAGCAGCGTTTGAGCACTTTGTGATGAAGAGTTTCAACCCTGAGGCAATGAAACTCGGAAACAAACCTTGAAACCTTAAATAATGACAAAACAGAGTGTGGGAAAGGCAAAACAAGTGTGTCTGCCTGACTGTGAACAATGAGGCAGACGCACTGTTGTTTAAATCCAAAATGGAAGTGTCAGTGCGTACCAGTTGCCAAAGCCACAGTCCATAACAGCTTCCAGGAGCGCCATCTCCTCCTGCGCCGTCCACCCTGGCTCCAACACCGGGAAGTCTGATGTCTGGAAGGTGGGGAGACGTCATAAAACTTCTCAATGGAGTGTGTGAGCGACAATAAAAAGGAAGGGGGAAAAATAGATACTCACCATGATTTCATATTTGTGATCACTCTCATGTTTTTTGTACTCAAATCCTCTGGTGAAACACTGAAAAAGATCCATGCGGTTACGGTGAGAGAAAACAAGCCAAAAAAAAAAAAAAAAACTGTGTTTAAACTACTTTTCAGGGCAGTTTGTTGATGTGTGGTCAAAACTTTGATTAAATATCAGAGCAACCTCCGTACCTACGTATGCATGCTGATTATTTGATGTCCTGAAAATTTGCATCGACATATAGTCATGACAAGGTTTATCTTGTAGTTTTTCCAATTAAGGTCAGTTTTCTGACCTTAATTGGAATAAACTGCAATGAGTTATACAACAGGAGTAATCTCAAGGCGAAAAACTTCACTCATCAAGAATAATCATTACATCTTCATTAGACTGCGCATGGGCTGGTAAGAGAATCTTACCAAATGATAACCTTAGCACAAGAAGCATGGGTGCAATCTGCCCATGCTTCTGCCGTGGAGCCGAGCACATCTAATGTAAATTAGGGCTGGAACGAATGGCGGCGAACGGTGGGGCGGGTACGCCACTGTGTAAACTAGGGGTAAAGGTGCAGCCGCAAACGGCCTGGCAAGTAGCCGTGTTTGGACACGTCCAAGCTTCGTTAGGACATATCCATAAATGTGAGATTATCGTAGCAGACAAAAAATACGAAATTTAGCTAAGATGCTAACCAGTCACTTGAAAAATCCAGTTCGCTGCACCTTAAAAACAGACAGCTTTTAGTTGCTACTGCTGTTCTCCTACTGATCGCTGCCAAAATAATCAATGCCCAAGCAGCACTGCTAGGAACAAGGTGGATTACACTTTTTTAGGTGAGATTAAAAAAATATAGTAATTAAAATCATAAAAGGGCTGAACTTGGCTCTGGAGCCAAGTGGAGCCACGGATCCTGAAGCATCTTCTTAACTCAGTCCAGCAATATTTTAGGCGTGTGGAGAGTTAAAAAAAAGAGGTAACTGGCTAATCTCTGTCATGCAGTCCGATCATTCGATACAAAACTAGACCAAAATGACGTGCAAAAGAAGACAAATTCAACCGATCACTCTTACTGATTTCAGTCAGTTTGGCCTGCTGATGCACCACCTCTGTAACAGGAGGTACTGGTTAGCCACTGACCTGGAGGCAGAGCAGAAAAGGTGCAGGTCCACATTCTGCACACTTGATGTATGGCTCAGTCAGATATGAAGAGCATCCTCTGCAGGGTGGTTTATCAAAGGGGTCATCTGCAATTAGAGACATTACGTTTAAAGCTCACGGTTACAGGTTAGACGTTCATATAGAATCCAACCATTAAATACAAAATCACTAGTCAAACCTAAACCTACAATAGGTTTTAATTCAGGCTATGAAGTAACATTTGGTTCACTTAGATGTTTCAACCTCTTTTGATGTCCTGGGGATCCAGAGGGACGAGAGCTCATAGACTAATTAAATTGTCAATTTTTCCATTGTCCCATTGACCAGTCGGCATGTATTTTAAATGACTGATGGGAATAATGGAAGAGGACAGCCTGTGTTTTGTGTGACGTCTTCCCCGAGCTCCTGCATTGTGGCCGTTTCTTCTCTGCGCAAAAATAAACTTAACATCGTAACAATCCACTGAAAGGAATCAATCTACTCCAAGAACTAACACAACTTGACGTTTCCAACAACAACAAAAAAAAAAACACCACAAAAAAATTAAAAAACACAACAAACTGTAGAATGCTGGAAATGTGAGCTCAAATAATAGCGGCGCTATAAACACTTCAAGAGAAGCGCAACGGTGCAAATATCAAATGTTAACAAGTGGGTCCATAAGCTATTTACCTTTTGCACCTTTTCCCCTCAAATTCTTTGTTTTTTTAGGCTCAACTGCAAATTTTAGGTTCTGTTTCTTGCCACAAATCAGCAATGACTTTTGTTTACAAGAAATGTCTCTCGTACCGGTCTCGGTTGGGACAAACGGGTGGTGGAGTACACCGTGTGCACTGCTGGCACATGTGTTTCTGTGTATGACAAAGGTGCCACAGATGTCGTCGGTCGGACGGACACCAAAAAAGATGAAATGGCCACACCAACTGACTGAGATTCTTGTTACACCTGGGGAAAAGGGCCAGGGTGCATCAGAGGTGGACCAAATGTTTGAGAAGGCCAAAAGCATAACATGTTAGTCAGAATCAGTGAAGATTGGACAGTTTGTCCTTGAAGTTGCCAAATGTTGAGAAGGATTTCTCACTGATGCAGAGCCTGTGGACCAAGGACAAGAAATAGCTCTCTGTTGATTCGCTGCAGAGTTTTTTTTTTTTTTTGTTTTTTTTTTTGCTGCTGTGATATCATTTCTAAGATTCTCCTGAAAAAGAATTTCATGCTTACTTATTGAGCAACCAAAAGTTGACCAGTGACATCAGCTCTGCACCAAAATATTGATTAGGAAAAAAAAAAAGAGGATGAAAAAATAAATAAAATGCATGTAGGAGAAAAATAAAGACTGGACATTTTTGTTGTGTTAAATATGTCTCTTTGTGAGACTGTGACTTTTGTTACATTGAAAAGACAAGGATATTTGTTTTCTCTGAATATTATTTCATATTTTTGTTAAATTATGTATCTACTATGACTCAAAAACTGAGCTAATGTTGTTATAGGCTATTTTTCTATTACAGGAGAGCTATTATTTCTATCGTTATTAAATTCCAGAGATTTTAATGTCATACTTGTTGACCAATGAAAGGTTATCTGAAGTTTGCTATTGCTACTTAACTATAGTTTCTAACCACACAGAGAAGGCATGCTCTAAATATGTTACAGTTATCAGCCTTCTTTAAGTAGACAGTGGTCATTAAAATATTCCACTAAGTGGCCTCTTGTTTGCAAATCAAATCATAGCCAGCCTAATTATGTAGCTTCGGTTTTGTCTTTTTACCCCAAGCGAACTGGTGTCTTCAACAGATTACAGTAATAATCAAACGGCAGTAGCATCACTCAAATTTGTGCTTTCATGGGTCAATGCTATGAATCAGTAATAGCGTTCGTTAATGCTAACGTTAGCCCTGGGTGAACTTATGTTGGGGGGGGGCTGACGTAGCTTTTCATGTGAGGTTTTTAGTCGCAGCATAACTCGGTAGTCGTAAAATATAAGCAGCCGCAGCCTTTCGGAACTAAACGACAGTTTGGTTCAAACAGTCACAGCGATTTCTTTATCGCTAAATGCTAACGTTAGCTCTTAGCTAACAACAAGCTTCAACGGCTGAGCAAAAACATCGAAGATGCACATAAGGAACACCTTATGTGCTTAAATAATGTCTGTGTGTTTTTTGCGGTCACTTACTTGCAAAAGATGCTAGACAGTCCATTTTATGGCGTTTTGAACAAAAATAAAACCCAGATTTGTTGGGTTAAGGATCGATCTATTTCTCGGAGCTCAAGTCAAAGCTAATCGAGTGCATATCTTTCGATGCGGTCACTGTTAGGTACTGGAGTCAAAGATAAAAAAAAAAAAACAATGTCTGAGAAAATATATTTTTAGCATTTAGACGGAATAAACATTCGGTACTAATTCTAACGGCATGCTTATGCATATGCAACAGTTTTAGATAAATTAATATAGTTCCTTTAGCTTATAGAGCTTATTTAACCTTCTGTTAATGTTTTTGTGTGTGTGTGTGTGTGTGTGTGTGTGTGTGTGTGTGTGTGTGTGTGTGTGTGTGTGTGTGTGTGTGTGTGTGTGTGTGTGTGTGTGTGTGCTCATTTATATAGTACATGCATGATTATTTGCTTTTGGCCAACTTTTATTTCTTCGCTGTACTTTCTACTCCTTAGATTTGGAAAATGGGGGATGGGATTTATATCCGGTACTTTTATACTTATACTTTTATGCTTATTTTTAAAGCCTAGTATCTCTACTTCTACATCAGTAATAGTGAATACTTTTGAGACCTCTACACATTTCTTCAGGTGTGTTCCTTCAATCTCTAAAAACAGAAATTATCAAACCACTGCTGAAAACAGTTTGGACAAACTACTACTGCAGACCTACAGGCCCATCTCAAAACCTCCCCTTTATCAGTAAGATTATTGAAATAGCTGTGTTTCAAAAATTAAATACATTCCTAACAATGACCAATCACTATGACGATTTCCAGTCAGGTTTCCGTGCTCAAAACAGTACAGAGTCCACCATTGCCAAGGTGTTCAATGACGTCAATATAAATGCAGACTGTGGAAGAACCACAGTACTTGTATCATTGGACCTTCTATTCAGCATTCAACACAGTCAATCACTCCATTCTTTGAGCACCTGGAAAACTGGGTTGGCCTCTCTGGCACAGCACTTGACTGGTTTAAATCCTACTTAAAGGACGGGGACTTTTTTGTGTCAGTAGGTAACTTTATACTAGATACCACAAAAATCCCATGTAGGGTTCCCCAAGGGTCCATTCTGGTCTATCTTGGGGCCCCTCCTATTCAATATCTACATATTCCCTCTAGCTCAGATCAAACGACAACATCGGTAACCATAACTGTACAGATGACACACAGCTCTACATCACCGTGTCACCAGCTGACTATGAACCCATTCAAGCGCTGAGCAAATGCTTAGAGGAAATATATGCATTGATGTGCCAACGTTTTCTACAATTGAATAAAAACAAAACTTAAGTAATAGTTTTTGGACCGATGGTGGAGCGATCAAAGGTTAGCACACAGTCTCAGCTGCTTCACTTAATAACCACTGATCAGGCCCGAAATCTGGGTGTAGTAATGGACTCAGACCTGAACCTTCAAAGGAATCTAAAATAATTACATAGTCAGCTTTCTATCACCTCAAGAACATTTCCAGGATGAAAGGACTAATGTCTCTGCAGGATTTTGAATGACAAATCTATGCGTTTATCTTTAGTCAAATTGATTATTTAACAGTGCCTTCACAAGTCTGCCAAAAATCAATCAGATAGTTACAGTTCATCCAGAATGCTGCTGCTCATATCTTCACTAAGATTAAGAAATTAAAACAAATCACTCCACTCCTAAATTCCCTACACTGGCTCTGCGTATCTTGGAGAATAGACTTCCAAGAATATTTCTGTTAGTCTATAAATCACTGAATGGCTTAACACCTAAATACATCACAGACTTGCTGTCAATGTATCAACCCTCCAGACCACCCAGGTCTGCTGGCTCAAGTCTACTCTGCATACCCAGAACCAGAACCAAACATGGAGAAGCAGCATTTAGTTCTTTTGTTCCACTTATCTGGAACAAACTCTTAGAAGACTGTTAAAGTGCTGAAACCCCGAATTCCTTTAAATTAAGGTTAAAAATCAATTTGTTTAGAGTTGCCTTTAAATGTTATTGTTGAAGTTTGTAGTCCCACTCATATCTTAAACTCCTGCTACTATTCCACTGCAATGTACTTTCCTCTGTGATGTTCTCCCTTCTTATGTTCAGTTCATGTGCAGCACTTTGAATTGTCTTGTTACTGAAATGTGCTTTACAAATAAACTTGCCTTGCCTTGCCATATTCTTAGTTCATTCACCGTGTGAGCTATTTTAGACAAAAATTAAATTCCCTGCTGTCAAATTTTTATTCATTACCCGTTTAACACCAATTACACACTATCAATGCTTAGCCATTTAAAATACATAAAAAAACAATCAGATTCAACCAATCTTAAAATGCCAGTTGGTAAAAAAAATATCTGAAGCTGTTTTTATGTAAACAAAGTATTTCAATACAGAAGACAAAAAAGACTTAATTCCAGATTTTGCCACTGGGCGTCGCTCTTGCCCAGTTTCTGACATGTGAAACAAATGCCTTGCTTGTCTTTGTTTTCCCACTAACCATAGGCCGCTTCTTGAGGCTTGTCTGTGTGTTGGTGAGGCTGAGGAGTGGAAAGACATGAGATGGATATTACAGTTCACCCCAAAACGCCCCCACTCTGTTTTGTCTTCAATAACGGTCTTCCAGTAGACTTGCCTGGCCTGAAAGTGGCTTCAAAACGCCTCCGTTTAATATAATAAAGTAATAAATATCCAGTTCGAGATGTTTTCCAGAGCTGTTTTCCAGGTCTGGCCCCAGAATCAAATATGAACTCCAGCAGCAGCTCAAGGACACATGGTGTGTGCACAAAAGAGGATCCAACTAATACCTCCAAAACCTGGTGTCTAAAACTGCAGCTTTGCATCAACCAGACCCACTTAAAGTGCAAGGGAGGGAGATCTTTTTCATGTTCAAGTAAAATTACCCTCCCATTTATTTAATATGTTAGTTAGAAACCGGGTTGTTGCAAATCTGAATACATCATTGTAGTGATGTATGATATTTACAAAATAACTGAATCTCACAATTGGATTTTAGTTGAAAATGTTATTTATTTTGTTGGTTAATCAAGAGCAAAAACGTGCAGTAAGAGCTCTGAGCCTAGAAAGTGAGTGTTCTGCATGAGCCTAAAGTGTACATTGGGTTTAATAAACGTCCTCCTGTCCTCTGTGAGGACAATCTACTGTGACAAGCGTGTTCAGCCCCAGCATAGCCTGCGTCCCATCTCCTGACCCTCTGGGTTCACAGCAGACCTCGAGGGATGGCTTCATTCTGAGCACGGGCCTGAAACACCACAGAAACATGAGTAATAAAGAGGCCGTCCAACACACAACACAGTGCACAATAAAGCGACGGTCTTACTTCCCCCCTCTGTGTTATTTCCAGCTCACCGTTGAGACTGTTTGTTTAACAATCCTTTTGGAGCGTTAGAATTTGTTTGTCTTTGAGAAGGAACTTCCCCTTTCTATTTGGCAGTTTGTAGGTTAAGCAAATGAAGCCAGCCATTCCCTCTGTACACTCTCAGAAAGTCTTTGGATCCTAAAGGATTCCCTCAAACTAGCCATTTTTTTCCTCTGTATTTAAACTGTACCGGTTGTAGTCGCCAGCAGTATGCTAGATAGGCCTGAAAATGTTGATATTTTCACCTCCGGGCAATTCAACCTCAGAGGTGTTCCTGTTTTTAGTTCCTCCTGAGGGTCTAAAGGGGGCAACACTCATCGGTGGTTTTCAGGTCTGTCTCTTGGGCAAAGAGATTTTCTTAGATTTCTTAAAGTGCTGTATGATGAACTGAAGGTGACTGACTAAAGATGAACACATCTCTGTCTTAATTTCTGGTAGACCCAGGTCATGTATAATCACCTTTACCCAATCTTGTTACTGACGTCTGTTGATGAAAAACATCTTTAAACAGCATTCTAGCACCTAATTAAAGTAATGAAGCAAACTCTGTCAGTTTGCAGCTATAAAGTCACTAATATTAATCTCAGCTCATGAGCGTCTGTTTGGAGTTGGGTTTATTCTGGCTATGCATCGGTAGATTTCTCTAGGTATTTGGACATTTTCCTACAATACAAAAAAAAAAACGTAAGTTATGTTCACAGAAACTCTTAGCTATTTGTACAGGGCTGGTCCTCGCTGTGAAGTGCAGGGTGTAACAAGCCTCTCGCCAAAAGGAATGCTTGCGGAGGCTCTAGCAGCCTTTGAGAAGTTACTGAAAATAGAAGGAAGGGTGGATAAGATACTTTTATTTGTTATTATATATACAAAGAAATTTTGTAGATCAGATGGAGGGTTTGCCACAGCCACTGCAACTGTGAGCAGCGCTACTAATGGCCGACCTGACCAACAAGTCTTTGGTGGTAGGGGAAACTAGAGTGCCTGGAGAAAACCTGCAAACTCCACACAGAAAGGCCCCTGCCGAGCCCAGGACTCAAACCCGGGACCTTTTTGTTGTGAGGCAAGAGTGCTAACCATTGTAACACCGTGCTACACGCAAAAAATGGACTAGATTAGATTAGATTAGATTCAACTTTATTGTCATTACACAGGTACAAGGCAATGAAAATGCAGTTTAGGTCTAACCAGAAGTGCAATAGCAGCAAGTGCAGGATAAACAATGGTTCCACAAGTACAGGACATGGGTTTTTACTGAATAAATATAGAGATGGATACTATTATAAACAGAATTTTAGTGATAGATTTGTCCTATGAGTATAATATATAGATAACTAGTACTGTGAACTAAATTTACAGCTAGATATTACTATGAATAGAGTAGTACAGATATGTACAATAGCATAATATACAGATGATTGTTATTATAACAGACAATCATCTGTTGGATGGATGGATGGATGGATGGATGGATGGATGGATGGATGGATGGATGGATGGATGGATGGATGGATGGATGGATGGATGGATGGATGGATGGATGGATGGATAGACAAACAAAGAGATAGAGTTTTATAGGCTTCTCAATTAGAAAACCCAGAGTGCACATCATCACATTAGTTTCTTCCTAGACCTCAGTAAGACTGTAAATCTATTGTATGATGCAGATGTTGCTGTGCACCAAAACATTCAACCCAATTAGAAAGGACTGATGTGATAAATTGAAGATTTGTACATGCTTCCATTCACTTCTGTTATGTTTTACACAACTGGAGGGTTCAGGACATCAATGGTTTAAATGTTGCTGTGCACCTGAACATTTAATCTTGTTTACCAGAATGGAGAAAAAGCATGATTTTTAACTGCTTCCATTCACCACTGCAATGTTGTGCATAGCCAATGTGAGGTTTCCATGATTCAAATGTCGTTGTGAAACAGAATATACATTCTAATTTGCAGGAGCTGGAGCAGGGAGGAAACACCCCAGTGGCTTTGGATGCTTCTCTGTCTGCGTCAGCTGAATGGATCATTTTCTTGTTTCGTAAAAGTCCTAACTGTGTGAACTGTCCTGGGATGATCTAAGTGAAAGCCATGATAAGAAGTGCAAATGGTAATTCCAGAGCATCTAAAAATCCCAACACAATCAAGTTTAACAATGTTTTCCAAAACAGATAATGGTCTCTAAAGCAGCATTTAAAGAAGCGCTAATACAGTATATACTGTATTATGTCCAAGTGGAACATGCTAAATGGAGGTGCTGGTTATTTTCTTCACAGTTTTGTAGTTTTCCAGTTATGTTTGCAATTTCTAGGCGAACAAAAAGGAGTCGGCTGCAATTCAATGATTTTTACCCACGTTCTACCTGCCTCGAGGGCATTTTCTACCCGCTTTGACAACTAATCATTTATGGTAGATTTTCTATAACCTACTCACCCTCCACTGAGTTAAAATGTGTTTTTTATTTCAGAGAGGCATGAATTATATGCACCAATGAAAGGTTGTTCTAAGTTATTTTATTTTGAGTCATCAATCAGTGTAAACTGTGTGTAATATAAAGGGTTACTACACTGTCTGGAAAAGTACTGAGTTTGAAATGTGGTTTTAGCACAAAAAGAGAAAATAAAGTATCAAAAAATTTGTATTTTCAGACAAGCTTTTCCTTTGGTTCTTTGGTTCTCCCTTTCTTTTGCTCCTTGTTTTTCTTTATATTCTTTCTTCTTTCCTTCTTTCCAGTCTGATTTGCGTCCCATCCTTCTTTTATACATTCTTCCCTCCTTCCTCCCTTGTCTTTTTGCTTCATGCTTCATTCCTCATGATGCCATTTTCATTCTTTTATTCTCCTTTCTTCCCAGCGTCCCTCCTTCTCTCTTTATTTTTTTCTTCCTTGTTGTGCACTTCATTCTTTTTTTCATTGCCATTCTTGTCTTTATTTTATCTTTTTGTGTCTTTCAATCTTGTCTTCTCTGTTCTTTTATTCTCTCCATTCAAGTTTTTCTGTCTTCCTTCCTTCTTTTCTTTCTTGTTTTCTGTCTTCCTTCCTTCCTTCCTTCCTTCGTTCGTTCCTTCCTTCCTTCCTTCGTTCGTTCCTTCCTTCGTTCCTTCCTTCGTTCGTTCGTTCCTTCGTTCGTTCCTTCGTTCGTTCCTTCGTTCGTTCCTTCCTTCAGTCCTTCGTTTGTTCGTTCATTCGTTCGTTCGTTCGTTCGTTCGTTCGTTCGTTCCTTCCTTCCTTCCTTCCTTCCATGCTTGCTTGTGTTCTTCATTTTCTCCCTAAATCCCTGTTTCATTCGCAGACACCACATTTAAAACCTGTCGACTGTTTTAAGTTTTAAAACGAGCCGAAAGGACTGAGAGCTCTGGAAAGCTGAGTCTGGGAAAGGACTTAATGTGTACATTAAAAAAATATAAAAACCTTTAAAACCAAAAAATAATGCAGCAGATTTAAACTATGTGGGAGCATTTTCACGATTATTCATCTCAATAGTTAATTAAAATATTTAATACATAAACCAAATCGTTCAACCTCACTCCCACTTTCTCTCCCACTTGGACCCCCACACGCCTTAGCCCACCCAGCCCACACCTCCATATCCCCAGCACACCCACCAGGCCAGGATCACAGGGAGCCACAAAATCTGATAACAAATATTTTAAATGAATCATTTATTTTTATTCTTCAGTTCTTAAACATTTTTTTTTTTTTGCAATACTTCGTTTCCAATTGTACTTTTGTGTCGACACCAAAAAGGCAAAGTGACGGGTAGATTGGGTTTAGGTACTCAGGACATGTAGACGGGTCTTCACACACTTTTAGCCAAAAATCAAAGACAAGCGGACAGTGCCAGACAACATGTAGATACGTAGCCATCAGGTCAATCTTCCGTGTAGTTTGGACATGTGTTTGTATGGGAAATGAAGGGTTTTGTGTTGCATCGCTGAAGGTTGGCATTTTGGGTTGCTCTTTGATTGATAAATGATCTGACTGCAGCTGTTTGATTGTATTTAATCTTCCCCATAAGGCACATCAACACATCTTAAAGTGAAAAGAAACAGGCTTTGTGAATACTAACGTTAGACAGACTTACAGACTGAGTGGTGCGATCGACACTGTCCTTCAGAATAATGTTTTGACAGCTGTTCCTGTGGTGCAGATTGGGCGTTAAAAAAGTGAGATTTTAGTTGTTGACATTTAATGCCCCGGCGTTTTACACAATCACTGCATGGTTCGCCGGTATAAGGCATTCTAGAGACAGTTGCACCTGATAGGAAAAGATGACAATACTATAGAATAAAAGCTGACTCAGTCTCGTTCAGCATCTCTGAAGGCATCCAGGCACGCGTCCATGAATCTATTTATGAGTCAGACAAACAAATGTTATTGTGGTGAACACTTTTAAAAGGCTCTAATGAGCTAAAAGCTATAAATATCAGGAAACAGTGCTATCAATAAAATAGATGCAGACTAGTTTGGACAAGGATGCTGTTGGAGGCTTCAGATGATTTCTCGACTGCAACCCATTGGAAATACCAGAGTCAGCATGTGGAACCAAACTATAAAAATCTCATTCTGGCAAGCAGCACAAGCAGAATCCATCATCCACGTGCACATTAACAAAGAAAATGGTGCCAGCCGGGCAGAGTGACATGTGCTCTACTCCAGGACGGACCCTGCTGCCGCATCATCATCATCATCATCATCGCGACTTAGCAAACAACCTGCTGTCTCTCCAGCTACATGCCAACCCCCTTCTTCTGTTCAAAAAGACCCAAAAGAGCAGGAAAACCCATCACCCACCAGGCTTCACGTTGCTAATTTGGTTCAAAGACTGACAGGCTACGGGTTTCTCTCAAACAGACGTGTGCCAGATTTTGTGGAGGCGAATCAAAAAAAACTCCCCCGCCCCATTACGTCTTTGAAAACTCCCCCCGGTTTCTGGCCACTCCTTTGCCTCAAAGCACTTCCCAGCTGCTGCGATTTGAATGCGAGGGCCTCCCTGGAGAAAAGAAAGGGGCATCTGGCACACGCCGCAGAGGCGAGGAGTAAAATGAAATGTGTCAAACTGTTGCTTTGAATGAAATACACGGGATTAAACCACCTCAGACCACTTTCTGATGAGGCACATCATGTACCATCAGGAGACACCCGGACAGGCGTATTATGACATCTAGAGTGTGTGCTTTTGTTCCTGTGGCCTAAAAGTACATGTTTTCATACTGCTTAATTAAATGATTTACAAAAATATTAAGCAAGCAGAGTTGCTCTCAATGCTTATAAGAGACTACTATGATTGTTTTACTCATCAAAAACATTACAATATTACGATAACTGATCTCCTGGGTCATTTATTTATGTTTTACTGAGCATTTAAAGAGATCCTATACATATATGCACCCATTGCATTTGCTTTTTAATTACAAAATGTATTCTGTACATTTAGAAAAATGACAGTTTCCACTGTTAGCCAAGCTGAGTTTTGTTTTGGGTCTCGGTGTTCAGATACTTTTAAGAAAGAGACAAAACTAAAAATGCTCCAGGTCAATTTATCACTTTGCCAATTTGGACCCGTCTTAGGTGTTTGTCCAGTCCTGCTTCCATTTTGTAACCATGAACAAACCAAATAATGTATCAAAATATTTCTGTTGGCAGTTTTGTGTTTTCATTGAACTGGGGGAATATTTATTCATAAGACCATTTTACACAAAATAGGTTTTGCATTTAATTTTTGGTTGGCTTTACCATTGACTGCGGTGTGTGAATGGGCTGCTCCTCCAAGTAGCTCATTCTGAAAGAAAGAAAGAAAGAAAGAAAGAAAGAAAGAAAGAAAGAAAGAAAGAAAGAAAGAAAGAAAGAAAGAAAGAAAGAAAGAAGACAAAACTTTTCCTATTTTTAGTGAAAGACCTTTATCTTTACTTTTTCAAACACCCTTCAATTGTAGAAGTTTATTTATGCAGTGATTACCAGACCTTTAAAAATGTTTGAAATTCCTAATGATGATGTTTTGACTTTGTGAGCTTCTGATTATTCAAGCAAACATAAACACAACGGAAATGTCTGAACAGTATATGGTTTCAAAGGATACAGTTGTAGAATATGATTGATTTTAAAAGCACAAATCAGCACCAGAACAAAAATCAAAGCCGTGTGAAGATGGAAGAATCCATTTATAGAAAAATACTCAGATTATGGGTTGTTGTCACAAAGCCCTGATCTCACTCTCATAAAAAAGGGTAGATTAGAAAAGGTGCGTGCAACAAAACCAGGGGAACAAGGCTAACTTCGAGATATTTTCCACCAATCTCAGAAGATTGTGGAAGGATACTTAAAAATTTTCCCTCAGGTAAAAATATTTAAAAAGTAAATCTACCTAAATACTAAGAAACAGTACATAAAATTTTGAATTTGAAGAAAAAAAATCTCTCATAAACAGAAATGATTTTGATAATCCTTCCTGAACCTTTCTGCCGTGTACCCCGACCTCTCAACCAATAACCACTGGCGCCCAACCAGCATAAACTGTTGTTGAAAGTATTTTCTGTTTCTTCTTGTACTAAAAAAATACATTTCTCATGTCTCATGTAAATGCCAACCTCCTTTGAGTAGCCATCCATCCATTTAACCATTATCTATACCCGCTTATTCGTACAGGGTAGGGAAGGGAAGGAGCTGGTGCCTATCTTCAGCGGTCATTGGGCAAAAGGCGGGCTGCACCCCGGACAGGCTAATAGTCCATCACAAGGGCAACACAGAGACACACAGGACAAACAGTCATATTTTATGAGAGGAAGCCAGGATACCCAGAGATAACTCACACATGCACAGGGAGAACATGCAAACTCTCTGCAGAAAGATCTCAGGCCAGGATTTGAACCCAGGACCTTCTTGCTGCCAGGCAACAGTGTTCCTTTGAGTAACCAGTTCATGGAAAATAAACAACTAACAAAAGTAATTTAGATTGCATCTGGATTTTTAAAAATACCACTTTGTGGAGTTTGTGGAGTTTTGTGCTCAGAGGCTGAGTTGTGTTAAATGTCACATCCCACAGCTGAGATTATTACAGCAAATCTTGATATAGAGATTGATAGAGTCCTCTACCACCCACAATAAGGGACAATATCTCAATGTACAATTAACAGGAAAGTTATCGCTGCAAAAACGGAACTAAAAATAAGTCAAATGTTCTTAAAATTAATGTATTTTTCCTTGATTTGAGCAGGTAAATAAGATGATCTGCCAATAGAACAAGATTTTTGCACTTAGAATAGGAACAATTCATCTCCACCATCTTATTTCAAGTGCAGTATATCTAATTATCTTATTTTAGGGGTCAAAATACTCTTTCCATTGGCAGATAATCTTATTTACCTGCTCAGATCAAGGATGAAAACACACATTTGAAAAACGTTGTACTTATTTTTAGATGTGTTTTTGCAGTGTATAAAAAAGGAATTTACCAAAGTTATGATTGATCAACACCACAACCTTCAGAAGATAGAAAAAAAAGAAAACCAGACGTGTCATCACTGTATTTTTGCTGCTTGAGAGGTTCCCACCACATGTGTTTTGTCCTCCCTTGTGAGCTCCGTGGACATCCTCTCCCCCATGGCTGAGGTATCTCTGAGGAATCAGCACTGTGTGAGTTCATAAAGGTCAACAAGTGAGTCAGGAATGTAAGGTTTTTCCCATGTAGAGCAACACAACACAGAGGCTCTGAGAAACCATGTGTTGGCCTTCAGTACAGCCCAGAGGAATTCAACGAAGCCTAACCGATTCCCGTTAAAGCACGTATTTCATTAACTTCACTCCTGATTTCAAAAATATTTTAGGTTCTTTGACAATGAATCATAAACCCGCAGCAGAACCTGTGTCCAACTCCTTGCTGTGCCAGAACCTACTGCCTACATTACCCACAGTGCATCACGGTCCTGGACAGTTCGGTCTTTGCTGATTTGGCAAGAAGAAAGCTGCTAAAAGTTTCATTTTATTTCAGCATTATTAAAATTCGGACTATAAATGTTTCTTTAAGTTGATCAGTTGGTTCTAATACAACAATCTCAACCCTCTAGCACGAGGAAAACCCAAAGGATTGTGGGAGAAAAGCAAGAAAAACCTCAACAGAAATTTCTTTGTGTCTTTGTTGTCTGTTGTGGGCTCCTTATTACACTGTCTCTCTCATGCTAATGTCTACTGGCAGACGTTAAGCTTCTCGTGGAGCGTTTGTCTGGTGCATTGACACAGTTGTAGTATTTTATATCGTTCTGTAAACTGACAGACTTTTTTTACTTTAGATTTAAATTTTATCAGATCTTAGGGAGTTTTTGCACACTTTTCAGCTTCTCAAAAAGTGTTTGGCACATTAAACTTGAACATTTGTCTGAATATGCCTATTATCTATTAACCATTGCACAGTATTTTCCCCTCCTGATAAGTCCTTCTCTTCTGCTGTACAGAATAACTTTAAATGCAGCTTTTCTCCATAGTGTTTTTGTGAATGCTCAGTCTTAATTTTTCCACGGATGTCTTTGATTTGTGTCTATGTGTTATATGTGAATCTTCAGCCGGTGTCTCACCAAAATTTCATTGTGGTCACATGGTGACAATAAAGACTCTTGATTCTTGATCCTTTATACTATATACTGCTAGTTTTTGCCGCATGAATTGCTTTGATTACCTGAGTGCTAATTAAAACAATTCTTTGCCCAAAACGCATTAGAATCAATAGTTTTTATTAGAGCCGGTTGGTGGAAAATGCAAAAAAAAAATGTCTGGAAGAAGCAGACAGCACGCTCTTATCAAGGCCCAATGTTTTTGCTATGTGTTCGTCCCTTTTTACAGGAGCCAGACAGAAAGTTGCGATTATCTGTCTCCAATATAACCACAGCATCAGTGTTTTACTTTAGTCAGGGATAAATTTAATTCAATACAGTTTTGATTTGGTTTATTTATTTAGCTCCAGTGGCACCTCGAGGCTCTTTACAAGAAAGAAGGACCAATTCATACTCAGCTATCTATCAAATCTTTATGGTTACTTATCAGAGGAGGTTTGCAGACAACCGCCACGGGGATTATAGTTGTTAGCGTTTGAATTGCTGGTAAGTGATCAGAGCTGATCATGAGAAAATTGGCCGATCTATCCCACCGATTGTTTTATCTCTATATGGGACAATCTCAACAGGAGTCTAATGGGTTGTATTCCGCAAGTTAGGAAATGTATTCAGGCTTAATTCTCAAGAAACATGTGTACAGATGTGTACAAAGACACTCAAGAAAGAATTGACAGACGTTGTTATTTTATACTCTGCACAGGAACAGAGAAAAAAGGGAGAAATAGGAGTAGGAAACCAGGTGAGTGGAGGAAAAAGTGCAGAGATACGTGCCCGCACACACGTACGGATGCCCCGCTGAGGCCGAGCTGTGGACGTTACAGAGATCTTCCCGTGTGAAGCTCCATGTTTCCTATGTACCTCTCACGGCAGAGCGGATCTACCACAACACTGTCAGAACACATCAGCCTCTGAGGCCTAGACGGCTTCCACGCTTGGCTCTCTCAGCACAGCCCCCCCCCCGCCCCCAGGAGAGACATCACAGCCCTGTTGCTTTAGCCATGCCTGCCTTGGTCTTAGTAACGTGGACACGGCTGCCGAACACAATACCCTCACTGGCATAATCTGGCGCGGGGAAAGACTGATGACCTGCATTATGTATTATCTGTGCTGGCATTTAGGAGAATGGACAGATACAACAGTAGGAGGTCATTGGAGAAAGTTTTTATAGAAAGGCCGGTCCGCTGCAGCTGGAGCATAAATGGCCTGAAGGTCTTTCTGCCCCAAGAAGAGCGTTATCCTCCTGACCTCGTTAGAAAGACAGCCCTCCGCAATGCTCTCCTTCTACCAGGTGGTAGAAAATGTGCCGCGTCGTCGCCACGGTCCCCGTCTCACAGCGGTATGCGGCCTGTCAACGGAGTGAGAGTATTCTTGGTTGTCACCTGCTCTTTAGGAGTGAAAGTAATGCCGAGGAGCATTAGATGGCTGTCAGGGTCAGAGGAGGAATGCAACGGCAACAGTGTGAGAGACGGGGGAGATAAAGACACATGCTCCCCGCTCCGACGCCAGCAGTTTGTTCAAGGTTACGACCCGTCCGTTTTGTCGCCCTCCACCACTCGCTGGCTTCAGTCTGGGTGGAACCAGAGGACTGGGGGGGATTACAGCCAGCTGCTGGGTGGGGGAATATAAAAGGGTTATTTCCCCTCCACCCAGCTAACAGCCAAAGACAGGGTTACTTAATTCAGCTGAGTTATGCTTATGTGCTTGTTTGTCTCTCTTGTTGTGTCTCTGCTCTGCTAGAGGTTTTTCCTTCCCGCTAATGGGTGTTTTTTCTTCCCACTGTCGCTTCATGCTTGCTCAGTATGAGGGATTGCTGCAAAGCCATGGACAATGCAGACGACTCTCCCTGTAGCTCTACGCTTCTCCAGGAGTGAATGCTGCTTGTCGGGACTTTGATGCAATCAACTGGTTCCCTTATATAGGACATTTTTGACCAATCTGTATAATATGATTGATTTTGACTTTGTAAAGTGCCTCGAGATGACATGGTTCATGAATTGGAGCTATATAAATAAAATCGAATTGAATTGAATTGAGTTATGCTTGATTTTGGTCTGAATTCACAGCAGGTATTTCAACTGAGGACAAATAAATGGTTGGAAAGACAGGCGTACCAAAAAGACAACTTTATGAATGGATGGACGGATTGATTGAAGATCTGTAGATCACACCCAGGCTCGTCCAGACTGAGGGAAGGCTGCATTGAGAGCACAAAGTGGGCCGTGATCATCACACTCGTGCTCTGTTGATGACACCAAACAGCTGAGTGACACGGATGACACATAGCTGCCAATGTTCTGGCTTCACAGACCGGCTGGGGGCAAAAGGAGCACGTTTACAAGTACATCCCAGTGGGTCGGTCAGTGGGAAGGTGTGCCGTGTCCGGCGACAAAGGTGGCGGGAGGCTTCAGGAAAACAGGAAATATAAAAGTCAGCGTTCCCACATACTGACTGACTAAAGCAAAGCATAAAAAAAAAATGACAGGAGAGACGGAAATCTTTTCAAACTTATAAGAAGCTCACTGCTGATCTTCCCTGCAATGTCCGAGACTGAAATTCCAAGGTTTGGAGATTTTTACAATGATTGTTTTAGCTCTTGAGAGAAATGTTTTACTTTATAGATACTCAAAAAATTTGAAAAATGTCTTTAACGCCACATTAGATGCTAGGGGATGATGTGCTGGATGTGCTGAAACTACGTGCCTGCTCTGAGGAATCAGTGACAACTTTTTTTCGTTGTTCAGTCTGCACTCATGACACACACACACACACACACACACACACACACACACACACACACACACACACACACACACACACACACACACACACACACACACACATGACAGCTTTTGATCGCTTACACATTGAAGAAAAATAATTATCAGATTTGTTCGACAGAAAGTGAGGAATCAGAGATTTTAGGCCCTTCAAAACTTAACAGTCTGCATTTTTCTTTCCAAAGAAAATTGAAAACAAATAGTGTAAAAACCGAATGAGGCTCAAACATTTAGCTTTCCTTTGATTAACTGAGCTAATATTTAGTTACATTTAGCTAATAACTACAACTATTTCTCAGAATTGCTTCACATCTGTGTTGCATAAAGTCATCCAGCTGCAGGCACCTGCCGACAGGTGTCTCATCCCAGCACGATTGGACTACATTGCAATATTCATCCACAATTTCCTGTTTTTGCCTCAGAAACAGCATGTTTGATGTCAACCCACAAGGTTTCTGTTGGTTTAGGTCCGGAGAATTGAGCTGGACACTCCATAACATTAATGTTGTTGGTCTGGAAGCAAGATGCAGCCGATGTTGTTGAAGTTGTTCTCATGGCATACACCACATGACATGATGCCTCAGCCTCTATGCTCTACAGTGTACAGTGGGGTCAATTCAGGGTTTGAGGGTGTTTTAATAATCTGTCTGCGGCCCCTAAAACCAAAAAGAAACTTTTTCCAGTTCATAAACTGTTGTTCCATTTATTTTTAGGTCAGTCAGCATGTTTTTTTTGGTAAACTGTACAATTGCCTTGTACATTGTCGTGGGGGCTTTATCGTTTTTGGTTTTCTTTTATCCATTTAAGTGTTAGTTCTCTGTTTTTCAAGTGTTTCTGGATTTTGTTTCCATGTTAAAGGAATTTCAGAGCTTCTTCATGTGTTTCTGTCTTTTTTTCCTATTCACTTTGTAATCAAAATCCCCATTTTAATCTGATGTTCGGAGACAAATGAGTTCACCCGACATAACATTCACAAATGCCCACGCTTTGCCACAGAATGGACTCCACGCAGATTATGTTTGAAATAATAGCAATCAGTTGTTAATTAAATTAGACAGAATCCACAGCATGCAATTCATGCGTGTTGGGTCTGTTGTTTTTCTATGACTCTACTATAGCCACTACGTGAATAATTTCACATGTAGATACAGCAAACGATCTGGTCGGCGTAGCCAGCCTGACTGCTAATATTTTCCCACACTTTTCTGGTTCTTTAGAATTATTGTTGCCGCTTGTTATTTATGCAATTTCTGAAAAGATCTGTCATCAGGGAGTTCCTTCACATCCGATGCCTTTTAAAGTTTTAACGCTGATTGAATGCCGAGCCATTGTTTGCGAGCTTGGGGACTGTAACCAGGGACGGGGATCAGAGCATTATGGGCTGAAAACTGACATGTGGTTCTCATTGCTGCAGTGGGGTAATGGTTGAGCACTGGTGCCTTAACCAGCCCCGGCTTTGCACGTGAGCCGATCAAAACCACATGTTCCAGTACGATTGTGCCTGTGGGATTGTAAAGCCGAAGCTTTGGCTTGAACAGCCACTCCGACCCCTCTTTGGATGTTTAAAACGTTGTGTTTTTTTTTTTCACCCTCTTGGCTGATGCAACATAACACAACTTCCACATGGAGAGTATTTTCCCTGACTAAGGAGTTTGGGATCTGATTTATGGTGGAGAACTGTTGCTGAGATGATTTTTAAGAAGTTGGGCTTTGTTTTTCTAGGAATGATCTTTGGCTTGACCCTTCAGCAGCAATACAGAGAAGAATGGAAGTCATTAAAATGAATTACAATCAAAGCCATTCAGAAACATTGCAGTTTTCAATAGCTCAAGATCCTTCACAGAGTTGGTATTGGCTTTAAAGGGTCTAAGAAGAGCTCCTCACTGTTACTTTAATGTATCTCTGGTTTCCTCTGCATTTCTTTCTGCTGTTGCAAATTATTCTCTCAACATCTGGTTTACATTTCTAAAAGTACATTCCTTTGACCTATGCATACTTTAGAAAGTTTTTATGCATCTGTAGGAGAATACTATTTGAACCACAGATGGAAAATGCAAACGTGCTGCGTCGCTCAAATATTGTCACTTTTAACCAGCCACTGCACTTCTAAGTCGACCGGTAGAACCCTTTGTTTGTTTGGTGCTCTGAAGCAAAGTTTTATTCTCTTGATGTGGGTTAACTTTGCAAAAATGCCTTATAATATCGGGAAGAGGAAACAATTCATGTCAGCAAGTCCTTGTCATCAAATGAAGGCCAAATTAATTTGAATGATTTTCCTGTATGATTGTGTCTTTGTGCTCACAACGACTCACACAGCCTCACAGGCTTGTCTTCCCTCTCATTGATGCAATATTGCACAACTGAAAATGTTGAAAATAAGTGAGGGCCACAGCAGCACCCAACATGCAACCATGTTTTCTGCGTCAAATAACAGGAATTCCTCATAAAGTGGAAACCCAGAATTATTTGTACCCTTAGCCAATTTAATTATTTTCAGCCAACCAAGAAATTGGTTTTATTTTATTCTTAAAAAGTAATAAACATGTAAGGAAAATAAATCCTAAAATATCCTCAGTGGAAAAATCTTTGACGTTACAGCAATCTAACCATGCTTAGAACTGGAGACAAAGTTTTTTTTGTATGTTTTTCTCAATGTAGTTGGTCAATTTAAGTTTTTCTGGAAGGCCTCCTTGCCATCACCCTAATCTTTAGCTACCTTTTCACATTATCTATATAGTATTAATATTACTTCAAGTCAGAAGAACCATGTTGGTTAAACTAAAATATTATTTTAAACTTAAACTACTGAGGGTATAAACACTTTTGGGCTTAATGCCGTTTAAAGGTAATCTTAGACTTTGGACATTTTTATGCTAGATGTCTACAGACATGGATATTAATATAGGTC
The DNA here is from genome assembly GCF_011125445.2 of Fundulus heteroclitus. Lineage (NCBI taxonomy): Eukaryota > Metazoa > Chordata > Actinopteri > Cyprinodontiformes > Fundulidae > Fundulus > Fundulus heteroclitus. The sequence continues at coordinate 29,089,210 of NC_046378.1, forward strand.
GATAACTTGTTTCAAAACCTTCTGATAAACAAATTCAAAGCTTTTGTTGACTACCTTTATGATTATCTACTCTAGTGGAGAATTCCTTTTTCTACGTATTTTCTCTGTGAAGTCTAGACTTTGGATTTGTGATCTAATTTAAAGATATAAATTAGTAGTTACAGCTGATTGCGTCTACAGTTTATGAATCTGTGTCATAATAGAGGTTTATTTTATGGATGAACTAATAATAAACATAAACAAAATAAACAGGATATTTCCTTCATATATATATATATATATATATATATATATATATATATATATATATATATATATATATATATATATATATATATATAGATATATTGCACAACTGCAAATGTTGAAAATAAGTGAGGGCCACAGCAGCACCCAACATGCAACCATGTTTTCTGCATCAAATAACAGGAATTCCTCATAAAGTGGAAACCCAGAATTATTTGTATCTTTATATATAAAACTTATTTTACATGAAGACATAACCTTTTTAAAAGGCCAAATTTGGATGATAAAGAGTAAAGGCAATGACTTTGATAAGAATTTTGCGTAATAACTTTGTTCTGTACTATCCATAGCTATAGAGAAAGATTTATGGATGACAAGAAGAACACAGTTGCTTTATCAGGAGGATGAGAAAAACAAAAAAAACATGTTTATCACTGATAGGTGAAGATGTTGAAATTAATATATATCAGCGTGGCTGCACAGTAGAGCAGTTGTCAAACAGATAAACAGAGATTAGATTAAATTAAATTAAATCACCCCGGTAGAGGTGAATAAAAGATCTGATGATAAATAAAAGAAATGCGGCACAAATTAAATACAATTCCAGACCAGAACTGACAAAGGAAAGACAGAATACAAGTTAAAAACATTGTCCTTGAAAACATTTATATCGACCTGCTTAGGCCATTTTATTAATTTTCGTGTTTCCCACCCGCTCAGTTACATCAGGCTCTTTTCAGCCAGAGCAGCTTGTTTATTTGACCAGATCCATCTTTTTGTACCCGTGTATCTGCTCTGCTATCTTCTCACAGCTGCAGATGCACCTCATAGTGAACAAATGCTCCTGAATAAGCCAACGACAGACTTAGATAAGTGATTACATTAAATAAACTATTTCTCCAACCGATGATTTAGATACTGTGGTGAAGTGGTGTTTGGAGTTAAATCTGGGACCCTGAAGTCACCAGGCAGAAATCCAGCACCATCAGCTTGGCTGAGCAGCCGAGCCTTATCTCCTACAGCCAGGAAGCTGATTATAGGCAGACTGTAGAGGCATGCACATACATCATGCTCTGTGTCAGAGACATCATGGCTGTGCATCAGCCTCAGCAGTTCTGCAGATGTGCTTACTGTAATAGGATATACAGCGGCCACATTTACACTGCTGCTTTGTTAGATGTAAACCGCTTGCTTGGACACCACAGGTTAAGAGAGCATAATTATGCATTACTGGCTCTGTATTTTTCCAATTCACAGAGTCAGCAGCGCTGTTGTTGCTTTAAATGAGGGTTTTAATGAGCATATATTTCTTTTAAAAGGCCAGTTATGTGATATCTTCCGCAGCAGTAGACTGAGTACGGATTTCCTCTGAATATTTTCTTGGTCTCTCGGTCAAAAAAAAGAGGCTTTTATTTGATCAGAGCCTGAAAATGCATGCAAATTGTTAAAGATTAAAAGAAAATTGTGTGAGGAGGAAAAAAGGACTTGTATAACAAATGTGGAGAGTCTGTTAGACGGGTGTCTGGGTAAGCTGAGGGGATCCATGTGTTTTTGAAGCGCTGGTGCTCTGCTTAAAAGCTGGAAGTGAAGTAAGTCAAAACTTTTGTTTGGAAGAACGTGACTGCTGGGGATGAGCCACACATTTACTGACGGTCACATTAACAGCATCTCCATTTTAACCTTGCCTGCAAGATGAATCCTTGCAGTATTTGTGCAAACACGCTGCGGTTTAAACCATTTGGGTCCAAAAACGGTTCGGGCCAATCATGTTGCAGTGTTATGGTTTAAGGCGGTACATACAGCTGTGACGAAAACAAGAGCTGCTGACTCCAAAATAACCATGGCAGTGCAAGAGGACGCACGCATAGCTGTTGCTATCACATCTGTTTTGTAAGAATCCACAATTTCTTCTTTTAAAAAGAACAGCAAAAACGTGCATTCACTAGCTTACCTTGTGGTTTCTCATGATGCGTGCTGCTTACTTTTAGATTTGATTTAAAACCAATCTTCAGTAGGCGGGCACTAGGCGTCGCTTATTCCAATCAAGGTGAATGGTTCTGCTCCTTTGCCCAAATGGATTCAATGGGAGCAGTTCCAGATTGATAATGTGCAGAACATAGAGTGCTAAATGTTATCAATTTGGCTGGCCTGGTTAACTTTGTTTAGTTCAGACACTTTTATTGAACGGAAAAGACTTAAAGTCAACTGTTTTCAAACACAATGAAGTGTTAAAAATCAGACAAAGAAATGTAAGACACAATTTTAAAAGGAAAGATGGACAAGCTTTTTCTGTTTGTTTAAGCTGCGAGAGAGATAGATAGATAGATAGATAGATAGATAGATAGATAGATAGATAGATAGATAGATAGATAGATAGATAGATAGATAGATAGATAGATAGATAGATAGATAGATAGATAGATAGATAGATAGATAGATAGATAGATAGATAGATAGATAGATAGATAGATAGATAGATAGAAACTGAAGCTATGGAACTGCCTTTTCAAACACAAGGTATAAAATCTCACCCTCTGGGGTGCTAGCTATACAGCCTTCAAATATGTATTTATATGTAATAAATATGTTATTTATATGTAATAAATATGTTATTTATTTATTTTACACCCTGTATTTACTCTTCTGAAAATTATTTCAAAAAATGCTATTAGAATCTAAACAGAAAAAAAGCAATCTTTTATTTATGATTGGGAAGTGACTTCAGCTATTTTCAAAGTCTATGATGTGTTCAAGAAAGAGACTTTGTTACGAAACATTTGTTTTGTTTCCTTTTTTTAATCAATTCTCCTCTATCTGACTGTTTCTTGCAAAGAGGTGATTTTAACTGGGAAGTATTGATTGGACTGCATGTATGACGTAAAATGACTACTAGAGAACTAGCAAAAACACGTGAAGTATAGTTAAATGGTTAACCTGATGCTGAGGAAGACTTCAGAACAAGTGAAGAAGAACAGAAAATGTGTCTCTATTTGTTGATACTTGAGCACAGGTGCAGAGGATTACTGTAAGATCGTTTAGTTTAAAAACCTCTTCTAGGTTATTAATTCTTTGTCTTTCATCGTATTGACAACATGTCACATGTCATTACTGCTCACTTTATGATTTATATCCTTTATAATCCAATGTAAAGTGAAGGAGAAGATTGAAGACATGTGACTCCATTTTTTTATCCCATAATCCTTACCATATGGTGTTCTGTTTTAAAGGCTTAAAAATACTGTACATGCAATTACCTTTGTGGTGTACCATGTGTTATCTATTTATTTGCTTAAAGAGGACATATCATGCAAAAATCCACCTTTTTAGCCCGTAGATATATTTTGTTGTGTACTCCAGGAGTGAAGAAAATGTGAATGTAGTCTGTCCAGGAGCTGCGGGGATATATTTTACGTTCTTTTTTGGTCATATTTTTCAAGCTTTTCAGCTTTCTCTGTTTTGTATTATGTTTTTTGAAAAAATTATGTCACATTAATTTAAACAAGGTCATGGACTTCCAGCTTACCCGTCTTGTGAATCCGCCATTTTTATTTCTAGGAGCGATTTTGTAGTCCCAGCTGAAGGGATGCCGAAGCTATAAGTGGGTAATTCATCAGTTGTTCATTATACCGTCCCCCAGCGTACTACAAAGATGGCAGAACAGGGTGGATTAGATTGGGGCCCCCTTTAGGGGGGTTTGAGGGGTGAAATGCCTCATTTAGATATACGCCCCATCCAGACAAAGCACATAACTTCATGGTTGGACGGTGGTCCCAACCAGAAAGAAACAGCTGGGCAACCGACTACATTTGAAACCACAAAATACGCAGTCTTCAAACAAAATAGTTTATAAGCAGCAATGAAACAAAACAACTGCTTAATTTTTGCGTGATTGTCCACCTAAAAGTAATTAAAAAAATCTTCAATTGCTTTTACATTGAAAAGGTGTTTTATGAATAGATAATGGAGCGATAGCATTATTGTTTCATACATGTGTTATGTATTAAAGGCGGAGTTATCTTTCTAGTGAGAAAAATGCAATCAAGAAACAAAAACACAACACTCAAGAGTTCAGGGAGTTAAAACAACAAACCCCTAATTGCCCATATGCCCCTAAAATCGACCTTAAAAGACTCTTTCCTGCAAAGCAGCAGCTTGAGAAATTTCTAACAACTCAACCATGTGCTGAAGTGATTGAGGGACTGTCGCGTAATTCCCTCTCTCCTCAGCAACAAAAGCTGCAATCCATCACTCACTTCCTGTTTGCGCAGCGGCTCTTTTACACACACTTCCTGTATAACCCAGAGGACTTCCTCAGAACCCCTCAGGGATCACCAACTCTTTCAAGGCTCTGCTTATCTCCTCAGTCCACCGTAAGACAAATATGGACTCGAGATTCACTGGTTCACAGACACAAAGAATCCTTAAGCAACAATAAGTGAATGGCTGCTGTCCTGGTGAGAAAGTCAAGCGTTATAAACTCAATGTTTAAAATTTGACTGTCACAGTGGTTGTTTCAGAGTCTTTTTCTTTAAACTGGGATTTCCAGAAGCTTTGGTGTTCGTAGACTTCCACACTGGAAATGTCTCCTAAGCTTAGAGGCAAATTAAGTGACATAAAAGGTAAACTTTTAGTTGCTCATTTCACCAGTTCAGGGTGTTCTTTCCTTTTCCTCTTCTGCTCACCCACAGTGACAGTGACACCCTTTGTATCTGTTGATGCTGACACATTATCCCAGAGCTGACAGACATCGCCGGGGTCATTCTCATGTTTTATCCCTGGAACCATCAGCAGAGCGCCGCAGCCGCAGGTCAAGCAGTAGGACCAGGAAAATCTCCATCACATGTCCTTTTCCCATGATGACACTTCAATTGGATTTGGTACGGGTTGGCTTGATTTAATTCTACACGGGCGGTTTTCCATTACAACTGAATACCCCGCCAATGTGGCTCTGCATCAGAACACAGCAGGGATTTTGGGGTGCTTTTGTCTTCGTTCAGCATCTAATAATGTACTCAGTAGCTGCTGTGGCTGTTTTTTTTTTTTTTTTAAATATAGCGGGTCTAATTCTTGTTTTGGAGTCGCTTTAGATACGCAAACAGTGACTCCACCCCCTAGCGACTTGGAAATCAGCGACTTCTGACGTCTGAAGGCCGACTCGTTGACTTGGAACCACATTGAAGCAGGTACTAAAAATAGTAACGGCTCCACATAACCTTTACCGACGGAAACAAAGGCGACAAACGAAGAAGTGAGTGCTCTGGTCAAAAAAAGACCAAGCTTTCACTTTTTTTGACGTATGCACAAATTCCTATATATAGGGAGAAAGTTACACTGCACATCCCCCTCAACATAACACTGTCACGGTGAAACACGTTGGCGGCAGTATCATGATGTGGTGAGGCTTTTCTTCAACAAGGACAGGGAAAGGTGTAAGATCTGATGTTAGGGAGGATGGAGTTAAATGCACGGTGATACAGCAAGAAACTGCGTTAGAAGCTGCAAAAGACTTGACTTGGATGGAGGTTCACCTTCCAACAGGACAGCGATGAACCTGAATAGAAAAATTCAAGAGTCAAACTCTAGATCTAAATTAAATTGAGAGCTTATGACAATACTTGATGATAGCTCATCAACAAGACATGCTTCAACAACCAAAGTGCAAACCTGCAGCATTAATTGCATTCAAAAGTGGATCTACAAAGAATTGAGTCAGATGGGTGGAAGACAAATGCATGCCACACTTTTCAGATTTCAGATTTTCTTTCCTGATTTTCATACTAGAACAATGTAAAAGCTTGCTATCATTTACCTCCACTTTACAGTCCTGAACTTCTTTGCGTTGTTCTGTCAAATAAAAGACCCAGCTGGCTTGCGACTGCTGCAATGTAACCCCTCTGGCTGAGATGGAGAGATGTTTTATTCATGATGAGGTTACGACTCTCACTGCCGCTACAGTGCTGGAGTTAGATGTACCAGCGGAGAGAAGAAATGACTTTCTTACTGCATGCCAAACTGTGCCCGCCCTAAATTATTCACCACTGGACAGTGATGACAAGAGTGTAAAACAGAAAGAGCATAAAGTTAATGGTGCGGCGGGGTGGTGGTGTTATTTTGCTGCACAAAAAAGACTTTATTTGGCAGCTTTGAGCTCTCATAAAACTTACACAGCCATTCATAAAGGACTCGTTAAAGGAGATATTTCAAAAACTCTAACATTAATGGATTAGATCAACTGTAACCTTCATTACATTTTATAACAGTGACTTATTTTAAAAAATAATAGCCCTATTAGCTTGTTATAGTTGCCTTCAAGAAGAGCAAACTTAAAATCTGCTTTTGCCAGTAGATCAGTTTTATAGAGCTCTGTCATAGTTTAAAAGCATATATGATTCATGTCAGGCAATGTGGAAGTTATTTCACCTCGTGTTTTATTATTATTCATTACTGTAACAAAATATTCCCATTAAAATGATAAAATATCTTTTATAACTGGTCCCAAAAGTCAAAATGAATATATAAATTGCATACGTTGACCCCATGTTGCAGTATAATTATTTTTATAATGAACCTAGCAGCAAAATGAAATCATTAGGCTTGAAAATTATTTAAGTTCACAAAGGGAGAAAATATATAAAGTAATTTTGTAATACAAATGACTGCATCGTTAAAATAAAACCTACAATAAAATCACAACAAATTTTGGGAATTAAAAAGCTGAATAATGAAATTTGGGAAATAAGACAAATATTATGGTAAATATGACTAAAACTAGTTAATCTATTATATTGTCAGATATATATATATATATATATATATATATATTATATATATATTATATATATAATATCTCTATACTCTCTCTCTATCTCCCTTCTACTTCTCTCTCTTCTCCCTGTACTCTCTCTCCCTGTCTCTACTATCTTCCCTAGATTAGAGGCTTTTATGTAAATAGCTTGTACTTGTATAGCGCATTATCAAGTCCAACGACCCTAAAGCGCTTTACACTGCCAGTCAAGAGAAAAAAATATTTTACTTTCCCTGAAAACACGAGATCTTCATATGTATCTTTCTGTGTCTAATGTTGGTGTTTCTTAATAGCTAATGTAGCCCAAAAGAATTTGGTTTTAGTAAAATCAGAGTTTTTTTTCGATGACACTATAGGTGAAGATTAAAAGTAAATACAAACACTGAGTAGTTAGATGGGATCTGCAGGTTCAGGACACTTTATTTTATCTATTTATTTGTTTTTTAGTGCTCAGACCGACCCACAGAAATTGCCACCCTGGGTGGGAATCGAATTTCCCATATCAAGAGCTGCCTCTGAAAATAAGTTGTCCTCTCCCCCAGCCGCTCTGTTTAGTATTTACCTGCAGATTATAGGGACATGAGGCCAGTTTGGATCCTGAGGTTAAATGCATTCATCAGCAGAGGTCAGAGGCCACTCGAGCTCTGCCACGTAAATCTGTTTCACGTCTGACACCTGATGTCAATTTCCACCAGAAAATCGATTCTGTCAGTTTTGAAGCAGATGATCGTGGAGCTAATTCATTGTTTTAGGACGCAGACTGCTGCAAGACATATGGCTGTTTCCCCCTGACGAAGCCGTTTTCCTTGATGCACAGCAGCAGAAGCAGGGAGGATTCCTCCAACTAGGAAAGGTATCCAGTGGAGGTTAAAGGCCACAACCCTCCCTGGCAATCAGAGCGGAGGACTGTCAGAAAAAGGCAGCCCATCTGTAGACTTAAAGGAAACCAGCGGATTATATTACAAGCCCTTCCCTCTGTGCTGCTCCTTGTGATTTATATCAGCGCCTCATATTCACCTCCCTGGGTTTGTAACTTTTTTTTTGTTACATTCCGAACTGTAATTTAGATGATTATTGACATTTTATTTTGTGTGATGGATCTGCACAATATTACGGAGCCCTAGAAGGGTCATCGCAAAATGTTTTGCATGTTGAGAGAAAGTGCGCTCGTTTTACTACATTGTGCTCTCGTTTAACTATATTGTGCACTCGTTTTACTAAATCGTGTGCACAATTTACTATATTGTGCTCTCGTTTTACTATAGTGTGAGCTCATTTTACTAAATTGAGCTCTCATTTTAAGCATAGTAAAACGAGGGCACAATTTATTAAACGAGTGCACGATTTACTAAAACGAGGGCACAATTTAGTGAATATAGTTATAGAACATTGTGTGCACGATCTACTTAAACGTAGCCACAATATGTAAAATGTGCACTCAATATTGTCTTGACACATGTAAACATGAAAACGTGCTCACGTTTTATTAATTCAAGGGCTCAATTAAAGGAAACGTGCTCACAAATTATCACGACCTGAAAATAAATATCACTTAAAGTGAGCTCTCCTGGGCTCCGTACAATATAGTCTAAGTTAGTAAACTGAATTTATAAAAATGAAAATAGAAAAGAAAAAAATTAAATAAAGAAAAAACAGAAAATTGGGATGTGCATATGTGTCCACTGCTTTTGTTTTGAAGCTCCGAAAAAGTTCCACTGCAACAAATTTGTGCAGTTCCACTGAAGGAGCTGCAGAGGTTTATTGACAATAAATTTACAATAAATTTTACACCTCATAGAGCTGGGCTTTATGGAAGAGTGGCAAGAGTAAAGCCATTAATTAGTGATAAAAATAGGAAGGCACATTTTGAGTTTGCCAAAAGGCACGTGCGCAGCTCCTCAAGCGTATGGAGGTAGGTGCTCCGGTCATATGAGACTGAAGAGGTGGTGGCGGCGTCATGCTGTGGGATGTTTTTTTAGCAGCAGGGACTGGGGAACTGGTGTGAGTTGAGAAAAAGATGGGATGGTGCTGAAGACAGAGATATTCTTGAGCTAAACCTGTGAGTCTGCCGGTGATGTGAGACCGAACGGTTTATGCACTCTGAAGTTTTCTGTTATTTAATACCGTTTCTGTTGGCTTCACAGTCAAAATGAATGCATCTTAAAGTTGTACGTGTGTTCTATAAATAAAAATGTGCAAAAACAAACATGGAAAATGCCAAGGGGGGTTGAAAACCTTTTCAAGTCACTGTATATGTTGATTTTGAACATTCCAGCAGATAATTTAACATCTGATTATAACATGGCCTCCAAAAATAGCTCAGTTGTTCCCTGTGAGAGAAGATGTGTTCAATCACAGGTAGAAGAGTGAGTCAACTTCAACCTGTTTCCTGTTGTTATTCCATCTGTCACCACTGAGCTCATGAGAACATTTCATGGCCTTCTGACCTCATCTATATCATCCTCAGCTGTCTGTAGAGACAGATTTATGTCCTCTCAAGGCCATTACGGCAGCATTAGACTAATTTCTCCACACCTTTTTGACATGGTGACGTGACGTGACCTGCCTGTTCTGGCTGCTATCTCTTTCATGCACAGCAGGTTCCCTGCAAAGCTTGACAAAGATTTCGTGTTTCTAAACAAACTGAGTTCAGATGAGATGTGTCTCCTTTATCTGGAGGCACAGAATGTCTGTATAATGACAACAAGAGAGAAATTGTTTAGACATCAACAACGTCAAAGACGATTTAAGTTGAATGAATATACAGAAATGTGGTGTTTTTAACGAAGGAAGCTTTAAAAGGCTTGTAAAGGACTTTTTTATGATGACACTGATGGGTTTGTTTTTTTATACACAAGTGATCATTATTTTGCCTTTACGTCAAAATACATTTAGTCAGAGGCGAGTCTGATGTCCTGCAGGTTAGTGCAGCCTCAGTGGTCAATCACTCCCGTATACTGCACAATTATTAATGCAAGCTAGTATTTCTGATCATATCATCATGTTTAGGCATATTTTTTAACTCCAAGCTGGATAAACCTGAATGCTTACTGGATTTAAGCATAGCAGGTGATGTGTATTTGTGTATTGAGAGAGGGTGTGGCCTAAGAAGGTCAACACCCAATGTCAAGGTGTGCAGAATTATCAGGCAGCATCTTTTCTTTAGGCAAAATGGGCCAAAAAAGAGATTTGACTAACTCTTAAAAGTCAGAAATTACCAAAAGTCTCTCAGAGGGATGCAGCACACTTGAAATTGCTAAAATATTATTTTGTTGCAAACAGTCAGCAGGGTTGCAAGAAACGTGTAAATAAAAGAGAGGGAAATTAACGGATAAGAGAAGAATCAAGAGTGAAGCTAGCTTTATCTTGCAAGTCTGTCCTATTTCATACCTGCAACCCACCTGGAGTATCCACAAGATGTTCAGTGCTCAGAGACATGGCCAAGGTAAGGAGGGCTGAAATCGACCACCACTGCACAACACACAGAAGCTGAAGCGTCTAAACTGGGCCAAGAAATATCTGAGAACAGATTTTTCAAAGACATTATTTTTCATTTGACATTGTAATAAACTGATAAAATGAGAGGGACTCTTGGCAGACCTATATGGGTCACAGAGTTCTATTCTTTTTGCTAATTTCCAGCTGTTTTGTCTTTTGAAAATAAGTCCACCCTCTATTTTTTCAGGTCAAGATGTTTTTGGTGCAAGAAAAATAAACCTGAGAAACAAACCGTCTCATCTTTGTGATTAGAGTCCAGACTGGATGGGTACATCTTTCCAATCGCCGGCCCTGTCTGCCATAGCTGTGGTCTCCACATGTCAGTGTGGCTCTGTTACAAACGTTGAAAACATGGCTGACGTACCGCAGCAGAACCCAAGGAACAAGCTAGGATCGGGAGCTTTCCACGCTGACGTATACTTCCGGGAACTGGCCCCGTTACATACTGTTCGCCTAGGCTGGTGATAACACATCATTATCTATTTTCAGCTGGCTAAACTGAGCAGTCTGTCATTCTGGAGATGTGGCTGAGCTGAGATTACAGACAGGAATGTGACAATTGTTTGCACTGTTTGGATGCCAAGTTGATGAAAAGTCTTTTTAGCACTCATTAATGCCACTAAACGTTCTACAATTTTTAAGAATCAAGTGATAGAAATATGCACAAGTCCCCTACGGAAGTTAACATTACTCTTTGATTTCTTCCGGAAAGTCAGACTTTCTGATTGTTTATTCAAGCCACCTCCGGCTTTCACAAGTCAACCAATCAAGTCAACAAGCCTCTCTCACTTTTGCCTATTTTGCCAAATGAAGACAAGAAAAATATTTGGAGGAATAATAGCTTTCAAACTTCAGACGCATGGAGGCAGTTTCATCATGTTGTGGTTTTCTACCATTGAATCTGCTGTCGTGCACAGAGTGAATGGATAACTAATGAGGAATACCTTCAAATTCTTCAACTTCCCCTCAACTCAGCAGCCAGACAGTTGAAAACTGAAAGACCCAGTTAGAATAATGCCGAAGCTTGCTGAAGGCCAAAAAAGCAGGAGTTTCAAGAGTTTGCTAAGGGTAACAAGATATTACAAGGAGATTTATGTATATTTACTTCTATCTATTAACATTTTTGCTTATCTTATAGGCTAAATTCCTTCTGCAGTTTGCATTTCGTATTTCTAACTTGTAGAAGACCTTTATGATAAAACACTGACTGACATATCTGTTGATTGTCACCTAGCTTGGCCTTTAAGTCTATTGTCACATCGATCATTTTCTCACATTGATCCCTTTTGTTTTCATAGCTAGGGTCGGCGATTTTTCCGGACGTCTCTCCAACTCCCTTTTTGAATAACTGCGCAAGTGTAAGACTGTCTTACTTTGCTCTTCTGCTCTTCAGCGGGATCGTGTGAAAAAATCTCCTAAATCCACTCTGGTCTTATTTCTTTCTACTGAGACCTTCCTTTTCTTCTTATAAAGACGAATGCGGTTCACTACTTGTTACTCTCAGCCATGTTGAAAGTCTACAGTAAGAGCAGCAAAGCTACAATGAACGGCTAACCAGTAACCTAGCCGCTTCTCTGAATTACAAAAAGTTATCTTTTGGCATGTGGGACATCCAGTAGATAAGGCGATTCCCCCAGAACTTGAGGGACACAGTGGGGTTTGTATATAACGTCTATAGATGAGAGCAGGAATAAAACTTTGATAAATCCATGCCCTTCGGACTGAACGGCAAAGATTGGTTAGAGTTTCTCCTACAGAGTTTGATTTTTTAAATCAAATGTGTTAACTACTTTCAGGAAGGAAGGAAGATGTTACCCAGTATAACAAAAAGTGTTTCTGAGCAGGATTATCAGCTATAACTTTAACTCCCTTTTTTTTAACCCAGCTAGTCATTAAACACAAAAATGGTGAAACTCTGTTGCGATCTTGACTCTTCTGTGCATGTTTATATTTTTGTTAAAAATGAAGAACACCAGGTAAACCTGTTAAAATAAACACCTGTTGACATTTTAAGCTTGTTGCATTTGGGATAGTATTTGGTTGTATTATAATTAATTATAATTAATGTCAAATTGTCAAATGTAGCTTCTGAGAATTTCGGCAAGAAATTCTTACCTGTAACTGCAATTGATGTGGCAACATCAACACATGAACAAAAGCTCTTTTTAATAAACAATCTATTCTGTTTCATTTAAGACCCGTTTGATTTATAACCAAATGAAGCTGAGAAAATGATGTTTACTGCTTGGATTTTTAATAATGATTTAGGTTGGAATGACCTTTGGAAAGCTGACTGACCTCAGCTTAAACTATATCTTCAGTCACGGTGCTGCTTGAAACTGGACACCCAGAGTAACACTCTCACTATCACCTCCCCCTCCTTCATGGGAGTTTCAGTCGACCTGTCAAATCTGAATTTAAAGCTCGGTGATAAAAAAAAAAAAAGTAGGAGAGCTTCAGCCTCATTGCGTCCGGACCACGTTATCGAGGCCAAACCTTCTCTGAATTACAAAAGGTTATTTGATTTTGAACTGATAAACTCAAGTGTTTGTGGGAGACTGCTGTAAATTGTTAATGGCGCTGTTAATATTTGATGGGAGTGTTTACCTTTTGTGTTGAAGGAATGTGTGAATCATGGTTCTGCTGAGAAAAAGGTGTTGCATTCGCTGCAGTGTATCAAAAGAGCAAAACTGTAGGCAACACCCAGACTGGAAGGTAAACTTCAATATTTTAAAAAGTTTCATTGAGACAGCTGATAGATACGGAGAACCGTTTCATTCAAAAGTCAATTAATAAATAAATACTGTTGTTACTGTAATAGCTTATTAATAAATATTCCATCAAAAAAGTAAATGTCCACATGGAACAAAACAAACAGTATATTTTTAAAAATACATTTTTAGATTACCTTTCCTGTATTTATTTACCGCAAGAGTTATTCATTTATTTTGTATGAAACAGCTCCCCATAAACTTTAGACATCTTACTAAATATGTAAAACCTGAAGCTTGTTTTGTACATAGAGTGAGATAACCATTGTTTCAAAGTAACCTTTTTTATCTTTCTGGGAAAAAAACAAGAGAAAACACAACATTTTCACAAGTCTGGAAACAGTTACAAGAAAACAACCTCTCAAATGTGCTAATCTGTACAGAAGGAGCCATAATTAAGACACGGCTGAATTAGGATCAGAGTTTATCTCACCTCCGCAAACAGTGAACAGAAAAAGTCCCCAAAGCTCACTGTTGGAAACATGCAGGACAAACTGGCATCCGGAAATCACCAATAAACAAACTGTGTGAAGCCGTCTAACATGCCAATATCATGTTTGGGAGGCATGTCAGCAAAAAAAGCATTTTCTTTCCTACCATCACAGACATAAACAAGTGGAGCATACACAGCTGGGGACTGAAAGGGAACTGTGAGCTTTTCAGCCAACACTCAAAGTAAAAAAAAGGACAAATATGTGGGGAAAGCCCCTCATGCCCATTGCTCAGTATAGTGGAGGACGTGCGATGCTGTGGCTCTGTTCTTCTTCCAAAAGAACCTGGGAACCCTGGTTATATCACATGGCTTTATAAACTCTTCAAAATACTAGAACATTTTCAATAAAAATCTGGGGTTCTCTCAAAACTGAAAACAGAAACGGGGTTGCAGCTGAATATTGTTCCACTACGAGACCAAATCAAAAGTGTTTCATCAAACTTAACCTTATTGGAGCATCTTGGTCCTCATAGCAAGATCCTGGGATAAACTGTGGAAAATAAATTATAGCGGTGGATCCAAGACTACAACAGCGGTGTCTAAACATGTTGCTACGAGGTCCATGGGCCAATACTGCAAGAAACAAAAATTAAACTGTGACTTTGAAATGTATTATTTTTACTGGCTTAATAATGAGGCAGAAATGCAATATTTCTATAAAACTGATAAGAGTACCGGTAGTATATTTCTGTACACATAAGTCAAACATGTTTGACTTCTTTAAAAGAATGTAGTATTTTTCAAATCTTTTTCTGGGTGTCTGCATTCAGTGAACAAGTCTCAGTTTAGTAAAAATCAAAGGGTGTTTGTGATCCTACTTAGAGAATTGAGAACAGAAAAGTGCTTCAATAAAGTTTTTTTTATTTTACTGTATCTTTTTATTTAATTTGACACCCCAAAAATACAGAAAAATATATAAAAAGGGATTCTACTGTCTTTGTTAGTAGGTCAAATCTTGATTTGCGGTCAGTGGGAACAGAAAATCATTTAGAGAGCCAGAAATGGGCCTTGTGCTGCACCTTGGACTCCCTTGATGTAGAGTGATTGCGCAAAAATGGACGGTCAAAGATCCGTCTTTCTGTTTGCTTCAAGTTGGCCAGAGAGAGCAAAGTATCAACAGCTCGGGTCATAACAGGTTTTCGTATAGTGATTAAAAAATGTTTTTGGGTAATACGGGATTTCTTTTTTTACCATCTGAATAAATGTATCCAAATTTAACATTGCATTAAATGATTTTCTGTTAAGGTTTTTCCACATCATTTAGTGTGCAGGGTATCAAATTCCAACAGCATTCCTCGGTCTGATTTACAGCAGTGGCCTCGGCTTCAGTAAACAGCTCCATCCTGCAGCAACAGGTCTTAAATGTGTGCCGTGTTTACAGAGAAAACAAAGCAAACAGGCCAGCCGCTGCACAAGGCCGGATGTGGTGGGATGTCAACCCGCCAAAGTGCCACCTCCAGGCTGGTTAATCCACTCAGCACAATGTCAGAGAGAGGAGCACAACCAGACAATTAGAGCTTTAGGTGATGGAGGGCTCCCCGGTGACCCATCAGTGTGACACAGCACAGCTGGATGACCAGATTCATTACCCGGCTCGGCTAAACCCGGCTGCCTGACCTGTCAGTATAATAAAGGCAGAGTTTGTGAAGCTTCAGATCTCCAGGGAGACAGTTCTCACTATTTAGGCACTCATATTATTGGTCTTGGAACTGAACTAAAAAACAATTTTCTGAAAATTACAAAAAAAATGCCACTCCCATTGAAGTTCTTGTTTTAATCTTTTTCTTGTTTTTAAGTGGAAAACAACAAATTAATGTTGTGCAAAAGGTACCTAACCAGAACCTTGTTTAAAAAGTCTGTTCGTTTTTTCCAAGAGTTTCCTCGACTACTTCCTCGTTCCTCTCCCCCTCAGAGCTAACCTTGTTCTAGTCTGGTCCTGTCAAACCTCTCCTTGGTCACCATCACCCAGTGCTCTGGAAGGTCTGAATCCCAAGAGCCTTCCTGGCACCCCTGTAGGCCGCTGCCCCTCCGACCGACCGCCGTTCCAGATTTGTTGCTTCTGGGTTAGTCATGGAAAACATGTTCTTGATATGCATTTTATCTGTTATCATACTTCTTGGTATGAATACCTGCTCTTGGATTTCACAAAATGTTGGTGATTGGTTCGGCAATCTGTGAAAGAAAAGTGCTTTTTATTTGTCATTATACATACAATGTGCATACGATGAAATTACACAGATCAGATGGAGGGTTAGCCTTAGCTGCTGCGACTGAGTGCGCCGCCACTAATGACCAGTATGTCTTTTAGTGGTAGGGGAAACCGGAGCAGACACAGGGAGAAGATGCAAACTCCACACAGAAAGGTCCCGGGCTCAGCTTGGGCCCGGGACTCAAACCCGGGACCTTCTTGTTGTGGGGCAAGAGTGCTAACCACTGGTCACCGTGTCGCCCAAGAAGAGCAGAACAGCCTAAACTTAGACTGGATTAATGGTGTCTGTTATGACCAATTTTCAATACCTGCCACCGTTTCTCATTTATTTTTAGTTACAGACTTTAACTAGACCATTCTAACACATGAATATGCTTTGATCTAAACCAACGGTGTCCAAGGTGTGGCCCGTTTGGGGTAACCTGACTGTGCCAGATGGATTTGCTCCGCATATCCATCTGGAAACCTTCCGTTGAAGTAATTTTGGGAAGGGGCGAAAATACTGGTTAGCTGATTGGCCTATGTTGGTGATAGACGGGCCAAATGAACCAATCAGATCAACGAAGCATATGACGTACTAACAGCGACGACGAAAACACAACCACAAGCTCTTACCGAAACCAGTCGGGAGAAGAGCAAAAACATCTTTTCCTCTGAGAAAAGCCTTCAGGGCAGTGTTTTGCTCTTCTTTCAGTGAAGAAATACTCTGTAATTCCGATAAAACTTGCTCGATAGCCGCGCTAACGCTAGTTTCATCGGCTGAAGCCGCCATGTTCTTTAGACTGAACTGTCGATCTTCTCGTTGCGTCACACCTCAACCCGCCTCAAAGCTAATGCTGATTAGACGTTCGTTTGGAGAACTGCTCCAAATTTTCTTTAACGGAAAGTAGCCAGACTGATCTGCGAGTGAAACCTTGAAAGCTCGCGAGATCAGGATGGTCTCACGAGGCTACGTTTGGGGCGCCTGGACTCATTTTTTGCGTCCCACAACTCCGATTCCAGAATAAATCAGAGGTTGATGCAGATGTAGACTCTTTATTGTAAATTCTGGCTAAATTACTACAGACGAGATAAAACCTTTTTACATTTGTAAACGTTAGCACAAAGTATACGTCTTTTTAACCGTCACAGGAACACCAGTGAGCCCGCACCGCAGGCTTCTATTTTAAGGACTCAGGTTTCAAATGGTTGTCCAGGCCCTTCTTGGATTGACAATCCTTTCGACCAACTGTGGTGATCTGCTGATTCTCCAGACATAATATCATTCACCGTAGCTAATTTCTTAAACTCCTTCCTACTGTTTTCATGCATGTTGCCCGGCCCAGTCAGACCAAACGCTCATTCTGCTACATGCAGCTTGTAGACAACACAAATATTCTCAGATGGATGTACCTCTGGGAGTGGAAATTTAAATCCCCACTGCAGCGGCATGTGTAAAGAAAAAAAAAGTTAATTCTACCCTTACTGTATTTCAGTCACGCTGACGGTGAATCTGTGCATAGAAGATGATTCCACTGGAAATTACCTTTCATTGGATCCCTCACTGACGTCTCTATGTAAAGGTAAACAGGAGTTAGAGCCTTCTGAAGAACCCTTGGAGAACGTCTAGACATGCCAGCAGTACCTCAGTCTGCAGCTGCAGGAGAACAAAGGAAAAATAAATCATAATTTATGTGTTCCACTTACTAAAAACTGAAAGAAAAGCTCAAATTGGGGTGGGTGATGCTGGGGCGGTGTTAAGAGAATTTATTACCCGCAATTTCTCATTCTTTTTAGTTTCATAGTAAATATGTCATGGTTGGGGTTAGGGAGGACCCGAGCACAGAGTGTCGTTTTGACCAGAAATGTAACAATAAACAAAGAAAACCTACAAAATGTTCTTTACCAGAAAAATCAGGCAGGGACGTTTTGGTCACGGAGGAATCAGGGTGGTGGGAGGCATACGTCCATGTATCAGCAAAGAAGTCGGCAAGAAACAGAAAAAAGGAGATAAATGTGGCAGAAGAGAGGTGAGAGAAATCAGAAATCTGAGCAGCAGCAGACAGGTGAGAAAAACGAGGATAATATCTTCTAAAAAACACTCTGTGTACATACTGCTGCTGTTTTTTTTTACTATTTCTGTTAGATAGTGTAGTTGCTGCTCTGCTTACTATTACATGTCTGCCTGTTTTTGTTTTGTTTTTGTTATTTTTCACACGAAGCGAGCGTTGGGATACGAAGTCAGATTCCAAGTTTGTACCCACAGATGTGGCCAATAAAGTTGATTCTGATTCTGATAACAGAAAATAGAACAATGTGAACATGGAAAGACTAATAAGGGAGTCCTCACAAGATAGAACTAACATAAATAAACGCTAAAGAGATCATGATCCTGTAACTTAATGAACTAGTCAAGAATACATACTTGAAGAAGAATCATAGCACAATCACAAGATAGGGCCACGTCTATGACTTCTAGAAACAGCTGCATCAAAATCTGCGTTTAATACAGTAATTACTACAGCAAAGATTTTCAAAAAAACACCGACCCAAATCCTGATCCTACTGCTGAGAATAGACACAAAAAATTACCTGGTTTTTTTTTTAATCAAGACCTAAATAATTTTCAAACTGGATGACTGTCTTGAAAATGCAAAACTTTTCTACAATAAGTTACTCATCCCTTCTGACTAATTTGTTTTAATTAAAATATTGCATGCTCACATTTTGTGGAGCAGGTAAAAAACAAACATCCCGATATAATTTGTGAGTCCTTTTGTTTCATTTTTTTTCAATTAAAATTTTTTTTTGGCATGTGCTTTATTCCTCGCACATGCGACAAAAAGGTTGGACACTCAAGCTCTAAACCAGGGGTGTCAAACTCATTTCTATATAGGGCCACTTTGGCGTCATGAAGTCATTACAAGGGCCGGTTGCACGTGTGTAGACGATCCTTTTCATTTCATAATTTCATTCCAGTTCACATAGAAGTATAAAAAATGCACAGTAACATAAAAGTAGCAACCTTAGGCCGTTTATACAGTTTATCTGCAAAAAACGTTGATATTGGGGTGAGTTACACTTACAGGAGGCACAGATTTAGCCATTTTATACACTTTCGAAGGATATATGCCTCTACTTTATTATTTTTGGCTCTTGAGGGCCGGATTATTTACCTTGACGGGCCGGATTTGGCCCGCGGGCCTTGAGTTTGACACCTGTGCTCTAAACCTTTCCATTGCGGCTCTGGCTGCACGTTTATCCTGCTGGAAATTGAACCTCCACCCCAATCTGAAACCCTTTCAACCCGGTTTCCTCTCGGGATGACCTTGTATTCAACTCCATCCACCTTTTCATCGACTCCGACCGGCTTGCTTAAGAAAGGACTCCCCACAGGATGATGCTGCCACCACCGTTTCAATATGTGAGGCTAATGTGTTCATGTTCTGACAAAGTTGGATCTAAAAAGTACGCCAAATTATATGAGAGGTACGTTACTTTGTGATAAATCAATGCTTTAGACATATCTTTACAGTGTTCAGTGGTAAAGCTTTGGACCCGGTGCATCAGCGACGGACAGAGACGAGAGCCCTGCCAGGATGAGGCAGTTTTCTGTGGGTAGAAACTGAGCATAGAGTGATAAAAAAAAGAAAGTAATGAGAAAAAAGAGGAAACACTAGCATTGTTTTTTTTTCTTTTTTCAAATAAAGAGTCTTAAACCACAGAGACTTCTGTTTCTCCCAGGATGAAGGAGTGGAGGACGGGGTGGGGGGATGAAGAGCTCATGTTTCACATCCCTGTGGCGGTTTCCCCTCCACGTCATTCCTGCTGCAGAGTTTCTCGTGTCCCCGCCTGCCAGGAGTTTGTAGAGCCAGTTCTTCACAAAGAAAAGACAAAGCACATCTGGAGCCGCAGCCGTGGGGCCAAACGCGGCGCCAGTCCGAGCTGAGCCAACACCACAAACACTCACACACTCACACACACACGCAGACACACACACTCCTCCCTGTACGACCCAAAAATGCTGCTGGGTGGTGACACCCAAGTGTTTTTCTCTTTTTTTTTTTACCCGCTCATAATTTATGCAAGCAGGGGGGTCAGAGGTACTCGATGTATCTTCTCCTAATGTGGGGAACAGTTTTAATGTGTCTCAACAATGCAGGAAAGGAGCCGCTCCACTTCTAAAAAAAAAAAAAATGTAATCCCTCCCACTGAAGTGGCGCCCCTTAAAATCTCCTTAAACGAATCCGGAGAAATTAACACGTGTCGTTGTTCCTCTCTCACTGAAGGGAGGCGGACCCTCGTGTAGTTAATTGTTCTCAGCTTTTCTGACCCAGCCATGCAAAAGTGGGGCCCGATCCAGTCGGCCTGTTTCTGATTAACACTCACGTGAAGGGGCATCCTGGGGAAAAAAAAGAGCACTTTTCTAAGTCAAGGGATTTCAAACTGTTGTCTTTAATAGCTACCAGAAACAATCTCAGACGGCCAATAGCTGCTGATCATAAACTACAGTTTTGTATTTTTTTATTTTCTATTTTCATGGGACTGTATGTGCTGGATAACCAATCATGCTGTCCAGATTTCAACAGCTGGGAGGGATTTACAACAAAAAGGAGATAATAAGTCCCAAAACAACCGGATAGCAACAGTTTCAGTGTTGAGTCATGCCTTAACCACCACTCAGTCCTGAATATCTTTGGTATTTTTTTATTTTTTTTTAATCACCTCAAGCAGTTTAGTTTTTATGACTCGATAAATACAGTGGTGTGAGAACGTGTTTATTCCTTCCTGTTGCATGTTCGTCACACTCCAGTGTTTCAGAACAGCAAGCACATTTTAATATTAGTCAAAAACAACACAACTAAATGCAAAATGCAGTTTTTAAATGAAAGTCTTTCTTGTTAAGGGACGGGAAAAAAAATCCAAACCTGCATGGCCATAAACCTAATAACTGCGTTAGCCACCCTTAGCAGCAACAACTGGTCAAGCGTTTGTAAATACTTGCAGTAGGACTTTTCCAGCGCTATAGAGGACTTCTGGCGCGCTCATCTTCACAGAATTGTTGTTATTCAGCAACATTGGAGGGTTTTGGAGCATGAACAGCCTTTTTAAGGCCATGCCACAGCATCTCGATAGAATTCAGGTAAGTACTTTGACTAGGCCACTCCAAAGTCATCCATTTTGTTTTTTCTTCAGCCATTCAGAGATGGACTTGCTGCTGCGTTTTGGATCGTTGTCCTGCTGCAGAACTCGAGTTGGTTTCAGCTTGAGGTCCTGGACGGATGGCCGGACGTTCTCCATCAGGATGTTTTGGTGAACAGCAGAACTCAAGTTGTTCAGACCATCACATGAGCACCACCATGTTTTACTGTCGGCACAATGTTCTTTTTTTGAAATGCAGTGTTACTTTTATGCCGGATGTAACGGGACGCACCTTCAGAAAAGTTAAACTTTTGTCTCCTCTGCCCACAGAGTATTTTCCCTAAAGTCTTGAGGATCATCAAGATGTGTTCTGGAAAAACCGAGAAAAGCCTCAATGTTCTTTTTCCTCAGCGGTGGTTTTCTTCTTGGACCTCTGCCTGGCAGGCCATTTCTGCCCAGTCTCTTTCTGATGGTGGAAGCATGATCTCTGACCTTAGCTGAGGCGAGAGAGGCCTGCCATTCTTTGGATGTTGTTGTTGGGTCCTTTATGACCTCTTGGAGGAGTCGTTGCTAAGCTCTTGGGGTAATTTTGGTCAGCTGGCTACTACTGGCCATATTTTCACCATATGTGGGTAATGCCTCTCACTGTGGATCACTGGAGTCCCAAAGCTTTAGAAATGGATTTGTAACCCTTTCCAAACTGATAGATCTCAATTACCATCCTTCTCATTTGTTCCTGAATTTCTTTGAAAATCAACATGATGTCGAGCTTTGGAGGATATTTGGGTGTGCCTCACTTTCACAGGCAGGTCGTATATATATATATATATATATATATATATATATATATATATATATATATATATATATATATATATATATTAGGGCTGGGCAAGTTAACGCGTTAATTTCGCGTTAATTCATTAGACCATTAACGGCGATATTTATTTTATCGCGCATTAACGCATGTTGCTCACATGCTTTCAGTCAGTGTCAGTCAGCAGGCGCGCTGACTGCAGCGCGCTGGCACGGCAGCACTCTCCCGCTCCCCCTCCCCTCTCGTACATGGCTCAGCGGCGCCAGCCAATCAGCACGCAGGCTCAGCCTGGCCCGCCCACTCAGCTCTCACACAAACTTAACACACAAACAGCTGAGAGAGACCGCAGCAGCGAAAAAACATGAACAGAGGAAGTAGCACCGTTTGGCTTTATTTTAATACCGTAAATGAAATCAAGCTGTATGTTTTGTAAAAAGCCGGTTAATTTCAGTGGAAACACAACAAATTTATCTAAGCACGTGAAAAAACATGAAAACGTCGAGCCCCAGAAACGGAGAGAGGAGACGAAACTTCTCTCACTGCCCCGACAGACCCACAGACGTCTCTGACTGAGGCGTTTCAGTCCTCCAGGGAACATCCAGGTAGATCAGTGGATGGATGGATGGATGTTACTGGAGCCCACACATAACATGTAATTAAGACCTTGAAAGAACCCAGTACATATATTAAAAAGTGTTATTTAAGATAAGATAACATTAGCTAATCCTTTTTTTTATCCCACGACGGGGAAATTTATAGGATTAAAGCAACAGGCAGGTGCACACAACACAGACAAAATTACATAAGGAGGATTGAAATATATAAGAGGTGGATTAGCGAAAAAACACTGAACATAACATTATTATTATTATTATTATTATTATTATTATTATTTAATTGTAATAATAAAATAAAAACCACAAAACCCAAAATGTCAACAGTTTCATGATACATCAAGCTTAGGGACTGGCTAATATACAGCAGGTCAAAAAAGGCCATATTTTGGCTGCAGTGATTGCTGTTCTCTTATGAAGAAAAGATCAACTAGTGCACTAAATTCAATAGATGGGTTGAAAATATCCAGTATAAAATAAGTGCTACAAATGTTACAACACTTTTGTTCATATGGCAGCAGAACATTAAAATAAAAGTGCTCTTTACACTACTTTTGAATTCATTCTTGGAGTTTGTAAATACAATGCGATTAATCGCGATTAATCGCGATTAATCGCGATTAATCAGGGCGATTAATCGCGATTAAATATTTTAATCGTTGCCCAGCCCTAATATATATATATATATATATATATATATATATATATATATATATATATATATAAAAGTGATTTCTTGATTGAGAACAAACATGGCAATAATCAAGCCTGGGTGTGGCTAGAGAAGGTGAACTAGATGAGATAAACCCCAGCTATGTACTGTATATATATATATATATATATATATATATATATATATATATATATATATATATATATATATATATATATATATATATACGTGCATCTTTTTCCAATTCTTCTAAAATGTTTGTTATTGAGTACATTTCTTTAAATTATATAAAATTTCTTCTGTACTGTATTCTTCGTACATTTCTCCAATTTTTTTCAAGATTATTTCACATTTTATTATTTATTTATTCTCAGTAAAATTATGTTAAAGCTGCACCTTTAACCCGTCAGGCCTCTGAAACTAATTAAACCCCCCCATGGAGATGATCAAGTTTATCTAATTTAGATATTAATAGTTGTATGATTGTCATAGAAGTGTATGTCTATTTCGTTTCCTCCACTGTTTAGGTGGTGGATCAGCCAATCAGCTCTCTCTGTTTCCTCCATCTTCCCTGCTTAAGACACTTGTAGCCTCGCTAAATGTCCTCCTCACTACTCCTAACATTTTTTCACTTTAGGAGCTCCCTTAAGGCCTGAGATGATATGTGAATAACATGTATCTTACTGAGGGAAAACTCTAATCTTAGAATTTGGGAAATTCTAAGATTTTTCCTAAAATTATGTCACTAAGATTTACTTTTTAAGCTCGTCCTATAGTAGGTCTCTTTGTGAACACGGGCATATAGCATTTTTATATTCAAATCCAAGAACTTCATAGGTCACATTTTTATTGCTTTTTACAATGACTACATGTAAATGTTGGTCGGTCAGACGGACAGAGACAGATAGATGTGTTACAAACCTGATGATTCAATGCACTGGCATCAAAATTAAGAGATGACAAAAAAAGTAAATTACTCATGTCTTTGACTGTTTAACACGACCCCGGGAATGAGAACAGAAGATACAACGCTCCTCACTCGCATCTACAAGACTTGGCTAAATTAAAAAACTTTATGGCTTTTACATACAAAGAAAAATGTTCCTGCTCACACCCAAGTTATAAAGCGCATATTAAAAACAAAGGCTACAGTGGAGAGAATGTGAACTCCAAAGGGAGCCGTGAGATCATTGTTTTTCATCTTCTTCACAAAGTCAGTGCTCCACAGCTTCAAACATCCAAAAACTGCTGAGAGAAAACACTTTATTAAAAACTGGGAGGATGTGTTGGTATAAATGGCTGAAACCTAATAAAGCATATAGGAGAAAGGAAGCAAAAGCTGAAATGCACAATGTGTGTTTTTATTTGGCATATTAGCAAATATTTAACAGTAGGCCTGAATCCACATCTGTATTTCTACTTACATGAAGGATGAAGAGGCGCCTTCACACACAAAAAAGAGCTAGAAATTGACAAGAATGGTTGGATATTTACTAATAAATAACATTTGTTGTCCCTCAGGAGGGAAATTCAGGATAGCAGGTAGTTCCATTTGAATTGTGTTAATAACAAATGTGTGTCTAGTGGTTTTATTTTGAATAATAGTGCAAAGGTGGCTCAATAAAGTAGAAAAACATCTTTAAACATTTTCATAAAAAGAAAAGAAAACTTTTTATTTTAACTTTCCTGGGGGCATAGCAAGTGAGACCTTTGGTGCAGAGAAAATTAAATACACCAAAAACAATTAAAGCAGTATGAGTAGGCCTTATTTATGTGAGAAAATGATGAATCCTTTAGTTTATTTGCTACATTACTGTTTCGTTGGAGTATCTAAAAAGGTAACAAATTCTCTAATTCTCTGGGCAAGTATGAAGGCGATCATACGTCATTCTCTTTGTACTTGCCTTACAGGTTTTTACCTGCCATTTCTCGCTCTCCAGGGGCCTCACCGTTCTTTAGATGTCAACATTGCCTTCTAATGAGGAACCTGCCCTCTTCAAACAGGATTAGGACACAACCTTCCTCTCAACAGGCACAACGTACAGCCACATCCTGCCATGAGGCTCTGGGGCACAGTTTGATGTTGCACCTACGTACGGCATCTGCGCTTTGGCTTCAATTAAGTGACGACTGAGCTACGCCAAAGGCTTTGTAATGATGCTGTAACTAGGACCTGTCCATTTATAATACACAGTGGCGATACGGGGCCTTGGACAAGTATTTATACAACTTGAAATTTCACTTTTTTTTTTCTCCAAATTACAACTACACACATGAGATGGGATTTTCTGTGATAGACCAACAATAAGTAGTCTATAAATGTGAAATGGAATAAAAGGAAATTATATATATTTGTATTTCTTTGTTATACAAAATAGTTTTTATTTTTCATTTCTATTTGCAAACTAAAATGGAACACATTATATGGATTAAATACACATCGACTGATGTTTCCAAGCCTTTGTTTCTGCTAATTATTCAGATTTTCTGCTTACAGCGATTGAAAACAGTTAAGATTAGAATCTTACATCAGACCAATAAAACCATTTTTAACACAGACATGTGAGTATAATGAAAACTATGTTTAATACCTTCTTAAAGGTTGTTTTAATCTGACAAATGAGCCTCATCAGAACACTTATTTAAACGTATTGTACATGACTGTATTTCATACCTGAGCTGCAGGATCTCCTTCAGGGCCTCTTGATTGCTTCTTTGATTAATGCTCTCTTAGCTTAGCCATGTCTTCGTAGGTTTGCTGTTCTGTCACACTATTCCCAGAGATGTTTAAGGCTTGGGGTACTATTTTATAACCTCACTCTGCTGCAAACATCTCCATAACTTTCTCCCTGATCTGCCTGTTGTGTAGCTTGGCCCTTAAGATGCTGATTGGTCTCTAATGTTCTGTAACAAAACTAAGGTCTTCACAAAACGGCTGCAGTTATACTGAGATTAAATTATACCCAGGTGCACCCCATTTATAAATCAGGTGACTTCTGAAGGCAGTGTTGGGTTTTATTTAAGGCTTTCAGGGTAAAACAGGATGGATTTAAATGAATGCCAGCATTCTCTGATTTTCTCTGAAAAAATCACCTCACTTAAAATCCCCCCCAAAAAAAACTAAAAAATACAAAAGGCCCCATACAACGTTAAATAAACCTTGCAACACTCCGCAGGGATAATCCACTTTCGGACTGAGTTTTTTTTTTTTTTTTGAAGCAGTGTCTAAAGCAGCTAAAAGTATCCCTTTATAGACAATTAAAGGGGTATAATTTTACATGTATGTTATTCATTAAATCAAACAGTAGGAATTAACAAGTTGCCAGTTCTTCAATTAAAAATGTATTGATATAAAGCCGACTCACAACACATATCATCTGACAGCACTTTACAAAGTCAATTCAATCGAATCATACAGCCAGATTGGCCAAAACGGTCACATTACAGGGCAGTATAGAGAATTAACCTATGGTTTTGGTAATGGTTTTGGATAGTGGTAGGAAGCCGAAGTACCCTGAGAGAGTCTGGCAAGCACAGGGGGAACATTCAACCTCCATGCAGAAAGAGATTTTGCATTTGTTTTGCAGCAAGGCAACACTGTTGCCACTGTGCAGCCCCAGATTTAAATAATTTTATCATATAATTGATTATCTAAGTGTTTTTTTTTCTTTGCATTTAATATAATTTTAATATACAACTTTACCTGGTCATCTTTTTAGCTGTTGCTGCATAATGTATTAAAACAACCATTTAACATTTTACAGCAGATTGTCTGCTGATTTATTAACATCCCATGAAAAGAGCAACTTTCCAAACCTGAGGAGTGATCTCGTTGCCCTGCTAACATCAGCTTTGTGTCAGGACAGCTTGGCCTGGCAACAAAATATCAGTTGTTTCCCATTGGCAGTGTCCCCCTCCTTCAGGGGAGGCTTCAGCGAATCAGAGGCTGGCTCAAGGAAGCTGAGTTTGTTCGCTGTGGCAACCGCGCCACTCCACCTCTCCTCACTGACAGCCCTCGCACCGTTTCTGTAAGACAGACCGGATAACACCCGCCGGTCCACTGGAACCGGCCCAGTGCTCCACAGACTGTCCTGCCCGCCCTTTCCAGTGTCCTGATGTCATTCAAAAAGGAGAGGTTATCTCCCCCCTCCCCCCGATTAGGCTGGTGTTCCAGATGAGTAAAACATGAGATAATCTGTGAGTTTGTGCAGAACTGCGTCCTCCGCCTGCAGCAGATGCTCGCTGGTGGGGGGGGAAGGAGTGATATTTGAGCCACAGCACAGATGTGGGAACACAGCTCGAGACAAGTGTGGGTGGTGCCGAGCGTTTCAAAGCGGCTAGGTCAGGAGACAAACCACACTTGTTTGAGTATCCCTTCCCCTACCCGCCACATTAATGTGCACGGTAACAAGCAAAGAAAGCTGCTCAGCCGCATGAAGAGTTTCTACCCCTTTTTACCCCCGGTTGTTTTCATGGAGCACCACAGGGTGAGGATAGGGAGACATGTTTTACAGCATAATCTTGGCCAGGCCATGTGGTCAAGATTTTCCCTGTGTTTTTCCACGATGGCGACAAGAACATAGTCCTCTTGGAAGACATCTTCTCTGATTTTACATCTTTCAGTGGATGCATTTTGGTTGCATTCGTTGGAGAGGCTGCAGCAGGTCGTGCAGCAAACCCCAAGCCAGCGGTGTACCATATAATCTATACTTATGCTATCACTGATCATTTCCAGTTGAGTCAGCCCATCTGGAAGCGACGACAATCCCATTGCTCTCCCAGATTAATCGCTGTTGACACGGGAAATTTAATCCAGAAATCTTGGTGATTAGGAAAGTGGTTGTAATAGGATTAAATTGGTTTGACACTGTTGTGACATTGCTTCTACAGGCGCTCCGGTATGGTGAATGATATCACTGATGGAGGGAGGAAATGTTTGTCAGTTTCTACTTTTCCCATGTAAAAAAAAAATGATTGTCTGAAAAAGAAAATGCTGTGTAGTTGTTGTTTTGTTGTTGTTGTTTTATCTTGTTTGGCAATTTTTTTATTTTTTTGCTTGTTTTAAATTTAGCATTCAAAAATATTTCAAGTAATAACTTGAACTTCAGATCTCTGTCCAATATATACCATTATTTGCTTTTATTTCTTCTGGAGGAGTTGACGAACTGGGAAAAAGTGAGTGGGATGAACATGTAAACAAATGAGACCATATTATGTAAAGCTGTTTTAAAAATGAGCAAATCATTTTTAATCTCTGGTATTTTTATGATACATTTTGTTCTTTGAATAAATCTGTATAAATGTTTTGGGCTACTTCCCAACCAGCTTTGTAAATCTATTGAATAAAGGTTTTGGAAATTCTATTTGCTAAAAAGCTCAGTTGAATTGAATGGAAAGCGTCTGTGAAGAGCAATTTTCAGGTCCAGTGTGTCAGTGCTGCTTGTTTTTAGTCTTCTTAATCATAAATTGCAAGTTGACAGACTGGAAAAATAGTGATTTTTTTTTCTGGTGTTGCGCAAAACTGATGCAAATCTTACTTGGCAGACTGGCAATACTTTATGACAATTGGAAATGATAAATCTAAGGGATAAAGATCATATGTGGGGTTCCTCATGGCGTGATTCTGGGGCCACTTTTATTCAATATCTAAATCCTCCCTCTAGTATTTTTTTATTTTTGTGTGTGTTACAACGTTCTTTAGAACACCTTGCTGGCGACAAACAACTTTAAAGTTATGTGTTACTAAATGACCAAAAGTTTAGTATCTTAAAGTTTATTTATTTATTTATAAGGATTTAGTTCAGCTTAATGCAGAAAAGACAGGAGACTTATTATTTTTTAACCCAGAAAATGCACAGAGATAAGCAGTCAAAGCATTTGAGCATTTCTGTAAATCTCCCTCAATTACAATTTGTTGTCAGTGCTTTACAAATACACTTGCAATGCTTTGCCTTCACTATATGAGTTAGTGACTTAAAGTGAGAAGATTTTACAATTCTAATTTCTTGTTAATATTTCTTGTGTTTACTTCCAGCTGCTACATTTTTTAATTGTCAAAATTAAAAACATTTACAGCCTTCTCTAGATACTTAAAGGGTAATATACACATGCACAAAACATACTGTCAGTACGGCTTTTATTGATTATACATTTTGCAAAGTGAAATCTCTGTTAGAGCTGTCATCTTACACAGATGCTTAAAGTCCTTATTTGACTCATACACAGATTTCAAGAAATAAAATTAGAATGTTTGGATGTGCAAGTGGTAAATAATGCTGACGTGCAATAATGTTGAAAAGTTATTTTTAATAGGATGACACCTTATTCATTAGTTATTTATAAAACATGCGGAAGCTAAAAATAGTCACAAAACAGTTCTATTTCAGTCTACAGTCAGTTGAGTCCTTTTTATGTTGTTGCTTGGACAGCTGCCATTTGGCTATTTACCGTACAGCTAGATTACGGGCTGCATGATTGGTGCCACAGAAAGGCTTTACTTATGAGCTAAAGGCTAGAATTAGGATTTTGTGCAGGCCTATTGGTCAAGGAGATTTGTTTCCACAGGTCTGCCAACGAAACAGTGTGTTTAGCAATGAGAGGATTGCAGGGTGGAAACAGATAAATCCATGATTAAGCTAATTGTGGTTGTTGAACATTTTGGTTAAAAGATATTTGAGGAAGCCTAATGAAAAGGTTTGTATGTGGGTGCTAAGTTCCTTCTCAATGCAAAAATTGGAAGGATGCAAAGTATTTGACCCACGTGTTTTGTAATCCTGAATAAGGGCTATGATGGTGTTCCAGGGGTTTCTGCTGATGGCTATTTGGTCTTCATTTGGCAAATCAAGAGCTGTTTTCCTACTTTCAGCACGGATCTAAGACCATTTCTGGTGAGGGTTGCACTGACGGGGCTTTGCTGGTCTCTTCAGTGCACAGCAGAGCAGTTTGCAGTCAGTCTAGCCAAGGAAAAAGTCCAGTCTTCCAAGTCTAAACCCATTGTTCTCCAGAAGTGGAGCACTTCCTTCAGGTGTGAGCTTGGTCTTGAAGTGCGTTAGCGGTCATCATGATAAGTGCCATCTGAATAGTGCTGTCAGTAAGGAAGGAGGCAGGAAAAGGAGCCTGTATGCTTCCTCTCACAGCTAGTTTAGCATAGGTACCTCACAATGTCCCTTACTGGCACTAAGGAGCTGTAAGGAATCCCACAATCCATTGCTTGACACGACATATAAACAGCCCAACTCACGATAATTAACAAAAATGTCCGGAGAGAAGAGAGTGCGCACTTTGTAGTACATTTTAGAAAGGCTGTAGGCCCAGATTTGACTGGAATCATCCTGCATTCTCAGAATCATTCTGCATTTTTATTGACATTTCAATGCTTGTAACATTCCAGTTAAATTGCCACAATGAAAAATTAGGTAAAACTTTATTGGCACAAAATTTGTAAAATGGACCATTTTTCAGGACCAACTGTAAACGTACAGGGACATGAAACCTTTTGTGAGAAAATAAGATGATAAACTTAAAAAACACATTACAGCTAATGATGGGGACTAAAAAAACCTCAACAATTTTTTTTATTGCGTGTTCTAGTCCTTAATTTGTAGGCTTAGTGAAATAGTAAAAAAAAAAAAAAAAAACCCTGCTGTTCAGGGAGGTAGATCTTAGTGACATGAGCGACAGATGCTTATCGACTGATGTTGTAAACAGACTTTTGTTTTTCCACAGTTTGTTCACAGCAGCGGACTGATTTTCGCACCTTTCAGTGTTTACATCTTAGCTGATGAATCGCCCTCACAGAGGTGTCTTACTTCATGCATTTATGGAGTCTTTGAGAAATGTCTTTCATAAAAATACAGATTCAAGACCATTGACTGTATTCCTAGTGGATTTGACTGTAACATATTGAAATAATGGCAACAAGAAGAATAAGAAAGACAAAACGTTTGCTTGACATAAGACACAACTGCTGCCCATAAAAAGATTATTCTGCAATATACAATATATAGTGTAAATATTTTATTTTTTGCCCGGTTTGAGTCATCCAAATCCACCCCCCCCCCCCCCCCCCCCCCCCCCCCCCCCTTATTGGTGATACACCCAGGGTTTATCACCAGCTGCCACTGATAATAAAGGTCAACCGACCCAACCTGCATCACTTCAGTGGAATGTTGTCCTGTCTTTCCCATTTTGAGGAACGGCTAAGAAAAATAAGCCTCTCTGAGCCTCTATGTCACCTCTAATTCCCAGAGAAACAGAAGGTAATATAATAATAATTAATGGTAAAAGTTTCTAAAACATATGATCAGCTTTATAAACTAAAGTATAAATTATAAAAAAAAAAAAAAAAACGTTTCAATTAGAGATGGTTTTTTTTTAGGAGCAGCTCTTAGAACACCTCTGACTTTGTTGAAAAAGAAGATGTCATGAAGGATTAATTTGTTTTAAGGCTGTTTACGCATAATGACTTGGTGTGTCATTAAAGTGTGTAGGTTGCTGTATCTGTAGCATATTTCAGTCAGAAAACTCATTAAGATGTGTGGGGGAGCATTTTTCTTTTCATAAATGTCTCCTTATCTCCCCTCTGACGACTCCTGTGTTTGTTTTTTCAGTAACCCAGACCAGTGGCTGATCCATGCCTGGCAGTGGTGCTACTGGTAGGCAGCCATGGAGAGTTTCACTGACCTTTGGCCCCAGGCCATAGCTTCCTGTTGAACCGAGCTGAACTTGATTATTCAGCTGCACGGATACGTAGAAACAATTAAAATCCGTCCACACACATTTAGACTTTTAGTTTTATCAAGACTTTTCACAGCCAGGCTAGTTATTATCAGAGCGATTCAGGTTATTATGATTAATCCAGACCTGTCTAAGTGTCGGGAATGTTTTGATTAAACTAACAAACATAAGAAAATTTAATAAAGATGTTTCTCAACATCAAGATGTTATTTGAAGTTGGAAGAAACTGTGTAAAAAAAAAAGTCTCCGGAATAAGATTATAAAGTATGGGTTATGAATGATGTGTGTTAATTATAGGCTTTGCCCACGTTACGGTTTTCTATTGTTGGATCTGTTGAGTGATACAAAGATAAGTGCGATTATGTCAATGACTCATTAAAGGGATGGGTTAGGTGGAGCTGGCTTGGTGTAATACAGGATAACAATGAAAACAAGTGGAGGTGATAAAAGCTGATAATCTTTGCATGATACTGAAAATTTTCAGTAAATACCATGAAAGATTTGGCAACACTTCTTATTTAAAGGTATAAGAAACAGGTTTCTACCTGCCTAAAGCCCTATTATTAATTAAATCTTTCGGTGTATGTATTTTATACTGGTATAATCTATATGCAATAATCTCAAAGCTAAAAACAACAGCTCTAAACAAACAGATTAACATCTTATTACCTTCATTTGCTGTCCATGATTGTAAAGCTACAGTAAAGCTGTCAAGGTGGCATCAAAGTTACTAAACTCTGCTGTCAAAGTTCAAGTTAAAAGTGCAAAAGGCAATAATCATAATATAAAGTTTTATTTCATTACTGTAAAATGAATGGAATAACGAGATGAACATTTAATTGAAATAAAAATAGACATAACAATAGCGTGTAATTGGATGCATCTAAAAAGGAAACAAAGAGAGATGTATAGGGCTTAATTTTTTTGTCAGCTCATTCTCAGTCCATTATTAAACTTACTTTAATGTGAACATTGACAAATGGTGTTCCAGCAACTTTCCTGTTCCTTCAAAACGAAATGGACGGTCCATCCACAGACAGTTTGGAATAAAATCTAAATCATTCTGCCTTTTTTTTTTTTTTTTTTTTTAGATGGAGGCTTAACTTTTTAGTTCCTCTTAATTAGTGCTCCTCTTAAATCGGTAATGTTTTTCATCAAATTGCCATTTGCAGGTCAGCTGGCAGTGCTGACACATACGCTGTGAGTTTTTTTCCTTTAGTTCCTCATCCTTACTCATTATGTTAATCTTCTAGGGAGGTTCTGGTGTTAATCCATGCGCAGATTTTCTTTAAAGCTGCTGTGGGACACCACCTTACTCATAAACCACCCTGGTTAACTTCAGCACTTTGAGACGCGATTGTTAAACTCCAGCATGAGCAACGACAGCATGGCACCGCTTCGTAAACCACTGCTTCTCTTTGATGTGTTTTTTTTTTTTTTTTTTTTTTTTGAGGAAGGAAAAGGAAAGCCTCGTGGGTTGGGCTCTTCTCCATCCTCCCTGCCTCCTCTTCTTCTAGCCCTGTTGGCATCTGCCTTTCAGCAAATGTTGACCAAAGGTTACGCGCGTGTCTGCGTGTCTGTGTGTGCTCAGTGTTGGGAATGTGACTACCTGCAAATCATTTACCTGCTGAACAGAGGGTCATTTCAGAGAGCGCCGTCAAAAGACAGCCCTGTGTACGGCGGGCTGCATGTGACTCGGCTCCACATGGGATGCGAGCAGCTATGCTAATGTGTAATTAGCTGTTTCTATTTTGATGCTGCATTGCCCTGAAGGAGCACAGGGTTGTTGGTTGCGCACTCCACGCCAGGAAACTCTGAAGCTTTCAATTTGAATCTAAAAAACTTTGTGTATTATTGAAAAGCTGATTCTTGAACTGAAAAAGCAAGCCCACTCGTTTTTTTTTCTTTTTCTAGAACAGATGTTTTTATCTTTGAGCTTTAAAATGAGTACCAAGAGAACTGAGATTATAGCTTTTGCAGGACCTTGGCCAGCGTTTGTACAGTAAGTGAAATGCAAGACTGTCCTCTTTATGGGCTGTAAAGAGATTTTGATATTAAAAGCTCACTTTGCTCTTCTCTAATCTTGCACTTTGGCCAAATGGAAGGCTGATGCACACTTCTGTCTGGTTGGCTTCCTCTGCTGCTTCACTTTCAACCATTTCTGGTCTTTAATGACTGGGGAAACAAGCGAGACTACATTGACCTCTGCCCTAGATCTCTGTATGTTGGAAATAGGAAGCAAAAGAAACTGCCAATACCGCACATTTCCGACATGTTTCAGAGAAATAGGGTGACTAAACAAGGGGGTTTGTTCTGCTAACGGAATATAAATATTGCAGCTAAATTAAATCTTATTAAGCAGAGAAAACCGGACAGATGGCTAGATGAGCTTTACAGGCTTTCAGTTTCATCAAGTATTAATGCTGGTGGTATATTTATTTAATAATTCAGTGAGGTTTTAAGTATGCCGATGCTTTAAATTTGGCAGAGGCTAGCAGGTAATGCACTGGTTTAACAATTTGAAGGGTTTTTAATTTTCAAGTCTTCAATTAAACGGCCATTGAATACCCTGGGAAAGATTTAGCAGAATCTCACAGCAGAAAATAAAATATGGTCCTGAAAATCATCAAACAAAAATGTATCTATGTGTTTGTCCATTTATCCCATTTACTCAAGCTGGAGAATACCACTACCCTGGCTACACCATAACTTTGGAGAACAATTAGCTTTGAAACTGGTCACAGACTGTACTTAAGTCTATTTGATCACAAGTCATTATTAAAAGAAGAAGTTTAAACCTGGTCCACTACGTCCCAAGGGTGCTCTATCCTGTTGGAAGTAGCCACCAGAAGATGGGTACACTGTCGTCATGAAGGGTTGGACATGGTTAGCAGCTATACTTCTATATGCAACTATATGCTAATGTTGCCCAAAGTGAGCTGAGAAAGTTTCCCACCCACCATGATCATACCACCTTAACTGTTGACACTAGACTGGAGGTATCCATGCTTTCATTTAGCTCATGCCAAATCCTTACCAGGGGACATCTCCCAACCTGTTACGATCCCATTTTTGTAACCCTGTGGGAACTTTAGGCTCAGTTTCCTGTACTTAGAGGGCAGGAATGGCACCCGCTGTGTCCTTCAGCTGCTGTAGCCCATTGGTTTCAAAGATCAATGTGTCCAGCATTGAAAGATAGTATTTTGCATATTATGAAACAAGTGAATATTTGAGCTTCTGTTGTCTTTCTGTCATCTCAAACCAGTCTGTCCATTCTTTTTTGACCGCTGACATCAACAAGGCA
The DNA here is from genome assembly GCF_011125445.2 of Fundulus heteroclitus. Taxonomy (NCBI): domain Eukaryota; kingdom Metazoa; phylum Chordata; class Actinopteri; order Cyprinodontiformes; family Fundulidae; genus Fundulus; species Fundulus heteroclitus. The sequence goes on from NC_046378.1 coordinate 29,124,497, forward strand.
TCTTGTTGATCCGGCTGTTTGGCACCAGAAAACATGACACGTTCCAAGTCATTGAAAACCACTTTCTTCCTCATTCTACTGCTCAGTTTTAACTTCAGTAAGTTGTCACACCTAGATGCCTAAACACATGGAATTGCAGCTAGGTAATTGGATTATATATATATATATATATATATATATATATATATATATATATATACATATATATATATATAATAGTAATAATAATAATTGCTTGGAAATTATATTAAAACATTTTTACACAAACAGGTAAAATTTGTGTAAAAATAGTGTGAAATTGTAAAAATTGTAAAATGGTGTAAAAAATGTGGTCTTCGCCTTTTGTGCTCCTATTTGGCATTGAAATTCAATTTCTTCCCACTTCCACATTTTAACCATTACTTCAACCTTTGCAGTTGGTATTTTTGAGATTTTCTCAATTCATTTCAAATAATTGGATGTCGAAGCGGGTACAAAACGTCCCTCTAACAGGTTGATGCATTGTTTGTATAAAACGTCCCGTGACAGACAACTTAACTTTGACCCAAACAAAATAGTAAAAAATATATACAAAGGTTCAAACATGGGAAATGACCAGAAGTTGATTCAAACCAAGCTTTTGTAAATAAACACATTTGAGGGCATTTATATCAACTTAAATAGGATTTAGAGAAAAAAAAACAAAGCAAGAAAACACTATGAAAGGAGGGTTGCTTGTATTTGGGCTAAAAAAAGAAAGAAAAAAGTTATATAACTGTCCATTATAAGTGCCTTTATTAAAGTAATATTAAGTTGCTAAATTCGCTGACCAGTCCTGAATTGTTCTTGGAGGCTTTTCATAAAACTGGTCACCACTGCTAATAGCAGACTTTTAATTAGCATCATGGGAAGTCAGGGAGTAATCAAGTGTGGTATTTAAAGTATGGGCTTATTAGAGACGAGGAGATGATCAGTCATATCTTGAACTCTGACGGCCTCTGCTTTCTTTCTTCAACAAGAAATTCTCTTAACTTGTCAAATATAGAAATCAGTGATTGAGATGTAAATCAGAGAGATCAGAGCTCAAAAGCGACATTAGAGCTACAACAGTTTCTTTTCTTTGCCTCTTGTTCGGGGATGTGTTTAAAAACAGCTCGGATCACACATTAGATGAGGAGGAATGCCAATTTGTCAGGGATTTAAAGAAATGTATTTACAAATCGTTTTCTTTTTGCCATCCCTGTTATAGAAAAATATTGCGTTCTGTTATTTTTAGTAGGTTGGATTATTATGTATTCAAAACATCCAAATGTAACAACGGGAATCCTGACCAACAAGAACAAGGATCATGTCACACCAGTCCTTAAATCAACATACTGCTCCGCTGTTTGTAAAATAATCCATTTAAAAATCTTCTTTGTATTGAAACAAAATGGCTTCCAAACTTAAATGAGAACAATTTTTTTTTTTTAACTGGGGGTTTACAGTTTACTTTCATGTTAATACTACCACTACACTGGTGATTTGATAATGGTCAATTGAGGTTTTCGATGATTTGATAAAGCAAAACAATAGATAACAGACTGTAGAGCACACATGCAAAAAACAATTGTAATATATGGTATTTTATTTCAGATAAGAAATTGACAAGCACTCATCAATCAACATATTAAAACATTTGTGCCACCAGTCTAAACTGCAGATGGCTCCTTAAAATAAATACTTTTAAGAGGAAATAATACAGACAGAACAGGCTCAAACCACACAGACAGACAAATTATCCAAATGTTCAAAAGACGAATGGGTCTGAAAACTCCCAAAGTCAACCCCGACTCTCCAACATAAAGAGCTTGTATAAAACAGTAAAGCATTTTTAAAAATACATAATCTTACAAAAAAAGGTTCTTTATTTCCTTGCTTTTTTTGTGTCACTGTAAAATATCAGCTGGTATCATGACAAGAAATCAAGAATTCCCCCATGTGTAATAATAAAAAGACAGAATGTGCTTCTGCGTTTTTACATTAGTATTCACATATATCATAAGTAAACTGTGTCATCAAAGTCCTCTCAGCTCCTGATGGCGCTTCGACGAGAAAAAACAGGTGTTACAGCACAGGGCTGCTCGTCATTGTCACATTGTGTGTTGAGCTGAGGATGGTCACCGCCCGGTGATTGTGGTTTGCAACGGAGCTGCACTCAGTCCCATCACACCAAGCATCTGGACACCTTCCATTCCCCAGGTGTGTAAAACATTACACTCAGTCCAAATGTCCGTCTCCTCTACAGGTTATACCACCAAGGGCGTTCACATTTTAATCAAAACAAAAAATCGGAAAAAGCTTTTCTTTGACAGCTTCTGTCATCTTTCAAATGGTAAAAAAAAACAAAAAAAAAAAAAACAACAACTAGTGAATAATCATCAACAAGTGAGGATTTCAAGAATACAGCTTACATTAAAAAAATAAAAGAAAGTGAGAACCAGGTTTTGATGCAGGAAGCATGCATGTGTTTGCCCTGCTCACCACTAAAACCCTCATGCGAAGACATACTGTGTAAAAAGGCCACATGGCTTTTCCTTCACTCTTAAATGCATGTGTATTCTGACAGTAGGGAGGAAATGGATGAAAGGTGCTTTAAAGTTTATTTTATCAGCGTGATGACCCCCATCATAAACATGGAGCCAGTTAAACTTGCGTGTGTTCGGTACATCAGAGTGCTCCTGAAACTAACTATGATCTAGTTAGCTAATACACAAGAAAGCGCTAGCTATCTCCTGCTACAGTAACAACCAACTAACCTTTAGTATTGTTGTGCAATTAGTCTTTAACGCGGCCTGTTTTTTTTAACATTATTAAAGTACACAAAATCAAATTTGTTTTTGTTAGAAGTAAATGAAAAGTTTTGCTTTTTAGGGCTATCGTAAAACTGTTAGCAGTCAGTCGCCTAAAGGAATGTACGTACTAAACACGAGCCAAGAAAGTTGTTCTCTTTCCCAGGGCAGTGGAAAAAGGATGAGACCATTCCTTTCATAGAAATAAGTAGTTAGCTTAACAAGCTGCGATAAATACACCATCTAGGCCAAAAAAATAATTGTGTGTGATGTCGAAGAAATATTCCTTAATTGGTAAAAAATATGAAGATGGCGTGGTTAACGCAGAAATGTAAACAAATACCTTTCTCAGTTCTTGTGAGTACGTACATCCAAAATACAATGTATTTGTTCTATGTATAGGCCTGGATGTGGGTGCTAGAATCAGCCTTTGATCTCCTGTTAGGGTGGACATTATTAAGTAAAAGCCATGCCAGTTGTTATTCTTTATTAATATTTAGGATAAGTTTAGTGATTAAGAAACAGCCTTCAGCTTTATAGTTAGCACAGTCTTGGTTAAGTGTTTTTGTAAGGTTTAGAAGTAAAAAACAAAACAAGAAAAGTGATTTTTTCCTGTTACAAGAAATAAATGAAAAGGTAGATCTTTACACGAAGGTATGCTGATGGTTAGCATAGCTTAGCATAAAAAACTAAAACTGCAGCAGATAAGTTTATTCCCTACTAACAGTTTGTGCGTGGGTCTATTGGTAAGCTTTACATTGAATGTTGGGTGGTCGACTATAAATAAAAGCCACGGTGATTATTCTTATTTAAAACATTTGAGCAAAACCTAACAATTTCCAAAACTAGTTTTAGTTTTAAGTGTCTTTCTCCATTTTCAGGGAAATTAACTTTTCTTTGAGAGGCAAATGACAAGGGGTTTCAAATGTTATGCTATGCCATCATCAAATTGTTAATATTGCCTAGCAGAAAGAGGGGAAACTAAAGTTAATAGTGAGTTTGCTCGGTCCAAAGATTTTGGTTGGGATTAGGTAGGAGGCTTACATCTACTGTTTGATGCAAATTGTTCACTAAAAAGGTTATTTTTATTGCAGACATTTAAGCGCTTCAGAAACCAGCTTTAGTTTACTTGCTACCAAATAGGAGTTTACTTTCTAGCATTGAAAGATCTATAAAAAACCTCAATTATTTGAATAAAACATGATGTTTTAGGTGTTTAAGTTGAAGTCTGTTGAATACTTTAACGTGTTTGTCAGCAGTGTGCGAAAGCTACGAAGTAGTAACCAGAGATTTCAAGTTAACGGTGAGGTAAATTAAACGGAAAACAATAAAAATAGCAAGTTGGCTGGATTTAGAATTATACTTTTTAGCTGTAGTTAGATGGATGTTATTTTTTCTTTAACAAAACCACACTGATTTTCAGGCTTCTGCTCTAAGCTAAGCTAACAAAAAAAAAAAAAAAAAAAAAAAAGAAAGAAAAAGAAACCGACTGCAACTTCATATTTAGCATAGCCTATAGTAAAAGCTTTCCTGGCTTAATGAGTTATAAAATGGAAAATCTTTGATTAAAACATCTAAATATTTAAGGTCTCCTAAAAATATAAATTTGTATGTTTGTGATTGGATAAACCTTTACAGGTAGTTCTTACCGGGGAATGTCTGTTTGTTAAAGGATCAGTATACCGTCTGACACTGTAAACAAAAGGCAATTGGGCTTGAGGTTGAACCTGCTTTGCTCCGTCTTCAGGAGGAGCATTTCTGAACATTTTCAAAGCTTCTTTTCAGCTTACAAATGCCCTTTACCCTTCTTTCTATATCTTAACCACATTCTTTTATGTTGGTACAGCAGAAACAAAAAAAAAAATAAAGTAGAACTCAAGATAAACACTCTAGGCACTGTTTGATTTCAAAGGCTTTAAGTTGTAGAGGGTGATTAAAAAGGTCAGCAAACGCATAGAAAAAACGGAAATAATAAAAAAAGAAACGTCAACGAGTGACAGTTCTGCAGACCAAACATTTTCCCCTCTGGGATGCAAGTTCCTCCAAGTCAGCTCGTACAACCAGACGCGCTTCGAGCTCTTGTGGCGGAGCTGTGAGGGCAGAAAGTATCTAAAGGGTAAATGTGTAGAAGCTTTCAAGGTTAAGCACAAGTTCAAGTCTTTAACCTGTCTTTCTCCTCCATGAACAGAAAAACAAAACACTGGATCTTAACCCATTATCTTCTGGGGAATATCTATAGAAGCCTTGATGAAGATGCAGTTGTCTCGGATGTAGTTTCTCTTCTTTATTTCCTCGTGCGAGATGAACTTGGGATAGCCGAAGCCCAGGGTACTCTCGTCCAGCGAGTTGCGGCTGCTGCAGGGCTTCTGGAAGTTCTTCCAGTTGGGGTCGGGGTTGAAGGTCTCTGTGATGTGCTGCGGTTTGGACAGAGACGGGTCGCTCTGGTCCAGGATGGAGAACGTCACCTTGTAGGAGAAGGGCCACTCTAGTAGGTTGTCGTACTCTCCCGGTAGGACGCGGATGTAGACGGAGAGATGGGAGCCCTCGCCGCTGCCGTTCCCGTTCAGGAAGGCGGACACCTGCAGTTTGTAGCCGTAGCGGTGGGTGTAGAACGGTGGGCTGAAGAACTCGTGGTTGCTCCGGAGTTTGGCTTCCTGGAGTTTGCGAGAGTAGTCACTGAGTTTCCAGATGAGGACACCGTCTTGGCTGACCGACAACTCCTCCATCTCTCTTCGCAGCTCCAGGATTTCTTGCCGTTGGCGACCCACTAAGTTACACATCAGGGTCAGGTGTGACTTGGTGGTCTCTTCCAGGTGACGACCAATAGCCAGTTTAGGGCACTGTAGAGAGAAGATTTGATTATATAAGAGATAAGATAATGATTTGATTGAATTTGACTTTGTAAAGTGCCTTAAGATGACATGTGTTGTGAATTAGCGGTATATCAATAAAATTGAATTCAATGGATAAGAAATTCCTATATTGTCCCAAATCTTCTGCATTGGAATCTTTCTCATTTCCCTTTTTTTCATTAAAGAACATTGATTTATTGAGATTTGTTCATTTGCTTGGTTATGTTCAAGAGGTGTTTCTTTTGCCTGTTGCCAATTTGTCCTTTTACAGTTTAGGTTATTTTGTACCTCATATTACTGGGTACAAAATGGTGCCATCTTCACTCAGAGTCCATTTGAAAAGTCATGGGAATGTCTGTAGCCGCATAGATCATTTACAACTTAAGTTTTCCGTATTCGGAGTTAAAGCTGCAGTAGGGAATTCTGAGCAAACCGTGGAAGTAGCCGGAAAATTATGAACAAGCACACCTTACAAGTCCCTCCCGCTTTGCTCTCATCTGCACTGCAGCCCTATCTCCACAGCTCCTTCCCCGTAGCGGAGACTGCTGCTTTGCTCCGACTTTACCCTCTTTGTATTTCGGGCTCGGTTCAATTCAGCTGCAGCACACTGGCAATCTTGGGCTTGAATGACAATATGTGTTGTGCAGGGGAGGGGTATGAGCAGCACGTACACAAATGTGATTGAGACTGCTAAGTACGTTGGTCATTCAGGTCATGATCAATCCAAAAAGACTTCCCATCTTTCCTAGATGGGAAGGGAAACGTCTTCAGCTTCAGAATAGAAGTCTGTTTGTTTTATTTTTTAACCTTTTTTGGACTGCTGAGTACCAATCAGAGCCAGACATTCTGATTGGTTGTTTTTAACCGGGAGCAGCATGTTTCTGCAAATGACAGTAGGATCACTGGAAGGAGCCAGGAGAGTTTTATTTTTATTTATTTATTTTTTTACAGATATCTGTCTCATATTTTACTGTCAAGGAAAAATACATTTTTGCAAAATTACTTACTGCAGCTTTAAGCTAACTTGTAACTTCATATAGAAGTTTCTTTTGATTACAAGTATTTTTTCCCTTTTCCAACAAGTTTTGAAAGGAACACAGAGTTAAAAATTACATTGATTACATAATTTGGATGGTCTTGAGGCGAAATCAAAATTCACATTTGATGAAATCTATTACTAATACTAGCTTGAAGAATTATCAGCTGTGTATAAAAGGACTTGTTTATTTAGCTTTTTAAAAGGGTTTTTGGACTTCAACCAGAAGCTATGTCAGCTGCAAATTTGGGGAAAAATGTGAATCTCAACTCTAAATTAACACAAAGACAGGTAACTTTGGATTTTTGTGTAAAATCTAAAAAGATGTCTAAACTACAGCATTGTTAGTACTGTTTTATCTTTGCTGGCCTTCAACATTTATAAAATCTGTTTCATTTAAATATAAACCTTCAAAAAACAAACAAAGCACTACAAGTTGTTTGATGTCTAACTTGTTTTAAAACCACATCGAATTTTCTATTTCTCCATAACTACTGTACAGTCTTTGTTTTATCTTTACTATTAAGCCCAAGCAGTGAATGTACTGCGAGGTCTATTATAAATATTGCTGCTTAACGTGTATCTATGTGCTTCGTCACTTTGGCCCTGACGAACCTGAGTTTCTCCACTGATGGACAAACAGGATGATTCTGTTCTTTTTTTAGAATTAAATGGAAAAAGTAGAGCTTTAACGCATGAAAAATCTCCTTTTTTAGGGGTATTTAACGTCAAGCTTCCTTGACTCTGTAAGCATTATAAAAAGCGCAAAAATGACAGCACAGAGTTCGATGGTCATGTATCCACATGTTCACAGTTTGGGACTTTTCAAAAGAGACACCAATAGACGTTGTATCAGTTTGAAAATGTCAGCTGTAACCCAAAGGCACCAACATGGATCTTTGGACTTGGTAACCATGGCCACGAAGAAAATATGACTTTTTTTTTTTAAAGCGTTCAGGGAAATGATTAACACACAACAATACCCGTGTTAAAAAAGTGATTCCTCCAGAGGCAGGGGAATTTTAATGAGAACGGATCCAGGTCCAACCTTACCCTGTGTTTGCAGCCGGCGTCTTTGAAAGGACAGAGGACGAGCGCATTGCCGCAGTTGTCCTTCACGTGGTTGGCCAGGTCCTCCCGGGCGATGTTAGGAGTGCCGCACTGGTTTGGACACTGGACAGGGAAGCGTGGGCAGTGATACTGGTGGTTCTGTGTAAAAAGAGAGAACATAAAACATTTTTGCTTTTTATTAGAGAAAAACTGATTGTGATATGCTTTCATTTCATTATTTAAATCTATTTCAGGTATCTAACAGATAATAACATTTGTTTCATTCATTTTTGACAAAATTACAAACTCAACAAGTTCAAAAGCAACAAGGATCATCTGGGTTTTTGCCAGATGGAAAACCTTTTACCAGTTGGCATCGTACACTGAATTTGAATGCACTCCAATGCATTTCATTGAATTTGAATCGGTCTATTGAATTTGGTTGGTTTGACCATATTTGCTTTGTGTGAATCAAATCTTTTTGTCTTGCTCAGTGACTTTAGATGACATTTCTGCTGAATTAGGATGTGAGCTACTGTAACAGGTTAAAAGTAATGATGCATTCTGTATTCTGGAGAACCTGCTCTGATTAAACATGGCGGGATGTGGAAAAGAGGAACAGGCTTTCTTGCTTCTGTAGCATGTAGCTCAAATTCCCTAAAAACACTGATATCTGTAAGTTAAACTGTGAAAGAGGAGACTTTTTCCCACATTTTGATCTATAAATTTGAAGTATTGTTAAAGGTGTGGTACCAGAGAGAAGTGGTTTGCAAAACAGTATTTATAGGATGATGAAAGATGGGCAATGAGCTATTGGCAACAAAAGGTGGCAATTTATCAAAAAACTCAAAGAAACATGAATGGGAAATTTGAAAATAAATACATAAAATAGAAATTTAAAAGCTAATTTTGTATCTGAATCTATTGTAAGTAATTTTGTGTTTGACTAACGTTTTTAGCTGAGAGTAAGGGGAAACAATTAGCCTTTAAAGAAAAGAAAGCCGTTTGAACGATTTGAAAGGTTTGTGAAGTCAACACGGTAAATACTGTGTTTCGGACTATATGGCACACTTAAAATCTTTAAATTTTCTCAAAAATCGTTGATGCGCCTTCTAATCAGTGTGTCTTATAAGTGGACAGACACATAGACACCTTAATTCACAGTACGACCTATAATCCAGTGGGCCTTTTAGTGTGTAAAATACAGTACTTTTAAAAAGTATCAAAGTTAGAAACAGCAAAAGTCTTGCCAAACATCTGCTGAATGCACTGAATGTAAATGTTGAAAAGCTGACATAGGACAAAGCATGTGGAACGAGTCAGACACCAAAGAAAAGGACTTGAAAAGTGAGAATACTTCACTTCAATGTTCAGACAATAATGCAAATCCAGAAAAATACAGAACATCAGCGGTTCAACACCGTGATCCAGGTTTGGAAATCTCAGCACATCTTGACCCAGTATGTGAGGGGAGGGTAAATCACTGCTCTGCCTTTTGTCAAAGCAGTGCTGAGAGGAAGGTGCCTTCACTTAAAAGCATTAATGGCAGCAGCTCACACAGCATCCAGCTGGAGAAAGACAGACGCCCTGAATGGAAACATCCTGCTGCTACAGCACTTTTTCTTTTGTCCTGCCTTGGTCTGCTGAGGCATCAGACAGAAAGTAGCTGCAGTGATACTTAAACATGAAAATAAATGTGTCTCTGTGCGCTTTCATGTCAAAAATAGGTTGCCCTTTTTTTTTTTTTGTAATTCAAGCAGCACTTTTTTTGAAAACAAAAATGTTTTAGGTGATTGTCTTCATGTGAAACCCACCTGGATTGTGTCGAAGACAAACTCTTTGCCGCAGTACTTGCAGGGCTGCGTGCGTTTGGGACACTCGGCCAGGCTGTGCTGGGACAGCAGGCGACGCATCATCCTCGCTCCACATTTGTTCTCACAGTAAACGCTCTCCTGAGGACACACGCCCTGGTGGTTCTGGCAAAAACAAAATAATGAAACAAATATGTGATTAGAGAATGATTAAAATGTTTTATTAAATCAGATTTCTTCTTTTTATGTTAACTAAAAATGTCCATAATTTTCCATCTATAAACACATAAAACAATACTTTAGACTTGAATAAACTTTTTTTTAGTTGAATATAATTCAGATAAAGGTTTGGGCATATGCTTTTCCTACAATTCTTTATTTTAAAAAGTCGGATTATAAGCTACTGCCTCTATCAAAAACCCTGCAGGACTTGGTCTTCTTTATATGATACAGCTCTACAAAAGCACTGGACTCTGTCAAAATCCATATAGGCAGGAAACCCATAAAAAGGTTTTATTGGTGCATCTCTTTATTAAAGATTCCTACACATTTTCCAGTTAATATTTAATACAAGTGTCCAGAGTTCTCAGTTTTTTAAGCTAATTTTGAAATTAAAAATATTAATGATCACAATGATTTTATGGCAGTTATTTAAAATTATAATACAGAACCCACAAAACCAGAGATAGTAAAGATGGGACAAAGGAAAGATGATGGGTAGGTAGGACAGAGCGAAGGAAGGAGGAAAGGTAGTAATCAAGCCATACACAAGGAAACAAGGAGAAGGAAAAAAGAAAGGAGACAGAAATGGAGGAAGGACACAAGCAAGGAGACAAATTAAGTACTGTAAGCTTGCAAATTAGGAAAGAAAGGCATGACACAAAAGCAGACCACCCTGGAAAGACAGACGGAAGGACAGAAAGGAAAAGAATGGGAGCAGGACAGGTGCAAGGTGGGAAAGAAAGGTAGGAGACATAGAAGGAGCTGAAAGCAAGGAAGGGAGGAAGGATCTAACAAATGAAAGAAGGAGGAAGAAAAGGACAGAAGGACATGAAGAAGGAAGGGTGTAATATAGGAAAAAAAGGAAATCAAAAATATATTAAAAAGAAGGCCGTAAGAGAGGAGGGACCACAATAGAATAAAGAAAAAGAAGTCTAGAAATAGAAATATGATTTCTATATTCTTATTTTGCTTTCAATACATATCCTGATCTGGAAAAAATCTGAAAATGTCCAGACTGTATACGAGTCCTGAATATTATAATTTAGAAATTACATTACTCTGAGTTTTCCAACAGGATGTTCAACTAGACATTCAGTAATGTGTTTTCAGAGGGCTGAGAAACCACAGTGGGACACTTTCAGCAAAATGCATTTATTTTAAACAGTGAAACTTTCCAAATATGACTGAACCAAAACATGTTTTTAACTTTTTATTAAGCTGTTCCTTTGAAAGTAAAAAGGTGGATTGATTGCTTCTGGAAATGTGTGCATATGGAGAAACAGAGTAAACAGAGGAGAGTCAGGACTAACAGAAGTGTTAGTGAGGAGCATAAGGTCCCTTGTCTCACATGCAGAGGAAAAAAAAACTTTAAGTTATAAAAGACGCAGTCAAAATGTTGTTTCCTTCTTCCAGGACTCGTGTTGCCAGAAAATATTTTCCTACAATGATGACGCACAGACCTGACTTCTTCCAGCTGCTGTTCACAGGTACTTCTTTCATACAATTTATCATGAGTCATCCCTCCAGGTGTTTTTCCATCAAACTCGCACGACGATAAAGCAAAACACAAACAGTGTGTACCTCGTAGGCCTCGCCGGTGAACTCGCTGCCGCAAAACTCGCACTTGACCTTGCGCTTGGGGCAGTCGTGCTGCAGGTGGTCGGGCAGGTCGCGGCGCGTCAGCTTGACGGAGCAGCGGTTCGGGCACGGAATCACGTTGAAGGCGCAGGTGGAGAAGTGGCCCTGAGGGAGACACGGCGACGCGTTCAGCAGGCCGCACCAACCGGGGGCGAGTAACAGAAGAGCGGAGGAGGTACGAGCTCCTTCTCACCTGCAGCTGCTTCATCTGTCCGGTCCAGCGGCAGCCCTCCTCGCTGTGGATGCAGCGGATGGGCAGCGCCAGAATCTGCTGCTCCAGCTCTGGGTCCGGGTATATCTGAGGATGAGAACGCCGGGTGGAGACAGGGTGGCAGGTGTTATTGACAGATGCATACAAACAGCACCCTCCAGATTTACTCATATCGTATAAAGATCTGGTAATTAAGTAAAAAAAATAATTTGTCCTTTTTTGTAGTGCTGTCAGTTAAACGCGTTATTAACGGCGTTAACGTAAACCCATTTTAACGGCGACAAAAAAATTGTCGCCGTTAATCGCGCGTCAAAACACACACACCGTATCCCTAATGTTTTCTCCCCGCCGCGCTTTCCGGACTGTGTTTCTTTTACCCTCGGCGCTTTCCGTAGTTTCAAGAGTGCTAGAAAACTGTAGCAAAACAGACCCGCGCTGCGCGTGAGCGCAAAGTTTCTTTTACCCTCGGACACATACGACTTTGGGCTTTTTTCTAAAAGCGCTTCTAAATTTCATGAGTCACGGGTTGCGGTTTTTTTGGGCAGGTTTCTGAAAGTGAAATCGGTTATTTGGGCTCTAAAATAGGTGACGAAATAGGGGTTATTAAGAGACCTGCCTGCACTACATTTGAGTGTATCCAGCTGAAATATCCCTCCGCTGACGGTAGTAAAGGCAGACAGAGCAACTCTGCACGTATTTTCTGCAGTTTACGGTGCAATAACCGGTGATAACTGCTGAAAGTAGATTACATGGTGCAGAATACCATGTCTATCTTTGTTTAAGAGGCAAAAAAAACATATATCGGCATGAAAACAGGTATTTATTTACACATTTGTTTACACATGGTGTAAACATCAGGGCGTCATGATTAGTCATATAGCCATTATAGTCCAGAGTTTAACATTTGGCACCAGGATGTTTTCATTCCAATTCTGAAAAGTGCTTGAAAAATAACAAAATAAAAATATTTTTTGTACAAGCATGTATTTTATTAGTGTCATTTATTGCAAAATTGCATATTAAAATGCCCAAACAGGCTATTACACTTTCAGAAATAAAAGGATAAAATATGCGATTAATTTGCGATTAATCTCGAGTTAACTATCGACATTATGCGATTAATCGCGATTAAAATTTTTAATCGTTTGACAGCACTACTTTTTTGTAGTACGATAGCATTGAATATCTGCTGCTGAGGTTCTCAAACAATAACAGCTGGAGATTTTTTCCCCCACAGTAGAAGACTCAGTAGTGAAGTTGGCTCATTTGAGTCTCAGTGAGAAGTTTAAAAATTATATCAGAGGAAGTAAAGAGATGAAAAATGTAAAAACTAAACTGCGTGCTGAACAATATGTCTGCAAGTCATTCATGCTGCAAGTCAGCGAGCGAGAGCAAGACTTCTTGCGCTATATCAATCAATCAATCAATCAATCAATCAATCAATCAAACAATCAATCCAAATGACATAAAATCTACAGACTATTTGCCACCGTTCGAAGAAATAAAGCTTTCATATCCAGAAAAGCTTTAGTGATTTAATTTACTCGTTTTATCATGGTGACCACGTCCAATAAAAAAGTCACTAAGACATTAGTATTCCCTGTGTAGCAATTATCTGGTTGAACAAAGTCCTATGTAAATCAAGTTGTAGGTTTTATCTTCAAAGTCCAACATATCAACAATTCCTAACATGTTTAGTGATTACACTGAACACAGCTTCAGCTTCCTCAGCTAGGAACCACTGATCAGGCCTGGAATTTGGGTGTAGTGATGGACTCAGACCTGAACCTCCAAAAGCATCTAACAAAAATTACAAAGTCAGCTTTCTATCACCAAAAGAACATTTCCAGGATTAAAAGACTAATGTCCAAGCAGGATCTGGGAAAACTAACACATTTGTTTGTGTTTAGTCGAATTGATTACTGCAACGCTGTCTTCACAGGTCTTCCTAAAAAGTGGATCAGACAGCTGCAGCTGATCCAGAACGCTGCTGCCCACGTCCTCACTAAGACTAAGAAAGTAGAGAACATCACCTCAGTTCTAAAGTCATTACACTGGCTCCCTGTATCTCAGAGAATAGACTTTAAAATACTTCTGTTAGTCTATAAATCCCTAAATGGCTTAACAACTGAATACATCACAGACTTGTTATCAGTGTATCAACCATCCAGAGCACTCAGGTCTTCTGGCTCAAGTCAAACTCTGCAGAACCAGACAGAACTAATGAAGGAGAAGCAGCATTTAGTTCCTATACTCCTTGTGTGGGACAAACTTCCAGAAAACTGTAAAAGTGCGGAAAGCCTCAATTCTTTTAAATCAAGATTAAAAACACATTTTTTAGGATTTGCTTTGGCTGTCCTAGTTAAACTGTTTTACTGAAACATCATTAGTTTAAGTTTGTCGTCCAAATGTTTTTAAAATCATTAATGTTTGCTTTTAGTTTCCATTTTGTTTATGTTTTATTTTGTTTAAATTGTTCTACATTTTATTCCAACTTGGTTTTATTCTGTTTTTTTATTATCCTATGTTTTAATCATGTAAAGCACTTTGTGTTGTCTTTGTGCTGAAACATGGTATACAAATAAATGTGCCTTGCCCTTACACATAACATGGACAATGTGGTCATTTGGGGTCAGTTTTGCCAACAAGTCCTGCTGCTTCAAACATTGAACACATCATTGTTTTTTTTAATCCACTATAACATAACATAATTACATTTCTGTAAAACTTTTCTTTTTAAATAATAAGAATAAAAAGGTTTCATTATTAGTCCCCACATTTAAAAGCAAAGACCAGCACTTAGGTTTTGCTGCTTCGTTACAAGCTTCAGTGCAGGTACTTTTCTGCTCTTACATAAGCCATCACATTTTTAGAAAAGTTGACATTTTTATCTAGAAGAGAAAAAGGAGTGTTCATAAGGTTATTCTATTTTTGGACTTTGACACATAATCAAGTCTGACTGCCAGGTCTAGTTCAACCAGGAACACTGTGACAGCCTGAAAGAGGTGGTAAAAGAGTAAAACATTGCTTAAGTGAGCCGTCTTTAAGTACCATTAAACACTTTCAAGTCAACTAAAGCCACAAGATTGTCAGCTGCATGTGTGGATGTAAAGGTTAGGATGTATATAAGGGAACACTGTTTGCACTGTTTAGCATATTTTCCAGGAAGAAACTCTCATCATGCTACTGCTTTCAGTCGGACCTGCAACCGCAGTGATAATGAGGAGGTTTATGACTTTATGGGACCTCTGAGAGGAAAAATAAGCAGTAAAGAGGCACAGAAATATGTATCTGTGGTCACTGAACATTGGAAAAGGGACAGTATGCTGCTAAGATCCTCCTAAATCCTCCACAATGGGTCGTTGTACTGAGGCTTTAAAGTTTTGACTTGAGCGTCTGTCCCCCATGAGGTGCAAAAAAAAAAAAAAAAACTGGTCAAACAAGAAAGGCCACTTCCTAACAAATGTCACAACAGGCCTCTAAACATATCACAGCTGAACAGCTGAGCTACTATCACATGCATCTGCACCGAAACATGGGAGTAATCACAGTCCAATAAAAAAAAAAACCAAT
The DNA here is from genome assembly GCF_011125445.2 of Fundulus heteroclitus. NCBI lineage: Eukaryota > Metazoa > Chordata > Actinopteri > Cyprinodontiformes > Fundulidae > Fundulus > Fundulus heteroclitus. The sequence goes on from NC_046378.1 coordinate 29,139,700, forward strand.
GCAACTGGAAATCTCCTAAGCTAAATAACTGATTTCATTCACAATATGTTTAAGTACAGATATATGCAAGTGAATCACTCCCGCTCCACAAAAGCAGCCAGCAGTATTTTTGCTGCAACAAACTCATTCCAGAAAGAAAGAAAGAAAGAAAAAAAACTAAATCCCATAAAGCTAACCGAAACACTCTCTCATTGTTCCAGTCTTGGAATCTGCAGGGAAGGCTGCCATAATGACCTTTTAATAACTTAGTCCCCAGCTCATCGGGGGGAGGTTAAGCTCTTCGGTTCAAGTTGGGGGTTTATTCTGTCTGCTGCAGCAATTTCGGCCCCTTACTACAACCGCAGCAGCAGTGACAGCAGTGCAATCCTTTAATGACTGCACCACTGTTTTTTTTAAATTGGTGGCATGGTTGCTTTTTGTTCACGGTTTTGGAAGGACAGCGTGCCGTGAGCATCCCGGTAACCCTGACAGGAGACCACCAGGATGGGAGTAATTTGCAGGCGACAAGGAGCCTGGGAGCGGCTTGGTAAATAACAATGTCTGACAGGTGTGCCATAAGCACATCCTCCCCCTGGGAAGTCCCTGCTATTAAAGGCGCCTTCATTGCTCCCAGCACCGAGCTGCTGCCCCGCTGATCCTGCAGCAGTTCGGATCAACCCTTGAATGCAAACATCTCTCCTTTCGTTTTTTCTCCAAGTCACTTTGCTAACGATGTAATTCCTCCCTGTCTGTGCCGACAGTCTCCGATTTTCAGGGAGTTGGTTCCAGAGCTGAGGCAGGATAAAAAAAAAAAACCTGAATGTTCCCCTCTCTTGTTTAATTCTTTGTCCTGAGAAAACATACTGAGCAGGTTTTAGATGACCTGGCCGTCTGCATGCTTCTGACATGACCTGCAACACTGAGATGCATTTGCCTCAGAGAGCAGTCCCTGTCTTATAGATCGATTGCAGGATTTTAAAATGTATCCTTTCACAAACCGGGAGCCAGGGTAGTATTTAAAAGTCAGGTGTGATATGATAGTCAGGGTTCTGGCAGCATCGATTATGATGAGCTACAGCTGTCTGCAAATAAAAGCATGCACTGCTTTTTATAGGTTTCATTTTGAAAGGAAAGCCTATATTCTTTTTATGTTTTTAATTTTCATTAATATCATGGACATGCCAACTCTGAGACTGAGACTATGGGCACGTTGCAAAACAGAACAGATGTTGTTATAGCTACTCTCTAAATTAAGGTAGCATACAGATATTTAAAGAACAGTCCCGAGAATGGAGCCTTGAGGAACACCAAGTGTGATCTTTGCAGATGAGATTTATAAATACCAAATGACACGCTAAAATCTAAAATCTGAACCAGTTTAACACAGTCCCAGATTTTTTTTCCTCCCGATTAACCGTATCAACTGGAGCTCTGAGGTCCATTAAATACAACAATTTAAATCTTCTCCCAATGCAGTTTCAGTGGTGTGGTGAGGTAGAAAACCAGACTGGAGAAAGTTTAATCGATCGTTTCTGTCAAAAAGGAGCAAAGTTGTTAGAGGACACGGTGTTCAGCCGAAAAATATCAATGATGATGTTTAATGTTTCTTCCATGATTCTGGATGCTACATTTGTTGAGTTTTACAGACTGAACAGGGCTAAATCTAACAGATTGCATCACAGAAATATGCCAAAAGCTGAAGCAAAAAAAAAAAAAAAGAGGAGATGATCCTTTCCGGCCCCTTATCCTTGCGCTGCAATTGCTTTGAAAATGCAGAGATCACACGTGAGAGAGCCCTGACTGACTCTGAATACAGTCGTTATCCCCCCCCCCCCCCGAGCACAATCTGATTAACTACATTTTGAGTGGAGCTGAAATTTATTTCTCCATCTGCACAGGGAGTGATTGAGTGCAGTGGTTTTAATAAATTATCTTGTGTAATGAAATAAATTGCAACCTCTAACTCGGGGTGAAGACGTACGTTACTGCCTTTATGTGTTACAGTAAATCAGAGACACAAACATTCCGGTTTTTACTGTAACGACGTAAAATCAAAGTCACGGGGTCAAAACAGCTGCTGTCTTAACCTGTCAGCACCGGATGCCTGCATACGAGATACAGAAACAGATACCAGACGTTAGGAGGGCTTGTTGGGTTTCAACGGGTTACCCTCATAGCCTAACAAGATTTATTATAATAACTGCTCATCTCCTCAGATTGCATATTTGTCCTTGTAGAACCAGATGTCAACACTACCCCTTACTGTATTAGAAGAAAAGCAAATGCGTATATTTATAGAGTAATCTTGTTTCTTACCCGTTTTTTATTTCTTTCATGTCAGCAACCTAAAATGCTGAACAGAATTGATACTGTGCCAATATCATGTTATGTCACAGTGAAATAGTAACATAGTTGATATTAATTCAGCTAAATGTGTTGAATTCTTTATCTGAATACCAGACTGAATAACACTGATGGATGTGACCTCTGTAACGTTGTTTTATTCATTCGCAGACAAGCTTTTAAAAAGGGCTGAGTTCAGTATCTTGGTTTTCATTATTATGCTTTTGTGAAACTGAAAGTTACATCATATGTGATCCAAATTAATATATTCGTAAACTGACAGCAGAAATAACAGATAAAGCAATAAAAAACATATTCTGTATTTCTAACTTAAGCAGAAGGAAACTCTGGCCAATGTGGTGATACAATTGTAAAGTTGTGTGTCATCAGCATATGTATGGTAAGAGACATTGAGGCATTTCAAGTTCTTTGCTGTGGGAGCGTGTAGATATTAATAAAAGTTGACCGAGACGGGTGCCTTGAGGAACTACTCATGTGATCTTTGCTTAGAAGGAGGACTCAGTATTCTAGTTGTCAATATTTTGCTATTTTGTAGTTCTCCTAGAATATCCGTCCTTCACATGTTCATGAGCACAGTTGGCTGAAACAAGACAACTCCACTTTTCCATCACTTACAAGAAAGACAAATTGCGCTGTTGTAATCCAATTTGGAAATCAAAAGAGCGTCATTATCTAATTATCAAGGTGAACTGCCCAATAACCCACGATATGGATTTTAGGCCATATCGCTCAAGCCTGACCAGCCAGACTGAATTATATGGACCGCAAGTCAGTCTGGTAAGGCTCCATTCCCTGCGGCCCAAAACAGACCGGACCAATCACAGAGCTGGAGGTGGGACTTCACGATGCTGCATCACTCCCAGCGGCAGAATTACCCATAATGCAGCAGCGCTTTTCTGGTACCATAACAGTCAAGATACATACAGATATTTTTGTTGCTTTGTGCCTTGGAAGATTAAGAAAGTGCAAGTGAGTACACCATGTTTCCTCTGATTTGTTTTTTAGACAAAAGTGTCAAAAATTTTTTTGCTGAAGAGTTTGATCAATGGCATGACATGTTTCACGGATTACAAATTAAAAAATATTGATTCCAGGCTAATATCGGCCAGCTCTACTCTGAGTTTTGTTTTTTGTTAAAGTAACACTGTCTTAAAATTACAGTTGTTAAGTTTGTGATTGATAACCAACCAATTGCAGGTTAATCATCCGCGTAGATAGCACAGTGGTTAAAAAAACAACAACAAAAAAAACCCAAAACAATTAACTACTGCAAATCTACTACTAAATGTAATAGGTGCTTCTCTTGTGATTGCCTGGTAGCACCATTTTTGGCTTAATGGTACCATTTATGGGTAACCTTATAGCATTAATAATCAATATGTTTGATAATTTAAGCAGCAGTAGAAATACATGTTACTTTTCTGCTTTAAACAAAAGCAATTACATCAAGTTAAACAGTTATTCTTTAATTATTGTGTAAACACATTGAAACTGCTATGTTTTAGTCAAGGAGTTCTTACCATGATAATGTCATAATGGCCCACATCTAAACCACCTGCAGCCACATCTGTATTTGTTTAGTACCAAACTGATGTGATTTGAGATGGGAAGCTCGACTGTTTAAAACTAATGCATGTTGCTGGTTGTTATAAGCTCCAATTGTGTGTATGAATGCTAAAAGTAGGATTGGATTGCTGGAAGCCATGCAAAACTTTCAACAAACATGCACATATGTATTAAACCGGTTAAGGCGTTTCAGCACAATAACTCTGAGTTTGTTAAATGTTATAAAGGTAATTTTCGTACCTTGGCATAGTCTAACGGCAGTTGATCCTCTGGACATTTGAAGACACCCTCACTGTAAAAAAAAAATAAGAGAGAGAAATTTGCTTGTTATTACAAATGTACAGATAATCTCACTGTAGAGACATTACAAGAGAATCACAAATCGCTGTCAAATGACGCTCAAGCACTGATAAAAGCCTCCTCTTTGAAAAGCCTGTATGAGCAGCACTGCGGAGCACAAAGTTTTAGCCTTTTCAAGCTCACCCTTAATCTAATCTGAGAACTCTTCTGACTCATCAGGCTGCGTGACGTACAGAGAGAGCACTTTTACAAGCACAAAGAAGCCAGAGCTGTGAGCAACCGACTTTAATAAACTCTTTCATCCACTCCGCCTCAGAAGATGTGCTCTGTACGGTGGTTATGCTGCAGAGAAAGCTAGAAACTTCAGTCAGATTCGTTCGCTTGTTAAAATCAACTCTTTTAAAAAGACCCTTCACATCTGTCTGTGGCTTTGTTGCTACATTTCAGTAAAAAGTATCAAAAGAGTGTGCAGCTTTGATCAAACGCTGGAAATTTACAAGCAAGACGTTCTTTTCATTTCTTGAAAAGTTACCAATTGGTAGAAAGAGGGCTTCTGTCCCACAGTGGCAATACACTGCAAAAACGGAACTAGAAATAAGTAAAATGTTCTTAAAATGTTTGTATTTGTCCTTGATTTGAGCAGGTCAATAATATGATTTGCCAATGGACTAAGATTTTTGCACTTAAAATAGGAACAATTCATCTCCATCATCTTATTTCAAGTGCAGGATGTCTAATTATCTTATTTTAGGGGTCAAAATACTCATTCCATTGGCAGATAATCTTATTTACCAGCTCAAATCTAGGATAAATACACTAACTTTAAGAACATTTTACTTATTTTTAGATCCGTTTTTGCAGTGTAGTTTGGTGTAAATAAAAAAAGGAAAACCCCTGTAATATACTGTTGTAACATTCAGGTAAGGTGCTTCTGATCTGGTGGTGAAACAGGCAGCTTCTTTTTTTGTTTTCTAAAACCCAAAACCTAAAGTTTCTTTACTATGCAAACACATACAGATATTCAAAGGTTACTTAAGCACCACAGAAGAAGCAAACAGTGGTTATCTCAGGAGATGTCAATAGAAAAAGAAATGGAATGTCACTTTTGGGAGGAATTGAGAAGCTTTTCATAAATATGTTTCAAGAAATTATTCTTCCGTTTTAGGGATGCATGATATATGTACATGAATGTCGTCTTTTTTTTTTTTTTAACATACCAGTATGTGTCCCATGTGTGGGTGTAGGGGGAAGTGGTGGGGTATTTAACTGAAGCAGAGAAGAAATGTCAGGGGTGTGGTTGTTTTTCACGTAGTGTTGAAAGGGCAGGGAAATATAATATCTCTAAATATTGGTTATATTGTCATAACAGAGATATTCATATTAGATATCAATATTGACCCAGATGTTCTTATTGGTGCATCCCTATCCTGCTGTAATAATCTGCAGATTAATAACATGCACACTTCCCTATGCATTTATGTCCCCCCCCCCAAATTCAGTCATCACTTAACCACAAACTCCAATATTTTTCAAAATATTTAATTTGATAGACCGATACAAAGTAGTGCATAAATGTGAAGTAAATGAAGAATTATACACCTCTATTGACTTTTCAGTTCTAGTGTAAATCTTTGCCCATCTTTCTTTGTAAAATAGCCCAAACTCAGCTGTACTTTGTGGAGTGCATACGGAACATACATTATCCATCCTTGTCACAGTTGGATTTTGGTCTGGACTTTGCTTAGCCTTTTTAACGGTGATTGTGTATTCATGGTGAGGTGCAGTGTTTTCTGCCACAAATCTATGGAAGTGTGAAAACTGGACTTATTGTGGCTTTTTGCTTTAATAAAGGCCAGATCTGTAGAGTAAATAAGCTGAGAGCTGAGCTGAGAATCTCTGCAGCTCCTCCAGAGTTACAATGGGCTTCTTGGCTGCTTCTCTGATCAATGCTATCCTTGTATCAGTTTAGGTGGGAATCCATGTCTTGCAGCTCTCCTGCGCTGAATCTCGTTTTGGACAGTTTGCTTTAAACTTCTCAGCAACTTCATCTCTGACACGTCTGCTATGTTTGTTGGTCTTCACTGATCTTCTGGAACAACAATCTGAGACCTTCAAGGAACAGCTGTGTTTATACCGAGATTAAATTACTCGCAGACAGACTCCAATCTGACGCTGTCTGGAGGCTATTGGTTGGACTAGATTTTATTTAGGGGTATCAGAGTAAAGTGGGCTTAATATAAAAGCCCACTTTACTTACTTACTTTTCACGTTTTTGTTTTGCTTCTGCTTAACAGCTATGCCCTTCTTTGTGCCAGTGGATCACATAAATTCCTGATAAAATACATCGGAATTAGTGGGTTTTAATGCGACTACACATGACAAACCTGAAGAGGTGTGAATACTTTCACACGGTACCACGTATGAGCGCAACGCGGTTTGTGCAAAAGCACCAGCTGAGGCTTGATCCGACTTTCTGCGCAGAAAAACCTCTCGGAAACCAAATCTATGCCTAAATTCTAACCTAAACTGATTAGGGAACAACACGGTTCAAAGAGTGTTTGCCTTTTAGTGCTTTAATTCGGTCAACAGTGTCACCTGACCTCGCTCCCTGGGGCACAGATACACGTGACAGGATGGGAGGGCATGTGCACTTCACTCCATCTACCCAGCTGTGCAACGAGCCCGCCGGTGACGGTGGTGGGAGGGGGATGGGAGCAGAGGTCAGGCCTGAGAGCGAGGGAGGGTTGATGGATAGAGGGGTGGAGGAGGGAGGTTAATGCATGATGGGACAGCAGTAATTCTTCTCCATTAGGGTTACTGTGTCAGCAGAGAGCCGGAGACCAATTAACAAAACCACAACGGGCTGTAAGGGAGGGTCAATCGATTGGAAGCTGCGAGAGTCCACTCAGCATCTCTTGTGTGAAACCATTTAACTGAACTCATCGGCATCATCATCATCGCCGAGGAGTTGCGACAGCCAGCTCCAAACGTCCCGCGACTGTAAACCGAGCGGCGATGGGAAGTGACAGGGCCTCCGCTGTGGATGGGGGAGATGCAGGGATAGATGGAGGGACAGCCCGAGGCCCCCCGTGTCCAGCTCCGGCCCCACATCTGAGGCACGGAGATGCAGAAAGAGCAGAGTCACAGAGAGTCAGAGTGATTTGCTGCCCTGGTTGCAGATAAGACCCTGTGACCAGACAATCACGAGTAAAAATTGCGCACAGATGTTTCATGGGTTGAACTCATAGTCGGTCGGTGAAACCAGAATGATGTGTGGTATAGCTACGAGTAAATTCTGTTTATCTTCTCACATAGAGATGCACCCAGAAATCAGCTGGTGACCAAAATCAGTCAAAAACAAATAGATACTTTTCTGATCATTAAAGACACCATAAATACGTAACTCAAGGCAATGCTACCAACACTCTTTGGTCTGGAAGTTGATCCAAAATGAAGAGGACCAAATTAAGATTTCTAACTTGGAGCCATATCTCTGCGTCCTTTCAAGCATGGCACCCACTAAATGTAAGGATGCAGTTTAACCACACACATTTTTTTCTTTATCTCAATATCACTGCAAACAAAGACAGAAAGACTGATAATATCACCATCTCAATTTATTAACACCCTCTTAAACAACCGGTGGTGAACGTTTCCATATCCCAGCAGCTGATGTCTGATCTGATCAGTACCGGCAGAGCTAGAAAACAGAAGTTAACGCAGCATTGACAGAAGAATATATTAATAGCACTTGCCAATATTAAAACACCGGCAGATATAGAAACTGACTCTCAAATGATGTTTATGAATTCAGCGGAAATGTCACCTGTGAGAGCAGCTCTATGCAGCACTCAGTGAAGGGTGATATTAAAAATAAACAGCAGGAAGAAAAGAGACAGCGAGATTGCGTTATTCTGAAGTTTTTTATCAGTCTTCGTTAACGCCGAAGGAAAAAGTTTTTACAGTTCTTACCTTAAACTATGAAGATCAAAAACAAAACTAGTGCTCTGGTTTTAAACATGGAGCAAACAACGTTTTGAGCAGCTAAGCTTGCCACTAGCTCCTGAGAAGAGGAAGTTTTTTTTTCCTCTGGCCCGGGCTGAGAATAAAGATGTTTTTTTTTGGGGCCAGAGCCCGGAGCAAGAATTCGCCTCAGTGTAAACGCTAAGAATTAGTTTTAAGCAAACAGTAGCAGCTGTTTAGCTTTGGGACCGGCTCAGCGAGAAAGAAAAACAAAAGTCAGCTATTTATCAATGAGTCAGCAGAAACCGTGCAACCGGATGTTATAGGATAAAAATGAAAAGCATTCTCTGTGAACCGAAAAATATTCTAAGCTTGTTCAGGCTGCAAGAGAGGGAGAGAGAGCAAGGCCTCCAATATAAAAGGTGACACAGGAGTTATGGAGTTTGTCCTGCAATTGGCGGGTTGCCGGTTTGATCCCCTGCTCCGACCGTCTAAGGCGTTGTGTCCTTGGGCAAGGGCACTTCACCTGAATTGTCTGCTGGCCGATGTATGGCAGCCTCACCTTTGTCTGTCTGCCCCAGGGCAGCTGTGGCTACTAACACAGTTCACCATTGTCAGGGTGTGAAGGGGTTAATGACTGATTGTAGTTTAAAGCGCTTTGGGGTCGTCGGACGAGTTAAAGTGCTGTACAAGTACGAGCCTTTTACCATAAAGCAGGAAGACTAAAGGGCTGACAGGAAAGTCGCTCTGTTGCAACCTTTGTTAAGAAACATGCTGGATTTGGAAATATCTCCATGGAATATACTCTAGCAATGCTGACAGTAGGGCTGGGCGATATGTAGCAAAAATAATATCTCAATATCTTACGCTGATCGCCGATATACGATGTTTATCTCGATGTATTCTTTTTTTTTTTCATAAAATATTTCTAAAAAGGCATCTCTGAATCAAAGTTTTATCCCAAATGTATCACAGGCATGTTTTTTTTTCTAACAGCTGTAGATAAATATGAGAAATGGCTAAAAAAAATAACCTGCTGGAATACATAAAAGTATAATTCTAATGCAACATAGACCATCTCGATATAAATGATAGTCTAATTTTATATATATATCTCTTTTTAATTTAATTTTTAAATCTCAATATATTGCCCAGCTTATAGCAAACAGCAACTATAAGTTGCTAAAAATGTTTAAAATGAGAACTCTGTAATGACTCAATCTCTGTTTCAAATTAGTAAAATCCACAGGAATCCACAACACTCAGCCTGTGAACGATATTACTGTCTCAACAGATTATACCTTTATAAAAACAAGAAAGTGGCCATTAGAAAAGCAAATTCTCATCAGTGCATCTCTGCTCTAAGACTAAAACCTCGTCTGACCCCTAAGCTATTTCTAATAAGGGTTATGAGGGCTGCGCTGGTACGAAACCGTAAGTAAAACTTGAAGAAAAGAAACAACTGAAACCGAGTTAAGCTGAAACGCCAACAGCTGTCTTGCTACCATTTACTGCCCGGTCAATGAGCATCCAGGGACAAATTCATCAGCAATGCGTCTGCGTTGGGATGAGCTGTCACGGGGGAGCTGCTCTGACTGGACTGTACAGTATAATACAATCACCTCATTAAAATTTAACCACCTCCCTCTGTCTGCTCAGATGATGCTCACATTCACCTCATCTCCACGCTGGTCCTGAAACCATTCTCCCCTCTAATTGCCCTTTCTCTCACCCCCACCCCCCCCCCCCTTCATCCCCAAATCTTCTTAGGCAGCGTCCGTTCCTCCAGCTGATACCAGGGCCGTCACAACATACTCCGTCCCTCTGCGCACAGCTCCTGACAGGCAGACGGTGAGAAATACAAATCCCTCAGGTTTAATCGCACCGGTGCAGAGCGAATCATGGGGAGGGGGGGGGGGGTTGTTTTTCTAAAGTGACAGCAACCAGCCTGCAGGCCAAACAAGGAGGACACATTGGTGACAGACAGCTCCGCTACCTGGGACCCCTGAGTAACCTTGAGGTCCGATCAATCGACTAACAGAGAGACTCCTAAACAAATCCCCATGTTTGCTAGAGAGGTAGGAGCGATCGGTGAGACGCCCTGAACAAACCGAATCAAAAGCTTTAGAGAGTGCAAGACTGCAGCACAGTGACGGGCCAAACATACGCCTGTCACCGTCTCCGGAGGCGTCTGGAGCCTCATCCGAATCGCCGGCTTACCTCCACCAGCTTTTATTCTGATGCTCATCCTAAACCTTTTTGTCTTTTCAAGTTACACCCGGGATTAACTTTAATTTTCCCAAAACAGAAGCTGCCTGCAGGGCATGTTGCAACCAAACACCCTGCCTTCCCTCAGGAAGTCTGGAAAGAAATAAGACTCCCGTTTTATCTCACATCCGGTTAATGTAATCCCACAAAATCTGTGTGAGAAGTCAAGACTTCCTTTGTCTGATCCCACATACAGCGTTCCAGGGTCATATTTAATTCAAATCAGGGCCATGTATGGAAAACTTTACAACTATATCCAATTTAACTCAATTATCAATGATGTTCTGGACACAGTAGAGTGTTCTTGACAGGGACAGATGCCTGTTTTGCTCCAGGGGACGTTTACGTCCTGAGCAGCTGGTTGAAGACTAACACTAACATGCTCATCTCTGTTTTGATATGACTTGTTGAAAGTTTGCATCCAAACTTGTTTCTATGTGGTTCCGGTTAATCGCGTGTGGACAAAATGTACAAAAAAAATGTTGTTCACCAAGCTTTAACTTAAAAATGTTGTAAGATTACATGATTAAAGTTTCAGCATTGCTTTGATCCACATCGGCAGCTTCTTTGAGCGCAGCAAAAGGCCGGTCACATGACAACAGTCAACCTCTGTTGAAGGAGCTGCAGCAGCCAAAACAATATTTCTTTCCATATGAATTTCATAGCAAATCGCAAAAAAAAAACTGAATTTAAAGGTAAAACCCTGATCGATTAGATCTGATAAGTAATGGGCCTAACATAAAATTATATTGAGTGCAGTAGACGCATAATCCCAGACAGTAAACCAAAGACTGGGATCAGGACTTGAGTTCAGACAGGGCTTCTGCTATAAATATTTAAAATTGCCTCACTTGGGACAAAGATCCAACATTTGGGGTCAAATCAGGACATCCGTACTTGATACAGACTTATTATTATGTACAGTGTGTGCTTAAGAGATTTGGGGGTCAAAAGTGCAAGGAAACAGTAAAATTAGCTGGAGAAGTATCTTAATGCCTAAAATATGCATTGCTCAGATTTAAGTGGCTTAACAAGCACAAGGAAACATTCCTCTAAGTATTATAATGGCAGGTCCAAAGAAAGCATGGAAATCTATCAATCAAGACTATTTACGGAGACTATTTGTTCTCATCCAGCTTTTCAGTCCCAACTTCTAGACCTTTGCAGGATCCCTCCCCTTATCGCCAATTTACTATCTGAAAAACTATTTAGGGAACCTCTGGTGTGTGATGAATGGGCCTGAAGTGCACGACTATCCGGATGTTTGACACCTGCAGAATCGTCTCTGACTTGAACTGCTGGCCACAAACAGCCTTCGACAGCCGTCTGATATGAAATAACAATGGCTGACGGTCTGCTGGTCATGCTCATCAGGAAGACAGAAATAAATTATGTGTGACTCACTGTTAGACAAGCCTGAAAAAGGACAAGCGGAAAACAATCCGTTCATTGCATACATTTGTTGTATCTTACTTTTGTAGAGCCTCTACAGCTTGTGCTTCTCTGTCTAGGAGAGAAAATACTATTTTTGTCTTGTTGCTTTGGAAAAAAAAAAGGGGAAAAAAATGATGCAAGTGGAAGAAAGGCACTACTATCAAACTGTGTGTGTTCATGTGTATGTGTGGGTGGATATCTGGCCTCTTTCCCTGGCTTCTCTTCCTGCGCCCCGTGCAACCCATTCACAGAGATGTGGATTGAGATGGAAATACATTAAAGCAATGCTTTTACTACGAGCGACGACACACACTTTTAACAAAAAAAAAACTGAACAGCGTAGAAAACTAAAACCGATGCTGCTGGACTCCATTTTAAAAAGAGCAGATATTCTGACCCTGCAAAACGGCGGCATGGACCAGGACACCTGGGGCCATGATCGCTGTGTTTGCCGTCACTGCTTATGTAATGATCTTCATTTCTCAGTGCAGCGCTCCTCGCCGTGTTGACATTTTTTGTGCACGGGCCATCTGTGAGCGAGTTCACACAAAGCTGGAAAAAAATCTGTTTGCTTTCCTTAAATGACACCTTTGCAGCAGCAGATAAAGACTAATAACGTTGTGCATGCATATTATATATATATATATATATATATATATATATATATATATATATATATATAACATTTTACAAAGATTTTCAAAGGTCGGCCTTGAAATTCAATTGGTTTTAGGAAGGGATTTTTTTTATTTATTCTTTCAGCCCTGTGCAAAATCCTACACTTCCACGACAGAAATCCTCCCTTTAATGGCTTAAATCATTTTGAATGTGTGAACAGCCAAACAATGAGCAGTGATACTATGAGAAATGCAGCACCACACACTGTAATGACAGCCAAGAGTAGATGGAGAGCCACCTGCCTGAGGGTAGGCTGGCAAAAAGAAATCGAAGGAGAGGAGAGGAAGGAAGGGTGGACACAAAGGGTCAGAGGGAGGAGGAGAAGCCATCTGCAGGATGACAGGAAAAGCCTGCGAGTTGGCATAATCCACTCTTAAGTGTGAGTGGAGGGGAGGTAGAGCTTATAACTAGTCATAATCCCCCTTTGCACTGTTGTCCTCCATCAGCATGATTGGAGCCTGACATGGAGCCTATATTACTGAGGGAATGTCTATAACTGGAATAGCTAATCAGAGTTCCCAGGTCGTTTTGGTAACTTTATGAATTTGCAGGCTTCATAAACTTCGTGACTTCTGGGATCCAAATCTGAGGGGCCTAAAACACTGAAAAAAAAAAAGAAACCACTTAAATCTATAATAACACTAGCAGCAATAGCTTGTAAGCTTAGCTTGACTTCAGGGGGATCTAATTATGCAAATTTCTTGAGCACTTTTTTTTTCTTACTGAAGTTCTGAGTATTATATTAGGATTTATAGTTCAAAGTTATTTTAGGCTTTTTACCAAGTGAAAGATGTTTTGGATGGGTCCAAGTCTAACCCTGTAGACCCAACCCTTCATTTCACTCATTCAAAATGTCTTTATAAGCCTTCAAATGAACCAGAGAGGCAGTAACAAAACATATTAAAACTACAACTAAAACCTTTCGGTAGCTTTATTGCAGATCTCCTCATCTCTGTTTCCTGTTCTTACTCTGGATAAAGGCTCCTTGAAAATGTGTCAAAACTGACACTTTGCAATAGTTTATGACACAACCACTTCATTCGTGGTGGTGGTGCAGTAGGATTCTTTCTGGGTGCAACTCCCAGTAAGAAAAGTAAGAAAAGTTGCATTAATGCAGTTTGTTTAGATGGTGATTTGTTTGAAGCAAGCCGCATGTTTCCAAGTGATTAGCTTGCAGTTGGGGTAATATCTTTCTTATTTTATTCTGTTTTGATGACGGTTAAAGGCATGCCCCTGCGAAGCCATGGTGCTTGTTTTGTTGTTCTTCTGATCAGGGAAACCTTAACTTGTGGCCTCAACGAATGTGTGATGAACATGCGACCAAAGTGAATCGGGTAGTAAGCTAAAACTGCTAGAAATAGGAAATGGTCTGACAAAAACAACTTCATCAAAAGCACAAATTATTTACTTGTAAATTACTAACACAACCATCCAACTGCTTAAAGCCTTTTTTTGTATGGTTTGCATGCAAATACAATGGTAACATTCTTTTATCCAGTTAATCTTTGAATGCGGGAAAATAAAAACCTCCTTTTTTCCATAGCTGTTGCTGATCCTAATGCATGCTGAGCAGTTTATAGAAAGGAAAGTCCCATCCAGTGCGTGAGAGCAATCACTCTCACCCACGCAGCACCCAGAAGAGCACAGATGAGACCACCATAACGGAGGTGTACCCACACACACAGGATGGCCTGCTACGTACATGAAAGGAAAGGAGGGCTTGAAAGGACACGGCTTTACATGTGATGTGGTTGAAGACCGGTTTAGTGGAGGACCAAATTTGGGGATCAATGAAAAGTCCAAAGCTTTAACATGTCAAAGATGTGAGAAGGACCTACTGGTCTGCAAAGAAGTGCTAAAAGCTGCTGTCAAGGTTGCAGAAGGTGTGAAACATCCCACTCTCAGTTTTACTACTCACTCTCACACAATTGCGAGGATTCAAATGCTGGGAAAGAGTCAAAGAGTGTTATTTAGTAACAAATGGAAGCACTTATAGCCTTTAAAGTTTTATTTCTCTCATGCACATGTACATTTTTGCTGGTATAATCACAGATGGCTGTTCTAATTTTAGCCGCACGTCAGAGGGCAGATGTCTGCTCGAAAGAACTATCTGTGGTGGATATTGTTGGATTTAAATGCCGGCCATGAGATTAGAAGATCTGAGATTCTCAAAGCGGCACGAGGATTGGTAAAAAAAAAAAAGAGAAGGTGGCTGGCCCGCCAACTGTATACTGCATATGGTGATGGAAGGGCAGCAGAAGCACAGCCACGTCGTTTTTTTCCTTCAAGCAGCATTAATGAATCAGCTACCGGAGTCACAATCATTCCAGACGCACAGCATGAAATCACAGCTCTAACACAGATTAAGTGTGAAAGCAGAAGTGTATTTCCAGCTTTTGCTCAAGCAGTCAGTCATATCGAGAAAGACGGGATGAAACGCATTTTTTAAATCACCGTCATGTCTCCAGAATTAATGCATTATGCAATAGGATGCATGCTAACACACCGGTGCAACAGGGCCTTGCCAAAGTATTCACCCCCTTTGGCTTTTTACATGCCACCCAGTAATTTAAATGCATTTTTTAATCTTATTCTATGTGATGGTTCTGCATAAAATAGTCTAAGACGGTGAAGAGAGATAAGAAAAATTAATATAAAAAGACTTTAAAAATACTGGCATGTGTACATGTATACACTCCCCTTGGCTATGAAGACCCTAAAAAGTTCAAGTCCAATCAATTATGTTCAAAAGTCACATAATTAGAGAAATGAAGTCCACCCGCATGCAAACTTAGTGTCACATAATCTGTCAGTATAAACACGCCTTCTCTGAAAGGCCCCAGAGCCTGCAGCGCCACTAAGTGAGAGGCATGACACCATGAAGACCAAGGGATTCTGAAAACAAGTCAGGGACAAAGTTGTTAAGAAGTACAAGTCTGAGTGGGGTGAGAAAAAAAATATCCAAACATTTGATGATCCTTCAGAGCTCCATCAAATCCATCATCTTCAAGTGGAAAGCACATGGTACCACAACAAATCTGCCAATAGACGGACATCCACCAGGACTTACACCGGGCAAGAAGGGCATTAATCAGAGAGGCAGCACAGAGGCCAAAGGTAATCCTGAAGGAGCTGCAGAGGTCCACAACAGAGACTAGAGGGTCTGTCCATAGGAGCACAATAAGTCATACTCCATAGAGCTGGGCTTTATGGAAGAGGGGCCAGAAAGCCATTACATAGAGATGAAAATCAGAAGGCATACTCTGAGTTTGGCAAAAGGCATGTTGGAGACTCCCCAAATGTACAAAAGTAGGTGCTCTGGTCAGATGAGGGTAAAATCGAACTCCCACCAAAGCAAAAGCTATGTCGGGTGTAAATCTTAAACATTCCTTCACCCCACGAACACCATCCCCACAGTGAAACATGGTGGTGGCAGCGTCATGCTGTGGGGACGTTTTTCAGCAGTAGGGACTGGGAAACTGGTTTGAGTCGAAGGGAAGATGTTTGGTGGCAAATACAGTGATATTTTTTTTTTTAGCAAAAGCAGTACCCGTCTGCAATTTAGGATTGAGACGGAGGTTTGCCTTCCAACAAGACTATTCCTCCGAAGCATACTGCTACAGCAACACGCCATTGATTTAGGTGGCAATATTTAAATGTGTTGGGATGGTCTAGTCAAAGTCCAAACCTTAATCGAGAATAGAAAATTGAGACTCTGTGGTTAGATTTTAAGATCGCTGATCACAAGCAAAAAAACATCCAACACGACAGAGCTGGATGTTCTTAAGGTTGATCTATCTAAACTTGTGGTTGTTTAGTTGGTTTAGCCCAGGGGTAACCTTCATTGGTGTTGAAGGTACACCAATGAAGGTGTTTTTTTGAGCTAACGGTACAAACCTTTGAACTACAAAAGTCAGAGTTCTCCTTAAAATAAACACATCTTTCAACCTTTGTTATAGACATTGGCATTTCTAAATCTATATCAATGTAATTGTGAATAAACAGGAAGAGTAACATGATAAAACAACGTTGTTGGTGACCCCTGGTTTAGCCTATCATAGCTTGTTTGTTTTACCAAAAAAAAGAAAGCATAAAATATAAGGAAGCTGCCGTTGGATAATGGTAGATAGCTTGTGCTGTTCATTTTCCTTTAATATATTATTTTTTATATATGTTTTTTTGGGAAAGACTTGCAGTAGATTTTATCTCACCTTAGATTAGCTTGATTTAGTTCAGCTTTTTATTTATTTGTCACAAATACTGGGAACAAATGGACCTGTTAATTTAGATTAAAGATAAAGAGAGTTGCCTCTAGGAAAAAAAAAGGTTTATTCTTTTTTTCCTCCCATCATTAAATTATTTGCTAGTATTATTTTAGAAAACACTCAATTTAGATTAGTTTGAATTAGCTTAGCGTATCTTATGATGATATACTGCAAAAACAAACAAATTAACTTACAACTCTTCGATTATAGATTTAGAAGATTGTGTTTTGGTACATATATTTTTTTCTTTTTTATTTATTAAAATCTTGATAGTATTTTAGAAAAGGCACAGTTTAAGACTGTGATAGCTTAGCTTTAGAAAGTTGCCTATTGGTAGATGAGTTGTAGTTTTTCTCTTTTTTTCTTGTTTGATCCTTTTTTGAATAAGGTTAGCTTGGATATATTTAACCTTACCTTACTCAGGCTTTACAAGTGAGCTTGCAAGTCTGGGATTAAAGATTTAAAAGATTATGTAGTCTTAGTTGTATTGTTTTGTCCTTTTGTTATTTATACAAATATTTATCGGTATCATCATTTTAGAAGAGGCTTAGGTGAGTTTATTTGAGCTTATCTTGGTTTAGTTTAGCTGGTCTAACTTAGTTTGGCATCAGTTGCACACTAAGAAATGGAAAGTTTTTTTTCCAGTAGTTCACTAAACTAAATGTATTTATTTAATCATAATTTCTTTCTAAAGTATTAAAACTGGCTTTACTTAGCTTAGCTCATTATAGCGAAACACAAAAACAGTTTTCTAAAACGTTGTCTGTAGGTGACGTGTTTATTTATCGTCTTTTTTTCTGTTTTTCAGCAGAGATGATCTAAAATAAGATCCATTCGTTTGCTAATCAGTTTACCTCTAATCTTTCATAACCCACCACTAAATATGCTGTTTGTTTAATCCTTAAAAAAAAAAGCCTTGGTATAAAATCAGGTCATTAACACCTTCCTACATTAAACAAAGCTCCAAGCTGTAATGTTAGCTTCAGATTTAGCATTTGTGGTATAAATCCTCTGGCGTGACCTATAACCTATCTTAGATCTTCGAAATATGTGGCACACAGCACTCCTATTTAATTTTGTCAGAAGATCAGACAGATGGTACATGGGATGGTTTGGAGCTTAATGCCCAGTAAATCCACAGATAGGGGATTTTCTAATCATAAACCATTACACAATTTGCAAACTTTCCCTTACTTCTTATGATCCCAGATATGAAAAGATCTGCATAATGAAAATTATGGCTTAACCAAGGGTTTAAATGTCACAATAGATCCCGTTGTGGCATCAAAGAAGGAGAGGCAGCCCCGAAATAAAAAAAAAAGACCATCAGATACAACTTCAGCAAGATGAATCGAAAATTTCCAAGATCTTCTGATGCAAAGTACCGTATTTTCTGTGTACATATATCATCAGATTATACAATTTAGATATTCTCTACATCAGGGGTGTCAAAAATACGGCCCGCGGGCCGCATCCGGCCCGCCGAACAATTTAGTCCGGCCCTGTGGCTAAATGCACATTTTTTTTTTTTTTTTTTCCAGTGTCCTGTCTGGCAATGTGGCAATAAGATGCCACAAAGAGCTCATCAGATTTGACTTTCACAAGTGGACAAGATAAAAGGAAGAGAATGATAAAACAATTATTGAAAAAAACATGTACCTTGGTTTAATTGAAAATATGCAGTTCCTACATTGTCCATCAGGGGCGCTGTGTTTTAATTAGCAGATTAAGCTTCAGGTGTGGAAAAATTTAAATCATTTTTTAATTTTTATCTGTTTGATGTATTTTGTCAAGCAGGACAGTGTTTTTAAGTTCCCAAAAATGTGAATAAATGTTTTTCAACATTGTATAATCACTGTGATCAGTTCTTATGCATAATGCACAAGTAAATGTTTAACTGAGTAAAAGTATTGTTGAAATTGCACATACTTTTCTTAAAAACCCTGAGGTTATTCATAATATATTGTGTAAAAGTGAAATTAACTTAATATAAAAATCAACAAGTCCACTTTTATTAGTTCTATTTAATCTTGCAATGAGTTAACTCGTGTGGCCCTCTTGAGATCAGATTAAGCTGTATGCGGCCCCTAAACCAAAATGAGTTTGACACCCCTGCTCTACATTAAGAAAATACAGGAGAACCCACTGGAACAACATTCCTTAGCACACTTTGAGGTTTATTTGCCAAAAGGTTGCCAAGATTAGTTTCACCAACACCAAAAACCAAGATGGAAAGATGAAGTTGAAAAAGCATTTTATTCCAGGCGTGCCCACCAGAGCTACGACATCAATGAAGGGCCACTTGGCACAAAGGTTTTACAATTTAGCAGCACCTATAGACACAAGAGGCGGCAGATGAAGAGGACGATGAGCTGCTGCTCTCATCACAAATCACATTTATACAACAGAGAAGTCTTTGGTACGCTCCTTTATGGGGACGACTTTCCCTGCCAAAGACCAGCGTGGACAAAGAGGACTTGTTTTCTAATGCGTGCAGATCTGCTGTGCACTGCAAAAAGGGAACTAAAAGTATGTGCAGTTTTCTTGAAATCAGTGTATTTTTTCTTGATTTGAGCAGCTAAATAAGACCATTTGCCAATAAAATAAGATTTTTGCACTTAAAGTAGAAACAATTCATCTCCATCATCTTATTTGAAGTGCAAGATATATAATTATCTTATTTTAGGGGTAGAGATACTCATTCAATTGGCAAATAATCTTATTTAGCTGCTCAACTCGAGGAAAAATACACTAATTTCAAGAAATTTTTACTTACTTTTAGTTCCCTTGGACCCAAGAGGAAAAGGAGCCTCAGAGAAAGACAGCTCGCCTCACCCTCCAGTTAAAATGTTTTTTTGAAAACATGCACAGAGAAGTGTGTTTTAAAATGCAACAGACCATCGTGACATGTTGTGTTAAACAGTGAAAAACCCATCAGCTTCATTTCTATACCAGCGTTCCTGCAGGGAGCATGCCTCAGAGCTGACACCACTTTCTACAGGTCACAAATGCAGTATTTTATCCTCGTTGACCACATCCACACAAAATGTTTAAAAAGAAAACAATCTGCAAACCGGAGATTTATCCTGTCTAAATTGTTCATTGCTGCGCATAATTATTCTGACTTTGCTGTCTGCCATAAAATGATAATCTAAAAAACTGCAGACCGACCTGCAGCTGTGGGTTTGGCAGTATCTGTGCAATATGCAGGTGTCTTAGCTTAGTGTACATGGCTTGAAAACGGTGTGGTGCATCAGTTTCTAAAGGGAACAAATAAAAGTTACTTTGCTGAAGAATAGGAGGTTTAACATTCAAGTCAATGAGAAACTTGAAGGCACTCTTTTCAGTCACTTTCAGACTCTTTAAAATGTGCCTAGGAAGACCGTTCATAAGAAACAGCCTTTATTTGTTTACAGTTATGGTTTAAGTTGGGTTTTGATATACAGGTGCTTGGATCCAGGTACTTACAGATTCATTTCTACACAGAAAACCCCTATTATCATCTTTAGCTGTCACTCTATACATTTTGTATTAAATAATACTGTGTATTCTTTAGCGATGGTATCAAGGCGTTGGTCGCTTTTCCTGTAATACTTTATCGACTGGTTTTGCTGTTCTGTTTATATCTCTCTTTGCAGGTGAAGAAGCAGACTCAGAGGATGTTGTATTGCTCTCTCCCTTTCCTCTCCTCTTTCACCTTTTCTGCCGTTTAGCATTTTGTCTCATCTCATGCAAATATCAAATAAATGTGAGAAAACTCCCAGAAGTTTTCACACAGCTGCAGAGGCCCTCCCAACACACTGCCAGACCTTTTCCATGACAGCTGCTTTAGCTGCGAAGGACTGAGAGCAAACGATTGTGAGGATTTCTAAAGTTTATTATTGACCAGCCTTCTATGTCAGACACTAATTTTGCTCAGTGTTGGGGTTTAGATAGAGAATCATGTTGTCTCTGCTCTTTGTGTTATGCAAAGGTTATGATGGGGGTAATTTGTTGGCTTTCAGGAAGAACGTGACTCAGTTTTCACACCTGAATGACATCGATCCATCTCACATTACGTGCTTGTGGATGAAGACAAGTTGGGCTATTTTTAGTTCATTTGTTTAGTTTTTAAACCCTAAGCAGTTCCGCCATTTTTCTGTCCTGATTTATCACCACAAAGTCTGCTGTGCTGTGTAGTTGAGACAGTTTAAGGTTTTTTTGGTTTGTTTTGTCTTCAGTGCATCGGTTTTACAAATGCTCTATTCAATTTAAGAACACGTTATTAATCCTAAAGATAAATGTAAAATTGCTTTGCTGTATATATATATATATAGAGATAGATAGAGAGATAGATAGAGAGAGAGATAGAGAGATAGATAGAGAGATAGATAGAGAGATAGATAGAGAGATAGATAGATAGATAGATAGATAGATAGATAGATAGATAGATAGATAGATAGATAGATAGATAGATAGATAGATAGATAGATAGATAGATAGATAGATAGATAGATAGATAGATAGATAGATAGATAGATAGATAGATAGATAGATAGATAGATAGATAGATAGATAGATAGATAGATAGATAGATAGATAGATAGATAGATAGATAGATAGATAGATAGATGAGTCAAGGGGAGCACTATGGCGAAAGCAGTAAGGCTCCACTTGTGAAAGTAAAATCTGTTGGGCTCTTTATGGCTTTAAGACAACAATTCTTATTTCCACATTGCCAGACAGGTCACAAATGAATAAATAAATAAATTGTGTTTTGAAAGATATTGGTTGGTTCACCTTTTCAATTCTTATTGTGCGCCGACACGTAGCCGATTCATGTTAACCTGTTTTCATTTTCATATACTGTACTTTAATGATTTCATAACTATGTACTTAGCCATTGAGTTTCAGTTTATTTCCCTCTGTAATTCTGGGGAAACAAAATATCTGTACATTTATTGCACCATATTTCTCTTACGTGGAGTTTGTGTCCTTGTGTGGGCCAGGTGACTCACAGAACACGATAATGATTATGAATCATGGTGAAACCCAAACAACTCTGAGCGTCTTCCTCGTGACCGCCGTTTATTCCCGTAGCTTTGTTTCGTTTTGTTTCTGAAGAAGTTGGTTGTGAACGGACCGAAAACGGCAAAAAATGCAAAATGGTTAGGGACAGAAAAGACTCGCAAGGAGTTTCTACTAAGATGCACGAACACGCCTTTCAGCTTGTGTGTTTTTGTGTATTTGAATTCATTCGGAGCACAGAAACTCCGTGAAATCTCCGGTTAGATAAGAACGAGCGTTCCGCCGTCATTCACGGGTCTTTGATTCCCGTCCTTCACGCGTACGAACTCGAACTCCAACCAAAGCGAGCCCGCACCACTTGCAGCTGACCCGCCGTACGAGTTAGCAGGTGTGAGCAAACCGTTATCAGATTTTCTGTGCAGGCGAGCTATTCTGGACCAATCCCAGAAGAGCACCCTTGGCCAGATTACTTAACGAGGGGCAGGTAGCTCAATGATTGAACCTCTGTTCTGGTAAACCGATAAGCACATTTGTTGCTGGATCACATGAGCTCAAAAAAGGTGCAGACTTACAGGGTTTATCGTTAAGGATTTCCCCCCCCCCGTCAGAGTGTATGATCTGCCTGGCTGTGATTCAGCCTTATCGCAGCGGCAGAGCACCGGAGGCACAGCTGTGAGTCTGATTTGTTGTGAGTCACTCAGGTTCCTCTCGGGTAAAGAAGGAAAAAAAAAAAAAACTGGAGAACTTTTTTCTCCTCAGTTTTGTCTGAACTTTTCCTCCTCTTCGCCGTTACGTCTTCATCGCATTTTCTCCCAAAAAAAAGAGCGCGGCCTTACGCAACCTGAATATCCGTCCCACTTGATTTCTGCATAAGGGCTTCAGGCGGTCCAGTTGATGAAAAAACAGGTGTGTGGGGACAAATTTAGGTTTGTGTCCACGGAAATGGGGAGAATAAGAGGATGGCTTATACAGATCCGCGGGCTACGTGACAAAAACACAAACAAACCGGGCCCACCGCATAAACCGTCAGATGGCGCGGTCACATCTCAGACGTGCTGCAGGCCGTCCTTATCGGCCACCATCTGCGGAGACGGCGCACGTGACGGAGGCCGGACGAGCCGCCCTCTCTCCTCTGCCTGACCGTCCTCTCTCGCTGTCCACCTCTCCGCTTCGTGGCTGCAGCTCCTTTGTTCAGCGAGGCGAGGCGAGGGGGGGCTGACGTCAGATCGCCTCCTTTGTTTCAGAACGCCTCGGCGGCATTGTTCGCGCGAGGCACGAATTCTGCAAACCTGCCGCCCCGTTTCCAGGAGCAACAATGAGGTGGATGACAGCATTTTTTATTTTTTTTCCAGTTGTTTGAATAAAACAAGAGCAATGGGAGTAATTAACAGCAAATAGAGATGTCGCCCATCTCTCGCGGCGACTGTCAGGGAGAAGTGCTTTTACCTTGAATCCACGCAGATAAACAGCCAGCCTCCTCGGCTGCTTTGGAGCAACGCGGTGATTTAATGCAGCACGACAGCCAAGGAAACGACGGTGTTCCAGGTGGGCTGCTGTCATTACCACAACTTACAATAACTGCTTGAAAAAAAAATAATAATCCTAAAAAAAAAAAAAAAATGTTAAAGCTCCTCAGGTTTAGTCTTGTTTTGGGCTTTTACTGGCTGATTTTCTATGTGGTCAGAGCTGCCAATTCGATTTCTTCATCCAAATAACGCATGAAAAAGTTGATTCACAGAAGTAGTTTTGAACCCAATATAAAAACGGTAATTAAAATGTTATCCCCATTTATCCCCATTTATGCGTCGACTCCTTTGAGTTCATTAAACTCAAAGGAGTCGATTTAGAAGCTAAAATGTGTGACTCTTTAGCTGTGACGCATGTAATTATTTTGATGATTTTTCAGTATTTTAAGCGCCAATCAAGGGGAAATTGGCTGATTTCAACTCTGGCCAGCTGACTGGTGCATCTGCATTAAAAAGGTTTTAATGTTCACGCAACAATCTGCAAGAAAATGCAACAGCGGCTCTTTGCATTTCTGCAACGGTGAGTTTATTCTCATGGCACAAAGACAACAAGTGCAGGATTTAGGCGGCCTATTCTCAAAGATGTCTGTAAAAGCACGGACGAACAGGAGTTTATAATGCGACTGTAATGCAAGTTTGTCCAGAAACAGACGAGATTATTTGGAGCGAGTGTTAAGAGTCCACACCGATCTCCACATTTATTAGAACCCGCATAAAAATGTGTAAAAAGCCTTAAGATTAATTCATCTTACATTTGCAGCTGCATAAAAAAACATTTATCAGTGAGGGAGGTCATTTTTTTAAAGATTTTAAGTAAAAGCGATTCAGTAATTGGCCACTAAATGAGCCCCGTCTCAGTTTCTCAGAATATATGGGGGGAAAAGCGGCTCTATCCAGATACATCTGGAGCTGCACCTGACCGAGCCACTTCCTGTGCTGCACTTTCATGGGATCTGCCGCTGCTCGGAGTAAGGAAGGAGGCGACGCAAAGCGTTAAAGCCGTACCGACGTGTCAGAAAGCGAGGCGTGAGCCGGATCCCCTGCTGCTAACACAAGGCTCTCATTGAGCTAAAGAGAGGAGGGCTGAGCAACCGTGGCAGGAAGGAAGCATTTGTCTCTGAATTCAACCAAAGAAAGACAACTAGGCAGTGACCTCAGCATTGATGAGGACCCCCTTTTTGGATAAATGGCCGATTCAGTGAGCGTTCGCTTAAAGCGGAGGGTCTTAACTTCTGTGTCGACACCTGTTCGGCTCCACAGAGAAGCCTTTCAGTGGAGGACAGGTGCCTCGGCAGCGAGCCGCCCGGTTTCCCCGGAGCTTCCTGCTCCAGCTGGCCTGCTGTCAGACGTCGGACGCACATTCCTCGCATGCCTTCCTGCCACCCTAGGAACCGCTTTAGAGCCGCGGGACAACTTCCTGACGCGGGCTTTCAGCTCACCACAAGCGGTTAAACTCTGCATAAGCTTCCGCTCACACATGAGTGACAAGACATCTTCCCGATTACGAGCTGGATTCCTGAGAAATAAAAGGATCACGGAAGTTGTTGCCTCACCAAAGTCACTTCTCAGAAGTTAATTTGCAGTCATGGAAATAACAGTAAGGGTCAATAGGTGAAAGATTTAAGACTTTTTCAAAAGTATTTTAAATAAAATTCAGGATCTAGAGGAAATATGAAAATATATACAGCTTCGATCCCACTTACCTAGAAACTTAAGCAAGTTAAACAACTTTGAAAACCTATGTTGGTGTTTTTTCGTATCTGAATCAAAGTCTTTATCACCTAGATCACCAAACTTCACTGCTTCAAAGTTTTATAACAGTTGCCGATAACGAGTTTAAGTCAAATGCAATGTGTTTATGTCAGGATTAAAACACTTGTTTTGTTTTTAAGACGTTTCACAACCTCGCAGAGACCTTGTGGTTAAAAAAAAAAAAAAAATAAAAAAGCAGAGAGACTCATTGTGTTGTTTTAATGTTGTTTTAAAACAAAAGCGATTAGATAATGTTAATTTGATTTTAAGTCTTTATGTGAACACCATTAAACCATCGTCATTTTGCTCAAGGTTACGAAATTAAACTATTAAAAGTTGCAATCTGTCAATTATAAATGACTTGGCTTAATCAACTAATCAGCCCAAGGTGTGCGCTCGAAGGCCTCCGACTGCCATGCCCACTCGAGAACCCTTCCCCCCCCGTTCAAAGCTTCCAATCAGACAGCAGAAATAATTTGTGTGGGAGCTCAAACATGCGTGTGTCTGCTTGCATGTGCATCGATTCTGCTCGCTGACCTGTAAACAACACACGGTCTGAAGGGAGGAGTAAAGGGGAGCAGAGATAAAGAGCGGCGAAGGCTGGAAAGCATCTAAAAAACACAACCGCGGCTCGGCTTGCAGGCCTCTACTCGCATGCTGCGCAACGCGGTGGTGGGAAACGGGCAGAGAGCATGCGTGTTATAATAAACACACCTTTTTCCGGGCTGCCTCGCATATCGTGCATACCCGAGCGTGTGTAAGCAGCAGCCACGCTGCCGCGATCTGGGCCAGCTGGCCGCGGTCCAGCGGCGGGGCTGGGCCGGGCGGCTAGGAAGGCGGTTCGACGCATAGCCGCTACGTTTTATGCCTTTGTTGTTTTTTTTTTTCTAAACCAAAGAGGCGACAGGGTTCTTTTTAAAAAGGAGGTTTTCTAGAGAAGGGCAAGTCAAGACAGGTCCAGACGTGAATCGTGGAGACGTCCGGGACAAAATGCTGTTTTTTTCTTCTGGGATGGGAATCTAGAAGCAGCAGATGGGCCCCTTTACTGAATCTCTGTAACGTTCAAACAGAAAGCCTTTCAGGAGTATTATAGTCATGCCTCGTCCAGTCGATTATGTGGGTTATGATTCAGGTTAGTTCATGTTTACAGACTCCTGAAGGTCCAGAGGATGCTGGGAAATGTTTGGAGTAAAAACTGAAGGAGACACGCTTCTTTACTCCCAAAAGCAGACAGCGGGACACATTTTAGTTCAAGTACTTTTATTTTTTTAAATGAGTATAATCTGAAGCCTATTTCTTTCTGATCTTTTCTTAATGCAATCAAAGTTCTGAAAGAAATAACATCAGATCAGACACCTGGCATCGAATCAAGATTCCTTTAAACGATTTGTGTCTGAATGACAAAACCCAACTTGGCTGCAATTTGCAAAACCGGTTTGATTTAAATTTAATGTCCCGTGTATGAGTTGTTCTTTTTTTAAGACCATGCACATTGTTGTTTTGAGCCTATGAATCTGGGTTTTCCCCTAACATGCTGCAGCTCCTTGTCCGTCTGTGTAACATGACCTTGTATTCTGCGCTTTGCTCAGGATTGGCCACCCAGCTGTGCTGTGGGGAGCAACTGAAACTAATGCTAATAAGAGTTTATGACGTCCACACCAGAGGACAAAGTTTATAAAGCAGGAGATCAACACGTTTGTACATTTTTTTTTGTCCTGACATGTTTAAATGGGTCCATAATGGAATAGATTATGAGCTGATTTATCAATTGATCATAAAAAAAGGACAAAAATATAGTTTATGTAGTTTAGGACTACAGCTGAATGTGTTGATTAAGAAAAATCTTAAGAAACCAGTTTAACAGTTCAGCTCATTGCTGCTGATGTCCTGTCAAGACGTTATAGTTGTTATAGTTTTTAACCTAGTTAATAGATGTTGGAAATGCATGTTAAATGTTTCTTAAAAAATAAACATTAACAATGGGACAAAGTATCTCTCTCTTTTAAGAAATATTTAAAAAAAATTGATAGATAGATAGATAGATAGATAGATAGATAGATAGATAGATAGATAGATAGATAGATAGATAGATAGATAGATAGATATTCTGACTTGTTATGAAATATGGTACATAATTTTACTGCAAATGCACTGATTTTAATTTGCTATCAGACTGGACTCAGTGTTAGCAGATGTCTACCATTAAATGGGTCAGCTTAGAAGGGACATTTTTAATTACATTTATCTTTAAGATTAATAACGTGTTCCTAAATTGAATAGAGCATTTGTAAAACCGATGCACTGAAGTCAAAACAGACCAAAAAGAAGACATCTTAAACTGTCTCAACTGCACAGCACAGCAGACTTTGTGGTGATAAATCAGGACAGAAAAATGGCGGAACTGCTTAGGGTTTAAAAACTAAACAAATGAACTAAAAATAGCCCAACTTGTCTTCATCCACAAGCACGTAATGTGAGATGGATCGATGTCATTCAGGTGTGAAAACTGAGTCACGTTCTTCCTGTAAGCCAACAAATTACCCCCATCATAACCTTTGCATAACACAAAGAGCAGAGACAACATGATTCCCTATCTAAACCCCAACACTGAGCAAAATTAGTGTCTCACATAGAAGGCTGGTCAATAATAAACTTTAGAAATCCTCACAATCGTTTGCTCTCAGTCCTTGGCAGCTTAAGCAGCTGTCATGGAAAAGGTCTGGCAGTGTGTTGGGAGGGCCTCTGCAGCTGTGTGAAAACTTCTGGGAGTTTTCTCACATCATCGCAGCTGCATCTTTAAAGCCTCTCTGCTTCCTCTCAGGAGACAATCATCTAGTCCCAAAGCTGGCTGCTTTACATCTGTCCGTCACTCTCTGGGGCGGGTCAATGAGTCCACACGGTTCCTCCTACAAATGTTTGACTTTTATGTTTTTTTGTTTTTACATTGGCTGTCCTGAATGATTAGCAAGTCTTCCAGGGCTTAAATTTAAAGACCTTTAGGGTTTAAATAGAAACCAACACTACAAACATTATAATAAATCATCAGCTACAACATGCAGTAAAAAAACTAATCTCATCAGTGCAATTATTGAAAAAATAAGGAGTTTAAAAAGTTGTGAAATAGGTAAATAAATCATATTTAAGACCCATGCTAGAAAACCGGAAAATAACTTAGACATTTTAAGGCATATCATTGAGGTGATTTTGTTCAAGACACTTTATGGACCTTCAAAGACCGCAGCACAAACTCAGTTTTACCCTAAAAATGCTGTGAAGAGTTTATGTTTGACAAATACTGGGGCCAGTAAACAAAAGTCGCATCAATCCAGATAGAAAAACGGATTTCTCTGGCTGCATCAGTCGATCTGTCGACACGGAAAACAATATTTTAAACAAGACGCTGCAGGTTCAAGTTTTCGGTTTTTTTTCTAACTAAACATGGATAACTGGGATAAACATCCACTTCCTAACCCCATAAAACCCTGTAATCTGGAGGTGTTTCCTGTTATTTCTTCAGCTCCACTACTTGGACTTTCTCTCATAACAAACCGACTATTTTTAGGTTTAAGCAAAAGGATAAAGAGACCTCATAAAAACGAGAAACGACGGTGACAAATGACGATAAATGGGGAAATAGTTGTTCTAAAGCAAGACTTTAAAGCTGAAACTGAACCAACTTTTACGTTTTCGGTTGCAGTTCGGAAAGTAAAGCTCAACATTAAGTGTCTTTCATTCAATCATTATTCTCGCTGCGTTTGGTGACCCAGGGACTCGCCTACCAACAACACAGGAGTTTGTTTTTGTCCTCTTTAACTGTACAGGTAAATCAAGGCTGTCACCCACTGATCTTTCCCCTGAACAAGCACTGCTCTGTCCTCCGGCTCCTCTGATCTCCGCGCGCGTCTGTCTCTCCATTGACGGCGTTAAGATTTACTGGGCCGCTTCCAGCTCTGTCACCCTGAGAGGAAGAGGGAGGAAGCAGAGGCCTTGACGGATCCCCGAGTGCAGAACGGAGGAGCGGGCTGAACACAAGATGCCTCTGTGTGTCGGGGACAGACAGAGGCCCCCCCCCCCCCCCCCCCCAACTCTCCGGATCTGGACCCGGGGACGCCCGTGCAGCCCGAGGACACCTGCGGAGGCTCTGAATGTCTCTGTGAGGATGAATCCAGGGATGAGAACGGCTTTGAGAAGGCAGTCATTCAGCGGCCATCCTTGGCCTTCGCTGCCATTTAGATACAGACACCCAGTGAGATACAAAAGGCCCAGCTGCCTCAAGTGGCAGACGTCTACACAACACTGAGCACTGATGAAACACAAACTCCATTTAGGCCTTTAAGAAACGCCCAAACAGTCCCTTCTATACAAGCACTCGGATGTGTGTGACTAAAGCCACTGTTTCCTCTTGTTTTTAATCGTCTGGCAGCAGATAAACTATATTTTCACAAAGATCTGAGTAACATTTAATCGCCCAAGAAAAACTTTAAAGGACGAACGTAAAGACAAGGCAACATGCGGCCATTTGGTCAGGTTTGAGCTTTACCAATTTGACTTGTGGCTTTTTTTTTTCCCCCACACAGCGTTAAAATCATACAAAATGTCTTAAACATACCCCCCCTCCACCAATGGCTAAAGCAAGTTGCGCCCCAACCACATTCTCCTTGTAGCTGTAAACAAGCCTTTGGCTCGATTACCGAGTTTGTTGAAACAGGTTGGTTTCCTTGGCCGGACATGGCTTCCAAAAACACAGTTCATTAGTTTTCAACAGTGTTAACGACCGGCCTTTTATGCAAGCCTCCAGAACCGGATTCAACATGTTTTAGCAATTGAAAAACTCAATTATCTCCTACTTTTCCACCGTTTGCCCCGAGCGGTCACCCTCAGATTAAAAGAAATGTGGTTGGATGTGAAAGAACAGCACAAGAACCCCAAAGGCCCAAGCTTACAAAAAAAAAAAAAAACTGGAAATTGCAGGAACGCCAGTGTCGCTTGTCCACTGGGAAACCAGTTTAACTGCAGACTAAGAAAGAAGCCCCTGCTTCAAAACCGACACCCTGAGTTCGCTGCCCACACGGACAATCCGGATGCCTTCAGGAAAAATAAAAAGGTAAGGTTTTCAAAGCAAAGAATGTAGTAGCAGCTATCAAGCACGGTGTTGGCAGCATCATGGTGTGGGGCTATTCTGCTGCCGGTGTTCGTGCTTAATTGATCAAAGTGGATGGAATAATGAAGAAAGCCAACATCCAAATTCTGCAATTTTAAACCAGCAGCTGCTTGTTTTCAAACTCAAGTCCTAATCGGATGTTCGAGCGGGACAAAGAACACGAGCAAACACGTAAAACCTAACTTACCCAACATTGTTGCAACGTCTCGGATCTCAAACTGATTGAGGAACTCAGGAAAGCAACTCATTTGAAAGAACTCTGATACAATGTGTAATATAATATCCAGCCAGAATCATGACATATGCTTGCTGATGGTTTAAAAAAAAAAAACTAGATGTTTTGTTTAAGTCACAGCTAACTAACAGGAATTTAACCCAAACACTAGTATAAATCTAAACCTGCAGTTTTGACCCTGTGGTGATTACAGAAAATCCTAAATCAATTCAAATTGCATTTATTCTTGTTTTTAAAAGACATTGGATCTGTTTGTTGTATCATCATTTCACCCAGAAAAAAGAACAGCTTAACAAATACACAAATATTAGATCCCCACAATAGTGTGACACTCATACTGATGATACATGCATGTAAACTGCAACTAAATGTGGCAACTCATCAAGCAGCTGAAAAAGTATTATTTTAATATTCATAAAGATTAGGTTCCCATAATACTGTATGTTTTTCAGAAGTTTTCCGAGCAATAACAATAATAATGAAACTTCATCTTGTCTATGTGGGATTGCATGAAAATTAACATCTCAAGAGTTTGTTTTGTGTTTTTTTTAAGAGAGATTGGACAAATTAAAAAAGGAAACTGTATCTAAACAAAACCAGTTAATCACATTTAATTTAATTCAATCCTCAATACTGATATATAGGGGCAAGAGAGAGAAACAAAATGCAGATGTTCTAACATCTGCTACAGAAGAGTGATGGATACAAAGGCTGCACTGCACACGGGCGACCATGCAAAGTTAAAAACAACGTATAAAACTGAATCTTCCACTTGTTTAAAGGACAAAGGATGACCGAAGTGTGAAACGGGTTCCACATCATCTGAATGCCTGAAGAAAGACGCTCCTGAGCGCAGCGACCCTCCCCCTGTCAAGACCATCGTCCCCACGGCGGGCGCCGCTGTCACGCCGCGTCTCTGTCGAGCCCGGTGTGCGTGGCCCTGCCGCTAAACGATTAAGCATCAATTGTCCTTTATAAGGACAGGCAGGGGAAGCTGAGACAAAGGCCTGCCATGACGGTCGCCTGGCGAGCTGCTGAGGCATGTGATGATGTCGACTGCAGCGCTGGAGCTGGGAGGCAGGCCCGCTCTCACCCCATGACTCTCCCTCGGAGCAGGGGCAGCCTGAAGGACTGCTGCTGCTGCTGCTGCTGCTGCTGCTGCTGCACATTCCTCTCAGAGGAAACACAGCCCATTAGCATCACATGCTAACGGAGGCGCTTGGACACGGTGAACCGAGAACAATTCACGTGTTTCCTTTAGTGCCTCTCAAGAACCACTCGAGCAAAACTCCAGGATTAACCCTTAAAAAAAAAAAAAAAACCTTCTTCAGCATCTTAAAGCTGCATTTTAGCTCTAATCAAACATATTAAAGTGATACGAGTTATGTAATTTACTCTAAATGAAGGTCATCTTAAACCCTGCATAGGATTTTGATGCGTACCTGATATTTAAGTTAAGTGTTGTTAAGTGTAATAAACCGAATTTGGGGCTGAAACAAATATAGCTGTTTGAGTTGTTCACATTCTATCCCATAAACTTCTGAGAGTTTTATTGAGATTTTAAGTGACAGACCAAGATAAAAGGAGAGCACAGCTGTGAAATGAATTTATAAATTCCACCCTTAGGTCTGGGTTTTTACTGGGCCATTCTGACACATTCATATGATGTGATCTAAAGCTTTAGATTGTAGCTTCTGGTGGATGTTCAGGGTCAGCTTTTGCTAAATTCATAAGCCCTCTGGGGCCTCTGGTCCATCTTCCCATCACCTCGGACCAGTTTATCTGTCCCTGCTGAAGAAAAACGTTGCCACGCCATCATACTGTCACCACCATGTTCCATCAGAGCACAGATGCATTTTGACTTGGTAACACAGTGCATTCTCTCAGGCTTACTTCTCTTAACTAATACGATGAACTCTGAAGGTAATTTGTTACACTGGACTTTATTTAGTTGTGTCAAAAGTAAAGGAGTTGAATACAAACGCACCACACACTTTTGGTGTGTCCTGTCTTTCAGTTTTTAGCCACTGTGTCTCTCCTAGACATAGCTACTGGCTGAGCTTTGACTACGTCTAACTATGAAACTGACTCAAAGCTCATCTGCTTAGCTGTGTTTCTCCCCTAGATTAAGCAAAATGGAGGAGCTAGTACTGCTATTATTTTTTTTTACTTTTCTCTCATGTAGAAATTGTTCCTGGATCAGTGCTTCTGTGCTCTTTTTGTGTCTCTGCTCCGTCTTCTCAGGCAGATGACCGTTCACACTGAGCCTGGTTCTGCTGGAGGTTTTTCGTCTGTGTGCACTTGTCTCTTTCTGAAGTCCCTTGCAAAAGTTTTCATGTTACAACCTCAAACGTCCATGCATTTTATTGGGAGTTTGAGTAATATATCAACATAAACCAGTAAAACCCAGTTTTTCGTCTCCACTGTCGCTGCATGTATGCTCGACACGAGGGATTGCTGCAGAGTCAGTGCCACAATGCAAGCGGCTGTCCACTGTTCACTGCAAAAAGGGAACTAAAAGTAAGTAAAAATCTCTTGAAATGGGTATATTTTTCTTTGATTTGAGCAAATAACTAAGACCATTTGCCAATGGAATGAGTATTTTTACCCCTAAAATAAGATAATTCGATATCCTGCACTTGAAATAAGATGATGGAGATGAATTGTTCTTATTTTAAGTACAAAAATCTCATTCCATTGGCAAATAGTCTTATTTACCTGCTAAAATCAAGGACAAATACACAAATTTCAGGAAGATTTTTCTTACTTTGAGTTCCCTTTTTGCATTGTCGCTACATGATCGCCCAGGAGGAGTGAATGCTGCAAGTCAACGACTCAATGCAATCTGCCACTTTTCATTCGATTGGATACTTTCAACCAATCTGTCTGCGTGATTTAATTGAATTGACTTTGTTACGTGTCTTGAGATGACAGGTGTTGCGAATTGGCGCTATATAAATGAATCAAATTCAACTGGATTTTACTGTCTTATGTTGATATATTACTCAAACTCCCAATAAAATGCATGGACGTTTGAGGTTGTAACATGAAAACTTTTGCAAGGGACTTCAGAAAGAGACAAGTGCACACAGTCAGTTTTACATGTCAAAGTGAGCTGACTGGGTTGGCAAGCCCAGACTGGATGTGACACAACCTTTAATAATTAGTGGGAAAGAGGATCAACTTGTGTTTGCACAATGGGCACAGCATTCGCTACCTACTGTCTGTCAGTTTCAATAAACCTGAACTCCTCTCACAATGGGCGCTCCCCGGCTCAATGGCCTCAACCAGCACACTTTGTTAATTAAAGAGGTGAAAACGCAGCCGGCCGAGTGGATCTGTCAGCGCCCACGAGTCTGCTGTGCTTATTAATGTTTATTTGGTTTTAATATGTCGCCAAAGTGAAGCAGGGAATCTATTCTTAAAGCAAACACTGCCGTGATCAGACACAGTTTGACTCTTTATCTTCAAGATTATTTAGATCCTGTATCTTAACGAAACGCTAACTTATTTCTGATTTTCTTAAATTAACGTTTTCAACCTATTTATCCCAGTTAAATGATAGCAAATGAACTTTGATACAGTTTTGATTTACAACTATAATGTAATTAAAGACTTTAGGCTGTAGTTAGAGATTTTCAGACCATCATTTTCTCTGTCATACACCGTGATTTTCCATTTATAATGAACTCTCACTTCTTATTCAGTAGACCTATAAAATATTAAGACGTTAAAATGACTAGAGTGCCATCCATCCATCCATTATCCAACACGTTTATCCCTATTGGGGTCGTGAGGGGTGCTATCTCCAGTTGTCAATGGGCGAGAGGCGGGATACACCCTGGACAGGTCGCCAGTCTATCGCAGGGCAACACAGAGACAAACAACCATTCTCGCAAATACTCACACCTAAGGAGAATTTAGAGAGGCCAATTAACCTAACAGTCATGTTTTTTGGACTGTGGGAGGAAGCCGGAGTACCCGGAGAGAACCCACACATGCACAGGGAGAACATGCAAACTCCATGCAGAAAGACCCAGGGCAATGGAAGGACTTGAACCCAGGACCTTCTTCCTGCATGGCAACCACGCTACCCACTGCATCTTAGTGCAGCCCTGACTAGAGTGCAATTCATGATAATTAACCATCCTAGGAATTATTAGAGATTGTAAGAAGTTAGTAAAGGGATGCCTTCAGAAACCGTCTGGCGCAACAAATCGGCTGATTTTCAGTTGATCAGTATGGACTGGCTTAAAAAATGTTTTAATTTTTATCTGTACTGATAAGCGGCATGCTGCTGCTAGATCACATTGATCATCCAAACTGACTCAAACTTTGGTATTTTCTGAGAGGAAAGCTGTGAGAAAATACCCCCTGCCCCCCCATAACAAAACAAAATAAATAAATGAATAAATAACACAGAGACTGCAGTTTTTGTGATGCCAACTGAGCTAAGTGCTAACATAAGATGCTAAAGAAACTTTAAAATGTCAACTCTGTAATTATATGGGGAGTTCTATCTTAATTATTACTATACGTTTAACCCTAATGGCAGGAGACCTGAACAAATCAAAACCGACCCCCCCAAAGTTCTGATTGGTGCATCCATAGTTAATAATGTGGTTGAAATTGATCAAAAAACACACACACACACAAAAAAAAGTTGTTCAACTGAAAGCTATAACTTACTGAAGTTATAAAACTGTAACTTCAGTCAGTGTGTAGGAGGAGAAAGCGGATCATAATCTGGAGGAGGAGGTGCACGGAGGCGAGCAGGACGAGGCAGACAAAGCGTCGGGCCAAACTCATTGATCAGAAGTAAAAAAATAAAAAAAAAACACTATTCCTCCCTCGCGCTCATTTGTTCTTCCGCTTCTGCTTCTCGTTGCTGCTGTTTAATAAACCAGAGGAGGCTTCCTGATGACTCAAAAACCACTGCAGACCAGGAACTCACGACCAGATAATGTATTCACAGCATCACTCCACCGGCAGACGCTCTCACAGAGCATAATCGCCAAATAAGATCTTCCCCTTCCCTTAAAGCATGCGCAGAGTTTAATAAAACTCTGTTTGCTGATGGACCCCCCCCCCCAGGGTGACTTCATGTTACATCAGGTCAAAACTGAAGACATTTAAGGAACTGCAGCTTTAGTGAAGTTGAAATAATAATAATGCAAATCAGTCAGACTGGGACTGTTTCCCTGGTTCCTAACCAAGAATATTTAATTGATAATGTCACACAGACCCAAATAATCTGATTAAGATAGAGGATGCAAGCACAAACTGACAAAAGAAACAGTATTTAAGAAAGTAAGACAATTAGAAACCAGGCAACAATACTTTCCAATGACCCCTCAACAACATCTATCTACAGTGGTTTAAGAGATGAGTGAGCATGCTTGTAGGTCCTGTTCACATCGGTTTCTCAGAAACGATGCCTGACATCTATTTCAGCTGGAAGTAACGTTACTGAACGCAACTTTCTGACCATAAAACCCCCAAGATATCCCATTTACTGTAATTTAAGTTGTGGCGTGTAACAGTGAACGTTCATATCTGGACACTAAAAGGAATTAAATATCTGATGTAAATGGCACAGATTACCCACAAACCACTTTCAGAACGGTTTATGAACAGATCGCAGTGAAAGGATCACTTTTAGTTTTGAATAAATTGGGAAAGCTAACCAAGGGGGGGGGGGGTGGTAATACTCCAATATTCTTGTCAACCAAAATATATTCGCAGCAAATGGAAATGGATGAAAGTTGTTTTTTCATTCAATTTATTTATAAGATAATGAAGTGAAAACCACTTTAGTGCATTAAAATACTTCAGATGCCTTTAAATGTTCCAGTTTCTCAGCTTTCTTGACCGATGACAATCAATTCCTTTTCTTTTCTTTTTTTGTTGCCATTTTACAAATTTTAGGATTATTTCATTTGTATTCGTGTCATAAAAGGACAAAATAGATTTAGTTTATAACACTTGAGAGTAAAACCAAAAATCTCACAAACAATGAAACATGATTGGTAAAGCTGAAAATCTTTGGATCTGATTGGACGACTTTCAGCTTGACTGTTGGGTCAGAAAATGTAAAAATCCAATCTTTTTCTGATCAGTGAACACACCACAACGTGATACCAGATTCTAGAAACACATCATCGTGTGAGCTCTTACTGTCTAAAAGACACTAAGTTAGCCATTTTGTGCATCTGTGCGTTTAAAGGTGAACAATCAATTTAATGAGACGTTAAAGGCTGCAGAAGAGACAGAGAGAGCAACTCAATATTTTTACTGGTCCATTAAACCGAATCATAATTTATTTTTTAAACTGAGCTACCTTTTTAAAGTATAATTTTTATTATTTACAGCTTAGCGATTTGTTAGCTTCTCCTGTCCTACAAAGAGATTTTCTGTTAATAAAATGTTTTAATTACTCTGTCAGCCACGTCTACACATTACTCATTCATCAAAAATGTCTTTTAGATTTCTGAAGTAATCTGCTGCCTTAATGACTTTAATGACTGCCCATTACTAAGGGGTGGACCTGTTTCGGTTGAATTTGCATGTTATCTAAGCCATTACAAGGCCTTTGTTTGGGCAGTAGTATAAAGCTTGGTACTCATCATTACTCCAGACCTTTTGAATTGAGAAAGCTTCCTGGTGAGGAAGCGAAACGTCTTCAACTACGGAAAGTCCAGTTGCTTTGTTTTTTTACTTTATTTTTTGAATGACCATGACCTGGATGACTGAGAATCTTCACCAGCATTTCTGAAGTACAATTCTATGATCAAATGTTCCCTTAACACATCATTCAGCATCTCAGTGGCAGTTATGGACGTGAATAAGTCATTAATATGCATCGAGAAATAAGCCGCTGACCGGAATCTGTGTGGTGTGCGGGCTTTTACGAAGTAAAGAAGTTAGCTATAGCCGGTATCTGCGAGCTGTTTGAATCTCAAGTCCACTAAAGTTTTTTTTTTTAGAAGGAAACTGCTTTACAAGACTTGACCAATGACAAGGCAAGTCGATGTCTGTGGTTCATTCAAGCTGCAAACAAGTGAGAGAGAGCAAGGCGTTTCACGCAGATACAAATATTACTGGATTCAGAAATCTTGGAAAACATTTGGAAATCTCACGAGTTAATGTAATGATCTGCATGTTTAAAAATGATACAGTGAGTGCCATGATAGCTTAATCAATGCTGCAAACCGCTAAGAAACAAATAGCAAGTGTTGTGATACTTAAGAGCGTTCCTTGAGACCACATTTTCAAAGTCCTGGTCTTATCTTGGACTTGGGTTAATGATATTGACTACAAAACCACAAAATACTGAAGAGCGTTTAAACTGCTAACTTTTAATCAGCGTGTCATTGTTTTGAGTATTATATATATATATGTGTGTGTGTGTGTTTGAGTAGCTAACTGCTCTCTCACATCCACAGACCATTTGAGATAATGTCTGCTGCCAAATTAACTGTTTCATGAGAGAAAGAGAGAAAAAGAAAAACATTACATGCTGTTCCTATAATCGACCAAATCTGTATCTGTAGGTCAAACACCAGCCACAAAGCTCTAGTCTGTCGCGATAAGAAAAATACGGTTCATGGGAAAAGACGATTTTACTTTAAATCACAACGAAGTTGCACTTTTCAAAGAGTTTAGAGACCGAACAGAGCCTCCATGCAAGGAGAAGGGGGGGGGGGGGGGTGAAAATGAGCATTTAAATCCTAAATAAAGACACACAAGGAGTCACATGTGCTCCATATACAGTAGAGACCCACTGACAGACTGATGTTGTGGTGGATTAGTCAGAAAAAAAAAGGACACATGTGTGGGAACTCCAGATATCTAGATCTCGGGTAATGTGAGTGTCCTTTAGTGTCGAGAGATAATTAGTGGCGGTGCCATCTTAAAAACCATTAAAACAAAGGCTGTCTTTGTAAAGAGTCTTAACAGACACTTCAGTGTGGAGCAGATTAGGAGGGTGAGGAGGTCCCTTGTAGTCCTGACCCCCAAAGTGAAAGGTCCCTCAGAAGTGGGCCCCCTGAAGAGAAAGGACCCTGTCTAATTTCAGATACGAGGACACTAACTAAGTGAGCCATCCTTTGCAGGATGAGGAGACAGGGGCCCTCTGCAGGACACAGCCTCCACAACAAGAAAGCTGTGAACTCTAAATCACCTCCACCTACAGATTACAATAGCAGGGAGATAAAAAAAAAAAAAAAAAAAGATCTGCAGCAGCAAACAACAACTGATGGAAATGTGTCCTTTTAGCTGTTTGCGTTTGCACATGTGGACGACAATCCCAAATAAAAGAGAGAGCCTGGTCGGCTGCTCGCATGGGGCCTCTGGTTGTCTTGCTTTGTGCAGCAGAAGCACAAAAGACTAAAAAAATAAATAAAATAAAAACAGGCTGGTTTAAAAGGATAGGTGAGGCTCAACCGAAACGGGGAGCAGGCAGGCAGGCAGGCAGGGCTGCGGTGTAAGGTATCACCTGCGGAGAGCTGCACCTCTGCACACACACACACACAGACAGAGACAGAGACAGAGACACACAGGGACAGCCTACCTGAGGAACTCCTGCAGACAGGTGTCACAAAACCGGTGTCCACAGGTGGACACTTGGACGGGCTCCCGCATCGCCTTGCTGCAGAGCGGACACTGGAACCGTCTCTTCGGCTTCTCCAGGAACTTGTAGTCGAAGCCGGGCATGTCTGCTGGGAGAGAAGGGGTGGTGGTGGTGGTGGCTCGGTCGCCTTTCTCTCAGGCCTTCAGGTTAAAAAGAAAGAAATAAAAAAAAAAGGAAAAGGTACGGCTGATGCCCCCTTGTTTCCACCCCTATGTCCTCCTTGCAGGCGCCGGAGCTGTCGGAGGCGTTTCAGCCGACGAGCTGCTCACACCAAAAGCCCGTCGCGCCCCGACGGATCGCGTCCTCCTGCAGCGCTCCGTCGAGGACAGCTGCAGACACGATCCTCCCCTCCGCTGGGTTTGTTTTGACCGGCTGGGCTGCTCTCTGGCTCGAGCTGCGTGCAGGACTGACACACTGAACACAATGCATGCATTACCCCCACCGTCTGTTTAGGTGCGCGCAGCTCCTCCTCCGCCTCTTCCTCCTCCTCCTCCTCCTCCTCCTCCAAAGCAGGAGGAGTCGAGCGGCTCCTTTCGCTCCGTTTACCTCTCCGCGATCTCTTATCTCGCACCTTTAATCGAGCTTTCGCTTCCCCTTCAGTCCGATGCACGGTGTCATAAATGCTCACCTGTGATACAACGTCGCAAAAAAGGCGCAAGCAAACATTTGACTCAATTAAATTAAAGTAGGGTTTAAATAGGGGCGACGACGCCCTCTAGTGGTCAAGTGGTGCACAATTTTTAACAACGCTTTTTTTTTCTGATTTATGTAAAAAATGTTGCACCTATGTGCTTTAAATCTGCTCCATCTGACAATGGTGCAGCTGATTTAAAACAAAAAACATTCG
Organism: Fundulus heteroclitus; assembly: GCF_011125445.2. Taxonomy (NCBI): domain Eukaryota; kingdom Metazoa; phylum Chordata; class Actinopteri; order Cyprinodontiformes; family Fundulidae; genus Fundulus; species Fundulus heteroclitus. The sequence continues at coordinate 29,179,677 of NC_046378.1, forward strand.
TGTATGATGTGGGAGAGAGGCAGACAGGCGCCCAATCCACACATCTGGATCTTCTTTCACCTGCTGCATTGCCACCGGATTACATCACCATTACATCACCGGGACAAGGACAACAATGGCAGCAGGGCCATGTCCTCACAAAGGGGTTTTGCAAGTAGGGATGTGAGCTTATGAGACTGAAAAAAATGTGTATGATTTAGAACAGTCAAAGATAAACTCTAAGATCGCCAGGTGATAATGAAATACACGTTTATTTGAATAGATTTCCCATATATAACCGATAAAACAAAAGTTGAGACTTGAGTTTTATTCCCTTTAAGATAATGCTGCTTTCTTTTGTGATTTATAGCCGTAATAATTATGTGGCACATCAGTAAAAAAAAATGAATATGATCATTTCTAGTGTGTTGCTAAAGCATTCATACCCCTTGAACTTTTGCACCTTTGTGCCATTAAAACCACAAACTTTAATGGATCTAATGTGTAATTTTATATTTTTTTTTAAAAAAACAGTCCATAACAAGGACATGTTCTCTCTAAAATCTGAAAGGTATAATCTGCATTTATATTCAGCCCCCTTAAATAAAATACAGAGCAATTTATGCTGCTCGGTGGTACGGTTGCCTTGCAGCAAGAAGGTCTTGGGTTCAAATCCTAACTGGGTCTTTTTTGCATGGAGCTTGCATGTTCTCCCTGTGCACATGTGGGTTCTGTCACGGTACTGCAGCTTTCACAGTCCAGAAAGCTGACTTTAAATTGACTTTAGGTATCGCTGTGTGTATGTCTCTGTACTGCAACTGCAATCAGTTGTCTTCAGAAGCATAACAAATACAAAGAGTCCACCTCTGTGAAATACCACATCAGTATAAATACAGCCGTTCCACGAAGACCTCAGACGTTTGTCAGAGAACATTATAAACAAGCAGCAGCTTAAAGACAAGTCAGGGATAATGTTGACAAGTCAGGGATAATGAGAGATGTTTAAAACCAAGTTAGGATATGAAACAATACCAGGAGCTTTGAACATCTCAAAGAGCACTTTCCAGTCTAATCATCTGGCAGAGGAAAGAGTGTGGTACGACTGCAAACCTCCAGGCGCGGTCAACGTTAACCCTGGAGGATCTGCAAAGATCCACACCTCAACCACGATAATCTGTTGCCGAAAAAAAAAAAAAAAAAAAGGGGGTCTGGAACCCACTGATTAAAGAAACCCATAAGAAGTCAAATTTAAAGCTTGACACGAGTTATGTACGGGACACGGGAAACAGAAGAAGCTGCTTTGGTCAGATGTAATCACAGCCTTTTTTGATCTGCGTATGGTGGAAACGCGGCATATCATGCTGAGCATATGACCCACTATCAGACATGATGGTGGGGATGCTTTTTTTTTTTTTTTTTTTTAAGCGGGGGACATGGAAGCTGCTAAGAGCTGATAGGAAAAGGTATGGAGCTAAATGCAGGGTAATGGTGCTGAAGGCACCAACAGATCTGAAACTAGAGCGGTGGTTGACCTTCCAGCAGGCCGATGACCCTAAACATCCAGCCAGAGCTACAATGAAATGGTTAAGAGCAAAGCATACAAACGTGCTCCAAAGTCCAGACCTAAATCCAATTGGGAATCTCAGGCAAAACATGGAAAATTGATGTTCACAAAGCATGAACTATTCTATTGAGTAAGATGGGAAAAACTTTCTAGATCTGGAAGCTGGCATAGTCCAAAAAAAACAAAAACATGAAACACAAAGAAGTTCAATCATTTATTAACTAACGAGGGGCTGAATAAATACGCAGGCCACACCTTTCAGGTTTTTTTATTTGGAAATATTTCAAAATTATGTCATTTTTATTCCACTTTACAGTTAGCAACTCAAAAACACTTAATATTAATCCCCAAAGGGAAATTAAAATACTAAAGGTATGCACTACTTTGTCGTTAACGTAAACATCTGTGACTATAATGAGACAAAATGAAAATTAACACAAACATTTCTTCCAGGCGACGTGTTTGAACAAAGCTTGATCAGTAATTCATTACATCTGCACAACAAATATTTCAGGTCCCTCTTTTTCACATTGTCAACTTTTTATAATGGCAACACAAAAAGTGTGACGTTTGCATCAATGTTGAAAACAATGACTTCTAATCTGGTAGTTCGAAAACATACAGTTTTGTACTTTTTACTTGTGCTCCACTTCACATAAAGACTTTTTTTCTTACTTTGCTTTACCAATGAATATATTATGACATAATTAACCAGAAATCAATAATTCACATTTAAATATTGAAGCAGGCTAAACTATATGAATCTTTAACCTATTCCACTGCTACCAGCTGCAGCATAAAAGTACTATTAAATATTAATCATCAGCATAATATATACATATATTCTGATTTATTCATTATGGATGGCTTCCACACTGTTGCATGTGCTGTTCTCGTAAAAATAATCAGTTCATGCTCATTTAAAGCCACATCATATAACCAGGCATTTGTTTCTTTTACATTGTTTCTCTTCTTGCTCGTTTGTCTTTAATTGGTTCTTATCAGATGGAGACAGGAAGAGTTTTTAATGCTTGTTCTGTTCTGGGGGGGAGTGACTTATTGTCCCTCAAAAGTCCGACGTTTTGGATCCACAGAGACCAAAGTTGTTCATTCTCCGTTTTGTCTGAGGTCATCTCCCGAAGACAGTATTTATAACACTTTACACATTTACGAGGTACATACTAAAGCAGGGGTGTCAAACTCATTTTGGTTGAGGGGCCCCATACAGCTTAATCTGATCTCAAGAGGGCCACACGAGTCAACTCATTGCAAGATTAAATAGAACTAATAAATGTGGACTTGTTGTTGATTTTTATATTAAATTAATTTCACTTTTACACGATATATTATGAATAACCTCAGAGTTTTTAAGAAAAGTATGTGCAATTTCAACAATACTTTAACTCAGTTAAACATTTACTTGTGCATTATGCATAAAAACTGATCACAGTGACTATACAATGTTGAAAAACATTTATTCAACACAGCGCCCCTCGTGGACAATATAGGAACTGCAGATTTTCAATTAAACGAAGTACATGTTTTTTTTTTCAATAATTGTTTTATCATTCTCTTCCTTTTATCTCCTCTTTCTTTCACCTTTTGTTTTTTTTCTTCTTGTTCTTCCTTTCCTCTCCTACTTTCCCATTGTAGTGTCCATATCATTTAAGATATTCCCCGCATGAATCATAATAAAACTATTCACATTCATAAATCAAGCGGAGCACTATGGCAAAAGCAGTGCTCCACTTGTGAAAGTCAAATCTGATGAGCTAACATGAAGGACTTCTCATTTGCTGCTCACCGCTTTCTATCAGTACAAAGGGAAAACTGTCAGCTGTTCAGCCGGTAAAAATTCCTAAGCTGGAATGGAAACAACGCCGTTAATAGCCTGTTATTTACTGCTTGCAACAGTGTGAAAAGCTGCCTGTTTACGCTACAGGCCGCTATTCTCTGCTCCAGAGAAGCTGTGAACGTGTCTGAACCAGAGGGGGGAGACTGCAGCCTCGGTCCAGCATGTCCCCTTACCCCCCCCCCCCCCCCCCCCTCGTTATCTGGTTTGAACGCTGCTGTTTGCGTTTGCAGCACTAATCCAATAAAGCCCAAACTGGCCCCTCGCGGTGCGACGCTCTCGTCACTCGACTGAGTGGCTTCATTCTTTTTGTGTCGTTCAGCGACGTCTTAGGAGGAAACAAAACCTGTTTGACTTTCACTGGCTTTTCTACGGTTTACTGATAGAGAGCGGCATGTGAGGGAAGACAATCGCTCACCACATGAGAGCTGCCTAATGAGCTCCTGTAATCCAGCTTCAGTATCTGTGTTGCAACATTCCTTTGACATGTCTGCAGTGAGCTCCCACCTGCTGCCTGAGACGGGTCCTGACCTCCTGTGTGTGTGTGTGTGTGTGTGTGTGTGTGTGTGTGTGTGTGTGTGTGTGTGTGTGTTTATCGGCCCACCAGCCGAAACAAACAAACATTTGGTCACGAAACAAAAGCAGAGCCGATAGAGACGAGGAGCAAGTGACGCTGTAGCTGCACTGTGAAAGGAAGATGCTCCCCCCCGTGTGATCCGTATGAGGACGAATTACGGGGGAAGGTGTTCGGCTGAAAGTCATCTGGAGACAGGATCTTCACACAAAGCTGTAAAAAGGTGAAGACAAAGAGGCAATGTCAGGACACCTGCAAGAAGCCAGCTGAAAGAGAAGATATGAACATAAATACGTTGGGGAAGACCTTACAGAATTGGCATTTTAACAAACCAAAGTACAAAAATACCTCTTAAAGCTTTTCATGTTCTGTCACATTATAGCGAAACACTTCAGTGTACGTTATTGGGATTTTATGTGATGGACCAACACAAAGCGGTGAATCATTTTCATGGGGAAGGAACAAGAAACGTATTTTTAAGTACTAAAAATCTCAGAGGTGTGGAGTGGGTTTGTGTTCAGCCGTCCTGAGGACACCGTATGTCCAGAAGTATGTCTCTGCACGGCTTCCCACAACTAGAAACTCAAACGTTTACAAATGGGCTTAAATACAGTCAGACTGATGCCGACTCTTTGTGAACAATAGTTTCCCTTTGCAGCCTATAATATTCTTTCAGGATTGTTCTATTTTTAGCTTTATTCATCCTCCAAAATACTCTCAGAAGCTTTTCTGGGTAGCACACGACTCATATTCAGACCTGAGCAGTGGATCTCCTGCAGATCCTCCAGAGGTAATCCTCGTTGCCTGCCCTGTCAGTTTAGGGGCACGGACTTTATTTAGGGGTATCTAAGAAAAAGTTGTCATTCCACTTCAAAACTGCTCTGCATCATGATGGTCTATCCAGAGATTGGTCGACGCATTAAAATCTCGACAACATACATTAAAGTATAGGGTTGGAACCTGACATAATGTCAAAGGGTTTAGCAAAACACTGTAAATCTGATGCCATGACTCCGGTTTCCGTCAACATAGATCAAAACGCCTGAGGGCAGGGGGAGCGGCACAACTCCGCTGGGACTGAGAAACATACCCAGCATCAATAAAAACAGACGTGACGCTGATGGAGTCAGACACGTGAGAATGATGCAGCGTTTGGGTGGAGGTGGGCTGTGATGTGACAGAGATGGACACCAGAGAGGTCTCTGTATGAGATGACTTGATGAGATAATCTGAACTGTGACCATTGAATGTTTCTTTGCCTCGCTGAGAAACAACACTCTGCTCCTTTCCTCTCTGCTTCTCCTGACCTGCTCTAATGAGAGAAAAAAGTACTCAGAATGAGATTCAGTCCAATGTCCCTTCAATCTAAAAGTTATCGCTGCGCTTCTTTTGGAGGAAAACAACATTTTTTTTAAGACTGCAGCACACAGTGTTGCACCCTTGGCAGTCACAGCTGCAGCTTTTAGACATGAGAAACTGTGATCTTGCTCTCATTTTAAATCTGAAATATCAATAAATTATGTTTTTCTTTATTAACTCTCTGCGGAGATTTCAAGCAGTCCAAAGATTGCTTAAAATTCTTCAATCACTAAGCATCCATAGAGTCTTTTATGTCAAACTGAACGGGTTGTGTATGCTTGCTGACTGATCAGAGACATTTAACTTAAGTTTGTATCAGAGCACAAGACAAAAACATCAATGCTTCACAGAAAACCTTCTGTATGTATGTCTACGGACGTACTGGCAGAATAAATAAATTTAATTACGAAGTCATATCGGGTAAAGTTGTCGTTATATTTGATGTTAAATTACAGTATTTTTGGATACAGAGCCATCCAAAAATATTCAGACCCATCGAGTTCTTTCATTATTTTTTTTTACCTATGTTGCAACCATCAACATAGTCCCCTTTACTTTGATACATCAAACGTTGGGTACACTTTCCTTCAGCGGGTCACATTTGATGATAAGATGGATGCTGCTAAATATCTCCAACATGACAATGAGAGTCGACCGCCGTCATTGCAAATATTTAGGAGACCCCTTTTAACGTCCTCTAATGTCGCAGACATCTGTTTTGTGCAAAATTAACTCCTGAATAAGCAGATTTGGCAGAAATAATCGTGCGTTTGCTGCTCCCGAGCTTCTGAAGTCTCCCAACATTTGCTCGTAGGCAAACAAGCGTCCCTCTGACTCCATCGGAAGAAGTCTGTCTGGAGTTCGGACGCCCTTTCATCAGATTAGTTAGATTTCACCACAGCGCTTGATAACTGAGGGTAATAAGCAAGATATTACGTTTCACTGCCAGCAGAGTGTTGCCATGACAACAAGCCACTGATGTCACCACGAACGGGTGACTCTCGTCGAGCTGCACGGGCTTCGGTATCCCACAATCCTCCTCCTTTCTGCCGAGGCGACCGCGGGCCCCCTTTCCCCATGTGTACACCTCCCCTTCTGCAAAAAACAGGAAACAAGAGAGAAAAAACAGACTGATCACCAAATTCTCAGAAAGCCCCCCCCCCCCCCCCCTGGAGGGGCTAATCCCCACAAGTCTTTAACTGACAGCTCTGTGTCTTCAGCACTGGAGCCATAATAGCCGTATGAGCTGGAAGTCTGAGCTGAACAAAGCCGCTCTTCAATAGAGGAAGACCTACAGGCACTGTTGTCTTCTCCCTAGGGAGCCTGTCGCTGCCACAATGCGGCGTTTTACTGTTTTACACTCCACTGTAAGAACAAAACCCACACACTCAAGACACACAACAGACATCTGTTCCCCATCTAAGGGCCCACATGCTAACAGAACCCTCCCCATGTTTAAATAGGTTTATCCAATTAGGTACCACAAGCGATACCGCGTGCCCCATTTAAGACACCAGTGACAATAAAAGAGGAAAAAAAAAAAAAAAAAAAATGAAAGCGGTTCCAAGTGTCTGCGTGCAGGGAAGGTTTTAATCATAGGGTACACGGTGCTGGGGAAACGAATCTTCTGTTTTTGCCTTTTTTTTTGTCCCACCTAAATGTCTCAGATCATCAAATTAATACCACGTTAGGACAGACCACTAGAGGGCTCCACTCACAGCCAGACTACAGGATGCTGGGATTTACAGATTAGCGTGTTTGTCGATTTTTCTGTTACTCTTTTGCTCTCCGTTTAATTTGAGTAAAAGAGGTGATCCAACGTCGTCCCCCTTGCTCCTCCACAGTATCCCCTGAGTAAAGGTGTTTGCGTTAGCTGGTAATGAGTCTTTTACATCACTGTGGGGTATATCAGATCTATTTTTGATCACCACGTGATTTTTAAAGTGCATCCTTCGTCGATATTTCACTATTCGTTCCATAATCTAATTATCAATCTGACACGATATTAGGTTTAACTTGCGTTGGACATTCAGCTGTTAATCAGATGCATAAAGTCCTGCCATGTAGCTCCTTGAATGTTACTGCGGTTCGTTTCTTACTGTAAGTCAGTAATATAAACGATCCCATCTGTGCGGCAGAAGACTTCACACTCTCTTGTCCCGGGGGGGTCACAGGCTGGCGCTGCGCTACAGTGTCTAACAAACGCCTCTCTCTCCAGGCTGGAACAATGTCTCTTGAAACGGCCCTTGTTTCAAAGAGAGCCATCCACAGTTTATCTCCCTTTCAGCTCCAAGGTGTTCTGCTGGCTGAGGGCTGCAGGCTGCGGTTGGGTTTGACGTGGCAATCAGCGCAGAGGGGAAAATGTTTTGGGGAAATAATCGCTGAACGGGTCACCGGTGGTTTAGCCCTTTGAACTCTCCCTCGGACACTAACCATTCGCCCATCTTTCTTTCAGAAATCATGAACACTGACCTTCGGATGTCCGCTGAATATCCGCCCTCCATGATGCTTCCTTATAAACTGACTCCGCCAGCTGTATGTCGCTCCGCCTAGCTTCACTCACATCCAACTGGGACATCGCCCATAGAAAGTGATTTCTCCAACCAATTTTATTGTCTGGCCAATCAGGACGCAGGGCTGGAGTTTCATTGATGTGACGTAGTGGAGACGCGACCATGACGTGAGACTGTTTTGATTCAGACAATGGCGGCTCGTTGAGGAAGCAAGCGTTAACATTGATGCTGCTATTTCTTCCGTGTTGTCTAATCTACCTAATATTGTTTAATTAAAAGAACATCAGAGAACGGCTCTGAAGGCTTTTGTTGGTGGAAACCATGTTTTCGCCCTTCTCCCGACCGGATTTGGCAAGTTTTGTTTTCCGGGGCGCGTCCACAGCGGACATCTTGTCGGTTAGTGGTTAGCGTGAACCATGTTAGGAGGCCTTTAGTCCTCAACGCGGTCGGCCCGGGATCGACTACGATCTTCGGCGCTTTGCCGCCTGTCTTCCCCCCTCTTCCTGTCAGCTCACTGTCAATAAAACGTGTGCCACTAGAGCCGCAAACACATAAAAAAAAAAGTTTTGTTTGTTCCTGCGTCGCTCTCACAGCGTCACGGGTTAGCTTCGGTGTGAGTGGTTGAAATAGCACGTCGATAAAGATGACAGACAAGTGGCTTATCCAATCATATGCAAGGATTTTTGATAAGGCCCAGCCTTCAATAAAGGCAATTCCTATGGAGAGGTCCCAGATGGATGTGAGTGAAGCTAGGCGGAGCGACATCCAGCTGGCGGAGTCAGGTTAGCTTCCTTAGAGTACGACTAAAATCTATATACAGCAAGTCTAAACACTATGAATGAACCCATCAGACCACATGTTTAAATCTTCCCGTGACATTGGACTGTGGTTTTGTGTTTTTTTTTTTATCTCACGTTAAAGAACGAAGACCATCAAACTCACCGGCTCCAATGGCCAGGGTGAAAGCGTCTCCACAGGCAGCCGAGGTGATGTCCTTCAGGCCGAGCACCATGTAGGGCACGCGGCTGCTGCGCCGGGAGCTGCAGCCCATCTGACCGTGCTGGTTGCTGCCGAACGTATAACACTGACCCTCTTCTGGGTATCAAAAACAAAACAGATGCAAGTACAGAAAAGATTTCCAACATAGTGGACAGTTTAAACATCATCAGCCTAGACGACAACTAGAAGCAATGGTGACTCCTTCAGAGCCAATCAGTAGTGACCCTAGAACAACATTAGACAATAGTAACAAGGTTCTTTCAAGTATGGTACATTTTGTACCTGTAACAGCAACAGAATGGGCCGTTCCAATGTCGACGTAAACAATCCTCTCAGTGTTGAGCGGGGCCGACTGAACCGGAGTGTAAGAATGAACTTCTTCGACTTGATCGACAGGATCCGGTTCCTCTCCAGCTGTAATCTTATCCAGACCAAGCTTGTTGAACCTGAGGGCAGAGGGTAACAACATACAAAAGGTGAAACATAAACCACAGCCTCGCATTAAATCCAATATTTTATAGTCAGTTCTGGTGAGAAATTGGCTCGCACCACAGGCATGAATGTCGTATTACCTGGACCTGTTCTTTGTTTCAGTGTTTAATCATTTTACAACAAAGACATTCAATCAAATTAAATTTTTATAAAACAAAAACAAGAATTGGGCCGCGGAGTTTTTATTTACAGCAGATTTTCTCTAATCCACACAGGGTTAAAATCACACAGACGCAACATGTAACCCAACAAATGTTTTGGTCAAATGTCTCTCAAGCTCAACCTTTTTGTAGCCAATGAAAAGCTTCTGGAATAACTTTGGTTGGATATTTGATCACTAATCTCAGAAAAAGTAGATTTTATTTTAAAACATGGTCTATACATCTTTAGCTGGCTTGTGGTTTTCAATGAGGAGAATGTACCAAGTAGCTCAATATTAGCCTGGTAGAACCAGATTCAAGAACCTGGAACTAATACTCCTTCTTAATTATTATTCTGCCCTTAATAATAAAATAATACACAACCACTATCCATGAAGCAAGCCTTGAAGCTTCCACCACCATGCTTTACTGTTCGTAGAGCATTCTTAGGTTTAAACAACTTAACATGACTCCTATAAACATAGCTGTTGCCACTGAGGCCAGTTAGCTCAATCTGTTCCAGTTAACCATAAATCTTTTCTCCAGAACACATTTAGCTTGTTAATGTGGGAAACCTCGAACTCCTGGTAATCTTAGAGGAGTTGTAATGTTAGAACAAGGATTCGTTTCTTGGCCGGTCGATGATGAACTCAGTTCACTGCAGACAGTAAAGCTGCTGTTCCACTAGTATTCAGACTCTGCTGGGCTAAAGTTTTGTTAACTTTATCTGGTTTATCCTGAACAACTTAACCAACTTCCTTTCATCTAAGGGGGTCCGTTTGGGTCCGATTGCTGAAACTTGGACAGAACTGGGTGTTACAATAGGCAACAATGCCAAACATACATAAAAAAACTGTTTTAATAGAAAAAGCTGATTAATATCTGCTTCTGGAATGGCAGATATTCACAAAGTCACAACCTTAATCCTGCGAAAGATTTAAGGACCAGTTCTTTGCCAGGAAATCAACAAATAGGTAAACTCTACCAAGTCATCATACACCTAGAAAAAAAACAACATTTAAGATATACACACACTAAAAGTACAAAAATCTTCTAACACTAATGCTGATGATTAAATACAGGCGCTAAACAGAGATTTAAGATTCAACACAGGTTAGTGGTTACACAAGGACTCGCTCCTCACTACGAACACAGAGATCTACATCCTGTCAGGCAGAGCTCGCTGTTATTCCTTCGGAGAATGCGGTCTCACGGGTTATGAGCAGTGAAACTATTTCTTTACACCTTTAATCCATCGCCATTCCACGCACGCAGCATCGATGCAAGTCTACAGGACGTAAAAATTAGCCAGTCATTGTTCTCTGGGACGGAGAGGCAGAATAACAACCTGTTGCTTCCACATGCCAGAATGCCGCCCTGCGTGCTGATAATCATGGAGCAGTCGACGCCGCACACCGCCCTCTGGGCCTCGAACTCTGCAGGTAAACACACCTGCTGGGGGCAGTTGTGGGTGTCCTGGGTGCCCAGGCCGAGGCGACCTTCCGGACAGACAAGAGAGCCGACAGTCACGCTGTCGTAAATCACCGGTGGCCAAAACAAGCGGCAGGGAAAAAAAAAAAAAAAAAAGACAGCCGAGACAACTGGCTCGTTTGTCGTACCGTTGTCTCCTCTCCCCCACGCAAACACTTCTCTTTCATTGGTCACAGCGACAACATGAGAGGCTCCGCAGGACACCTGGACCAACTCGTAGCCGAGGAGGGCCTCCACAATCTTAGGCTGCGCACACAAAGATGTGTTGGCACAAGCAGAAACGTTACATTTCGTGCAGTTTGCTGACTGGATTGGTTGATCTGCTGAAGAAGCTCAAGTAAGGCAGTAAATTTGGCTGAAGGATGGAAACTAGCAGATACCAGAAGACTAAAAAGATGTAAATGCATATAGTGTTGCTCAAGTGTTACATATTGAGTTGAACGCGTAAAGTCAAGTGTGAGCAGGTGAGCTTGAGTGGCAACCGTGGGAGACATTGTAGTTCATTGTGTAGGTAAAATGGGCTTAAAATGTTGAAATCTCAGGGAATCCATTAAAAAAACGATTTGACCTTTGTAGGTAACACAAGTATATTTAGAAAGATTTGTATAAATGTGCCTGATTCCCCAATGGGAGGACCCAGGAGATGTGTGGTGTTAAAAGTGTAAAGACAGCAGAAATTGTTTAAGAAATTTTTTACGTTGGAGTTACCAGAGAAGAAGAAGCTACTTCCTTTTCTTCTGAGAGATGTAGTTCATATTTGTATTTTAAAGTAACATGGAATAAAAGAGGATGCCTTTTCCCATGTTTTAATGCATGCATTGTACATGGAAACAGAAAATGCAGAGAGTGAGGAAGAGTTTGTTTCAATAAGTTAAAAAAAAGCAGCTTCAAGACAGACTGGGTGGTGTCACCCTCCTGTCTAGCAAAATATGTCAAATATGAAACCGGCCAAAAATGACCTACAACTTAAACTGTGACTCTTAGACTTAAGCAGATTATGGAAAATAGTTGACTCGTTTTAAAAAGTATACCCAAGTAGCAGGATTTTAGACCTTTTAAATCACTTTTATTCAACCAAGAATTGAGGGATGCATTAAAAAGGCAGCAGGGGGAAAACTATTATTACCACTTTTTAAAGCCTTCATATAAAATGCTGATTGGTGGCATATGTTGCTGGTCTTATGATGATCTGCCTTTGGTGATGAGCTCTAAGTCATCGCCCTAATCTTTATCTCAAAACCACATAATCTTTATCAGATTCAGATAGGGCCACCGGCTGAATCCGGAAAGGAGTGAAAAAGTTAAACATCTATGCTTATGGAAAGTTAAACAAAAGCTATTTAAAAAGATGGGATTTTAGTTGCTTTTAAAAATCCTAATATAGTCAACAGTCTTCAAACTCAAAGGGGGGAGTGTTCCAGAGTCCTGCTGCTACTGCTTAAAAAGCCTCCAGCCTCACATGTGGCAGAACCAGCGAGGCCTGATTACAAGACCTGGGGGACTGAGATGGACGCATCATGGGGGTTAAATGAGTTAAATAAAAGCAAACAGCTAAACTCAATGAAATGTGCTGATGAGAAAAAAGCCGGAGAACTGTTTTCCTGTGGAGTCGTACCTGTGTTACGTCATTGAAGTTACCATGTCCCAGGCAGCCGTTACTTCCGCTTCCGAATGTCATGATAATACCTCTGTCTGCAAATAAAACCAGGAGATTAACTGCACTTTTGGCTGATAAGGCCACATGTACTGTTGCACAGACCAACAGGATTCCCATAATCCCTATCTAGGAAATGTTCATCTGTGTCATCTCGGAAAAGTACTGAGCCCCTAAAGGGAAACTGAAAGGAAATTAAAAAAAAAAAAGAAATACTTTCTGGTGCTCTGGTGCACCAAAAAGTGATGAAAGAGAGGATTAAAAAAACAAAGTGAAGCATTTTTAATCCTATAAGCTTTGCGGTGCTGGACAGGCTGACAAAAGCCACCTGCAGCACACTGGCTAACGGTGGACGTCAGCGTGAACTCAAGAACAGCAGCTCTGTCAGACTAAATCTTTTCTCATTCTCTCAATCACTAAATGAAACCGCTGCAGATGCTCCCTCAGAAATTCCAACCCAAAAACGTGACTTTTCCTTTTGTTTCAGTTCAAAGCGCAGGAGCTCACTAACCTGTCATGCAGGTGGTAAACAGGTCTCCACAGGACACAGACTTGATGGTGACACCTGACTGACCCTCAAGGAAGCGGGAAATGAACGGCGGCTGCATCTGATCCACCGCGCCTGGAAGACTGGTCTCCCCGGACACGGCCGACGGAGCCTGGCACCAAATTCCACCGGGATGGGAGAGACGACGGAGATATTCACAATACGTCACCGTCCACAATAGTTGGTCAGAATTAGGCAGGGCTTTGAACCGATTTTTTTTTCCAATCGGTTCGTTCCGAACAGAAACGGAATTATAACGTTTCCGGTTATGAGTTCCACCAATAAATTGATGTTCCCGAACCGGTTAGAACAAAAAAATACTGTTCCCGGAACGGTTAATTTCGTTCCTTTCGTTTGACAAATATAGCTAATGATATTGTGTTTGGAATGAGCGTTTTACTTAACGATGGATCGTAATTTACCTTTTATTTAATATGTGTAGATGTATGAGACACCGCTCTCTCTCCATTCAGTCAGCGAATGTGTGATGTGATGTCACACAGGAAGTGAACCTCAGCCATCATGGTAACGTGCGCAGGAAAATAATTACCTTTTTTTTTTTTTAGTTAATTAGGCAACGAAAATTTTGAGGAACGAAATAAAACCGGTATTAACCGGTTACCATTATTTTTAAATAAGTGTTCCAGTTCCAGAACATAAACAATAATAACGTTTCCAGTTTTGTTTCTGTTCCCTGTAAAATACAAAAAGTTCCCGGTTTTCGTTTTCGTTCCTTGAACCGGTTCAAAGCCCTGGATTTAGGTGTCGCTTTAGCATGCTTAATTTCTTATTTCCCCATTTGCCTTATTTAGAGCTCTTCTATGTTTTTGCTGTGGTTCCTGCTCAAAAACGTGACAAACAAAACACAATATGCTGAAGATTACTTCTCCCTTCAGAACATCATTACTCCAGACTTTTTGAATTGAGAAAGCTTCCGGGAGAGGAAGCGAAACGTCTTCAACTACGGAAAACAAGGTCCAGTTGCTTTGTTTTTTACCTTTTTTTGGAATGACCATGACCTGGATGACTGAGAATCTTCACCAACCTTCAGAACATTAAACACCACATTCATTATCAATAAAAATGTGGCGGTTTGCGGTATGAATGATTATGAGTGATGTCATTCTGACATATTCTGCTTTATCTGGGTGGGTAGCAATAAAAGACGGAGCAGATGGGTGCAGGGAAGGACTTCATGTCAATCGGTTGCCTTTGTTTGCATTAGACTGAAGCAAATCATGCAAAATTGTTAGAAGAACATCACAGCAAACATGTAGAAGAAGGTCCTCTGGTCAGATGGGACAGAAATGAAACATTTTGAGATGCATGGAAATGCATAGCAGACACATCACTAAGCTAACCCCGTGATGAAAAAATTGCACAGAATTTTTATTAAGCAGGGATAGGGAAACCGATCATAGTTAAAGGGAAAATGAATGGAGCTAAATACTAAGGGTGTCAATTTATTCTTTTGAAATTCAGGCATGAGAGTAAAGTGAACAGGGTATCTATTATTTTAAAATTAGAAGAATGTTGCTTTTGGTTTAAATGCCTGATATCTTTAAAAGCTTAGCGATAAAATGGTCAAATCATATTTGTTTTTTTGGGAGGGGGGGGTGTGAGTTGATATCAATGTAAATAATGATGTTAGATGGGCAGATGATATCACGTCATGTCGATTGGAAATCCTAAAAGAATTTGTGATATCGGCACAAATATCGTATTGTCATCCAAATAAATTGATATAACATCGTATCGTGTTAAAGCTGGTGATTTTTATAGAAGAAAACCCGTGAAGACTGGGACAGAGGTTCACCTTCTAACAGGACAACCACTCTAAAGATATACACACAGCTACCATGGAGAGCTTTGGCTCAAAGCACATCTGTGTGAAACCTCCAGACTTCAATAAAACTGAGAATCTGACTAAAGATGAAGTATTTTGCAAAGAAGCCACGGAAACAACTTCAATCTCTATATGTACAAAGCTTGTAGAGACAACGCTTAAAACTCGTGCAGTAACAAGCTGGTTTTAAGAATTGATTTTCACTGGCTGAACATAAATGATTAGGTTTTCATTCTACTCCACCATGTATGTTCTGGTTTTCTTTCACATACAATCCCAATAAAACACATTCAGGTTTTGCAGTTGCAATCCAGCAAAACGAAGGAAAAGTTCAAGGGATGTGAGGAATTTTGCGAGGAGCTATAATTTGTCCCTTCAGGATGTTACGGAAGCATGAAAATGGTGGCGCTCAGACAGACCTCCCAGGTAATCAGACGGCCAGACTTGGTGACTCCCATCTTTTGTGTCCGACCCAGAGACACTTGAAGCACTTCGGTGTTAAGCATCGGCAGACGGAGAGGCGCTGTGATCCCACTTCCCCACGTGTACACAGAGGACAGTGGGAGCGAATGCATTTTTCCCGACCCAAAGCCCACTGATCCATCTGTTTCATGGCAAGAAGAAATAGCCAGTTAGGGCAAAAGTCACTGCGTTACAGCTCGACGATACAAACAATATTACCCATGGTCCTGTTGGTCGGAACTCGCCCTCCTGGTCTGCCTCGTTGCTGCACAGTGGACAGTGGTTTCTCAATCCTGGAGGGAAAAAAAAGTCTTTATCACTAAGCAATTTAAACTGACGTAGTTCAAAAGCCTAATTATTAGTATTATCCATAAAAAAAAATGTACCTGCGCATTTTCACATTGCCTATATCTGTGTAAAGATTCAGTAGGGGCCTGATGCATATGGGCAAAGCCATTATTTCATTGAGCTGGGGCCTTTTAGATGGATCCAGGTTGAGCATGTTGAGGATGAGCTGCCGGAGTTCTGGGCTGTACCGGTCCGATATCGGAGCGAAGGTACCGCTCATGATCTTCAGAACAAGGGCAGGTAGATTCTGAGAGGAGGAAAAGAGAAACAGGCTAGATCAAAATAGGGCAGAACGATTTTGGAAAATAATCTAATTGCGATTTTTTTTTTCTTAATATTGCGATTTAATGCGATTTTTTTCAAGTTTAATTTATCATGTGTTTTTAATTATTATACAAACAACAAATCAATTTCCTCGCTGTGCGGATTAGTTGCTAAAAGACCATCTAAACTCGGTGCAGAAATGATTGCGTTCTGCCTATGATATATTTCAACCAAAATTGCAATTTTGATTTTTCTTCGCATTAACTACAAGCAACAAAAATGGCCTCTAAATAAAGATGTTTGTAAACAAGGACTATTTAAAACAAGAACGTTTAATGTTTCTATTGATCAGAATATTATTCAAGAGAACAGCTTTTTATTTAATTGGACATCAATCCTTGTTGAACATAAAGTGCAAAGTCCAACCAACAAGCAAGTCTATGTATTAAACTGATTGACCTGTACTTAATGCTATGTATGATTATACAAACTCTAAAACAAGTAATAAAATTAGATTATCTCACTGCTTCAACTGTCTTCCCTTCCATGTGGAGGCAAACCCACTTCAAAACATTTTACCGACACCTAATGGACGGGTCTAATTCCCTAATTGTTACATAGCCAAAAATTGCAGACCTCTGCGATTTGAAAATTGCATTTTTTTTTTTAAATAGCGATTATATTGAAAATGCGATTAATTGTTCGGCCCTAGATCAAAACACGTATTAGATTCAGATAAAAAAGGAAAACATTGACAAGTGTTTGTATGCCAAGTGAACCAGCATGTAGTTCCAACCATTAGAAAAACAGTGAAATTAAATATGAATCTATGTGGAAATAAAAATTACATTACGCTTTAAAACAAGACTAACTGCAGTTTTCAG
The DNA here is from genome assembly GCF_011125445.2 of Fundulus heteroclitus. Taxonomy (NCBI): domain Eukaryota; kingdom Metazoa; phylum Chordata; class Actinopteri; order Cyprinodontiformes; family Fundulidae; genus Fundulus; species Fundulus heteroclitus. Next base: position 29,196,645 of record NC_046378.1, read on the forward strand.
ATTAAATATTCAGAGAAATATCATATATTGAAAATAAAGTGAAGAGATCACATCCATTATGCACAGTAGTTTATCTATTATACATCAGTGAGATTATTGTTACTGAATAACCCAAAACAAATGCAGAATTTGAACTAAATCTTTGAAACAAAGAGGAGAGTGCTCCCTTACAGCCGCCTCAAAGGCCCTCTTAAGGCTCGCCAGCTCATACAGGACACAGCCCAGAGCCCAGATGTCACTTTTCTGGTTGTATGGCTTTCCCTCACACAGCTCCGGGGAGATGTAGCACGGAGTCCCGACTACCTGCACAGGGAAAGCGGCAGCCGTTACAGAGACGTGAACCTTTAATCAGTTGCTTCACATTTTCACATCACAACTTAATTCTTAATTATTAGAATAGTTCCACTTGCTAAAATCTGATCACCGTGTAAGCTTTGCTCTTGCTGACGAGGATTTTGGAGATGCCGAAGTCTCCGATTTTGACGATCATCTGGTGCTTGTCCAGCAGAATGTTCTGAGTTTTGAGGTCACGGTGCAGGATTAGCTTGTTGTGCACGTGGTACAGAGCGAGTAAGATCTGCACGAAGAAGTGAAGGATGGTGTCTTCGTCCAGCAGGGAGTTACAGCGCTTCTGTATGTATTCAGCCAGGGTCCCTCCTGCAGGAGGAATGAATAAACGCAGTATTAGACACTGTGGCGGCCAAATGTTGTTGGACTAGGAGAGATAAGGATATTAAACCACATCATTAATGAGTTTAATAGACAATAAGAACACAACAGTTGTTTTTTACTGAACTCTGAATGAAAGTTCAACATTAGTTCAAAAGAAAATAGAATCTAAAACATAAACATCTGACATTTTAACTGAACTACACTTATCTCTTTATCCACAGTGGTAAAGCATTTAGATTGTATAACTCCAATTACTAAGAAGCTTCAAGATTTGAACTTAAACAAACTCACTTTCAACCCAGAGGAGGATTTTTTTTTTTTTTTTTATGTCAGGGAACGACAACAAACTATTAAGGAGAAAGCAAAAAGTTAAGAAAACTCAGATAATGAGAAATCAACTAGCAGAAGCTTGTTTCTGACCAAGATGGACCTTCAAGTCCTGATAACTGTCAGTCCTGTACTGCTTTTATATTCAGGGTTTATTTGGACTCAAACAAACCAGAGCTTAAACAGAAAACTATTTAAGGCCTTCGTAAATAATCAGACACAGCATCACAGATCGTTCATCGCACCTTACAGTGGACATTAGATGCTTTGTCACATATCCGTCCTTTGTTTTAAGCCAGTTATCTTAATCCAAACCAGAAACAAAACAGAAAATATTTGTTTTAGATGTATAATCTTCTTAGGTTTGACTTACTTTCTTTTACGGAATTAAAATGAAAACATGAAATGACAGGTTAATAATTAAGGTAGTTGACGTGGAAATAAATCAGCATATGATAGGCACAAAGAGACACTGGACTTTTGATTATTCCATATATAAAATAAATCTACATTAAAAATGACATGTAATACTCTGTTAATCATTGCCTGCAAATCGCACGAGTGAAATGCCCAGAAAGCTTCTTTTTTTTTTTTATTTAGCTTTCTGGGCATTTCACTCGTACGATTTGCGGGTGAAAAAGGTAAAAAAAAAAAAAAAGAAGGAAAAAAAAAAACAAGAAATGCCCAGAAAACTAAGAAAAAAGACATTTCTAAAAAGGGTCCAAAGCTGTTTCTTAGTTTGAAAACGAAGACAGCTTAAGCTTTTAATCTGATGATTTTAGGGTGGTAAAAAAGCTAGTTATGGCGCAGAACTTTGGAATCACTGGTGCAACTCTATATAATTTACCTTGTTACACAGTCATGCGAAGTACCTACTTCACACAGACCGATGTTAAGACGGTCTGAAGTGGTCTTTTCAGGCCTCTGGTGTGGAACCCTAAAGCCTGGGAAAAGCAAACTGCTTTGCAACGGACTGTGTAATTGGATGTGACGGGAAGCTAACCTGGTGCATACTCCATCGCTATCATCAGGGCCTTGTCCTCCAGGAAGTTTTCGTAGTACTCTATGATATTTGGGTGGTGGAGCAGCTTGAGCACTTGACACTCGTTCTGGGCTGCCAGGCGTTCATCTCGTGACATCTGCTCAACCGGGATCTCTTTCAGGATGACAAAGGCCCCGTCGCCGCGCCTGCGGCACAGGTGCACAATCCTGACAGACCAGAAGAGAGGAGATAAATGGCGTACGTGTTTCCTCAAAAAACAAAAAGCTGGGGGAGGACGATTTGTGGCAGTTTGGTGTTGGTGAGATCATCGGGACTGACATGCAGCTGAAGCAGATCCAAACTGAGTAAAAAAAAATAAGTTTTGTTTCTCTTTGTACTCTTAGAGTAAACTGACATACTGGTGATTGTTTGCGTTTTCTCGCCTAAGATTTCTAATCTAAGTTTGTAAACCATTAACAGGGTTAAGAAGGGTTTCTGTATACATCTATTACAAGGTTAAACAACCTTTCAGACTCAAACCTCCAAGATTATAAGATAATTTCTGGGCAATTCCGCAGTACATCTCAACAGTATTCATACCTCACTGCAAAAACAGAACTAAAAATAAGTAAAATGTTGTTAAAATAAGTGTATTTTTCCTTTATTTGAGCAGGTAAACAAGATGATCTGCCAATAGAATAAGATTTTTGCACTTAAAATAGGAACAACTCATCTCCATCATCTTATTTCAGGTGCAGTATATCTAATTATCTTGTTTTAGGGGTCAAAATACTCATTGCACTGGCAGATAATCTTATTTACCTGCTCAAATCTAGGACAAAAACACTAATTTTAAGAACATTTCACTTTCCTTCAGTGATTCGATGTGAAAGATTAACACAAAGTAGTGGACAGCTGTGAACTGAAAGGAAAATCATGTATAATTTTCAAAATACTTTATCGAAGAAATGTGCAAAGGGTGCGTCAGTCCTCCTGAGTAAACATTTTGTAGAAGCACATTTTTCTGTAATAACACCTGTAAGGCTTTTGGAGTACGTCTCTTTGCACATCTAAAGTAAATGTTGGGCAGTGATGCCACCGCCACACTGTTTGACAGTGAGGATGATATTTCCAGAGATTTAAGCCTTTTGCAATCTCGTCTTCCACATGCCTGCTGTTTCCTACAGAACTGATTCCCTGCGTCTTTCCTGTAACAATATAAGCTTCTTCCTGCCACTCTTCTGTAAAGCTCAGATTTGTGGAGTGCAAGACCAATTCCTGCGACATCAACACATCCTCACCACCTGAGCTGCAGAAGTCTGTACCCCCCCCCCAAATCTACCCTGTCCCTCTTTTTATTTCTCTGATTAATGACATGCTTGCCTGGCCTACCAATATAGCTGGATTGGCATGTTTGCTTTTATTACCATACTGTATGTTTTTTTTAAACAACTGACTAAACCGTGTTGCAGGAAACAATCAGAGCTGCTTTGGATGCTTTTAAAACACCTCTATTTATTGTTGATTAATGTTCTCCAACAACCTTCTGAGGACTTCACAGAACATCTGAATTTAGATTTGCATTGAATTACAGACAGGTGGACTTTATTTCTGGTTAGGCTGGGTTTGATTTAATGGTACTGGAGGAAGGAGGGGTTGAAAACACATGCACACCACTTTAAAATACTTTTCCTTTTTGAAATAATATTACTATAAACAAAAATATATGTTAAAAAAAAACTTTTCTTTCCGTCGCACAATTATGCACTACTTTGTGTTGGATCGTCCACCTAAAACAAAATGTGGTGTGAATACTTTTCAAATGTCCCACACTTTCATATAACAGCGCAGTGTCGACTCCCCAATTATCGGCTTCTCGCTTTTAGCCCTTTATTACCGCATTTATATTGGCGTGCATTGGTTTCAATACTCATTTGCTTACATTTAATGAATCCACGGCAGCAATTATCAGCTAGATTTAACCGCCGCTCTACCTCAAAATACACTTTTATTCCCCCACCAATATGTCCGGCGCTCCTTTATCTCCTCCTTCTTTTTCCCCTCATAAGCAGACGGACATTCCGTTAGTTTGTGAAGGGAAAACTGGGCTTTTTTTTACCGACTTCTGGCTCTCCTAATGAACTCCTGGCGGGGCCGTTTTGTCAGACACACAAAGTGTTTTACACAGAAACAACTTTAATGTGAGAACAAGAACAGACTTTACCCGAAAGCTCCTCTGCCAACAACTTTGATTTTCTCATACTTCTCCATCGTCGCTAGCTGTGCCTCAAACGTCTCCTGGCAACCGAGCCACGGCACCACGGCATCCTGCGAGGGACAAAATTAGCGCTCAGGGAGACTTTTCGCTCTCGTTTAGTTTTTTTTTTCCATCTGTATGCTTTTGCATATTGAAAATCTCTGTATTTTTGTTAATATCGGAGATACTACAATTTGATATGTAACCATAATCTATTTTTTTTATTCAGATTTTCATAATTCAATTCAAATCAATGTACTGTTGTTTGAAGCACACAACAACTTTCAACAGATTCGTAGACAATGTATAAAATACACAGAAACACGAGTTAGATTGAAAACATCAAAGAGGTACAATGATATACAATCATATATGCTGCTGGAGGTTGAAGGGTGTACAACAGTCTGGTGGTCCAGCGTCGGAGAAATCACCCTTTTCATGGTGGCAGCTCATGGAGAGGGTGTAAGGAGTCTCTGACAATGTTCAGAGCTCTATTCCTAAAGCCAAACAGATCTGTAACAGATTCTGGCATGAGGGTTACTATAGGGCTTGTCTTCCACCATATGGCACCATGTCTTGATGTCATCAAAACCTGAATGAATTTCCTGCTTTTAAATTCTGACAAGACAGAAGTTGTAATCTTTGGACCAGAGTCCTCAAAAAATAACCTTCTTAATCAATCACTTAATCTGGATGGCATTAAATTGGCCTCTGGTAATAAAGTAAAAAACCTTGATGTTATTTTTGACCAAGACATGTCATTTAAATCCCATATTAAACTGTTTTCCAGAGTTTCCTTTTTTCACCTCTGTAATATCGGCAAAATTAGAAACATTCTGTCCAGGTGTGATGCTGAAAAACTAGTCCATGCATTTCTAACTTCAAGGCTGGACTATTATAATTCCTTACTATCAGAAAGTCCACAAAATGCAGTTCAAAGTCTTCAGCTGATCCAAAATGCTGCAGCAAGAGTTCTGATGTAAATCAACAAGAGGATTCATATTTCTCCAATTTTAGCTTCCCTTCATTGGCTTCCTGTTAAATCAAGAATAGAATTTAAAATTCTTCTTCTAACGTATAAAGCCCTTCATAATCAAGCTCCATCATATATCAGAGCTCTGATTACCCCGTATGTTCCTAACAGAGCACTTCGCTCTCAGACTGCAGGTCTGCTGGTGGTTCCTAGAGTCTCTAAAAGTAGAATGGGAGGCAGATCCTTTAGCTATCAGGCTCCTCTCCTGTGGAACCAACTCCCAGTTTTGGTCTGTGAGGCAGACACCCTGTCTACTTTTAAGACTAATCTTAAAACTTTCCTTTTTGACAAAGCTTATAGTTAGAGTGGCTCATGTTACCCTGAGCTATCTCTATAGTTATGCTGCTATAGGCTTAGGCTACTGGAGGACATCAGGACCTATTTTTCTTACTCTGCTGAGTTCTACTGTTCTCTAATTTGGATAGCTTGTTGTCATTTCTGCTTTTCACTTTTTGTTCTCTCTCTTTTTTTCTTCATAGTAGGTACACCTGGTCTGGCGTTCTGTTAACTGAGACATCATCCAGGGAAGACGGCTCACCCGCTACTACCATCTAATGTAGAACAGATTACTAGATCAATGTGTGCTTCTGTGCTTTTTGTCTCTCTTGTTGTGTCTCTGCTCTGTCATCTCTAACCCCCAGTCGGTCGAGGCAGATGACCGTTCACACTGAGCCCGGTTCTGCTGGGGTTTTTCCTCCCTGTTAAAAGGGAGTTTTCTTCTCCACTGTCGCTTCATGCATGCTCAGTATGAGGGATTGCTGCAAAGCCTTCACCAATGCAAACGACTGTCCACAGTGGCTCTACGCTCTTTTAAGAGTGAATGGTGCTTGTCAAGACTTGATGCGATCTGCTGGGTTAGATAGGAAATTTAGATAGGAAGCTTTTTGACCAATCTGTATAATCTGATTGAATTTGACTTTGTAAAGTGCCTTGAGATGACATGTTTCCCGAATTGCCACTATATAGATAAAATTGAATTGAATTGAATTGAATTGAATAAATCAAATTTCAGAATTTGATTTGTGTCCAAACCAACTGAAAGGATGGTTTGGACCCAAATGTCAAATGTTTTGTACTTTTCATTTCAAACTGAAAATGAAAAGTACAAAACATTTTCAGCATTCATCCAAACACCATCATCAGCACTAACGAGTATAAAGAGGGAATTTCTTTTGCAACAGTCCGGTTTTCAAAAATGGGCTTTTATTAAAACAGGCCTACAGCAGATTCAAAAATCTCTCTAAACAGACGGCAGAAATTATAACTCATCACAAAGTAAGAATAAACCATGCCATCATTCAACATGAGGCTAGGCTCTTTGTGAGGTTCCGGTGTTTTTTTGTTGTTGTTGTTTTTTTTTACAAAGCATTAAATCCTTGTACATTTTAAATATCAGAAAACGCTGAGATAGCGCCTAGTCCGTAAAAACAAAATACCGAAAGAGGAACAGTAAAACCTGATGCAAGCTGGAGAGTAAAGCTCTCTACATTAGGGAAACTAAACAACTGTTAGGAGGACACATACTTCAACACAGGAGAACTCCTCAGGCAAGGATTCAGTAGTCTAGACCCCCTTGAAACAGAAACAACACAGTTTTGAAGAACAAGACGTCTACAGTTGTTTCTAAATCTTGACCTCAAAAAAGTGAACTACTCCTTCTGTAGAGCCGACCACTGATCAGGGTAACCTTAAGTACCAGTCTGTGGAGCTCGAGATGTTTTTCGGTCCCGTTGTGGAGGTTTTGTTTGTGACTGAGACAGGACAGTAATCCTTCACAACAGATTTGAAGTTTTGAAGACCTTATTGAAGAATATGGGAATGATGGCTTTACTGAAAGAGCCTGTAAATATATGGATTGCAACATATTCATCATAACAGTCTGAAAACGAGTCTCCAACTTTGACTTCTTGTCCCTGGATGGAACTAAAACCTGCTGTTTTCCTTCAGTTCATTCAGCTTATTCTTCAATTGTCAACTAATGCTCACCTACAGCACACACATGTCAAAAAAGCTGCTGGAATATTGGCTATATAAAAACAAACACTCCTTTAAAATCTGAAACTGGTAAATGCAGTACGAATAAAGCGATGTAGTATGTCTGAGTTTGTCAGAATTACTAACTTTCTTCATATATTACTGTCAGAGTCCACAACTGCATTTGCTTTGTTTAATTAAATTATTACTAAATGGCAATGTGCTGGGAACTGGAAATTGAAATAAATGCATTACTCAAGTACTACAGCTTCTGTCGTCAACCTAAACTGCCTTTTTTTTAAATGCCAGTCATTATTTTAGACTTCAAACCGACTGCCTTTGCTTTATAAAATGTATATGCATCTCTCCTTGTAAGATATAGATCCTGGGTCCAGGTGAAGATAAACAGATTATGTGAAAAGGGACAATGTCATCAGTGGAGCATCTGAAGTGCTGCAGATTTGCTTCCATCTACCTGGTAATTATTAAGCCTCTTTCCCGTCGCCTAAGCCGGAAGGAGGATGTGTGACCACTGTTTCTCTCGTCTTCCATGATGGGATAATAAATGCTTTGTGCTGTGACAAAGCCGGCTCTGTGTGGTGAAATACATACTTCCTCTGTCATTATCAATCTGAAATAATTATGCATTACCGCAAACAATCATCCACATGCAATTGAACCTTCCCCCTCAATCGCTGTCTCTTTTTTTAAATAAACCTCCTCAGATGGAAGTTAGATTAGTCATTGGTTTTTACAAACAATGGGTTTCTCTTTCTCAGGGATATAAAATCGCAGCACTGGAGCACCTCAAGGAGCCTTGAGGTCTAGATGCTCCACTCCTCAGACCAGCTCGGTCACATAGTTGAGCTTCTGTCAGAGGGTTTGCCTCTCAGTAAGTGTCCAGGAATGCAACAAGTAAGACAGTGAAACTGATGCTGATTTTCAGGTATGCGCCCACACATCGGGAGCCTTATCTGTTTAAGCGCTAAAGACTTTTCAACAATAAGGACAGGAAGCTGTGGGTGGCTTCTTCATACATGGGACAAAGCAGCTGTCCTGTTGCAACAGTAATAGAAAAAACAATTTACTCTGTTATCACAGATAGAAGAAGAAACTATCATGAATGGAAAATTGAGCTTCCATAACTCTGCCGATATTTAAGAAACCCATACAGTTTGATTTCTGTTGGTAACTTAATTTCTAAAAAGGAGAAATGATGCATTATTTGGCAGAATGTTTGGCCTAATTTCCATAATCTGAACTGAAACGAACCGAAGTGCTGGCACCCAGAACAAGAAAAACGAGAAAAAAGACAACTGCAAATCAATTAAAACCTCAAAGTCGTTTTATCTAAATTCACAAAACTGAGTGTGGGCATTGATATTTATTGTTTGCATCAGTTTAACATCTAGATTTTCTCTCTGTTTGCCAAGGAAATGTCCACAGCTGCAGGTGTTTCTCAGTTATTCAGAGAAGGGGAAATAAAGAACACAGGATCAATATGATTGTGTCACAAACCAGACCCACAGTTTCCTAAAGAGATCATAGCTTCTCAAGCCTAAAACAGCAGCTGCTTCTCTTGCCTGAAACTTCCTGCACCTGTTTTCTTTGAAATCCTGAACCTCCACTAAATTATAAGTTTCTGTTCTTCGAAAAGACAAAAAGGGTGAAAGTCCTTTCGTGTCTCACAGTGTGGGGACCAGGAAACTGAATCTTCGGTTTTGAGTTACATTGCTAAGTGCGGGTTGTTCTGTTCCAGAGGGCCTGTGGACGTGTGTGTGTTAATTGCACATCTCGTCTTTCATGCTTGAAGTCCCTCCAGGTCTAACATCTGCAGACGTAATAAAGAGCATTTAATTGAGCATGATTAAAAGGCACAAATTACTTCAAGTCAATAGAGAAGGCTACCGCTAAGGTTGTTTAAAAATCAATTAAAGAAATCCACAAAGAATTTTCCAGCATGCCACAACAGCAAGAGAACGAACTGGAAGGCGCCCTCTGGTGGTGTGATAAGTAATTGTAAGTTGATGCAGGTCTGGTTTAGTTGTCAAGTGAGGCCTTGCTGCCATCTAATGGCAGATAGATAGATAGATAGATAGATAGATAGATAGATAGATAGATAGATAGATAGATAGATAGATAGATAGATAGATAGATAGATAGATAGATAGATAGATAGATAGATAGATAGATAGATAGATAGATAGATAGATAGATAGATAGATAGATAGATAGATAGATAGATAGATAGATAGATAGATATTTGTGTGTGTGTGCATATGGTTTGGCGATCAGGTTTACTTTATGTAATTTAAGAATTACAGACATATTTCAAAAATCTGCTGTATCTCCTAATGACTAATCTCTGGGATATCTAATTGATGTATAGATTTACTGAAATTGATTTGTCTGCTAATATCACTTACTACACTACAAATATGCCATGAATCATTTATTAATTCATATTATATTCAATATTCAGATCACAAACTATTTGTAGATTCATTGTGGTGTCTAATAAAACCAAAAGTAATATCCCATTTATATTGGAATCATTACCATAAATTGCCACAAATTCACAGTGTTTAGAAGGATAGGTATAAAACAGCCAAACACATCAAAACACTTCTTACTAAATGCATAAATGAAAAACCTTATTTCGTTTTTACAGTCAGGTGCACTTCCTTGCACCACCAGGCAGCAGAAATCTGTGAGGAAAAATGTCACTTCCTGTTGGTTAACTCATAGAGATCTCAGACATATAAAGTCCATGCAGTCAGAGTGCAAGCTTTCAACACTTGAAGCAGGTGAATTTCACAGCTTCTGGACACTTGAACATAAAGTGTGACACAGGGTTTTACTATAAATAAATACACAACATGGAAACAACATTTAAAAAAAGCTATTATTTGAAATGTGATGTCCCCTTGTATTCAAAGTTTGTATAAATACCTAAGGAGAATGTTATCAGGAAGTCACCACAGCAGCACTCATCTCTCCTTACCTTTTACATGCTTCAACATAACCTGTTTTACACATACCTAAGGTTAACATTGAATTAAATTAAAAATAAGCTGTTTGATATTTTGCTAGACGGTTATATCATTCTCTTATTGTTATTTAGTTATGAAACATGAGTCAGGATGAAGTACTCGTTTAAAGATATTTTCAATTCAAAAACAATTAATCCAGCTAGTTCATCGGTTTGTAAAAATCACAGTCAATTCATTAATTTAAGCTTTCTAATGCAGGATCTTAAGGGAAAGTTCTTGCAGTATGAATTGCAACCTGCATGTGTCCCTCCACTGCACAATATACAACTAAACACACACACTTCTATTACAAATATCTTTCTGCAAAACTATTGTATTTTTGTGCATCAGACATATGAATGCAAGATGTTTAGTTAATTTCAATGTATATAAAAAGATAAAATCCTGTAGAGCAAAGTAGACAATAACTTTAAAATGTGTTACAGCACATACCATGTACATGCTGCAGGTGGGCATCTATTCCCTATTGACTGGACATGCAAATGAACCACAAAAACCCAGTGATAGGTTTTTTTTTGCCGTCTTAGTTCCCCTTGTGTTGCTTCATTCGGGACACAAAACCATGTAGCCCATTTTTACATAAAGTGCCACTGAGCATCTTTTTCGAGAATTTTGAATCCAACCGATAACAGTAGGGTGATTAAATCCCAGCTGGGAAACTAGGACCAGCAGCAAGCAATTCCATAGTTTGTTCATACCTTGGGATGCTCCAGTTTGGTGGATGATCTTTACATTAAGCAAGGTCAGAGTTATTCCTGCTAAAGTTGGCTGAGTTTTGTTGTTTGATTAAGGCTGATATTTGAAAAATGTGAAATGTACTGAATGACATTAACTGATATTTTGTTGATAAAATTTATTTATTTATTTAACTGATCCTTTATGGTCCGTACATGTTTGGTAATTGATTTTAGATTTTTATTTTGTAAAAAAAAAAAACGGGGGGATCCTCTTCTAGTTTGGAAGAAAACGCTTCATACATGGAATCTGTCCAAGGCCGCCCCTAAAATATTTTTGGTAATTGGATTTTCTCTAAAATTTCAGTTCAATCCAATTTGTGTTTCTACCACTATTTATTATTTATTTTTTTTTTTTTTTTTTTTTTTTTTTTTTTTACCACATTTTGGGTTAAAAAGCCCCGGATAAGGACAATTTATTACCTTTCTTGTTTAAACTCTGAAAAACGTAACATTCCTAAATCAGATAAAGGAAAAAAAAAATTAATTTTTATTTTTTTTTTTTTTCAGATTCCTATGCTGGCACCGAATCCTGACCATCACATGTTCTGACTCTAGGAGGCGCTGTTTCTTCTGAACACTGTGCGTGTTTTATTTTATTTCTTTATTTAATTATTATTATTATTATTTGAATGGTGTAAACCCAGAGCAAAGTATTTTTCTGTTGTTTGTTTCCAGAAACACGAATCAATGAGGCTTTCACAATGCCTAAAGGAAACAGTCTGGGGCACATGGTAATTTCTATTTATTAGGGCACCATTTGGAGTCAAACAGTTTAAAACATATTTATTGCAGATTCTCATGCCATAATAAAATGGTGCCATCAACTGGATGACACGAGTTTGGTGAGAGGTTGATGAACACCCAGAACATTGCATCACATGTCAAACACTGGTGATGCAATAATGAGGCTTACTACACCTACTTACTACACTTATTCAACGTATGCTACTACTTGCATGAAGCATCCTGAGAGCTATATTCTGACGGCTTTATCTGAATATACGACTATAGCGTACAACAGTTCAAATCTAAAACTTGTTTTCTGCCTTGCATAATTTTTTCCCTTCTCCTGTAGATTAATTTTGGGTTTTGAGTTTGGGCACATCTTCTGGTAACAGCTGTCAGGATAGTATGCAAGGCTGTTTTTCAGTTTGCGAAGTGGTGGTGAGAATAATAATATATATTTTACTTCAAAGACAGAAAAATCACACAAAGTAATTTGTTTAGTTATGTTACTGGCTACCAAGACCATTTTCTGATTTTCTGAAGAGGCGGTTCTAGACAGGGGCCAACAGAGGCCAGTGCCCCTGTAGAACTGGTTCTGGTCCCTATGGCCCCTGTACTAAAGACATGACATTAAATACATTAACATGATATTTTCTACCTTTACAGTTTCACTCTAACGAGGGTTTAAAAATGAAGGCGTTTCATGTTTAGCTTCAGCTGTATTGAGATTTGATCACAGTTTTCATCTATAAGAGGTCTGAAACCTGCAGTTCCCGAGCCACAAGTGGCTCACTTAATATTATTAAATGATCACATATTGCCCTGTTTTATTGATTCATTATTTTGTTCTGTGCCCCTATGAAAAAACATTAAATTTGGTCCAGAACTGCCACTGTCTGGCACACCTCATTTGCAATATGCATCCTCCCGTGACGTCACTGTGGGGAAACTACACATGTGCTTTCCTCTTTCTGATTAAAACCTCCAATTTAATCCAGAGTAGGCTGCTGTTTTTTTTTTAGGTGACGTTGACGTCACTGCCCATATATGGTGGGGTGATGAACTTTGGGGTAAAGAAATACCCTGCCGCATCCGAAAACACATATGTTTTTTTTTTTTTTTGACATTTTCGTGACTATCTAATCTTCTTATTTCTTTTTTTTTTCTTTCTTTCTTTCACAAAAAGGTAACACCCTAATAGGTTTCTGGCGAGAAATTACGCACTAAAACACTCGGGGAACCTTTTGCGCGTCCCATGCGCCCAGGATCACCGAGGATCGCGGTGTAGTAACACAATAAAGCTCGGCTGCGGCCGTTTGTGTCACTTTTGTTGCGGGCCAGCGTGTCATGAATCCCGTTTCAGCAGCAGGCCTGGCTGTCGGCGTTTTGTTCCTTGCGTAACATAATCGCGGTGTGTCCGCCCCTCCTTGTTCCCGTGAACCAAGGGCGCAGCAGCGACACCACCCACCCCCATCGCCTCCCTCCCTCCCCTCTCCCTCCTCCCCCCCTTCCTCCGTCATTCTGCTCAGACGGCCGAGCTGAGCGCGCTTGCCGCACATCATGCTTACGAGACGCAGCGTGAAGAAAAACACCGTCCCACGGGAAAGCTCGGGCACGGAATCTCCCTGCTGGACCCGGATCTGGAGCTGTGCATAAAACCGCCAGGAGACGCCGACGGCATCAGCCGCGCATCAGCTCTGCGGTGATTTGAGCGGAGGATCAGCCCCTGCAGCTCCAGCCCCCCCTCTCATCTTCCTGCAGACCCCCTGGTGTGCACAACCCTGCCATCACACACGGAGAGATCCGTCCTACCTTTTAAAAAAAACACAACAACAACAAAAAAGCAGGTTCTGCGGGACAGCAGCAAGCGCTCATAGGGGAGCAGAGACGTAAAGAAGAGGATGGAGGCCCTGACGTCTGTGCTGAAGAGCCACCCGGGCCCGTCGGTTCTGGTCTTCTCTCTGCTTTTCAGGGTGGCCCACAAGCTGCTGCAGAGGCTGCCAGTCCCCAAGGTGGTGCAGCAGGACGCCTTCCGCTCCTGGAAGTGGCAGAACCTCTCCGTGTCCATGGTGCACTCGCTGCTGACTGGGACCTGGGCCCTGACCTGGTGAGTGTCCATCCAGAGCAGACAGCTGCCTTCCCCAATCCCTCCATCCGTCCGTCCATTTCACACTGGGGTGGCATTGTCTATTCACGGTTCACATGATCTACGACGTGTGGGAGAGAATGTGTGTGTGTGTGTGTGTGTGCAGCAGTGACAGCCTGTGGCAGCCAGGAGAAGAAGAAGGGCATGTTCAGACGGAGTAAGGGACGGGGGAGAGACAATGACATTCTTAGGTGGGGAGGGACATGCCGGTGTACAGCGTAAGAGACACAGAGCTCTCACTGCTGCTTCTGCTGCTGGTTTTGATGCACAGCAACTCGTGTTTTTTTTCACATCTGATGAGCCACAGACAGAAGGGGAGGGAAAAAAAGATTAACAGGAAAAACCTGCTGGCTTATCTTGAAAGCGTTTGGAGAAACAGTTTTCTCAGGGGCGGGATCATGCGCATGACTCATCTTTAGACGTTAAGAGCCGGCTGTAAGGTCCATGGATTCAAATCCTTTCCTTAATTTTAGTTTACTACCAGCCTTTCCGAATCAGATTTGTGAAGGAATGAATCGGTGACTGGGGATGTTGTGATCCGTCTTTCATGGTGGGATGTTTACACAGGGAAGCACTCCCATAAAAGATTAAATTATCAGGCGTATAAGGAATATATTAGCGCTCAAGACACACCTTTAGAAAAAAATCTGCCAAGTATTAAAATGGTGGCTCTTAAAAGTGTAGACAACCTTTTAAAAAGGACTTTTGTCACGTAAAAGAACTAGACCATGATAAATGAATTAAAAAATTCCCCATCCTTTAATGTTGCACATTTCCTGTTCGGTTCATGTGGAAATAAAACAAAGGCTCAGTAGCCTCATCTCAAAAGCGTGCACGCGGTTAAGATAAAATATTGGAGAAGGTGGTTTTGATTTAATTTCAGTCTTCCTGGATACACACTTCACATCAATTATCATCAATCGGATTAACCTAAACATAAGTTCAGCTTTGCTTGTAGGATCCTTAAGAGATTTGCTCATTTGAATCTTTTGACTAAAGCTGGAGTTTGGAGAGATGTTACAAAGGCTCCAATGAACATCATTGTGCAAAGGCATCAGTCAGAAGAAGAATACAGAAAAACAACAGCGTAATACTCTTAGATACTGTGGGGCTGTAAGGAAAGTCATCAGTCATGAAAATTGAAGGAGGTGTGGGAATGATTGCCAAGTGGTTTTCTACAATGTGACAAAAACAGCGCGCTGTGTATAAACGAGCAGAGAGGTAGGAATAGGGGTGGTCTTTTTTTTTTTTTCAAAGAAAAGCTCCATCTACTTCACTAAAGTATCCTAAAACGATACGTGAGAATGATTTATGATCTGATGAAACCCAACTCTGTCTTTAAATGTACATAAAAACCGCATCATCGCAGAAGAACGTCATGCACACATTGAAACATAGTGGTGGCAGCATCATGACATTTTTCCTGATGACTGTTTTCTTTTGGTAGTTTCTACCCAATACTTTCAGGTTTCTGCAAAAAAAAATAAAATAAAAAAAAAATGCTGATAAAATATTTCATTTTACAGCATCACAGGGAGGTCAAGCATGCTTCCAGATCAGCAAACTAATGACCTCATGAGAGGAAAATGAATATTTTTGGAACGATTTAGCCAAGTCCAGAACTAAATCTGGCAGAAAATCTGCAGAGTACTCATAAGAGGGCTGCAGAAATTAGGTTCTGAGAGCATTTGCAAGGCAGAGGGCTAAATATGGCAAAGTAAAGATGTGGGACCCTTAAGAACTTGTAACAAAGCAAACTGATTCCTGAGACTGAATCAGAAGGGGCTTCAAGAAAGTATTAATGTATGGTTTTGCACATGTATGCAATCAGCTGTTTAAAATTTCTATATGATAGATTTCTTTGTTTTTCAGATGATTATTGAGGCTAGTCTCACATCAAGTGTGGAAAATTTGTAAAATAATTCATGATGTTTTTTATGTGACAAAAGAAAACTATTGTGTACAGCTCCATGAGCCAACGTACCTATAAAAACATCTGCTCAAGGCAGCAATGTATGTTGGTCAGGGAGGTCTTAAAAGGCATTACTTACTGATGTGTCTGCTTAGTCAGCACTTTCACTCTCTAAACGCTCCAGAGTTTGTCTGACTCAGGTAAATATTCAGTCATTAATCAATAATGTGCATCCCTCTCTCCAGTGTGTTGATCTGGCCCGAGACACTTAGCAACATCCACAAGTATCACAACCCTCTGTCCTACCTGCTCATCTGCGTTTCCACAGGTCAGTAAACACACTTCTGTCAGTTTTATGTGTAATGAAGGCCTCAGTGCTTTAAATAAGGTATTCTTACCACTTACAGGATGTTTCACTTTTTCTCACGTTACAAACATTAACAATGCATTTTATTAGGTTTGTATTGGGTTGACCAACAAATGTAGCTCATAATTGCCCCCAATGACTCTGATACTTCAAAATAAAAATGGTGCAAACAATTGCCTTTAGAAGTCACCTTATTAATAAATAGAGTCCAGGCGTGTTTAATTTGACCTCCAAATGAATACAGTTGTTTTGTGAAAGCCTCAGAGGTGTGTCAGAGAAGAATAGTGCACAAAGTTAGGTTATGAAAAAATACCGTGATCTTTTTCACAGAAAGACAAGAATGTAGAGAGTATGGCACAGCTGCAAACCATATAAGACATGGACGTTCCTGTAAAGTGACAGGCTGGCCAGGGAGAGCATCAGAGAAACAGGCCCATGCTAACGCCGAAGGAGCTCCAGAGATCCACAGTTAAGCTTGGAAGGAAAGTTTTTAGTTATTAACTTTACAAATTTGACATTTGTGGAACAGAGCGCTACTTAAGGTAATTGTTTAAATAGAACTGTAAGAAGTCATGTTTCAATTTTGCCACAACCCACATGCACCATACGTGTAAGAAAATACTGTTCGGTGAAACGACTAAGATGCATAAAGCCCCGACCAGTAAAACATGGTGGTGGCTGCTTCAGGTTGGTTCGTTGCCTCTTCTGTGCAAGTAAAGGGAAACTAGTAACTGGTACTGGAAGATCAACGCCGTTAAATGTGTAAGAATTCAAGGAGGAAAAAAATGTTAAAAGACTGCAGAAGATTTGAGACTCGTGTGGAGATTAATCTTCTAGCAGAATAACAACCCTACACCTTAGACGGGTCCAGTCGAAGTCCAGACCTAATATTTGGCAAAACTATCAGCTATATGATTGACACTATCCATCCAATGTGACATGTAAAGCAGGTGGAGGCATACTGCAAACATAGGTAGTTGTAATTTGGAGCCCACTTTTCAGATTTTTATTTGTAAAAGACAATTATCATTTTCCTTCCATGCACCCAACTATCATGCAATACGTGTTGGTCTAGAACAGGGGTTCTCAAAGTGGGGGTCGGGAACCTCTGTGGGTGTGGTGAGACACCTTTTGGGGGTCACAAGATGATTAGACGCTGATGTAATAAAAAGATTTAGCATTTTCCTATCTGTGAAACCGACATGAAAGTATCACTTTACAATACGCTCCGGATTCCTCATTTTAACGCACGGGGATGGCTTCAGCTCTTACAAAAAATATTACTTTATTCTTTTGATTTTATGACTTTATTCTCAAAATTTCCCCCCCAAAAAAAAAAGTCTAGACGAAATGGGGTCGCCAGTCTCTGGCACCGTTATTCTGGGGGTTGCCGGCTAAAAAAGTTTAGGAACCTCTGGCCTAGAACGCAAAACGTCAACAACATACAGTAAAATGTGTGGTTATTATGTGGTAAAATGTGAAAGCATTCAAGGAATAGCGCAGAAAGAGAAGCATCAAGGGTTTACTTTTGAGAAGTTGGAAAAAAGAAAATTGGCTTCGGCTGAAATTAGTCAAGTTATTCCAGCTGTACGCAAGAAAATTAAAAAGGTATCGCACCTACATGTTATTTATTGCACGACAGTCAGGGTGTGGGAGGGGTATAACTGCACCCATTATTCACCTGCCTCCTATTACTCAAGACGCGTATCTCACTTTCTGTTGTGTAAAGCTGTCAGCAGCCTCTCCTTTAATCCTAACGGGCGAATGCCATGGCTACCAAACACAACCTCCTCAAGTCTCGGTGGTCTGCTTGAGCCTCTCTTGTACGTGGTTTGGCATTTATATCTCTATGAATACCGGTCTGTGGAGATCTCCCCCCTAACAACTGGCAAACAGCGCCGCAGAGGCAGACCATGAAAGAAATTAGAGGTTCTGCACGGTAACAGGGCGGCTATTTGTGTGTGTCCCCCTCATCTCAGAGAGGCACTTGTAAAATAAATAAATAAATAAATAAATTCCTAGGCATGGGAAACATTTTAGCTGAATCAGACTGTCACAGTTTTATAACCAAATGAGAACTGTTTAGTTTGCATGTCTGCAATATGATGACGAGAGACGTTTCACTCTCCTGTCAGAGGAGATTAACAATCACAGAGTCCTCGTGTCTCTGGATGACCCTGACGGCATGAAATACGGTGTGACAATGCTCAAAATAATCCTATAAAAAAAGATAATCCTTGAATGAATCCATTGCCAGGCATGGGTTTGAATGAATTGCTAGCGATATGATTATTATAAGTGAAACCAACGCTATTCCAAGGTTTTTACACAAAAAAGTAATAGTCAAAAAAGCAAAACATTATCTAATTTTATTTAGCATAGAAATGCAACAGTTACAGTGCTGTGAAAAAGCATGCCCTCTTACAGATTTTTTTTTTGTTGAGTTATTGCTTTTGGTCACGCTGATAAATTTCCGATCATCCATCCATCCATTTTCTATACCGTTTAACCATTCAATGGTCGCAAGGGGGGGGGGGGGGGGGGGGGGGGGGCTGGTGCCTATCTCCGGCAGTCAAAGGGCGAGAGGCGGGGTACGCCCTGGACAGGCTACCAGCTTCTGATCATTTAACACATTTCATTATCAGACACTAGGGCTGAACGATTTTGGAAAATAATCTAATTGCGATTTTTTTTCTTAGTATTGCGATTTAATGCGATTTTTTTTTTTTTCAGTTTAATTTATCATGTGTTTTAAAATATATACAAACAACAAATCAATTTGTTTCCTCGCCATGTGGATAGTTGCTAAAAGACCCACAGCATCTAAACCCGGAGCAGTAATGATTGCGTTCTGCCTACAATATATTTCAACCAAAATTGCAATTTTGACTTTTCTATGTATTACGTAACCACAAGCAACAAAAATGGCCTCTAAATAAAGATGTTTGTAAACAAGGATTATTTTAAACAGGAATTTTTAATGTTTCTATTGATCAGAATATTATTCAAGAGAACAGCTTTTAATTTAATTGGACATCAATCCTTGTTGAACATAAAGTGCAAAGTCCAACCAACAAGTAAGTCTATGTATTAAACTGACCAGAACTTAATGCTTTGTATGATTATATAAACTCTAAAACAAGTAATAAAATTATAGTATCTCACTGCTGCAACTGTCTTCCCTTCCATGTGGAGGCAAACCCACTTTAAACATTTTACCAACACCTAATGGACGAGTCTGATTCAGTAATTGTTACATAGCCAAAAATTGCAGACATCTGCGATTTGGAACTTACGTTTTTTAAATTACGATTATATTGAAAATGCGATTAATTGTTCAGCCCTATCAGACACAGATAACGTGTTTAAATACAAAAAAAGTGGATTTTAAGTTATGATTTTATGTATTAAGTTACTGCCCCCTAAACCTCATACCTGGCTCTGTCAGCTGTAGTGGCAACAACCACCACCAAGAATTTGTGATAACTGGAAAGTCCTGCAAAGTTATTGTTAAAGGCCTTGGTGAAAGTAGTTAAATGTGTGTGAAAGGTCAGATCGGTCGGTGTGGTGAGCACTACAACATTTTGACACACAGACTTAAGCTAAGATACAGACTGAACGCTTGCTAGATTTAGTTATTTCCTCTGAGTTCCCTTTATGCAGAATCGAATACCTGTTTGGTGTTCTGCTCTTTATGAAGTAATACCAGAACACTGTTAAAGTTGAAATAAGTTTGTTCTCCAACCCATTCGGTGAATCATTTTGCTTTGTGTTATATTGAGAAAGGTCTGATCATTAACATTCAATTCAATTTTATTTATATAGCGCCAAATCATGAAACATGTCATCTCAAGGCACTTTACAAAGTCAAGTTCAATCATATTATACAGATTGGGTCAGATTATACAGTTTGATTCTCAAGAATAAGTCACATTTCCATTCAGTTTTCTTATCATTTGATGAGAAGAGGTAAAAAAAAATTCCTTTCAACTTCATGGGCAACAGTGTATAACAAGCCAACGTTAGCTTTTTTTTATTATTATTTAGGCTATCTGCTCAAATCAAGCCAAAGTCGGTGCTGCTTACGGCTTGCCAGCTTTTTAAACAGCGCTGACATAATAAAGGTGGCACCCTTTTATTTTCCACACTGACTTTACCTGTTCTTTGCAACCAGAAATATGTCCTTGCAGAGGAATTTGTGTAAGCACGTTCTAAAAATTATTATTTAACTTTTTATTTAAATGCTACATATTGTCAAGTGACATAAAAGCCTTACAGTTAATGATGTTTAACGAATTACTCTGATTTCCTATTTGTGTTTTGCTTTAACAAAAGCTGAAAAGCCAGCAGATGGATTTGAGCTTGACGTAACATCCCTTTAATCCCCCTGTAATTTTCCATGAAATAAAAATGATTAAGTGTGTGAAGGACTTTGTGTTTTGGGATCTCCTGTCTTTGGATGACCGCAGGGCTTGAATAACCAGAGAACACGACTCATCGAATTAATTTGTTTTGCTGATGACATTTTCACTGCAGAGAAAGAAGCAATAAATATGATTATCATGTAATCCAGCAAATTATTTCTCAATTCATTAATTAACCAGCACGATGACAGAAAACAATGGAAAGTGCACACCACAGCTGTCTGATTTCCACATCCCAAATATATGTGGTTTATATAATGCAGAAAATTGCTATTTCAAGAACCCAGATTGTTGTCTTTAACTGTGACCTGAATCTGAAATCTTATAATCTTTTCTTTCCTGTCCAGGCTGGTATATCTGTTATCTTTTGCATCACAAATTAATCTGGTTGAAGTCTGAAAAAAATTGTGCAAACACATGATGTCCAAATAAAGAACCATTGTCACACACCCACAGATTATCTGTTCAATATACATAAAAAGACAACCGAAGAACAATTATACCAGAAAAATGTACCTTGAAAAATTAAAATGAGATCAGTTTGTTCATAAATCTGATATTTTTTGTTTAGCATTGACAACATTTTTCTCTTTCTGTCACAGCTGCAATAGACAGGGAATTTATTATTATATAATTACTAAATGTAAAAAAAGCATACATATACAAAACATATATGTATGTGTGTCTGTGTGTTTAGACAAGGAGATGTTTCTTGTCAGAACTATTCAGACTCTTTCAGCTCTAGCTGCATCTAAACTCTTAAATCAATTTCTCTTTATCACACTCTGCTGATCAATATTAAATATTAAAATCTATCATTACTTTTTTTTTTCTCTCAGGATACTTTGTGCAGGATGCAGGTGATATAATTCTGACAGGACATGGCAGAGGATCATGGGAGTTCTTGCTCCATCACGCGATGGTAAGACGCTTGCGGTTGTGCTTTCATTTTAACTTTATCAAGCAGGCATTTCTGGTTCAAATGGTTCTGAGTCAGAAGACTGAAGCTCAATCAATCAGTGAAAGATATCTTACATCAAGGTCTGTGGTGCATTTAAACAGGCTCACAAGACGTCAAAAACAGGAAGAGTTGAACTTTAACTGAAGCGTTTTATAGAGAGCGTTGTTTTCCTTGATAAAGTGTGCAAGATTAAGGAAAGCAGGAAGTATATCTCCATTGATACAGAAACATTGCAGGACTTTTCTCCTGCCAAATGTTCTTTGCTTCACATATTAATGAACACTATATTATTTTTAATTAAAATATGTCTTGTAACTCTAAAAGGTTCATCTTTCACTGCAACAGTACTATCTCACACTAGAAAATAAAACGTAAACTTTTATTATGAACACATTTATTCAGTTGAGAAAATAATCCCACATTAAGAAATTATACTTAACAAAATCAGTAGTAGTCCAATTATTGGTACCCCTGATGTGTACTTTGTCATCCCCTATTGCTATTTGCTTCACATCAAATCCACCTGGAGTGTCTGTTGCCAAAAAGCTCAAACCTGGTCTCATCTGACCAAAGCACACAATTCCAGTTAAAAGCTCAGTAGCACTAAGCAAATGCTCTTTATGTTTGTTATGGTGGGACAGAACCATCTAAGTCTTGACAAGCATCCCTAACAGTGGTTTGCATTTAGATAATGCCAAAGCAATGGTTATGAAGACCTGGTGACCACAAGATGCCACTCTGCTGCCTATCTTTAATATCAAATAAAAGTTGTTAGAAACTTAGACCAACTTAAACAACAGAAGCATTAAATAAAAAAAAGTGTCCTACTTACTTTTTAATGGGATTATCAGGGGTATCAATAATTTTTCCACAGCTGATTTTGTTTAAAAAAGAGATTTTCTTCCCTGATAGAAAAATGTACTCAAGATTAAGGTTAATAGAAAGTTAAAGATTTATTTGCTTTAAAGCTCTGTATAAATACAGTATTTATCATTCAATAAATGTGACCTGCATTATTAGTAGTTTAGGTAATTCAATTGCATGTTAATTTTCCATTTAAACTTTTTTTTGAACAGGAAAGGTCATATTTTTTTAAGTCAGTCTGACAAATATACAGGGGCTGTCAAAAGCATACACACCTCTGTTATAATGTAACATGTATCCTTTATAGCTGAACTGAAAACAAAACAACAAAGTATGGTAACCACCAGTTTGCACAGTTGCAAACATCGTTACACACATATTTCGCTGATTCACCTTTTGATTTAATTTTAGCAGTCTTTTATGTTACAGTAAGAGACTTTCAGCATCTAGCATCTTTATTTGACAATATTTGTCCATTGTGCCTTGGAACTCTTCTCTAAATCTGTCAGATTGTGGGGACATACCTTGTCTGTTGACCTTTGTATGTGATCCCACATATTTTCCTAGACTGAGTTATTCCAAACTTGACTTTTTTGTTTTTTTTTGGTGAACCCAACCTGTGTTGATGTGAGTATACATGTCCAGAATCACCTGATGCTGAAAGGTGAAGTCTATCTTTATTTTTGGCTTTCTAGTAGACACCTGAAGGTTTTGGGTCCAAACTGACTAGCATTTGGATTTCCCCTAATTCAGCCACCAGTTTCAGTATGGGTATGATTCATAACATACCTTTTTGAATATTTGAATCACTTGTGGAGGATTTCTTTTGAAGACAAGCTTCCATCTTCAACCCTAAATCTTAGTCCAACTTGTTTTTCATCAATTTTGGAGAAACATTCAGTGTCTGCAATGGCTCCGTTGCCCCGTGTTTTACTTAATCCTGTGGATTTTTCCTGAATACCCTTCTCCTGAATAATACATTTGTACAATCAGATGATTTTGATAATTTTTAACTCTACAGACTCTGTTAAAATTAATTTTAGGTTCATCAGATAAACTACTGATACCAAATCGGTATCCAAGTGTTGAAATTGTATCAGAAAGTACATAATAACCAGCCCTTTTTTTTTTTTACCTTTTTTTCAGATAAATTATTTGTTCTTCAGTTAAATTGTAGAAGAGAAGTTCTGAAATGATCTTGTTCTTTTTTATATCAGGAAAACCTAGACACTTTACTTTTCAAGTTAATAAAATAGACTTGAATAATATATACAAACTCATATTTAATGTCCTTAGAGGTTGTTTTTTTTCAAAGGGTACTTTTAACTTGAAAAGCGAGCCTCAATATAACAGATATTGAAAATGATTGATTATGACTGTATTTCACACTGTCTTATATCGGTAAGTAATTTCCTGACACTTTCCTTTCTTTACCATTAATGTCCCTACCACACTTAGTGGACATTAGAATTTGTACACACTGATATCGCGATAACAATTGTGACTCAACATGTTCAAAGATTCAAAGATTCTTTATTGTCACCATGGTGAAATTTCTTTTTTTGCCACTCTGGCTAAGAGTACACATAAGAAAGACAAACAAACAAACAAACAAACAAACAAACAGGCAATGAACAAGGGTTACAGTTTTTTTTTTCATTATAACGTTCAAAAGATTAAAAAGATGAAGATTCAAAGATTTGTATGAACTAGTTGTCCTTCATGAGTCACAGATAACAGATAATGAGATGATGAGGTAGCAAGGTGCTTTTGCACAATGATTATTTGAGGCTTCATTTACAGAAATGTGCATTTAGATATTCTGAGATGATAGTGTGCAGGTAACATAACATTTAAGTGATTGTAACGTATGACGGGCTAGTAACAGTGGGGTGATTTTAAAGCGTTGGACTACAGTCTCCCATCAGGGGGCGATTGCCCTCACAGCTCTTGGGAAGAAGCTGTTTATAAGTTTCAACAAAATAAATAAGCTGGAGCGCCTTGGCTGCTGCAGAGTCCTGCGCCGCCATCTTGCATACAACTTGTTGTGTAGTATGTAACGTGTAACATCTTACAACATGTATAGTTGGTACAAATATCTTCACCATAACGTTCTGTCTGCAGGTGATTTGGTGTTTCCTGTACGCCCTCTACACTCAGCTTTACATCGCCGGCGCTTTGATTGCCCTCTTCGTAGAGGTCAACAGCGTCACCCTGCACTTGCGGCTGATGCTGAAGCTGGCCGGCGCCCAGTCCTCCTCCATGTACCACGTCAACAAGTTCGTCAACCTCTTCACCTACGTCACATTTCGTCTTAGCACCCAGTTCTACCTCACCTGGTACATCTTCGACAACTACTCCTGGCTGGATCATGGCGGATACTTCCTCGTCACCATGATGGTAATGAATATCATGATCGTGATTTATTTCTACCGTTTGCTCCGTGCCGACTTCTTTCCAAGAAACAAGATCTACATGGGACAGAACGGCACGCACAACAACAACTCCAAGAAGTTTCTCAGTGACTGATCAGGAGAGGTTTACAGGACTGCACCATGTCTGTATTTAAGATAAAAGTTCACAGTTTTTGTTAGGTTTTCATTTACGCAATTCACTGCCAAAGGATAAACTCCCCAAAACACTTGGTAAGTAAAAACTGACAAACCACTGAAATTGTACAAGTTTTAACATTTGGGACAATGTTTTATCAGTTGGAATATCTAAAAGGAGTTATTTTGTAAAAATGTGATCAGTATCTCTCTTAAACACTTTCCTACTAAAGGTTAAAATGTAAGATTGGCAGGACTCATGCTTTAGGCTCCTGCAAACCCAGTTTTCTTACAAGCCCATATGGAGCATAAAATAACCATATAAAAAATAACATCAAGCAGGTAGGATAGCACCTACAGTAAGTGGGATTTAACATTAACTTTGTATATAAGCACTGTGTGCTGTTGGTTGGTATGCTTACATAAGGAGGAAGGGAAGCTGGACTTTTAGGAAGGGCGATCTTAAAGTGACATGCTAAAAGATGATAACAAACAGTATGATGTAAATATATTTCTGTTTTCTATGAACAGGGATTTTTTTAATAGTGATCCCCCTGGTGGTATATAGAGGTGATAAAAGCCTCCTTTAAAGTTAATGGTACTGGAACGGATAGTTTAACACTTTGCAAAATGCATTAATTAACAGTGAAAAGAATGAAGACCATCTCATGTCTGTAAGCTAAATATTAAGAATATGCAAGTGAATTCCCATCAATACCAACAATGAAAATAGCCAGGTTTTCAGCCATAGAAGGACAAAAATACACACTGCTTTTGCCATTTTGTTTTTTTAATGGCAAGACACCAATCGGAAAAAAACAAAACAATAAAGATAAAACATGTCAAGCTATGGGCTTTAGAGACTTCCATGGATGCTACTAGCTTGTCCTAATGTGGGCAAGTCATGCACGTGGTTCGCCCAAAGCTAACAATTTGCAGCAAATAGCTGACGGATTTTATAGTAAATTTTTGACTAATTTGAACAAAAGTGTTTATTTCTTGATACTGGCAACACATGCACTCTCAGATAGTAAGCTAAACTCTGAAGTTATAGCTGGTTAGCTGAACGTTTCCTGAAAAAACATAACTGGTTTTCACTTTGATATGATGCTAATCAGTGAAATGTCGTTAACATTTTAGGTATTGAGTTTAAAGAAGATGATAGAAAACTTTTGTTGGCTTTTTAAAAAATCTTTTTCATTCTTATTCATCTCCAGGCTAAATGCTACAAGCTAACCTTCTATTTAGCATACAAACATGAGAATGGTACTGATATTTTCCATAAACTCTCTCTCAGCATCAAAATTTCCATATAACTCAACCAAGAAATATAGGAAAATTGCAGAAAAGTAATATTATTACAATTTATCTTCAATGGTACTTGGTGGATTTGTATCATTTAACGTGATGTTGCTAATGTTTTGAGTCAGGTTGATTGTTGCTGGCTATTTTAAACGGGTGCTGGATGTATATACAGGAGAGGTACTGACGTTATTTATAATTTTTGAATTATTTGTTTGCAAAAATGCTAACATTTTCTGGTAATGTTAAACTTGTGCATTGAAGTATATGTTAAGTATACTTCAGTACGTGTATTTGAAATGAATAATTGCGTATTGTCTATTGCTTTTTGTACAACAAACTCACTATACAGTATGTTGCAATATATTTTACATTCGCATGGGAAGAAGTGTGTTTTTTTTTTTTGTAGATTTTGACTAATATTGATATTTGGAACTTTCTGGATTTGCCATGTAATATTGTGTAATTGTGTGGACCAATCTGTCTGTCTCTATGAAGCCATTTCTTTATTTATGGCTGAAGAGATGCTGGACAGGACCGATTTGTCCAGGACCAATTGAACTGCTAACACACTATAATGCAAGATTATTTGTGGTCCTTTTATAGCTCTTTGATAAAGTGTGTTGGTATCTGACTCCAGTGGAGCTGAAGCTGGATCTTCCTGCCATCTGACAGCTGCTCATCAGAAACCCCGAAAAAAAGTCTTTATAAGGAGCAGGCAGCAGCATAATCACGTGTGGTCACTGTGTATCTCCTTTTGCTGGTTTGAATAATTATACTTTCGAGATGATCATCTTTTAAAGACTGAATCAGACAAAAATGTGTCTCCTCATCCTCCTCTTTTTTTCAGAAATGGATGTAAAGTACTTTGTAAATATTGTCCTTAATTGTAGATTTATTTTGATCCTTTTTTTAAAAAAAAAGCTGTGCATGTTTCTTGGCTTTAAATGGACTCTA
Organism: Fundulus heteroclitus; assembly: GCF_011125445.2. Lineage (NCBI taxonomy): Eukaryota > Metazoa > Chordata > Actinopteri > Cyprinodontiformes > Fundulidae > Fundulus > Fundulus heteroclitus. The sequence goes on from NC_046378.1 coordinate 29,223,888, forward strand.
TTCCCTTAGTCATCGCTGCTGATGACAGTAAAATAACTTTTGGCAAGTTTGTCAATCAGACATAACATTCAGTCCCCGCCTTCTTAACAAAGGGCCTTTGTAATGGAGCTGAAACATGGACAAGAAACATCTGAGGGTGTTTGCAGTGCAGCATTCTGGGACATTAGCAATAGAAACTTTTGATTTATTCAAAAAAAGCATAAGTACATTACAAGTATTAAATCAGAATGTAGCAGTGTAACAAAATGAGCCTTGTAACTCACTTCACCAGTCAGTAGTCATAATTTTGTGGCTGAGCAATGTAACCTTCATTTTCTGTTTCAATGCCAAGACAAGAAGACATAGACGGAGCTGGGTGCATCTGACCTGTATTACAGTGCCTTCACACCAAAGTGCCTTTTGAAAATAAGCAGACCACAATAAATCTACATTGACTGCACAATGAAGCGAAGCAGAGAGATAACCCATTTGCAACCGACAGTTAATTTATTTTGACCATGAGCACAATAATGTAAATGTATCTTGTGTTAAAGTGATCTATAGCGGCCCTGTCTTTCAAATCATTGAGTGAATAAAAATATGTTAAAATTTCAGGGCTCATTATTTATTTCGGTGCTTCTACGTGAATGTGACAGCTGAAGAAGATGACTTTTTTTTCTTCACAGCATTTTCTACAAGTAATAAACAAGACATCTCAAAATTTACCCAACCAACATATGAAGGCGATTTACCCTAAAATATACTATTTAATAGTAAAAGAGGAAAATTTCAGCCCAGAGAACATGGTTGTATAAATATGCTGTTGTGGATGCTAAATATTAGACTTAAAACCTTGATTTCAGACAAATGAAACTCAACATACAATGGCTTAAACCACCATCTGGATGCTTTTTGCAATAATCACAGATCAAAGAGCTTACAGATGAGTGAACAGTAGATGTCGGTATTTATTTTAATCAGCAACAATAAATAAGGTAAAAAAATGTTTTTACTACCCATTTAGCTTTTGCATTTATCATAAGTCCCAAATAAGGGAGGTTTGAATTCTTTCCATAATGTTTCAGTCAGTAAATAAGATCTTGTGGTGTAAAAGGTGACATATGGACATTATGCAGCTTAGGTTGTACTCATATGAAGAAGCATATGTTAATCTACCATATATTTTTTTCTTCTTCAGTTTTTTGAAAACAAAATTATACAATGGTCATTGGATAGGTTGTCAGTCCATCACAGGGCAACACAGACGCGCAGGATAAACAACCATGGGTGGCCCCTTATGGATTTTGCTCAGCTTCAGTGTGTAGACTACTAAGTGGACCTCGCCTTACAGTGATCTTCTTGTTCAGGACCCTTTTGGGCTTACTGAGTGAAACCATTTCAGCAGTAGTTGGGACACCTATTTTTTTTCTGCATTGAACACATGAAAGCAATCAACATGCGAAATTTTGTGTCAGGCCCAACTCCCCACCAATGTCGGTCTTGTACAAAAATGCTGGCTTGGTTGAAATAGACCTGTGTTACTGAATTGAAATGAGACAGGGTTTCAGAAAACTAATAATCATGCCACAAAAAAAAAAGAAAATCATTGATTACTACATTTCCAGAAAATCCAATCAAATTAAAAGAGAAACAGTTGTTTCCCACAATATTTGAAATCACTTAAATTAAAGGTTGGACTTCTGGAAAAACAACACAAAAAATTCAGAGTGAGATTATGTCACTGCCATAAAAAGATTAATTTTCTTTTAAAGCTTTTTGGCCTTCATCAGGGGTGCCAATGATGCACTGTAGATCCCTAGATTTCTGACTATTCCTCATTTTGTCCAGCAGGGGACCGAGCAGGGGGAAAAATGTGGGAGGAAAGAATGAGTCCAGGCAGGGAACTGAGTCAGCAGCTGCTGCGGTGCCTCTCTTCTTCCGTGGATCGACTTCAGCCCCGTTAATAAATGTTAACATCTTTTTTTTGTTGTTGTACTGAAAACTGTGGTCGGGAGCGGCCCTAGTGTGGAGTAAGCGGCGCATTTTGGGGGAAATAAGAGGAAATAGAAGAGGACCGTCTTGTTTCGCTGAGGTATCCTGTAACATCTCTGAAGCTAAAACACGCTACTTTTTTTTTAGTTGACTCTGGAAAACTCACAGCGTCTAGACTGTATTTTCAGGTCTTTACCTGCGGTTTGATGTTACATAAAGTAGAAAAGGCGCTACAGATCTGTGCAGAAAACAAACTAAATGAAGTAAATTGCACTTTTTTTTCTCTTCAGTCGGAGTTTTGGTGAACTATAGGATTAAAACAGACAGGATAAGTGGATCAGCACTGATTACAGTCTCCCCCCGGTTAAATTCACTGAGCTATATAGCTCAGTGGTTAAATTTCATTCCATGGATAATCACCTTTTGGCTCCTTTAGGCTGCCGTAGTTTTTAGGAACTCCAAACAATGACTCTGTGCGTAAGGCTACAGTTTTTATTCTATACCCCGCGGATATAAAAGCTGCAACAAAACATGGCGTGAAGATGTATAAAATCTTTGGTACTTTACAAACAGCAATCTCTATCTATGCTATATACCTTATGGGGTTATTGCTAGCCTGTGAAACATAGGTGTTAGATAGAAATATTTCACCTTATATATACCCAGATATATAATCGAAAACTTTGTATCCAGTGGGAGAAAAAAAAAACAAACAGCTAAGAAATAATTGTGTTTAACAAACTCACCAGTCTTTAACGTATTAGCTCATAGCAATTCCTTCATAAATCAGCAGAAACATTGTAGTAGTCTGGGACTTTCTATTTCTCTGGTATAAATGTGAAACTACAAGGTGGCTCATTTGTCTTAGGTGCTCTTCAAAATGAGAAAGACGAGAGAAAATGCCATTAGAGTAAGGGAAATGAGAGTTGATCTCCATAAATCAGAAAATTGCTGCAAGAAATATAGCTAATTACCAAAACGGGGTCATATCTACAGCTACCTTAAAAAGATTAAAAACAGCTGAATGTGTGATAATAAGTTTATCTCGCCACCATGCAAACCTAGGGTGATGGTAAGGTAGGTAAAAGCATCTCTAAAGCTCACTGTTGGAAAGATGCAGCCAAAAATGTCATTTAGGGTGTCGGTAGGTCACTTTCACAGCAGTTAGATATTAATTGAGGGATACAGGGAAAACTGCAGTTTAATTTCTAATGTTTCAATTAACGTCGTGAACGTATGGAGGTTACTGAAAGCGATTGTGACTTTTAACAGGAACTGTCTGCTTTGATCTGATCAGACAATTGCCCCATCACACTATTGCAGTTTATGTTTCATGATGCCAAAGGAAAATAATGTTCCAGCTGCCTTGTTATGCTAATGACAGTGTAGTGCACAGAATTATGATAAACTGAGATGAGTCAGACTGCCACTGAAAGTTTAGACCAACGACTAAAGCTCTCACACACCATCCATGCTGCGCATAGGTACGGCAACGCTACAGAATTGATGCATCTGCGCCTGAAATATGATAAAAACGACCAAATAAAAATGTTACCTGATACCACATCGTGCTATAATGTCGCCAATGTTAAAGATTCACTCACCTCGGCATGCTTGATGCTTTAAACCGAAAGTGAAACTGACTGCTTCACTTGTTTTCCGATTATTTCAGCTCATAATTATCTGACCGTTTGGAGGAAGTCGTAGAGCGTTGAGATTTAATTCACAAGTTGTCAGATGATCCTTAAACCTTTAAAGACAAAGACTACTGATGGTGACGACACAACAAACTTCAAACACAGGACTTGATGCTCTACATAATCTGCTTCATTCTCCTCATGCTTAGACCCACATAGTTCAATAAACCTGCATATGTGGCAAGCAGCTTGAAAAACAATAAACCTAAAAGATTAAACGTGTGTGTGTTTTCCTTGTCTAGGCATCGTTTCACCCAAGCCACCCATGTCTCTCAGAGTTTCAGCCATGAGTGTTTTTCCTCCGATACGACGGGACCGAGTCATTGCTCAGCTCCCTCGGGTAAAACGCAGAAGCAAGACTGTTAGTCATTCTAAAACTGCTTTAAAAGCCTCCTTCAAGTTGCTCTCCCTCACTCTCATTTTAGGCTTTCATAAAAGAGGCGGCTCTTAATGTTACGGAAGATTTCAACAACAAAGTGAGGACTGCCTGCCAGGAGCAGCGGACCGGCACCGTGGGGTGAGAATTGACACCTGAACTCTCTGTGAGACCTGTTAGATGTTATTATTTATACTTCATCTACTGATTCTTCTGTCATTTTTTTGTGTTAGATTTAAAATCTCCAAGGTCATTGTGGTTGGTGATCTGGCTGTGGGGAAAACCTGCCTGATTAATAGGTAAACTCTTCAGTTTTTTTTTTTTTTTTTTATATGTGAAGAATGCTAAGGGTCAAATCTGGGAATAAATAACTTAGGAAGTTTGTGGTTCCTCTGAGAAACCTCAAAATGAATGTGTTATTTTGGTGTGTATTTATAACAAGAGGCCAAATGTTCAATCTGCACCTGAACTTACACTTTTATGTATTGAAAAAACATAATAATGAATAAGCACCAACTAACAGAAGATTATCCAACTGGCCATCAAGTTTCAGTTTTAGATTTTCTGCAAACCTTTTTTGCAAATACTTTCCTGTATTTAAACAGGCTTGAAATAAACGGTTGGATTACTGAATATTGTAGTAACAAAAGAGTGACGTGTACACAGTTTAAAGAAACCAGTTTTAGGAGCTTAAATGTGCAATTCACCTGATAGCCACTAGACCATGGTACCAAAATACACTAGATTGCCAAAAGTATTCACGCACCCATCCAAATCAGGTGTTCCAATCCCTTCTATGGCCACAGCTGTATCACATCAAGCCCCTAGTAATAACAGGCTGCTCTCAGGAGCTCACTGAATCGCAGGTGCTGTGATAGGATGCCACCTGTGCAACAAGTCCAGTCGTGAAATTTGCTCACTCCTAAATATTCCACTGTCAGCGTTCAATGGTAATAAAACAAAATGGAAGCACTTGGGAATGACAGCCACAAAATGGTAGACCACATAAACCGACGGGGTGAGACGCGTGGTACGCAGAGGTCACCAACTTTCTTCAGAATATTTTGTTACAGACCCACAAACTTCATGTGGCCTGTAGATTAGCTGAAGAACAATGTGCGTAGAGAGCTTCTTGGAATGGGTTTCAATGACCGAGCAGCTGCATCCAGGCCATTCATCACCGAGTGCAATTAAAAGCGTCAGACTCTAGAGCGTCTGGCTGTCTGATGGACATGTCTGGTCTGACGGCTGCCAGGAGAACAGTACATGTCTGACTGTACTGAGCCAAGTGTGAGGTTTGGTGGAGGAGGGATTGTGGTGCGGGCTTGTTTTTCAGGAGTGCGACTTGCCACCTTAGTTCCAGTGAAAGAGACTTTGAATGCTTCAGCAAGCCAAGGGATTTTAGACAACTCCTTGCACCCAACTTTCTGGGGACAGTTTGAAGAGGGTCCAACATGAAGACATGAGGCCCGTTTACACTACACTTTTTTAACCGAGCCGAGCCGAGACCAGTCTGAGCTTGGATCAGTTAACCAAGCCGAGACGACCGTTGACACATGATGCTATCCCGGTCCCTTGGTTGCTCCTCGCCTCCTAGTGACGATCTGCGGTATTGCTGCTCTCTGGGATTGAAGGCGGGACCGAGCAAATCAAAATAGCGGCACCCGTAACATTCAGGATGTTATGGTTAGACAGAGTCGGCTTTTGGGACGTGGATAAGACAAACGAACGTCTAATAAGGATTTACAGACGCAGGAAACAACAACAGACACTGAGGTTCATCGCACTGCTAAGCAGAATCATCTCTGGAAACCGTGTGGCACGGTAAGGAAGCTAGAATTTTTATGAATGTCTGAAATTTGTCTGAATGGAGTGTGAATCGGGACGTGCAGCCAGACACGCCGGAAAAAAGTCAGCTGACTGTAAGGGGATGACGCTGTCTGCTCGTGCGCTCTTGGTTATCAGATAACCGGGATAAAAAAAACAGTCCGAGACCTACTAGGGAACTGGTCTGCAGTTAGCGCGGTCCGGTTATGTTTAGCACGGTCCAGTTCAGTCTGCTGACCATTTACACACAAGAGTTATCTCGGTTACCGAGCTCGGACTGGTCTCGGCTCGGTTGAAAAAGTGTAGTGTAAACGGGCCTATAGATGAGGGAGTTTGGTATGGATTACAATGACTGGTCTGCACAGAGTCCTGACCTCAACCCGACAGAATATCTTTGGGAGGAGTTATAGCGGCGGTTCAAAGACTTCTCATCCAACATCAGTGTCTGTCCACAGAAATGTGCTTCTGGAAGAATGGTCAAAGATTCCCAAAAGCACTGTCCGAAACATTGTGGACATTGTGAGTCCCAGAAGAGTTGAAGCCGAGCAAAGGGTGGACCCATGTCATATTGAACCCTATGGATTAACAATGGGATGTCATATAAGTTCATATGCAAGTCAAGGCAGCTTACCAAATACTTTTGGAAGTTGTGTCTGTTGCCATTTAAAATGCATAGTTGAGTAACGTGGCCCAGTGCTCAGAAAAGTAAAGCTGGATGTGTTTTGTTTTAGATTTTGCAAGGATGCCTTTGATAAGAACTACAAGGCAACGATTGGTGTTGATTTTGAGATGGAGCGCTTTGAGGTGCTCGGTGTCCCTTTCAGCCTGCAGCTGTAAGTTTGATCCGTTTCTTGTTTTCATTTCAAATGAGGTCGGGCTGCTGTGATGTTGCTCAGTTTCTTTGCTCCGTTACAGGTGGGACACTGCGGGCCAAGAACGGTTCAAGTGCATTGCTTCCACATACTACAGAGGAGCTCAGGGTTTGTCCAGCCATCTTTTCCGAATATAACATTAAACAGGAAATATGTATCAAAACGATAAGAGACTTAAGAGTCGAATATGTTTCAGCAATACTCAAAAAAGAAGTTTTCTTTTTTTCCTTAGTTGTGATAATCGCCTTTGACGTAAATGACATTGCCTCTTTAAGCCATACAAGGTAAGCCTACTGATCATTAGAGGATTGTTGAAGTCATATTTCCTTTGTCTCCTTTAGTTGATTTACTGCCATGTTTCTGTCACTGCAGGCAGTGGCTTGAGGACGCCTTAAGAGAGAACGACCCCACCAGTGTTCAGCTTTTCCTCGTTGGCACAAAAAAGGACCTGAGTGTGAGTCTTCTGCTGGTAAAAGTGGACATTGTCTGCAGATAATTTATGTTGCTTTCCCTGGAACTGGATGTGGATAGTCTGGATCTATGCCAGAAGCACAGAGGGTTTTTGTTCTTCTGGCTGAACCCTCAGGAATGTTTTTCCTCCGCATATAAACCCCAAAGCATTTCTGATAGAGGCAGAAATAATGAAGACCGGGATGCGCTTTGAGATGCCGTTATTTCTAAGTATTGAAATATAGTGATGAATTATTAACGAATTACAATGTCAGTTTTTTTAATGTTACAATCTGGTAATATTTTAAATATAACAAGTCACTCGTGTAATTCTGTGATATTACAACAGTTCTTAGCAAGCTTTCCTGCAAAGAAGCAAAAAAAGCAACCAAACACAAGCATTTATGTATAGTCATATTAAATAAATTAGGATATTATTGTAAAGTTTAATTATTTCAGTAAATCAATTCACTAAATAAAACATTATTTGGAATATTTAAACACAGACTGATGTTTTAAAGCTCTGGTTCTGTTAATTATCATGGTACTTCACTCAGGTAATTAAAACATGACATTTGAGATTAGAATATTACATCAGACCTATAAAAAACACTTGTAACACAGAAATGTCAGCTCAGTGAATCTGTCTTTCCTAACTACTTGAAGGTTATTTTTTAAAAGATACTTTTAATCGGATTAATGAGCCTCATTGAAATGCATCTTCTAATTAACAGAAAATATTACAAAAGAAATTAATTCACTTTTAATAAAAATTAGAAATTAGTTTTAATTTTAGCCCCATTTTTTATTTATTTTTTTGGCTTGACAGCAGTTTTTTAAATGTTTGTTTTGTTTTTTACTGTTTTAAACAGTCTCCTGCTCAGTATTCTCGGATCGAACAGGATGCCCTGAAATTTGCAAAAGAGATCCATGCAGAGTATTGGGCTGTTTCATCGCTGACGGGTGAGCCATCTCTAATTCCTCTAGAAAGTAGTTAAATGTCTGAAACTTCCCTGCTGTAAACACAGCTTGCAAATCCTTCACTATATAAATCATAGATGTACAGTTATGGCCATAATCCTCTGAAAATCCATGCAGACGTTAACATTATTAAAATATTTGCTAAGAGCAGACCTCTCAACTATTATGCAAAGTTCAGCGTGAGATTATGTACATTTTTCGGTCGGGTGGTTTGATTGGTAGGAGCTCTGCTTCGCTGTCCCGGGGTTGGCCGCGGATCTAGTCTACTCCGTCTCATTTTTAGCTGACTAGACATGGAAGTAGAGAGGATTGACTTTTGTTAAAAAGTCAAAGAGGAATGTAGATATATTAGTATTGTTCAGTTAGTGAGTTAAAACAGAAAAAAGACACAAATGTTCTCCCGTGTTTGTTTCAACATACTGAGACTGCCTTATATGAGGAGAATCACATCTGTTTAAACTCCCTTCATAACATTTACGGTCAATATTGCACCTTCTAAACAAGTAAGACGGCGTTGTGGTCGTTTCCGGATTTCTGACGAAAATACTATTTGCTCTAATTGTCGCTCATCTCCAGAAATTCTGTTTCCTGCAACCAAAGCTCCACTTTCCCGAGTCCATTCCAGCTGTATGCTTTATTCTTGTAAAACATTTTGCTTCTAGATAGACCCGCATGAATGGATCAAATGAAACAGACCCCAAATGTACAATAATCACGGAATAAAGTTAAAACCAAAATTATTTAGAACTCTGATCACTCTTCCTGCTGCTCTGTTAACACAAATTGCAGCATTGATTACTGATCGGTACAAGCTGTGAGAGAAGCCGAAACAGCTCTGCAGGTTTAGACTGAGCTCTGTATGGACAGTGCTGTGAACGGATCATCTGCAGCCCAGATGGGCTTTGTTATTTTTTGCATGAGGAACGCCAGGTGTGGCGTGTGTTCTTGTGCTGTCAGGGAAATTTGTGTGTCACACGGTCATTGCGTGAGAGTTGAGAGCCCTGGCTAAAAGTTTAGTGTTAGTTCTGTTCAGCATTTTTGCTAACCGTTCAGAATAATCTCTGACACTTTTAAGCTGCCGTAAAAAAAGTAGCTTCTATATTCTCAGGTAAAAAAAAAATATCTACAAGAAGAAACAGTTTGTAATTTGTTTAAAGTTGAAGGGCCATTTTAGGAAACCGCCTTTCTTCCCATCAACTTCTGCCCAACAGGAACACCTGATTTAATAAAGACTCTAAGCTGTCTGTTTTAGTAACAATTTATCACTTATGCTGTTTAGCATTAATTTGTGTTTAACATTTTTAGCATTTTATATTAAAATTTGAGTATCTTTACTGTTTAGCGCAATTTACATTCATGCTAACAGCTTAGCATTCTGTTTAGCTGTTGTGCTAACAGTTTAGCATTATTGAGATTTAGCATTCTTAGCATGCTAACAGTTAAGCAGAATTTCTGACACTTTTATGCTCCAATCAAAACATATTTTTTAAATAAAAAAACAAGACTGTAGAAAATTAGGAAAAATACTTAGTGTATATAACAAATATGTATAGTGTTAGCCTTTTTCACCACTACAGTGGTTTCCCATCAGATCATTGGTTTCTTTTCTTTAGGGGAAAATGTCAAAGAGTTTTTCTTTCGAGTCGCTGCTTTGGCCTTTGAGACAAACGTTCTCGCTGAGTTGGAGAAAAGTGGATCAAGGCAGATTGGAGATGTTGTCAGTGAGTATCTGAACTGTCTCAAAATGTAAAATAAATGTTGGGCAGTTTAATGCTCATTTTTATGTGTTTCTCTCAGGAATAAACAGCCCTTCAAGCAATTTGTACACTACAACAAAGAAGAAGCAAGGAAACTGCTGTCAGTAAGGACAAGATAAAGTTTTTATTTTATTTTTTTTTTAAATCCAAATGCACAGACACTGCATGAGGCTTTTTCTCGGCAGTAGATGAGCGTCATGGCTGCCGTCCAGCTTAGTTGGGAGGAATTTCTGTGGCCACAGAGGGAGGGGGGCATTTCATGGCATGTTTACAGTCCATTTTCTTTTCTTTTTTTTTTTTTTTTCCTGGCCAGAGAAGGTTTCCTCTATGGGAAAAGTGAGGATTTTTGTGGTGTTGCTCAGTTTTATACCGTATGTCTAGACTTTAAAACAGTATGATGTGATGTGCCCCAGGAATACCAAAGAGTTTTTAGACGCTTACTGTGCTTAAAGTTCTGGTTTTGCTGCTGTAGTGTGTTACACAATCAATTGTATGGTACATTTTTAACCCACGAATAGACTTAAAGTTTTAACATTTTTTAAAAATCTAATTCCTGCCCTCAACCCATCTGTTCATGGACTCTCACTTGAGAGAAAGGGAAACAGACGTGAGCAAAGTGGAGACTTGGCGAGGTGTTTTCAGAGTCATCAGCTACAGCACCTTCTAGACTTATTGGAAACTTGATAAAAATGTGTAAATTGCTTTGATATGAATGTGTCTTTTAAAGCAGTAGCATCATTTATTAATTAAATTCCAGCTTTTACTTTAGTAGATTTTTTTTTTTTTTACCAAATCATTGGTGGTATAATCCCTAGCACCCTTTACAATAAGTTGAATGAAACTGTCCATCCATACATTATCTACAACTGCTTGTCTTTGCAGGTTTGCAGGGATGGGGGGTGGGCAGACGCCCATCTTCAGCGATTATTGGGCGAGAGGCAGGGTAAACCTGGACAGGACTCAAAGAGATACAAAACAACCATGCGCGCACTCATACCTAATGACAATTTAGAGTTACCAATTAACCTTAGTCATGTTTTCTGTGGCGCAGTGGGTAGCGCTGTTGCCTTTCAGCAAGAACACTGCAAAAACGGATCTAAACATAAGTAAAATGTTCTCAAAAATAGTGTGTTTGTCATAGATTTGAGCAGATGAATAAGATTATCTGCCAATGGAATGAGTATTTTGATCCCTAAAATAAGATAATTAGATACACTGCATTTGAAATAAGATGATGGAGATGAGTGCAAAAATCTTATTCTACTGGCAGATCATCTTGTTTACCTGCTCAAATCAAGGAAAAATACACTAATTTTAAGAACGTTTTACTTATTTTTAGCTCCGTTTTTGCAGTGAAGGTCCTGGGTATGAGTTTGCATGTTCTCCCTGTGCATCTCTCCCGGTACTCCGGCTTCCTCCCACAGTCCAAAAACATGACTGTTAGGTTAATTGGCCTCTCTAAGTTCTCCTTTGGTGTGAGTGTGTGCGTGAATGGTTGTTTGTCCTGTCTTTCTCTGTGATGCCTTTTGGTAGACTGGTGATCTGTCCAGGGTATACCCCGCCTCTCACCCATTGACAATTGGAAATAGGCACCAGTGCCCCTCGCGACCCCAATAGGGATGTAGGAAAGTGGATGGGTGTTTTCTGGCCAGCGGGCGGAAGTCAGAGTACCTTGAGAGAACATCTGAACTCCATGAAACTGTTGTTTCAGTTTATTTTTACCATTATCAGAGTGGCGATAGACTTTTTAATTATTTACCTATGAACACTTGTTTACCTGAGGTCTAAATGTAACGCCACACATAGACCCATTTCTATCAGCCTCTCTTCAGAATGCGAAGGAAATGAAGAAGATGACGTTCAACTATACCACATATTTGCTTAATCTTTTTAAGTGAGGACATATCTGCAAGAAAGTGCAATAATTTAAAACTTTAAGACAACTTTCACAAACACCACCCTGGCTCCTGGAAAAGGTTCCTGCTTGCGGAAAGCGCCTCAACCGTCTATACAAACCATTATAGGGATAGTGGACGATCTTTCTTCGGCGTTGAGTTCCGGGGGTATCAACTTATCTATCGGTTGTTGCACATGCCAGTCATTGTGACCCCAGTGTGCGCGCTTGTTCTTTGCTAGTTTCCTCTTGCTGAGCGTGCACTTCTAATGTTTATGTATCCAGTGAGCTTTGGTTACAGCCGTTCATTGTAGCTCCGCTGTTCTCACCGTATACGTTGAAAGGTTGAAAGTCACAAAAAGCGAACTGCCGCGATCCTTCTGAAGGGCAGAAGTGCAGGTAATGATGGACTTACACGTGTGCAGTTATTTAAAAAGTGACCTGGGCGTTTCTTACCTACATTTCCGTAAAAATCGTCTTTCCGGAAAACTCTACCTTTAAACCCTATCTGCATGACGACATGTTGCTCAGGGGGCATACCAGGGCAAAACCTTTGCTGTCCTCCCATCACAAATGGAAATGTGTGCATTTTAACCTTGTGCTTTGGCCAGATGAGCATCAGACCGCTCTACATCAACAAAGGATGAATACGTTAACTTGTACTTCACTGTATTTCTATGCAAATTAAACGTTTCATGGCCACTGTTAAGTATGGCGGACGATCTGTAATGCTGTGGGCCTGATTTAACTTCCGTATTCTCTGTGAAGCCTGTTCGACTGTAGAGCATCTTTGTATCTTTCCAGAAATACAAACTATTGACAGCTGGGATGCCACTAATTGTGGCCATTGTGATTATTTTTCTACGTTCTTTCCCCTTTTAAAAAAAGATTTACTTGCATCAAAGTTTGGATTAGTGTGAGAGTTCATTAATTTTAAGACTTTCTGAAGATTTTCTCAAGTATGGAGAGTGCTAAATACCAAAGGTGACACAGGTACATTATTGAGCATTTATTTTGTTAAAGCTGGAATTTATTATGCATGTGAACTGAGTGTTAAAGACTTGCTGTCAGTGGATGAATTCATTTCTAATGCTACTTTAGTATGATATGAATTAATTACACACAGATCTTCACCAGCTTCTCTGGTACACCTCATTTCCTCGCTGCTCCGTCTTAGGAATCCTTTAAAGACATTTCCAGGAAGACTGCTGGGTACTTTTACATTTTCTTTCTATCGATTTTTGAATCTGAATTCCTTGTAGTATCTCATTATGCTGGTGTTTTTGATTAAAGTGTTTAAGATTTTAATTTTATTTTATGTCAGTATCACAAGCAATCCTGTCAAATTATGTTAGTAAAAAAAAGTATTAAAACAAGTCGTTCATCTATTACTTCACTGTATTTCTATGCAAATTAAAGTATTTCCTTCAAAATGTCTCTTCTGTTCTTCACTGAGCTCTGAAATTTCTCTCTACTTGTTAAAGCTTTCGAAAAAGTTCAGATATTTCCCGTCGACTTGGCTCTGCAGTGCTTCTGGGATGCAGTGGGAGAACTTGTAGTTTTCCTTGATCCACTTCCCTCCCTCGGTGTTCTCGATGGCCACGGCTGCTACACCTGCAGCAAACAGAGAGAGAGAGATCCAAACTCAGCTCCTGGGCTCTAATTCATCACGTCATAATCAGGTCACTGTGCCGGCTGACCTACAACCGTGGCTCCCAGTTTCTCCACCAGCTGGATGGCGGCCCTCATCGTGCCTCCCGTCTCTATCCACTGGTCCACCAGCAGAACCCTCACACCTGCAGCAGAACCCACATGTCCGAGAGGATCTTCAGCGCCGCTATTTAAACGGGTAGTAAAGGCCGCAGAACCATTACGTGAGGACAAAATGCAGAAGCAGGGCGTAGAAAAACTACATTGAGCCAAATATTAACAATTAAAGGTTTTGATTAATTATCAGGAAGTTGGTGGTTCACTTATTTCTACTAAAAGTAGCAATTGGTGAAGCAATCAGTCCAGGATTTTTAAGCATTAAGTTTTTACTACAAACGGGTTTAAATCTGGTAGAATGGACCTTGACTGATTCAGTCAACGGTCAGCTCCTCTTTTAGACGTACGTATTTGTGAAAAATAAAAAAAATATATAAAAAAAGGTTTTAATTTCAAGTTTATATAGATATAAACTCCATTTGCCTGATTAATAATCTTTTGCTTATTATGTTTATGTTTTACCCCAAATATTAATGCAAGGTATCTGTTAGAGAAGTTCTCTTTTTATATTAATTATTTCTTAAGTACTGATCATGAATTGGACATTTCAGCTTATTCAGCACCCTCCACATTTATTCCTTTCCCTTCCATCAACTGGATGTGGCAAAAGCCTCATTTTATCATCAATTTTGTAATTTAATCTTTTATTGCAGGGAAATGCCATCTTACACTGACTTTTTTTTAAATTTACTTTTACAAATGACATTTATTTTGAGTACTTTTATGTGGGGAAAAAGTCCCACATTAGTTATTTGTTAGTAATTGTCTATCCACATTAATAATTTTTAACGCTTTATTGGCAACCCAGCTATAAAAGCTGTATGAAACCCACTTTTACCAACTGTAAGCAATTATATTTTTAAAATTTTTAAACATGCTGGTATTTTGAGGAGTCATCACGACATGCACGTGATTCACGGAACATGGCTCCCAAGGCTTTTGAAAGAGGGTCAGGCTCGGAGCATCACAGACCCTCTACCAGGGAAACAGGAAGACATGAATCTTAATTAAAGGTAGTTTAATTTAAAGTTTAGGGTTGTCTTTCAGAAACCGTTGGAGCTTGGCAGAACCCACCAAAAAAGGATACATCTAAAATAAATATTTGCATGTTTATTTATATGCAAAGCATTGAAGCCCAAAATCTAATGCTTTTTGAATTATGTATGCTTTTTATGACAGCTTATTGTTCCAACAAATCGGCAGTTGACGTTTTTGACAGAATGATTGATAATATCTATAATTTATCATTTTATTTTATTATTAAAATTAATTTAGTTATATTAAAAATAATCTAGATAGACAGACAGATAGATAGATAGATAGATAGATAGATAGATAGATAGATAGATAGATAGATAGATAGATAGATAGATAGATAGATAGATAGATAGAAAGAAACTGGCAAATGTAAGATGTATTGCACCTCAACTAACACTAGATGGCACTGTGTTGCCAAGAACATACTGTATGTGAATTATTAGAAAGACCCTTCTTAAACTCATGTGGCCCACTGGCAGCTAAGATTCAAACAAAATTCATTATAATGAGATGATTTTAATATATAATAAACTATTTTGTCCTTCTTATGGGAAAAAAAACAACTACTTGAATTTAAATCCTTAGTGGTTTCAAGCTTTTTGGTTTCAAGCTAGAGTTTTTTTTTTCTTTATGCTTCTGCTACAAACCTCATAGTAAGACTTTACTTTTTACTTTTTTTGTTTTATGACCATTTGTAATGTCCTTGAATGTGCTATTTGACTTTTCAGTTTCATTTATTGTGACTCCCACTGATTCAGGGGGATCTTTTTTTCTGTTGCAATGCAGTGACCATATGAATAAACTCATTTTTATCTAATAAAAACTTTTTCTTTACACGTTTGTGGTTTCCTTTTGTCTGCCAAACTAAAGCAGTTGTTTTTGACCGTGTTAGAGCGGAGCTTTTTGCGAGTCAGTGATCCTTTAACAAAGCTCAAGTCAACATGGCATCAGTGCATCTCCCACAAAGTGACAAAATAATAAAAGTCTTGGTTTACAATCGTGAATGTTTTTGTCAGTTTAAACAGTATTCTAAAAATTAGTTTTGCTGCTTAATGGAAAAGGGGATAATTAACCTGGTTTTAGCACATCCAGCCTTACTTCCATAGTCTTTTCTCTGCCTGTGTAGTCTGTGTAGTTTTGGTTTTGGGTTGCGACGCACAGGTGACCCGCTTTTCGAATGGCCAGGAAACCTTTTCCAAGAGTGGTGGCAACAGACGCACCTAAAGAGGACAGAAAAAGTGAATGAATGTGCCTCATGTTTACACAGAATAGTCCTACCATGTGCGAGAGACAAGTTTTACATTTGTTACATCTAAATTTAGCGCCGTACCCTGAAGGGGTCAGGTTTCTCATCTTACCCAGACACACAGTGCAGCAGCCACCCTGAGTAAGATTAGTCTGAACTGTGTTTGCCGATTTTCCCCCCTCTCAAGATAAACGAATTTGTTTTCTCACCAAGAATAAATCCCATGGCGTCGATCCCAGCAACCAGGTCAATGGGGTCGCTGTGAAAGCGACTCAGAAGGTCTTTCACGCAGTCTGCCAGAGCCTGGATCAGGACCAAAAGCAGGGAATATGCACAACACGCAAAGCGTTACACTTGACCACATTCAGCAGCCGCCACAGATCCCATGCTTCCTCTCTCTTGTTGTACCTGCGGGTTGCAGTAGAGTCTGGATGGGTCCAGCCAGGCGTACTCTGGTCCTTTTGTGTTGGGGGCCATGAGGGAAAGGTACCATCCTTTCTGCCGGTCTGCGGGGACGGCCAACACGTCCATTTAAAGCAGCTGCAGCACTGCGGTCTGTGCAGTCAGAGGGAAAAACTGAGGAAAACTAACAGGACTGGGAATGAGACAGTCGCCCCCATATCATGTTCCAGAGGGTCGACTGGTGGGCGGGACTCTGTTATTGATTCAATCTGCTGTATGTGGTGGATTTCAAAGCAGCTAATCAATTACAAGACTTAGTTGTTTTTGCTTTTAGATATCTACATATTCTTGACTTGCTAAATTCACACCAGACTTGGATGCACCCCTCCAATAAACTTGACTAAATACAGCAAACTTAATGAAAGATTAAGTGACCCATTCGTGTTGCTGAATAAAGAGAAAAACAATTAATCCAAAAACTTTCGCAGATTATATGCCTTTCTATAAGCAAGGCAATGGTGCAAGATCCTTTCTTATGTTTTGGACCAACAGTGATTTTCATGTTCCTCTGTCTACCAAAAATCTTACAGTTTTATTTAATGCTGTGTTGTTTTGTGGCCTGCAAGGACTTTCAACTTGATGATTTTTGGCCCGCATGGCAAAAAGTTTGGACCCTGCTGCTTTAGATGAAAGCAGAGTAATTTTTTAGATGGTCCAGTCAAAGTCTAAACTGAAATTAAATTGAAAACCTAATACAAACCTTAAAAATGTGTGTTCCATAAACCTCTCCTTCCGACCTAATGGGCTTTAGAGTTTTTGCAATAAAATAGTTTGAGATGGGAAAGCCGGTACAGACATAGTCCAAAAGCCTTGAAACTATAATTACAGCAAAACCATTTACCAAGGAGAGTTTACACAAAGATTTTCAGAATTCAGTTCGTGATAACATTTCAAAAAGTATTATTTCTTTCTAATATGCTCTACTTTTTGTCGGCTAATTGCATAAAATCCTAGTAAAATACATTGATGTTTGTGGTTATAATGTGCTAAAATGGGAAATGTGTACTTTTTTAAGGCACTATTGCTGCAACAGACAACCATCCATGTTTAAGTTTGACACCTTAAATGTGTCAACCATGGTTGCTGAAAGAAAAAAAAAAGCTTTTATGTCATATAAAGTAGAAGAAAATATTAAAAAGAGATAGAGTTCCCAGTTTGAGTGAGTGAGTTGTTGAACACTAGACTCTTTGTTGGGTTCCTCTTATGAACCAAAGGCCAACCAGGATCGTGGGAGAATCTCCTCATTCAGGACTTTCATGAGATTTGCTAATAAATATGGCATTGTGTTTTTATGGTTCATCTGAATCTGTTTCCTCATCATTAAAAAGTTCTGAAAGGCCACAGATCTTCAGACATGCAAACAACTTTCTGCCCTTTAGCTGACTCCATCCAAAATCTATAAGTGCTACACAAGTATTCATGTTTCATAATTTTTTTTGCACATTTGGTCAAGTTAGAACCCCAAAGCTAAGATTGTTTTATTGGTATTTTCTGTGAGATAAACACAGAACAGTGCAGAACTGGGAACTACACGTTGGTTTCAAAATGTGTTACAAAATAAAAAATCTAAAAAGAATCACATGTATTTTCATTTGGATCCCTTTGCTATTTTTTTTTTTATTTCGTAAATGTATCTTTACTGTCTACACTTCAGACCTTCAATCAGAGGAGCAGACACTTGGCAACTCTGGAGGAGCTGCAGAGATTCGCAGCTAAGGTGAGAGAATCACAACCATTTGCTGCACACTTGACAAATTGTCTATTTATGGAGGAGAAGACAACATAAAGATACTTTTAAAAGAAAGTTATAAGAAGCTGAATTTAAAGTTTGCCCTAAAGTTTGTAGGGAGCACAGTAACCATGAGGAAGAAGTTGTTCTTTTCTTATGAGACCAAATTGTAACTTTTTTGGCGTACATGCAAAAAGCAGAAAACGAACACCACACATCTTCCTGAAAACAGACCATCTCCATACACAGTGAATACGCTCCACACTTTTCAGATTTCTATTTGGAAAACAATTTTTGGAAATCATGTTCCATTTTCCATCCATTTGAAAATTATAAAAACCCTTTGCACAAGTTTATCACGCAAAATCCAAATTAAACCACATTGCAGTATATGCTTATGACCTGATGAAATGTGAAAAATTAGGGATTATGTTTTACAAGGCTCTGTACATCTTGATTTCTAAGATGAGAAAAGGTCTGATTCCTTGATTCCTCTCTTGCATCAGCACTCACAGAAGTTGGACTACAGATTGCAGAAAAATCTCAAAGCCTCCCTTGTGCATGCCTTGGGTTATTATTGTAAATACACGATTAAAGCCGCTGCTGCCTGAGGATCCATTTCTGAGAAAGCTCAGGCTGAGTTCACATTTACTGCAGCTGAAACTTGACCCTTTATTCTAACTGTATTCACAGTTTAGTTCACAGTTCTCAGTCTGCTCACTGTTTTTACATAAACTGATATCTGAAATTTCATCCTGGTTTTCGTTAAACAGAGTTCAAGCTGGGTGCTGACATTTTTCCCACGGTCTGAGTAATGTGTGCCTTCAACCGAATCACCTCGTATTAAATCGAGTCTAGTAATTTGTCAGGGTTTGTGTAGTTCAAACTCATGTCCTTACTGTGTGTCAGTGTTGTGCTTATGTCTCAACTTTTACTTACTTTTTAACATCACGACCAGGGGGCTGCAGGTGAATTATTGCTTTTTGACTGATCTTGGCCTTTTTTAACTCATGAGTTGTCTTGTGTTTTATTAAACTGCACTGCTCTGTTTATAATAAATAAATAAACTTCAAATCAAAGTGGTATACAAAATACTGTTTATGGCAGCATATACAAATTAATACTAAATAATTTAGTACAACATTTAAGGGCCATAGTGAAATGTACAGTTACAGGAGTGCGTTTGGTTATTTTAATTTATTACCTTTCAAAGAATCATCTTCAGTATGAAAAATAACACTATTGTTATAAAATGAGAAATAGGACAGCTCCTTAGCCAGAAACAAGAACATGCAGTAGATCAGGGGTATCCAAACTTTTTGCCATGGGGGCCAATAATGTCATGTAGAAAGTACTCAAAGGCAGGAAAATTTTAAAAAATGTGTAATCAAAATGGCAATTTTTTTTTTTCATTTTTAACAATGAACTAAACACACAAAATACTTTAATGAAACAAGCAAATTATTTTAGATTTGAAATAAAACAAGATTCCTGCAGGTTCACCCAGCAAACGATATCCTAAATCATTTGGGTTGATCATCTTTTTGTTTTCTTTTTTGTCTTTTCAGCAACAAGAATTCTTAAGCTGTATGCAAATGAAATTTCGTTCTGTACGCACTCTGTGCATACAAAATAACACTAAAGTTTGTCTAAGTCTAAGTCTAAGAACAGGACTGGGCCCACTCCTGCTTTACTTTGCCATGTTGAATAAATGGGTGCATCCAAGTCTGCCTTTTGGTAAAAAGTCTGTGGTCTAATTTACTGTCAACTTAAATTCTTAGCAAAAATATGGCTGATAAAAGATTAGAAAAAATGTTGTTGCACTTTTTTTTTTTTAAAGGCCTCATATCAGTGAAAATTACCCAACTTTTTGAAAGTGCATCGCCTCAACCATTTGAGCTGGCAAAAGCAAATTTAGGCCATTCTTCAACTGTGATAGGGGGCCACCCAAAATCATTCAGAGGGCCACAAATGGCCCCCGGGCCGGACTTTGGACACACCTGCAGTAGATGAAAGATGTGTATTAGCTACTATTTTGTCATTAATTTAAGGTTTTGCCTTTTGGGACATAAGTGAATGCAGTAAATAAAAGGTAACATACTATAAAAGATTAAATAGCTTCACAACAACTAAATGTTTTTAGTCCGGTTAAGACTGTCTGTAGACTGAGGCACCGTCAAAGTGTCATGGAGGGCATTCCAAAGACAAGATTAGAAATCTCAAGGAGAAAAAGCACATTTGGAAATATTTGATGGCACAAATCTGCTCTGGGTCAATTCTCACTTCCATTTCATTTCCACGTGTTGCCATTTTTAGGCCTTCTTTTCTTTTCTTTTCTTTTTTCTTTTGGTACTCATGTGCTTAAACGATTAGGTATGATTTTATTTTTAGATAAATAATCATAAAAATTCAAAAATCTACCCAATAATATAAACGTGTACTAGTTTTTGAGGACTTAACCATATTTTTATTTATTTTGGTTTTGATCAGTCGCCTCTTTTGAAGTCTGACAGATTATGACCTCTGATTAAACTTAAAGTACTCTGAGCTATCATCCAGCTGGTAGATATAATTTCCTAAAGCTACAAATCCACATTTCCTTACAGTAGACTTCAAATGTATTATAGAAAATTAGTTGACATCTTAGCCATCATTGTGGGTGTGAAGCAGTCCTTTAGGGTGTGCATAAATTAATACATAATGGGTACAAAACCTCTCCTAGAAGACTGCTCCATTTCATACCTGAAAAAAGTCGGAAACAAAGGTACAAAATTTCACCCAATGGTGAAATGATGAACAAGCACCCATTTAGAAGACAACAGCAATCAAAACAATTTTAAAGAAGAACTTAAGAGAAAAGCTTCATTTTAGATATTTTTCTAATAGGAAGTGCTTAAGATTTGACAAAAAAAAAATAATTACAGAAACATCTTTGTGTTTGCTATTTCCAAAGTCTCCACTAGATGTCAGTAGAAGCTACACACTGAACCTTTTGACCTGTGAAACAGATTAATCAGCAACATTTCCAGAATCCACTTAAATCACACAACCTGGGTTCACTTACAGAGAAACATCACAAAGTCAAGGCAACAAGGATCTGGTGATGATACGTACTGAGGGGTAAATAACTGGGAAAATAGAGACTAAACCGAACCAACTGCAACCAATGAGAAACATCTTATTAAATAAAACGGGAAACAACATGAACAGCTGAACACTTGCTCATCAGTCCCTCCAGCGGGCGCTGTTCTTTGTGCAATAAAGCAAAGGGTTATTTTCCTGCGAGAATCAACCCAACATATCTCAACTATGTCTCTGTTTCAGTACAAATGTCAAAAATGTCCACTTTACCATCCTATTTTTTAATAAGAATTAAAATATTCTAGTGCAGTGAAGCAAATCAAAAGCATTTGCATTCACACACATAGCATACAGTCATACATATAATTTAATTAGACTTGGACTTATCTTGTCATTCAGCTTTACTTTATCAAACATATATCTGGATGATATTTAGTTGCAATGGCTCAGTAAAGTTGCAGAAGCAAAACCATATACATTTTACATATGACATTTGCAGCATTGCAACAAAACTACCCCTATAAAAGGTAGAAGAAATGTGTATAAAAGAGAAATAATGTAAAAAAATAAATAAATAAATTAGAATAACACACAGTGCATATTGGACATTGTGAAATAAGTGAAAAATGTGCTATTTTTACTACCTCAGTTAAAAAAACACCTATGTAAAAACCCCTTTCCCCACGATTTGTGTTAAAAAAATGCACAAATAAGTCAAACCCACTGGGCATTTTTGTATTATCTCCTTATATGTGGAGTAATTTACCTCCAAAGAAACAGCAGCATTATTGGTCTAGTTTTGCTGCCCCAAATACTTCCAACATTGAGCACTTCTAGTTATGAGAAACTTTTTATTCCTGCTTCTTCTTCTTCTTCTTCTTCTCTTTTTTTCTTCCCACTCCTTTGAGACGTGATCGAATGTTGCCTCTGGTGATTTTACATCATTTTACTCCGCCTTCCAGCAATCGGATTTCAGTGCTTTGTGTGGGTTGGATCACCTCCTCTAGAGCCTCAGAATAAGACCCGCCATGTGACAAACCACTGGGCTCATTAGAAACCCAACCTGACAAGAAGGGTTTTATTTTCCTGGAACAAAAAGTGACTTCCACCGAGATCCATGATACTTTAGCATGCATCATTTAAATGTGTGAGTAAGTTTATTGACAAGAGACTTATTATTAAAAGAACACATGACTGAGAAAAGGAATAGTTACTTTGCCTTGCAAAAGTATTCCTACCCTTAGAACCTTTTACATTTCTCATGTTAGGTGGAAAAAAAATGATACCTTTCTCACATCTTCTTTTGTAAAATAATTTTAAATTTGTGGCATGCATTTATATTGAGACGCACTGAATGAACATTTCCAGAAACCCCGCTTCCTCCTTTTCTGTGCTATATATTGACTACCTTTATATATCTACTGTTTATTTCTTTGCCCGGTCCTCTTTGGAAAACAGCTCAAGCTCAGTCAGATAAATGTATGGTGCATCTGAACCTTGGTTTTTAAGGTTTGCTGTGGATTTTCAAATCGATTTAGGTCTTTGACTTTGACTTAGCCATTCTAGCACATCAAAATGTTTTGACCTACTGTCAGGATGCAGCTTATTGGCTGCATGCTGAGCCTCTCTCCCTCTCTCTTGTTCCTGCGCAGCCTGATCAGTTTCACCTGGCAGGCTGCAATTAACCCACAACTGCTTCCACCTGTTCCCACCGCTTTATCAGACTCACCTCTTTCTGTTCCCGTCGCCGGTCCATAGCGTTCACTCCCGCTCAGTCCCTGCCAGTTTTTCTTGTCAGCTCCGTTTGTACCCGTCAGCCTGAAGACTCCTTTCACCTGGTCTTGTTTCAGTCAGCCCAAAGACTTTCCGACAGTTTTGTTTTCTCCAGTATTCAGCTCAGACGTTCAGACCTCCACCGTTCGGCTCAGACGTTCAGACCTCCACCGCTCGGCTCAGACGTTCAGACCTCCACTGCACGGCTCGGACGTCCTGTGCTCCACTACTCGGCTCTGAGGTTCTGCTCGCCACTGCTCGGCTCCGACGTTCTGCTCGCCTCTGCTCGGCTCCGACGTTCTGCTCGCCTCTGCTCGGCTCTGATGTTCTGCTCGCCTCTGCTCGGCTCTGATGCTCTGCTCGCCACTGCTCGGCTCTGATGCTCTGCTCGCCTCTGCTCGGCTCCGACGTTCTGCTCGCCTCTGCTCGGCTCTGATGCTCTGCTCGCCACTGCTCGGCTCTGATGCTCTGCTCGCCTCTGCTCGGCTCTGACGTTCTGCTCGCCACTGCTCGGCTCTGAGGCTCTGCTCGCCACTGCTCGGCTCTGATGCTCTGCTCGCCACTGCTCGGCTCTGACGTTCTGCTCGCCACTGCTCGGCTCTGATGCTCTGCTCGCCTCTGCTCGGCTCCGACGTTCTGCTCGCCACTGCTCGGCTCCGACGTTCTGCTCGGCTCTGATGCTCTGCTCGGCTCTGATGCTCTGCTCGCCACTGCTCGGCTCTGATGCTCTGCTCGCCTCTGCTCGGCTCTGACGTTCTGCTCGCCACTGCTCGGCTCTGATGCTCTGCTCGGCTCTGATGCTCTGCTCGGCTCTGATGCTCTGCTCGGCTCTGATGCTCTGCGCTCCACGGCTCTGCTCAGAGGTCCTGCTCTCCAGTGTTCGGCTCCAGAGTTCCTCCCGGTCAGTCTCTCCACACTCCTCCTGCCAGCCAGCTTCTACACCCTTCACCTCCGTCCGTTGTAAGACTCTGGTCTCATCATCCATCTTCCACACTATTCAATAAAAACTCACTCATAAGAACTGACTCTGTGTGTGCGTGCTGTGTCCGGGTTCATCCCAGAAAAATATATCATAACACCTACACCATCAACTTTGACCAGCTGTCACTGCTGAAGGGAACCATCTCAACCGTGTATTGTGCTCAAGTGTTGCAGCTGGAAATTGATGATGAAGGATTGTTCTGTAGACAGATTCCCCCACCTGAGCTCTGGATCTCTGCTGCTCCTCCAGCGGTATCCTGGGTCTCGCTGCCACTTTGCTGGTTAAAGTTCTCCTTTCCCGTCTTGTTAATTTAGTTTTGCAGTTCGTTTCATATAACCAACCTCTGCTTTTAACTTTTCAATAACTTCATCCTCGCTCTGCCTGGTGTGTTCCTGTGGTCTTCATGATGAAGTTTGTTCCCTAACGATCGCCAACAATCCTCTGAGGACTTCAATGAACAGCTGTGTTTATGCTGTTTTAAATTTGACACATATAGAGGTGACTTTTTAAGGCAATTGATGATTAATTGCTAAAGAATTTACCAAGGGGGTTTCAGATGCATATATAAAACAATGCATAATTTTCCTTCCAATTCTGGATTATGCACTACTTTGTGTTTATCAATAATGAAAGATACAAAGGGGCATGAAAACGTATGTAAGTTGCTGTAGGGTATGAGGGACAGAACACATAAATGCTTTAAAATGTTTTGAAATAGAAGATTTTTATACATTAAATCGGTTCTTATCAAGATATGAAGAAAAGAAAAAGTAATACAAGTTTAGATGAGGATAAACATCTAAAATCAAGTCGAATTACATCTTTTGGCCCAAGCTGACCCAAATCTTTGGTGCCAAGCCAAACTTGGCACCCAAACTTGACACACTTTGACTCCTGGAGTCACTCGGTTCAGCCTGCGTGAGACAGTTTGAAGCCCCCTCTCCGCATTCCTCAGCCGGAGACTTTTGTCCCTACATCGGGATTTAGGTCGGCACCAATTCAATGCCTTGTTTTGTGGCGTTTGAAGGATGTCCAATGTCCTGTGTTGGCACAATCACGCCATGCTTGTTACCATGGAGAACGGTAGGCAAGCTCGAATTCCTCCACGCGTGTTCCCAGAGCAAACCGCAAACCTCCCCTTTCTCTGAGGGAGGGGCCTGGAAGGTAACCTCCGGTCACTCCTGTCTGTCTCTCTCTCTGGAAAAGCCGGGGGGTACAAACTCAGATCAGCTTTAACCCTCTGCTCTCCCTCCCCTGTACCTGCTGACCGTGCAAAAGAAACACAATTCCCATCCCAAAGAGGTTAATCCCGCTCCTTTGACTCCTCCCCGTGTGGTCATTCTCCGCGTTATGAATCGCGCCACCTCGGCTTCTCCTTAAAAGTGGGAGGGTTGCGCCAGTCAGCGCCAGAAGGCTGCCAGGAGCTGTCTCCGTTACGCGTGGTGCTGAAGGGCCACCCGCCGCATCATGTGGTCGGTTTTCTTTGTCTTCCTGTCTTACCTGGACAGAAACGCGGTCAGGGGGGACCTCCTGAGCCACGCGTTGGACGCGGAGAAGGAAAGCAAGGAGATGTTCTCCATGATCAACGGCACCTTCTGCGCAAAGGTGTCCCTAATAGGGGAGAACGTCCTCTACCAGGTGTCCGATGGAGCCGAGGTAGTCCGCACCGTGGTGAGCCCCGCCGGGAGGCTGGTGAACTGCTCGGTCGTTGTGAACCAGATGGAGGTGAAGTCGTTCGTGTATGAGTGCAGGCTGGGACTGAAGGAGCAGCGCGCCGGGCAGCGGCTAGAGGCGCGTTTTTTGCGCATGGATGAAGCCAAGGTGATGTGCCGGGAGTTCAGGGAGGGATCAGAGCGCAGCGGCCCAGCCGGAGTGGACGGGAGAAGTGCGGGGAGAGAGCAGGAGAAGGCTCTGAAAAGATCCAAAAGGGGCTTCACCTACCCGGGGACGCTGTGGTGCGGAGCCGGGAACATGGCGGACAACTACAACCAGCTGGGTAAGCGCAACGCTTTGTCTAAACGAAGTGATGCACGATGGTGA
The DNA here is from genome assembly GCF_011125445.2 of Fundulus heteroclitus. Classification (NCBI taxonomy): domain Eukaryota; kingdom Metazoa; phylum Chordata; class Actinopteri; order Cyprinodontiformes; family Fundulidae; genus Fundulus; species Fundulus heteroclitus. Next base: position 29,249,831 of record NC_046378.1, read on the forward strand.
CAGCACACCTGATTAATGGCTGTGACCTCCTTTCTGCAGGAGAGTTTGCAGAGACGGACAGCTGCTGCAGGGTTCATGACCACTGCCCTCATGTCATCCATGCCTTCTCATCAAACTACGGATACACCAATTTCAAGTGGCACTCCATCTGCCACTGTGACTGTGATAATGAGTGAGTGAAACGCTTAATTGATTTATTGTTTTATTGAAACGTGGATGACATTACAGGTAGCTGACAGGAGAAAAAAAATAACAACATAAAACAAAAGAAAACAGGAACAATAGGCAAGTAACAGTCGTAGGTAGTAAGTTGCATCATTTTACGTTATATGCAAAATGTATATTGTGAATAAGAAAGTGGGTGGTTGGGTTGTTAAAATGAATGTAGCTCTATTACTGTAACCCAAAAAGGAGAAGAAGAAGAAGATAAAACTGATTTCTTTGGCTGACATCATGGTCATATGGCCAATACCACATCAGCGATATCCACCTTTGTTAGTAGATGCTGGTGGGAATGTTTATACTTAATTAAGATTAGTTAGAAATAATTATTTTAAGGTACTGCAAGAGTAGTAATAATTATTAATACACTGTGTTACTCTCCTGAATAACAGCCAAAGGTGATAAACTAGAATGCCAATGGTCCTAGAAATAAACAAACTTTGCTTTTTCAGGGTCCTCGACTGCCCTGGGGCACCAAAGAACTTGAATTATCACAGGACAGGTTGAGAAACGCACACATATGACTAAATACCTTAAAGATAATTGATTCGTTTCTGCTGCCTGTCAGGGTAAAAAAAAAAGAAATAAGAAAAAAATCTATTCACTTAAAGAACAAGGAGGAACTAAAAGACTATTGGGCTGATCCTTTTTTACTCAGTGAGCCCAGGAAGATTTAATATGATTTTTGTAAAAAAAAAAAAAAAAAAAATAATAATAATAATAATAATAATAATAATAATATATATATATATATATATATATATATATATATATATATATATATATATATATATATATATATAAATGAAATAAAAGAAAAGATTGAAATTATGTAATAAGCAGACAAATATTTTTCACTGCAGTTTCAATGCTTAACATCTTTGATTATCATCTCAGCAAGATGTCTTTAAAGGTTCAATCAGAGCAAAAATAAAATATTAGCTTTTGAATTTGAAGCATAATCCAGTCTACTATTGTCCCCGATATTTCTGCACATGCAGCTTGCCAGACACACAACAGCTGTCATCAGTCATCAAATCATGTTGCTTCTGTTTTTTTTCTTTTGAGCGTCTGTTTTATTTCTTTCTGCAGTTTGAAAACGTGTCTGAGAAAAGTCAACGACACATCCTCCAGGGTCGTCGGCCAGGCATTTTTCAACGTCATTGGGGTTCCCTGCTTTGACTTTGCCTATGAGGAGCAGTGTGCTGAGCGACACTGGTATGGCCTGTGAGTATCGCCGTCTGGTTCTCAGTAGGTTTTGCAGCTTGCAGAGCTGTAGCTCATCATGATCTCATCGCCGACTTCCTCCCTCTCTTCTCCTCTGTCCCGCAGGTGTAAACGATACGAGAAGTTCCCCATCGCCGTGCTGAGAGAAGCGGTGCCATATGACTACGGAGGTATCGATGTCATAGATGAGCTGACGTTGGCTCCGCCCAAGCGGGAAGACTCCAAGAAGAGCAACGAGGAAGAGCAGCGCGAGAGTCCGACTCAGAGCACGATATCGGAACCGTCGCTGAAAAATGTCGTCACGGCTGCCGAGGACTTCATCAAGGTGCTCGCCACCGTCTCCACGTCTCAAAGCTCCAACGCCGACTTTGACAAGGAGGAGACGCACACCTCGGAGAAAAGGAAGAGGAAGAAGACTGGGAAGAAAAAGAAAGCCAATAAAAAGCACAAAGGGAAAGGAAAGGGCAGGAAGAGAAAGGAGAAAACGGAGGCAGGTGTGAAAGCAGAGGAAGGGGCTGTGGTTCCACCTCCTGGCAGCAAGGCAGACGATGTCTTGGCATTGAGCAATTTCATCAGTGAGTCCAACAAACATGACTGGTCAAGGATAAACGATAACAGGGTTGACGACAGTGAATTTGAGCTTAGGAGGACAGGCGAGCCCTCCAATGAAGTCATGAAAGATGAACCTGCCCATGATAAGGAGACAGTTTCCATTACGTCACCTGTGAAGGTTCAGGCTGGGTCAGAAACTGAGGAGATGGAAGTCCCTCTGTCGGTTAGCCAGACTCCACACAAAACAAAAACCAAAGGACAAAGAAAGGGTGGCGGAAAGAAAAGCAAGAAATCCTCGGCTCCTTCTTATCCGGAAGACCTTAGGCTAAACTCAGTAGACTCCGTTCCAACCATTATTGATTTACTGCCAACTGCGGGACCGCAACCACATAGCTCCACTATTACAAGCACTACCAGTGTTCCTATTGTAGTCCTGAAAGTGCAAAGGGACAGGTCAAAGGAGAGAGGAGACAAAGAGAGGAGGAAGAAAGTAAAGAACGTCAGCTCTGACGCTCCCATTGTGCCTTCAGACCCACACAATTCCTCTCGGGTAAGGCTACCAGCGTTTCCTCGCACCGGGTCTCCCACCATGGCACCGGTCCCTGCCACAGAGCCGCCGCTTTTAAACGCGTCATTTTACAAACCGGACAGACAGGTTACGGCTCCCGGCTCTAACTTTACCGCCTTGAAAAGGCGAAGGTCAAAGGAAAGGGAGCAGCGGAAAAAAAGGAGGAGGAAAACAGCCATTCTTCTCTCCAGTCAAAACCTTCTTTTTTCCCACAGCGGCCCTGAAAACGTGAACCCTGTTCTCACAACTCCCCACACCCTCGTCGCAGGGAATGGCCCCGTGAGCGCTTCTGCGCCGCACGACACAGAAACCCACAATGAATGGAGGCTTTTCACAACAGCCACCCCCACCGTGAGCACAACTCTCTACGTGCGCCCGAGCAAACAGCAGAAGAAATCCACCCTGAAGCAAAACGAGCCAGAGACACTACCAATCTCCCCGACAGGGGTCAGAACCACAAAGCCCTGGATGACCACCTCCGCAGTTCCATCCATGAGTCCATTCCAGTTCTCCATTGAGAGGGCAAGAGCACAGTTTAACCGGAAGAAAAGGAGGAAGGCGTTGATGTCGAGGCGACGACAGTAGGTCACCTCCTGCAGACGCAGCTGGACTAGACTAGGAAAGCATTAGCTGACAAGTCCGGCAACCAAATTTCACTTTACTGCTTTAAAGAATCAAATCATACAATCACCGATTGTTCCGTGATAATAATCTTTTTTCAGTATTTTGTTGCGCATGTCAGTAATAAAGTTTCTACATGATTATTATTGTGTGTGAGATGATTTGGTTTATCACCTGTGATAATATATCCTATGGAACCTTAAATTGTATCAGCAAAAGAGCAACTATGAACAACAATCATCCCAAAAGTTGTAAAATGAAGTGAGGAAACTTAGATTGCAAATGTGTTAGCAAGCACTGTTCTGATCATTCTAAACATTTTATAAGAAAGTAACGAAATTTAGTTCATAAACTGCTGGAGGAACTTGGAGTACCCAGATAAAATCCACACGATTAACAGAAGAACATGCTGTGCATAGTCCACACAGAGAGACCTTGCCTGCGATTTGAACTTAAGTCCTAACTGTTAAATTTAACGATAAAACAAATGCTTTGGCTACTAAATGTAGCCTCTACAAACCTTGTTTTGAAAGTCTCTCTTGGAAAAAATCTGTCTAACATTTGATTGGTCATGAGATTCACAAGTTTGGGAAAAAAAATCTCAAGTGGTGTAAAAAGGTATCTGCACCTTTACTAATTTATTCTGTTTTTGCAACAGTTCAATGTTTCAAATGATCAAGAAAAAGTTACTATCAAATTTAACTTGAATGAATACAATATACATATTACATATTATAATATTCTTAATTGAGGGAAAGAGCTATACAAACCAACATGGGGCTTTGAGATAAAGTAATTCCCCCTTCTTTAAATGATGAATTAGTTGAGATCAATTTCATAAACCACACCCAAGTCTCAAGAAAACCATTAAAGCCTCTCTGAATACATGAAATGGTCTAAAAGGTTTCCAAAAGAAACAAGTCTTACCATGATAAAGAAAATCAAGAACAGTCGAGAAACGACGTTATTGATTTTTGATTATTGAAACTGCATCTTTTACTGTCATATTCAATCAATGAAAATATCATTGAAAAGTTCATCCATTTCAGTATCTCAGCTCAAAAACGTTACATAGATTAACAAAAACACGAAATTTAAATAATATTAGATCAGAACAATAAAAACATTTTTAAAACAGAAATGTGGTCACAATGAAAAGTATGTTTGATACCTGCTTAAAGGTTATTTTCAAAAGGTACTTTTAATCCGACAACTGACCCTTATTGGAAAGCATACATACATTTATTGACACATTTATTAAATGTTTTACTATAACAATTGGGATTGGACCCTAAACAGAACCCTGAGGCACACCCTTGAATGTCTTGAAATTATATTTGCAGCGTAAACACTCTGAGAACTATCTGACCAACAAAAAGTGTGTCTAGACAGTCTTATATTTATAAATCATTGCCTCAGTGTAAAATAAATAAATCAATAAATTTGTAACAAAGGGTGCAAAATTCTGCTATCTAGTAATAAAAATACATTTTTGCATCATTAGAGCAGCAGTATTTGTGTCTTGTCTTCTCCTAAAAAAGATTTAAAGTTAGACAAGTTATTTTTAAAAGATCAAAACTTTCAACCATATTGCTCGCAAAAGACTTTATTGGTAAAGATAACATGTGTTAAAGCTTTTGATCTTCAAAAACCTTTAAATATCTGTCTCAGTCATGTCAGAGTTACCATCAATTTCTCCAGCTTCTAAATTGCGCTTTCAACATTTTTAATGAATATATTTAAAGAAACAGTTATAGCTTCTAGCTTAAAATATTTTTTTAAACTATTTTTTAATATGAATTGATGAAATATAAAGCCAAATTGTATGATTTCCGTGTGCTAGATTTACGATTCCCTTGCCGTGAAAGGATTAGCATTCACTGTAGTGTTTTTAAGATAGGCTAAAAGATTTTTTTTTTGCTAGCTGGCTCTTGGAGAAAACATTGTTTATTATTAAAAAAGAGGTAGACATATTTTATTAATCTGTCAGTGGGGTATATAATCTTGACAGAATATAGGAGTACAATGAAAACTGTAATTCATCTAATCCAACATGGGCACGCTAGTTAACATTATTAATGTCATTCTCTTGTCATTATCCCAGCTGGAAATGTTTAATCATCTGGGAAAATATTGGATATACAGACTTTAGAGGCTTAACTTTAACCTGCTTAACTTCATTTCATTTTTTTTTATCATTAATTTCCAAACTGTAGAAAGGACACCATAAAAATGCTGAGTTTGGGCAGTTTGGTTTGTTTCCTGGGTGCTGCAGACTTTGATCCTCTCGCCGCCTCCAATGCAAATGGTTTCGGGTCGGGTCACATTCTCCACACAGATTAGACCCTCATTACTTTCACAACTTACATATTAGGGTTGTAATAACTTGCACAGAAAACCTTTGGTCAGATGATTTTCACATGCTTACATAAAAAGACTTTACATTCAGGAGTTTGAACACAACATCCCTATTTGACCTCTGTTACCTTGAATTTAAGAGGCACTTAAGGATAGCACTTTATCAGAGCAGGTTCTCCATAGGTTAGGTAAAAGTCCAAACCAACACACTGACCCAAATATTCAAATTATCTTGATAAAGTCTCAATTACAAGGTGAAACTGTTATGAATTGGTCTTGTTGAGTTCCCAAAGACAGAATTAGGTGCATGATTTGTTTTGCTGTGCAGCCCACAATGAAGAAATGCACTGGATAGATTAGAGCACACATTAAAATAATACTAATAACACATTAAAATTTAGGGCCAAAACAAGCAGTCAAACTTGTAAAAATTAAGCTGTTTCTCAAAAGACAACGGTAATTTTCTTTCAACACATCTCAGACATTTCAAGAGTCAAGAGTCTTATTGTCGCAGCGTGTTACCGTGGCAAAATTTCTCTTTGATTATTGATTTATCTTAATTAGAAAGCTTGCAAGTTCATTCAATTTATAATAGTCAATAAACTTTGACTTTGACTGGGAAAATGTGAACATAACCCAGTTGGTTTGTTAATTAAGTTTTTTGAAATCAAGATTAATTATAATGGTTTTAAAAAAATGGCAACATATTTGACTTTGTAAAGTGCCTTGAGATGACATGTTTCATGTTTTGGCACTATATAAATAAAATTGAATTGAATTGAATTGAATATACAGCTATCAAAATACACTTTTTGCTGGAGTACAGGATCTTGTATACTACTCATTTGTAAGAAAATATGGAGTGATATAATTCTGTAGCTCAGTGGAAGTTACAAAGAAATTAAATTTTATCGACTTAAATTATTTTTTTGTTTCTAGTTAGCCATTTCTTGTCCAAATTTAGCTTTTTAACAACAGTTAGATATCGGCTGATGTTTCTTTGTGGACAGTTTATTTCACTGTTAACTTTCCAACAAAGGCAAGCATGGTAGAGATGGAAGGCAATGTCATCTGTTCTGTCTTTTCATTAAAATCTATCTGCACAATGATGGAAATTACCTTCTGTCTCATCTACAAAAAGAAAACATCCCCTTACATTCTGTGCAATTTATCAAATTATAAAACTGAAAGGTGTAAACAGAAGCCGTGAACAACAAATAGGTTTAAAATTATATGAACTATTTTAAAAAAGTGAGTGAATAAAGAATTAACTAGAGTTTTTCAGTTGGAAGTTATGTAGCCTTCAAACTTTGATGTTTTTGTTTTTTTTATACAAAAGCTGATAAGTCCCTACATGTTACAGCTCATTTGCAAAGACCATGGGAATGAAAAACTTTTGAGCAAGAAAAAGTTGTCAAATATGTACCTCAGTATCAGATTTTCTCATAGTTTATGAAATGTAGGCGATGATTTGTTAGTTGGATAAAAACCTTTTTCCCTGGCTGCTTTCTGACTTTAAACTAATGGCTGGACACTCTAAGATATTCCCTGATGTGTCTGACCTGTGGCCTACGGCACATGCTACAATGGCAATTTTTAAACTCTACTGTAATTGCAGAAATAGTATGTTAGTAGGTCTAATGGTATTTATACAAATATCTGTGGATCCAGACTAATCTGTGCGAACTTGCGTCATGTCCTTGGGACGTTGGACACGATGTTTTCAACAGGAATGTGTAGTCAGTGGGGAGAATTAGCAGTGATAAAAGCTTGACAGACTGCTTCACCTGATTCTCACTATACGTCACCTTAATTTATTAAATATTAGACACCAAAACCCAAAGACAGTTCTAGTCAGGTGTCTGAATAGAACAGAAAACTTTAAAGCACTTTTGTTAAAAAAAGAAGTGATTTCAACAAAAAAGAAAGAAAATTGCTAATAGTCACAGAAAGCGCAATTTAATATATTCCAAAATGCCATGTCAAGTTATGTGAACTGGTGCATGTTAACATTTCACATTTACACAAAATCCATCTTTCTGGTGATGTAATGCTGATATTGGTGGTTTAAAGCCTAAACAAAAAAAAATATTATTTTTTTTATCATGTAGGTTATTGCCTTGACCTCACCCACTATCACTATTTTTGATAGTGGGCCCTGAGAAAAGTTACAGAAATGGGACCTACAGCAGGCTCTTGCTACTGTTGATATGAAAGACCATTTCTAGACAACTTTAACATTCAAGCGATTGGACCACCTGCAAAAAAACAAGTATGTTGAAGCAGATCCGAGCCCTGCAACATGACAGTTACCACAAAGTCCATGTTATAGTTATTCAGATTTTTTATTAATTTCAGCTTTTAACTATATGTTCTATTTTTTTTTTTTTTTTTTGGTAGCAGCATCTGGCCTGGCGTTGTGTTTAGCTGTACCACCGTCCTGGGGGAACGCATCGGCAGAGTTACTACTACCTGTGTTTCTCTCTCAGGCGAAGCCACTAGAGAAGCTTCCTCTCCCATAGAAAGTAATCCCAGATCAGTGCTCCTGTGCTCTTTTTTTGTGTCTCTGCTCCATCTTCTCAAACCCCGTCTCGGTCGAGGCAGACGGTCGTTTACACTGGTTTTGGTTCTGCTGGAGGTTTCTTCCTGTTAAAGGGGAGTTTTCCTCTCCACTGTCGCTACGTGCATGCTAGGTATGAGGGATTGTTGCTAAATCAACGACACAATGCAAGCGACTGTCCACTGTGGCTACATGCTCATCCAGGAGGAGTGAATGCTGCCAGTCATGACTCGATGAAATCTGCTGGGATTTCTTGGATAGAAAACGTTTTAACCAATCTGTCTGTTTGATTCAATGGGACTGACTTTGTAAAGTCCCTTGAGGTGACGTGTGTTGTGAATTAGCACAATATAAGCCGAATTGAATATATACATACATGCTGTAATTTATACAAATATATACAGCATATACTCAAAATGGAACGGGAGATCTGATGAGGTTACTTTGTTAGATTAAATGTACCATTTCAAAATAACCTTTGAGCAGGTATTAAACATACTTTTATTTAAGTCCACATTGCTGCATTAAAATGTTTTTGTTGGTCTGTAATATTCTTATCTTAAATTTGTTCCCCCCATGAGCTGTAGGCAGAAACTCACCATAGCAGAAATAAAGACTCCAAAACATCTGTTAGCAAATAATATATTTGTTAGTTAATTGACTAAATAACTAACAAATAAACATTTAAATAATATTACAATGTATTCAATATTAAGAAGGGCAGATAGTACGACAAACATGTTTTAATAAATAAACTGAATACTTTCAGGGCTCTCCAAAATTTTCCACATGAGGATTGGCCTCAGATAATTTTGAAAGGTCCTTTTTTTAACATAGATATCTGATCTGAAAACTCTCAGAAAGCACTTTTAGCTCTTTGGCACAACAGAAAAAAAATATTTTTAATTTTTTTCCTCAAAGCAGAAGAGTATAATTGGGATCATTGCATTCATTTTCTTTTGTTTTTCCTCAATTAACTTTTTTCATGTTTTTATTAGGGAGAGCTATGTGGCATTTTCTCACATCTCAACCTAACTTTATTTTATATTTGTTTATTCAGTGAAGAAATTATTTAATGTTAAGGTTTTTTTTTTAAATGAGAAAATTCTGGGAACTCAAACAATTCCTTTAAAGCAAATGTAATTAAAGCATCTTTTAAGTTTTAATTATTCTTATTCTCTTGGAATCTTTAATCATTAATCCCTGACTTACTGATTCAATGTGGTAGAGACGTGGCATTTCTTTTAGTCTCGAGAATGGGAAAGAGAAGAAACATGCCAGTTAATAACACAGCTCAAGGTTTGTGTTGATCTTTTTAAAATCAGAAAATGGTTATGAGGTAAAGAAAAGCTTTTTACCCAAACCTGGCCATATCTACACTCAGATCATTAGTTAAAAGCTTTTAAACAGCTGCACTGTGCGCTCATACTGCAGTTCAGACCAGACAGAAGGAATGTAAAATAATGATTATGGAAGAACTGCAATATTCCAAGGAGTCCAGCAAGGACTGGTTCTTCACCCAGCCTCTTTGGTTTTTCAACACTACGGTGGTGTTGTCCAGGTTTTGTGGATGACACCCAGGTTTGTCTGTCCGTTGTCACTGCTCTTTTTAAAGTAAACAAATGATGCAGTGACATTTTCATCTGTCTATTGGACCGCTGAATTCTGGTTACGCTGTTGCTTTCCCAGCAGTCAACAGCCAGGAACTGCAAACTAACTGACCTACTAAAGAAACCTGCAACCTAGATTCTAAAATGTCCCGTAAGGTTTAAATTACCAGCCCTTTGGCGGTGGTAGGATCTTTAGTCTTTATACCATAAAAGCTGTGATCATTCACTCATCTTACTATTTTAAAGTAGCAAAATGAAACACATTTTGTTGAAAGAGATTTACTTAATTCCCATTGGAGGGTTGTAACGTAACAAGTATAACATTTATCCTAAAGGCTTCTGCTAAGAAATTATATTTACTTGCACAACATTTCTTTTTATTTCACTAGTCTGTTGCCAAAATAAATTATGTTCTCAACACGGCGTTTTTAATCTGCAGGGGCGTCTCAGCTGGCGGAGCTGAACTGGCTCAGGAACGATGTGTCGCCCCCTGCTGGTGACAACTGCACACTCCGATTCGAACAGTATATAATGTTGTATAACTATACAACTTCACATATTTTTAATTGGATTTTCTTAATAAAAAAAGATGAAAAACTAGACCTTAAGACTTTTGATTCTTCTTCCATATCTTTTCATAGATAAATTATAAAAAAATATTTATATATTGTCTGTATGCATAATGTTAAAGCTAGATTTAAAGTTTCTTAAAATATATTTTTCCAGACTGAATTTTATGAACAGCCTTGTTTCGTTTTGGGAGAGAAACAAAGGAATGTGGCTGAGAGGAAGAGTCAGGGGACTTCTCGATCTGTGGAATCCAGTTTGGTAAACAACCCCATAGTCCACCATGTTCAAAAACTCAAAGGCTTTATGGCTTGAGATGAACTGACCTTCAGTGGTTAATTTCAGCTGATGATGGAGGAGGTCCAACCACTTCTGATCTCATGGTACAAAAAAAATATCTCTGTTTCTCTCCATCTCTGCATCATTTTGTAGCAACTTTGCATGTGTTTGAGAACGTTTTTGTGGTTTACCAGGGTCCCTTTCAGTATTTTGTGATCAGTTGCATTGATTTAAAATGTTTTGCTATGGCAATAGTTTAATTTCTGTGTCAAAGGTTGTTAACCACTAATATTTAAACAGTCTCTTCATGCAGAAATGCTCCAAACATACTCCATTCGGCCGTATTCTCTCCCTATCCGGCCCTGGCAATGGGACCCCCTTCTGCTCAGTCGTTTTTCCACCTCTTCCTCTCTAGATAAAGTATTTATCAGAGATAAAACCAAGTGGACTTCACCAGAAAATGGAAAATGAGTTGTCATTGGGTTTTTCTGCAGGATGATGATCCAAAAACATACACTATGTCCAAATAAACACAGAAATACTTTTTTAGACACAAGCTCAAACTTCTTCCATGACTACATCAGTCCCCAGCCCTAAATCCTACAGCACTTTGAGGTTAGTATATTTAATTAATGCACAATTTGCTCATGTCTGTGTACTTAGCGACAAACACAGGACCCAGAAGTTTTGTTTTACACAACACAGACAACCAATGGGCCTGGAAATGAATAAAACTCCCCCTTTGTGTGTCATCTCCTGTTTCTGATGATTAAATACATCTGGCTTTTATGCAAATTAACATATTATGCATTTAAATACAAAATCTCTTGCATAGAAACCTCCATGATGTTTTCACAAAATGTTTTATTAAAAATAAATTCTGCCTGAATTCAATTGCAGTGATTATTTTTGCACAGATTTAAACAAGCTAAATCACATTATTCACTATACATCTTAAAACAGTTGGCAATAAATAAAATACATTGCATTTTTTTTTTGTTCTACCTGAAAAGTAAAAAAAAACAAAAACATGTAAAGTAAAATGCAGTAACTGTTGGCAAGAAATTTCTTAAAGGAAAACTTCTTCCTGTAAACTGGAAAAATTAATAAAATAACACGTTTCAATATTTTGCTGCAACATCCCCTGAGTTTAGGAGCCTCTTCGTGCCTGAGTGATGCACGGCTTAGTATTAAGATGCTTAACAGCTAAAAGGAGAAACAAAAAAAAATTCCCCTGAAAATGGTCAGCCAGTGGATGGAGAGAAATGAAAAAGGGGCCAAAGTTCAAATATAAAACTCTAAGAGCTTCTGATCCTGTCTAAATAACTACTGATCAGAACCCCTAGAAAAAAAATAGCTGGGGCTGCCTGGATCTAAATATAAAGAAACTAGCTGAGTTAAGAGTTTTAAAAACTCTTCTATAACTGACTTCCTATTCTCAGCTAATACCTAGCTATCATTTCTTCCTCGTACCTGGATTATAAAAGCATAAACTATCGGTCGGTACCAGGATCGCTTGTCCTCGTCTAAATCTCTTAGTAAGAAGCATCCCACCTAAGAGGATTCTAATATGGAGGTCTTTACGCTAAATGTTTGTTTACACACTCTTCAGAAATCAGACCCGCGTCGTTCACTGTATGCACCAGTGTTGTAGTCAAGTCACTATGCCTCGAGTCCGAGTCCAGGTTCGAGTCACCAGTGTTCAAGTCCGAGTCAAGTCCAAGTCATTAAAAAAAAAATCCGAGTCGAGTCCGAGTCGAGTCACTTATTGATCCAAGTTCGTTGTAGGAACATGCCGTGACGTGTGATGTATGACATGAAGCAGTAACATTCCATTGCACTAATAACTCTTTCGCTGTAGTTACCCTGGTTTTACTCGGTAAAACTACCGCTTTTTCCAAGTCTAAGACGTCTCCTAACCATGGTTTTTAAACATTGTTGTTATGGAACGTGCAACAGCGACTCGAGGTACGCTGATAGGCCGCATATGAAGGATGTTAAAGCCGCAAGCGGCGTCGATCGGCCCTCGCAGCCAAGCACACTCCGGCCTATTGGCCACCGCCGCGGTGCCGGCCGGCGGGCGGTGTTCGCGCACCGCCGCGGTGCCGGCCGGCGTTCGGGGTTAGCGCACCGCCGCGGCTCCGGCCGGCCGGCGGGGTTCGCGCACCGCCAGCCGCCCGCCACCGCAGATGCTGTCACGCATTTTCCCCGCCCGTCCACCGGGCGATTCACACAAACGCGTTCGGCAGCGTTCCCCCATTACTCACAACAAATCTGGAGCAGATCGGTCGATGCAGCGAGGAGATACAGCCGTTGGATAATGATAATGCATTTGGCCACCGGACCGGACTAAATTGTTCGGCGGGCCGGAAAATTTATACCGATTCCTGGACGGTGACTACAAACAGAAAAAAAAAACGGCCGATGACGCAATGAACGCCGAGCAGGAGAAAAACAACGACTTACCTTCCTATCAACTCGGCCCGTTTCCCAGTCTTTCTAAGACCTCGACACTCAATCCATCGTTTGAGCTGAACGTTGGTATGTTGTTCCACAGTTCTACCAGTAAAATGGGCGCCTGGACATCCTCTTGTGAAAGTTTAACAGCTGTAAAGTCGGTCATATAGTTTTATCTGTTGCATGTGTAACGGCTGGTTGCTACGAGCGCTCTCACACTGTTTGCCCAACCTTAGCGGCAAGGGGCGTTGCTCATGAGATGGTGACGTCACGTGCGCGGTACGACATTTAGATATTAAAATCATACATCAAATAATATTCTAATGACATATTAAAATTATAGCCTAATGATATTAAAAAAAGTCGAGTCTTTTTCTCAATCTCCGAGTCAGAATGATCTGAATGTAGGAGTCCGAGTCCAAGTTCGAGTCATCAGTGCGCAAGTCCAAGTCAAGTCACGAGTCTCTAAATTTAGCTAATGACTCGGACTCGAGTTCGAGTCTCGGACTCGAGTTCGAGTCTCGGACTCGAGTACTACAACACTGGTATGCACTTCGAACGATTTCCAGGGCTGGCGTTAAACGTGGGGGTTCCCGCCAGCGTGGAGTCTCATGTGCCGCAGCAAGTGGTCCCTTCTGCTTAGCGATTTCCCGCACGTGCCGCAGGAGAAAGGCTTCGCGCCCGTGTGCACCGTCTCGTGTCTTTTCAGCTTCGAGGCCTGGTTGAAGTTTTTCCCGCAGGTCTTGCAGTCGAACGAACCCACGCCGCCGTGACTCTTCATGTGAAACGAAAAGCTGCGGTGTCGCCTGAAGCCTTTCCCGCATACCTCGCAAGAATAGGGCTTCTTGACGGAGTGGACCACCACCTGTTTGCTCGCGGGCGCCGACGGGACGGGCGGTCGCCCTAAGCCGCTGCGGACAGAAGCGCCGCCGCCCGAGTGGGTTTTCATGTGGCCCAGCATGTGGTCCCTCCGGCTGAAGGATTTGCCGCACATGCCGCAGGTGAAAGGCTTCTCGCCGGTGTGGAGCCGGGCGTGTCTTTTCAGGATGTAGGACTTGCTAAAATATTTTCCACACGTGTTACAAACGAACGGCTTCTCCTTCTTGGGCGCCAACAAGCCACTGTGCTGACCGAGCACTATGCCGCAGGGCCTCTCCCCTGTGTGGATCCTCATGTGGTGGATCAGTTGGCGGTTTTCACTAAACGATTTCTTACAAATGCCACATGACGACGTGTTTTTACCCATGTGGGTCGCCGCATGTCTGATCAGTCTGGATTTGAATTGAAAGATTTTGCCACAAAGGTCGCAGTGAAAGGGCTTTTTGAACGCATCGACCTGGGAGTCCGCCGCTGATAATGGAGGGAACTCCATATTGTTATTGAACTGTCTCCCTTCTGGCTTCGGCTCAGCGTTCTTACGCTCTTCTGGATCCCAGTCGTCACTTCCTTTATAAAACACCCCCGGGGTGAGAGAGAAGGCGTGAGGCTGGATCTGGTGGCGGTTTGGTTCCGGATGAAAACCCGGGTCTTGTTCTGATTCGGTGTCCTCTCCTTCCGCGGAGGAACTAGGAGTGGGCATAAAGCCGTTCGTTACCTCCTGTGGTACGCGCCGCTCTTCCTCCTGAGAGCTGCAGAGTTCCTCCTCTTCCTCCTTGATAAGTGGAGGTTCTGGCTCCATCTGGTCATGACTGGAGTTGCTCTCCTGGTCACAGAGCAGCTGGTCGGTAAGAGCTTCCCCCTCCGTGGGGACGCGTTGCTGTAGGTCTGTAGGGAAAGAGAGATGAAGCAAATGACTGAGGGAAGGAAAATAGTTTCCCTTTTAGAATCTCATCAGTATAAGGAGGAAAGAAGACAACATTTTAATCTCTCCAGGGCTTTGATTTTGAAATCTCCCGTTGCTTCAGAGTGAAACTTTTACATTAACATGTGAAGGAGCACCAGTTTCATCCTGAGCAGGACATGTGAATAACTAGTGTCACTTTCCTAGGAAATCTCCATGATTATTCAGGTCCACTGTCGAGTTGCCTGTGACAACTATAGTATGTATAAAAGTATGAATTACATGTACAGAGAGTGTGATGAAATTGTTTTTCATGCATTTGAAACTAAAACGTTCTGAATGTGAAACACGATGGGATGGAACTAGAATTAAACAAAAGTTGGCCTCAGCTCAGCAACAAAAACCTTTTGTTTTAGTTCAAACAACATTAAAGAATAACCTGAAAATGCTTTATTAACTGTATTATTTAATGTGTCAAAATTATATCAATTAAGTTAGATGTTCACTTTACCTTTGTCGGTAAATGTGTGTCCAACTATGGAGAGCATTCAAATAATTGGAAGAAGAAAAAAAACAAAACATTGGGAGTTCTTTTCTTTTAAGTCTTGCCCATCTTCAGCCCTAGATCAGCTTCGCATTAGTCACATTTCCATCTCCCTTTTTTTTAATGCGGATTTTGAAATATTACATTAGAAGGATGATTCAAATTAACTCACAAAATTTGGCAAAAAAGTTTTTATGCTCATATCAGGTGGTTTTTGCCTTTTTGGAAAAACAGCTGGTTAATAGGGCATGCATGGCGGCCATCTTGGACTCAGAGTGGTAACGCTTGAATAGTTGCCCTGTATAAGTCAAACAGTGAACAGATCTGTCCTGAATATCGCCTAAACAGACATATTATGGCAACAACAAAACACCGCTGCTGCATTGCTATCTGCTGGAGTCAGTCTGGATATGATGATAAATAGCAGCTAAATACGTCCTCTGTTCAGTGGGCTGGTTCGCTCGGTGCGCTTCAGCTCATCTTCATGTTTCTCTCACAGTGATCTTGTTTGTGTGTGTCTGCGAAGGAGTGTGTGTGTGAAGGTGAGCTGTGATCTGAGTGTCTGACTGCTGCAGGATGATTGACTTTGCAACTTTAAAAAAAAAAAAAAAAAGAAGCAGTTTTTAAGTCTATTTTTGCAATTAACCCTATAATAATTTAAAGGCCTGTAATAATACATGTATTTCTTCTTAGCATTAGCTGTAATTCTACGCGGATTCAGCGGGTTTCTTCCTCTCGTTTGATCCGTTGTGCGAGAGGAGAGGACAGCCTCTCCTGCCTTTCTACTAATACTGCTTTCTTTCAGCTCATTTTGAGTTTACATTTCAACCAACGTTTGAGCTGTTCGGTGCTGTGTCTCTTTATTAAAGCAGGTTGAATGAAGCTCCTGGGACGTTGTCATCTTCCAAAATGATTGGTATCGCAGTTGTTGCCGTTCTAGTTATCACTCTTCTTGTCCGATCGGTCCGAAAGCCGGGCTGTCGCCAGGCAAATGTGACGGTATTTGAAGAATGTCCTTTTCGCTACAAACCGGTAAATGGAAACACGTCTCATGCGCATTTTCTTTTTTTTGTGGAAATTTTAAAAGTTTCACTCAAAATACTCAAGAATTGGATGGAAACAAAGCTATGGACAGTGATGTGCTGCTGTGGTCCGAAACTTACCGAGCATCCAAACTTCTCTGCTCATCATTGTCTAACTTAAGGTACATCCATACTTTAGATGAATTAAAACTTTGAAAAACATTAATATTTGGGCTCATTATGGAGTAATCAGACCCTCTATCCTCCATGTTTGTTTTAACATAGTTGCACAGACAGAGTAAGTCATGACTGAAGCCAAACTCTACTGACTTAAAGGCACACATGCCGCTGACAGCAGGGACTCTCGGACAGACATTCCACTTTAAAGGGAAAACTTCTATCAAGAACTTCAGGAAACTAAAAAAAAAAGATGAAACAATGAAAACTATGGGTCTACTAAAACGTGGAAAGCTTTTTTTTTTATAGCCACAGAATCACGGCGGGTCCGGTCCAGCCTACTCACCTTCCTCATAACTAGGATTCAGCGTGTATATATTTGTCTCCTCCTTCAGCTCTGGCTCCTCTTCCTCCTGGGAGCTGCAGAATTCCTCCTCCTCCTCTTGTTTAATCCACAGAGGTCCTGGATCCTCCCGGTTCAGACTGCAGTTTGTCTCCTGGTTACAGATCCCCTGCTCGGCAGAAACGTCGTCCTCCATACAGACATGTTGCTGTGGGAGGTCTGTGGGGGGAAAAAAGAAATACAATCAAGGGTACAACTGTGAGGAGAATAACAGAAAAGAAAAGGAGACATGTTTTTTTTTTTGTTTGTTTTTAGGCTTTATCTATTTTTTTGGGCCTTTAAATCTCATTTACACGGGCCCAGAATAATTTACTCTCAACTTTTCACATCCACATTATCCTCCAGGACAATTATACTAGTTGATAACAAGATTAGCAGTTTAGGCATTATACAAGTTAAGAAATGCCTTATAAAGTATGAGAATGCATTTTTTTTTTTTTTTTTTGGAAAATAGACCCTCGGATTTAAGAGGTTAACATATATTCTCTGTCAATAAAGGACAGATTTAGGCTGGATAAAGCAACGGTAACCGGTTAAACATTGGGTCCCATATTTTTCACAAGTTTTAATGAAAATATAGTCATATATTACCCCATAATTTCACGTTTAAATGCTGCTCATTTAAAAAGGTTATTTGAAAGCTCTGCATCTGTGATTCCAGCTTGAATGGAACCGAGGTTGCTGCAGTAACGTGCGCGTGCACTACAGACGCTGGCCTGACGTGCTCGTGCTTTTCGCCAAGCTCTACTTACATTATAAGCGATTTTAAATTAAAAAAATGAGTAAGAGTTCACGTCCATACCGATTCTGTGCAGCTTTATATGGGGTCTCCAGCAGGTATCCAGCAGTCTGATCCTTTCCTCGTATCGGGTGATGTTTTTTTCAAACTCTGTGAAGATTTCCTCAGCCGCGGCGGTTAGTCTTTCTCTGATAAAGTCTCTGAGGTACAGAGACGAAGACATTGTTACTATAACAATTGAAAATTTTTAAGTAAACGAAGGAGAGGAACAAACAATGACAACTGATACTTCTGCGCAGCTGAACGCATGCGCAAATTCTTCGTCTGTTGTTTTTTAATCGCGGTTGCCAAGTAACGCAACGGCGCATTACTGCCTCCAACTGGTATGGAGTGCGAGAAGTAGAGTAAAAAAAATCCTGGAAATTATGAATACATGTAATATTTCAGCAAGAATCAGACGTAAATCTTATAATAAATTATTTTTTTTCTGGCAGGTTGGTAATAGGACATGCTAACAGTTTCCACAGTTGGTAGAGTAGCCAGAAGTTTTACACAAGTAAGAGTAGCACTATTTCAACTTATTTTTACTCAAGTCGAAGTAAAAAGTACCCAACCAAGAAATTACTCAAGGGTAAAAAAGTATTTGGTAAGAAGGCTACTCAAGTACTGAGTAAATATTTATAAAAACTGATTTAATATTTAATATTAATGTAGTCGGAATTTGTTATGTTTCAATTTTTTACGACTAACAAAACATTTACAAACAATAACAATTACAAAGTAATAAAGTCAGGCAGAAGAAACACTTTTCTAAACAATGTTTTTCAACATAAAACTTATGAAACCAAGCAGGTAATGTGCATGCAGTAAGTTAGGACACCGTTTACTTGTTAAATGGCTCAACAAGCTCAGATGATAGAAAATACCATGAAAACAACAAAGCATGTGTACAAACCTTAAAATACCTCAAGTCTCACTTTAACATAAACTGTAGATGTGTGTCTCTCTGGTGCATTTTTGATTGAAACAAGTTTGCTCTTTATTCAGCGAAGTTACTCACAGTGGCTAGAGTAGCTCTTTACTCAAGTAAGAGTAGCGATACTTCTTCATAATATTTATTCAAGTAAAAGTAAGAAGTACAGTGCAGCAAAAGTAGTCCTAGAAGTTAATTTTGTTCAAAAAGTTAAAGATGTGGTGTGTTTTGGATCATGGGCTGTTCCAAGTCTTCTCCAAACTTTCTTCTTCCCATCATTCTGGTACAGGTTGATCTTAGTCTTATCTATCCAAAGAATGATGTTGCAGAACTGGGCTGGCTTCTTCATGTTTGTTTTTTTGGCAAAGTCAATTCTGGCCTTTCTATTTTTGAGGCTGATTAATGTGGTGAATCCTTTGGCTTTACTCTCATGAAATCTTCTTTTTATGGTAGACTTAGATACTGATACACCTATTGTTCTTCACTGGATGTTGTGAAGGGTTTTTCTTCACCATGGAAAGGATTCTGCAATCATCCACCACTGTTGTCTTCTTTGGACGTCGTGGCCTCTTTGAGTTCCCAAGCTCACCAGTGCACTCCTTCTTTTCTCAGAAAGTACCAAACTGTTGATTTGGCCACTCCTAACATTTATGCTACCTCTCTGATGGATTTCTTCTTTTTCCAGCCTCAGGATGGTCTGTTTCACCTCCATTGAGAGCTCCTTTGACCGTATGTTGTGTGTTCACAGCAACAGGTTGCAAATGCAAACGCCACACCTGGAATCAACTCCAGACCTTTTAACTACTTAATTGATGATAAGTTAATGACAGAGAGCACATGCAGCCTTGCTACTTATTGTGTAGTCTTCTGAGTCAATTGTCCAATTACTTTTGGTCCCTTGAAAAAGAGTCAGCTATGTCTTAAAGAGCTGCATTTCCTAAACCTTTGCTCCAACCTGGATGTGAATACTCTCAAATTACAGCTGAGAGTCTGCACTTTAAGCTCATACTGATTATATAATTGTATCATGAATATGTTTTCATAAACAGCTAAAATAACAAAACTTGTGTCATTGTCCAAATATTTCTGGGCCTTACTGTAAAACATGCAGGCCATGGATCTTGAGGACTGGAGTTGGTCACCCCTGCATCATTTATTTCATATTTCAATATGTTACATATACAAAAAAATCTTTAAAAAAAACATTAAAAAGTAACACATTTTACCTTTACGCCAGACTTTTATTAGCTGTTTTAATGATTTCACAGATATGGTGAACAGATCATGGGAAACAGTGTGTAAGCTCAGCTGTCTTGTTGTGCAAATCTATGCTATCTGCTCAACAGATCGCATCTGAATGTCTCCAATCTGAAAACAGAAAAGTACATATAAACAGTTATTTATTAAACTGTAAAACAGGACAAATTGACAGAAAACAATATAAAGTCTTGCAATAAAAAAAATAAATAACCTGCACATGAGGAGGGGCACTTAGGACGTATACGATAGCATTAGCAACATCTATTGCTTCCAGAGCCTGGAAAAAAAAAATGAGGAGACAGTCTTTGAGATAATATCCTAAAAAAAAGTGAAGTTTAAAATACCATCGTACATGAGTAATTTTTTTTTACCTTATAGTGGGTGTAAACTGATGCAGCTTTCTCTGCGTTCTGGCTGTAGAGCCGTGGCGCAAACTCTGTCTCCACTAAGCCTGGAGAAATACACTGTGGAAAGAGAAAAGATAGGAGGATACAGTCCATGGCTGTTTTCTATATCATTTTTGGTTTTCAGAGCTCAGGACACTTTATTCAATTCAATTCAATTCAAAAATACTTTATTAATCCCAAAGGGAAATTAAATCAATCCTGCAGGGAAATTAAATTAAAATTATGGAAAACGTATCAGTCTGCTTCTGTTCTAATGATGCCCAGAGGGTTTGATGAGCATAAAGTACTTTTTTTTGTATGTCGTCACTGGCAGCGATGACGCCTTACTGTGGCTTTGATGTGTGTCTTGGCCTCTCGGAGCTCCTGTCTTAGGCCCTCAGTCAGGGCGGTCACGGCATACTTGGTTGCAGTGTAGAAATGGATATCAGCGTTGGGAAGAATACGGTGTCCGCACATGCTGCAAGATAAGGTAGAGGCTTATGGGCCAGGGCATTTCCAAATAGACAGTATTCAGTATTGGGGGTTCAGTTATTGATTAGTTAAGTCTCTGCACATTTTTGTTTCTAAAAGCGACAAATTCAGGGTTTTATTTTTGAAAAAAAAAAAAAAAAAAAAAAAAAAACACTAAAATACCCCCCCTCCCCCAAGTTGGAAAAGTTCTGTGGGGGACACAGCAAACTTGCGGAAGTACAGGCTCTTGGCGAGTGATACAACAATTGCCCTTTTGGGCTTTGTGAAAATATCCATGTATGACGCATCACCCTAAACAAGGCATCCCCATCTTGATGCATAGTGGTGGCAGCATAATGCTTCAAAGATGCTGAACTAAGAATGGGGTAGGTCTTTACCTTCCAACAGGATGACAACTTAAACATACGGTCCGAGCTGGGTAAAATAGTTTAGATCAAAGTGCATTCATGTGTTGGATTGGCCTGATCAAAATCCTGAACAAAATCCAAATCAGAATCTCTGGCAAGACATTATAATTTATGTTCTAAATATATTTTCCTCCAGTCCAATTGAGCTTTAGCTACTTTGCAGAGAACAAAGAGAATTTCAGTGTCTATATTTTAAAGGCTTTGGGCTGCATTTGCAGTGAGAGGAGGTTTGACTCATGGGGGACTGACTATAAATCATGCTAGACTTTTCAGATTTCTATCTCAAATTGTTTTTAAAGACATGGATGATTTTCCTTCCAACTCATAATCATCCACTACTTTCTGTTGGCGCATTATATAAAATTCCAGTAAAATACATATGTTGATGTATGTCCAGAGTACGGAAGACTGTTATCGCCAGCATTTCACCCTGAACTCACCTGTTTAAGTTGATGATGTGTCCATCATCAATACTCCTTTCCTTCATCGACTGGTACGCTTCGCGTGTGCAGATGCTCAGAGCCAGAACGTTGACCTGTAAAATCCCCAAAACAACTTTAAGCACTCGAACGTGAGATCAGCAGGCGACAGCAGCCAAAATTCACTCTAGAACCGGGTCAGAATCAGCTTTACATCCAGCATGTTCTTCCAGCCGCTGGTTTTGCCGCTCAGCAGAGGCTCGGCGTGAGCCAGGCCGGCGTTGTTGATGCAAACGTCCACGCCTTTGTGCTCCTCCTTGATGGCTGCAAACATGGACTGGATCTCCTCCAAGTTGGTCAGGTCACACTTGAAAGGAATCAACATGCCACTGTAGCCCGCGCTCTTACACTCTGCAGCCAGGTCCTGGAAGCAAATCACGTAAAATGTTTTGTGTTTTAGTGAAATAAAACAGCCCTTTATGTCAGTAATGCATTGGAAGGAATTTAGAAGATGTGCCATCATTACTTACTGAGAGCAAGTCTCAAAATCAGTAAAACTCAGTCAAGTATAGGCACGTTTCTCTGGCAGGCTGAACCGCACTTGTGCTTGTCATATAACATATGTGTATTATTTTTTTCACCCATGCCCTTCTTTGACCGAACCTGTCATACCCAGAGAGTTTCAGAAACAATGTCTGCCTGAGAAAACACAACTGTATTAAATCAAGAATAGCTCCACAATTACCAGGTCTAAAGGCAACTTTCTGGTACCAGTGTAAAGGTGAGTTATAAAGTAATATTTTTCAAGGGAAACCACTTTCACTACTGTCTGATTTATTTGTGACCAAAAGAAAAAAAAATCTAAATGAGCCTCCTGAAGTTTTTTTCTCTCTCTAGATAACCAGTGATAAACTAGGAAGGTCCTTCTGAAAACCTCAGATTGTATTTATCAACATCTTTACTTTGACTGCAGCAAATTTGGACTAAACCAGTTGAAGCATATTTAATCTACAATTGTTTTGAGGGCCACCGTGTCAAGCGGAGCCATCATTTTGGCACAATTTAGCCAAATGTGCCAAAACTGTGCCAAATGCGTTTTCTCACCTCATAAAAGGAAATCTGGTCAAATACAAGTGCTGATTTCAATTGTAGGACTCCTTCTGCATATTACAGGCAATTTAGTCACAACATTTAGGCTGTATATCATCAACTGTGTCCAGAGCAGTTTGTAAAGCGAACTGTGCATAAAGTATGGAGGATATAAAGTGACTCCCACTTTTATAACCTCCGTTACAAAATTGTAACACCTGACAACTTGGGGGGGAAAAAAAAGATGTGCGATAAGTCGTTGGAAAGGTAGGACTCTCTTGTTTTCAAGGATAACAGCCATGAGGGGTACAGTAAGAACACATCAGTGTCCTGAAGCGTTTTTTCCAGAAGAGTCCGCCATGTTTGATAGACCTTTAAATGGCATCTTCTGTGTTTACACTTCTGTAAAACCGATAGTATTTGTGAGAAAACTATTTTAGCAACTTGTTTTAGAAACGTTAAAACCCCCTCCTTTGAGAGATTTAGATTTTTTTTTAAATATGACCATGTCTGAACTACTATAGAGAAAAGCACCTCTCAACCCGGCTTAACCATCAGGTGGAATCTCTTGCATGAATCCTGCCCTAGGAGAGACCCTCCCACTCCTCAGAGTGTACACCCACCCTTCTTTCACTCTAAAAGGTGCTCTTTAATTCAGAATAAAACATTGAAAATACTCTTCTTTGTGTTTAAAAAAAAACTCAAACTGGTTTCATAAGTCTCAAATTGTCTTTGAACAAATAAAACACCTACGAAGTTGTTTGGGGAGAAACAGATAACCTTAGTTAACAGACTGACTCAGAATCTAAGGGAACAGAGTCCACATTGAGTACTGGCAGATTTGAGAAGAGCAGAAAATAAATACGGTCACATAAAAGTCACGTGGTGCAGCTCATGCCGAATTTAGATGTTTCTTTGATCCCAGATTTAAAAAAAGGTTTCCATGCAAACTGATCTCAGCTGAGTTTAGGGCAAATCAAATGCTTGATAGCAACAGACCCGTTGATATTTTTGGACTACAGGGAGAAGTTGGGCCTTTCTGCTTTATGATCCAGTTGGTGCCGCTTTTATAAGCCTCACTTTCCACTTAGGACACGACAATGAAAACAGTGTTGAGGTGACGTTTCACTTGAAAACAAACCTGGATCTTGTCCACGTTTCTTGCGCAGCCCACCACCTTCATGCCGAAGCGGACCAATTCTTTAGCTGTAACCGCTCCGATCCCGACCGAAGCTCCGGTCACCAGAGCCACTCTGCCCTTCCAGCGCTCCATCACGGGTTCGCACCGAAACTTTGCTTCTGCTAAAAAAGCGAACAGAATGCGTGGTGTCACAAGTGCAAGCCGGGAGGCCCCAAGTTTCTACAGTTACGGAGCCGTGAACGCAGCACGCTGGTGATGACGCAATACGTCACTTGAGACGAGAAACCGTTGCAGCCAATTTCCGCCGCTGTAAAAATAAAATAGAATAAAAGAAAAGAAAAGAAAAGAAAAGAAAAGAAAAGAAAAGAAAAGAAAAGAAAAGAAAAGAAAAGAAAAGAAAAGAAAAGAAAAGAAAAGAAAAGAAATAAATAAATAAAAGAAAATAAATAAATAAATAAGTCTGGCACGTATGCCGAATCTTATAATTATTGTTTCATTGTTCATAGTTATTTCTATAAATTATAATTATTTCCTATATTAAATAATGGCTAATTTTAAAATCGTATCTAATAATAATGCTGGCCGATAAATTATATGCTACCTATATCCATCTGCCCATCTTCAGAACCCTCAAGCGGGGGTACTTCCTGGGACAGGTCTCCAGGGCAACACAGAGCAACACAGAGACACAAGGAACAAACCATGCACACACACACACACCTGTGGGTAGAGTAAGTAACCAATGAACCCACAATAATGTTAATCAATAAATCAAGCAGTAGGAATGGAAAAGTTACCAGTTGATCACAGGGCAACAAAGACACACACGAACAATAATGATGCACACAGGAAAATTGAAAGAGATTAACCTAACAGTCGTGTTTTTGGAGTATGGAGGGAAGCCAGAGAATCCCGGCATGCACAGGGAGAACGTACAAACTCCATGCAGAAAGTAAGCAGTTTCTTATTATTAGGATAAAGTATTTTCTTTGCGCAGTGGTGAAAATGGGTTTCCACAGTATTGATGCTTTTCTGTTTTTATTTTTTGCAGTAAATATCCAAAGCAGTGTTTTGCAGACTTTTAATTTAAACTCAATAGATTGGGAAAAAAACTAAGATGATAACATTTTGTTTTCAAACCGTGTAGCCTACAGTCATTTTGTGCTTATTTAAAGCAGCTTTCTATTTTTATGACAGTTTTTACCTAAATAAATTTTTAAGATGCTTTAAAATCCTCTTTTCATTAATTCTTCCTGGACTGATTATTTACAGGGATTTAGTTTTGCTTTCAAACTACTTACTCCTATTTAAAACATTTTTGTTTACATTTGCTTCAAATGGAAGCTTTGTCTTAACCACAACTATTGAGACACAAATTTAAGGCAGTATCTCACAATCAATATTCCATAATTATTTGATCGTGCAACATAATTGCTACTGTTGTCTGATAATGATGAGATCCTAGCTCACCATTATCAGATCAAATGACATAATTGTGACAAAGCAATCTGATAATGACTAATACTATTTTATCATTACTATATCCAGAGTACTTTCATTAGACCTGTTAATAGAGTTCATACTATAATCACAATAAATCATTTATTGTGATTATAGTTGTTTTAGTACAGTATACAGTCATTTAAGACATTTTCGTTTGGATTTACTTTAAATCTAAGCCTAAATCTAAGACTAAAACTATTGAAGACAAAATAATTTTGAAATAGATTTCTCACTCCTTTTCCATTATCAGAGCCAGATTTGTGGCTTAAAATTCACGGTTTTTATATTTTGTCCTTGTAAACATAAAAGTTTTCCAAAACAAACAATTATATTGACATAAAATGTATTTTTCACCCTGCACATCTATTAAGACATTTATTTTACATTAAATCTAACCTCACTCAACAGATCCAAAATAAGTCTGAGATTGTCTCTCTTAGTTGGTTTGTTGTTTTATAAGATATTATGACATAACTATTAGGACTACTACAGGTTTTCTTTCAATATACCTTCCAATTGAGCAATAATTATGACTGAGTAATGCGATTAAATAATTTTCTGCTAAAACAGTCTTCCATTGCATACAATATCTCTGGTAGTCTACTGGTTTATTTATTTTTTATTCAATCTTAAAAAAAGGAGGAAAAAACACAACTTCATTGTCATTCCATCAAACCCTGTTGACTGAGCCCATGCTATGATCACTATACTTTGCTGTTTCCATATGAGCAAATAAAGCTTTACACACACCAAAGAAAAACAAAAAAAACAACTAAGGTCTGTGTCCCATAACAAATTTTTGTTGTATTTGGAATTATGTCAGTCGTATCAACCGTGAGTTAGTGCATGGATGAGAAGGGTACAGTGACTCCCAAAACTCACCCCGATTTAAAATAATAAAAAATTGAGATTATGGTAAATCATTTCTGGATCATCTAGAAATTATCTCGTATACTGTCCAATTAAACTGAATTAATATAGAGGGGGAAATAGAAAAAGTGCAACTAAATGTTTGCATAATTTTGCACACCTTTTGTTGTAACCGCTTTAGATTCAATGTCAGGGTTCTGTTTTGTTTTTGTTTTTTTTGTTTTTTTTTTTTAATTAGCCTATACGCAACCATCATAGGCTAATACTGTTGTTGTTTTTCCCCCAGAAATTATTTACTTTTTATTTTCCAGACATAATGGGATGCAACATTTCCAAAAAGTTACACTTTTGTGACAAGATGAAAGCTATTGTTGAAAGAGAGATGTAAACGGTTCTGTTAAGTCATGAAGGACCAAATTATCTCAGTCTGTCCTCCATCCTCCATAATGCAGAGGACGCAGCAGGCATGTCATAAAAGGCGCTCCTGTCAAAAAGAGACCAAATCCGAACTCTGCAAACAAATCACAAACCCACTTTTAGCCTATTTAATTTAGCATTTTCAAATCATGATCTATGGAGAGGAGTGGCGCCATGTTTAAGTTTGATTGAACTTTGTACTTGTTCAGGAAAACATCGGAACTTGCGCAATCCTGCTTCTGGATCTGAGCATATGATCCAGTCTGTAAATAGCAGAAAGTGCCGAGTCTACAGTGACTATATGCCGTCCTTCCCTTTCAACTCTCACACACTTTATCAAAAGGCTCTCCATTCATCCATGCATCGTTACAGCGAGGAGTGGCCCGGAGCGCACCACGGAGGAGGAGGCGTCTCCATGGCGCAGCTGTATAAAAACACCCCCGGCGGTAATCTCCCTGCTCCGTCCGTCTCCCTTCGCCTCCTCCTCGCCTGTAGTAGCTTAGCTATCGCCCTGCCGTGAAGCCGCGATGGACCGCTGGAAGGGCAGAGTGGCTCTGGTGACCGGAGCTTCGGTCGGGATCGGAGCGACTATCGCCAAAGAGCTGGTTCGGTCCGGCATGAAGGTGGTGGGCTGCGCAAGAAACGTGGACAAAATAAAGGTCTGCTCCACTTTTACAACTTTTTTTTTTTTAAAGACTTTTGAGATAAGGTCCAGATTTGATGCAACTTCATCAAAGTAGCTGAGCTGAGAAAGTTTTTAGATCATAAAGAAAACAAAATCAGAGAGCTTTAGCTATTTATGCAATTAGAGATTTTAGTTAACAAATTGGTATATTAAGAAACTGCTTTATTCAGTAATGTCACGATTATATAACCAGAACAAATGGGCGTTTGAAATCTAATACAAAAAAGAAAAAAAAAAACCTGTCTATACAAAAAGTGCTGTTATGCAATAGAATAAGCAGATCTGTTTCCGATTAAAATCCCCTGGGATTGGGTTGCAGAAAACTCCTATCCTTGCTGAGAGTTCTGCAGAGCTTTATGAGTTCCACAATACAACAATATGTGCATCAGGCTTCCTTTTGGGTCTTAATTAGTAAGATGTTGTTATAAATAGTTAAACAGGGAAAAACACCAAAGCAATATCCATTTTGGAATTATATCTAAAATATGTTCAATATCTAAAGAGTGTAGATAAAAGCTTGTTAGTTTGCTGCTAGTTTAAGACAAATGGTCCTCACAATACGAGCAAATTTCCTGCCATAGGTCAAAGTCCTCACAAGATTAGACTCTCTATGTGTAGTAAATAATTTATTATTCAGCCATAGTTGTCCATTCTGATTTTGTAGTTAAAAGTTCTGACAGGACTTTTTTAATCTCCAAAACAAAAGAGCATGTTAGGTTATTAAAATAAGAAATACAGTTTTCATTATTAGTTAAATTAGTATTTTCCACTTTTTAGTCCGAATTCTTTAGGTTTAAACTGGGGTGATTTTTCCTCTAAAAAGAAAATCTGTTTGCAACAAAAAAACTGCAAAACTGCACCAAAACTAGTTTCAAACTATCTACTCTTTTGTTAATATTTTACAATATACACATTAGTTATGTAACATTGCAAGGTTTAAAATTACACAAAAACCTGCCCGTTTGAGGCTAAAATTGGCAACAGAAACACTACAAGGATGCTGTGAGGGTGTCATTATAGCTGAAGTCTAACCTGTCAGTATAATCAGATCTTGTTTTACATCCATCCATCCATCCATTTTCCAAACCGCTTTATCCCTCATGGGGTAGCGGGGGTGCTGGTGCCTATCTCCAGCGTTCATCTTGTTTTACAAACAAGCCTAATTTAAATATTAGCTTGAACTATAAATCAGCTTCAACCATTAACATAAAAAAATAAGGAAGCAGTTGGAAGATAACACATCAGGATGATCATTCATTTGTCAAGAAACAAACTGTATTGAGATTTATGTTGCTTTTCACTTCGAAAGTATGAATGAATGAGTTAGACGGATTTAAACATAAATACTGAAATAATTAAAGGTTAAAAAATAAGTAAGCTTATAAGAAAATCAGCAAAAAATGCAATTAATTAATAAATGTTGGAATAAATGAAATTCTACAATAAGACACATGCATTTACCTCTTTTAACTAGCTTCCTTATTTAATCACCGTTGTAATGGCTGTACTACAGACAGTGAACCATTCGCGTACTGTACATACATACCCTTTATCTCTCTCTTGCTGAGAGGCAGAGAGAGGGGCGAACAAACTGGCCATTTCTGCTGGGAGGACAGAGTAACTGCTGGACCACACTGCCCTGTTTCTAACATAATGGCAAAAATAAGCTTTACTGTTATATCAAATAACTTACCTGTCCAGCAGAAAGCCTGTAACCTCCATATCAGTTCTGAGTCTGCACTCCCTCAGAATCTTTCCACTCCACCTGGTAATAATAGCTAAGCCAATATAGACTCATTTTTTTCCCCGGTTATTACTTTTTCTTTTCTCGGTTACTTTTTGTAGCCTCTCGCTGGGCAAAGAGTATGGATGGTTCTCCATTTCAACAGAAAACGGTAAATAGAATGAGCTACGGCCGTCTTTTGCTTGTTTTATATTCCTCCATCACCAACAGCAAGTATTTATGTAGAAGACAGATAGGGAAATCGCATAAGGCTGACAAGTTTCCCCTTTCAGCTACAGCAATCAGAAATAGCGACGTAACATGGCGTCTCCCAGTCGGTGCACCGACACCTATGCATTTATAAATTACCAATTCTAAGTTATGAGAATGCTTTCATTTTTGACGTGAGGTTATTAGATTTAGTCAGAATATGTATTTATTAAAGCAATACTTGATTTTTTTGCTAATTAAAAGCCAAATTAGTTAAACACGGTCCCTTTAAACATTTATTTATTTCAGTTTTTTTTAAACTGTCAGAGTTGGTCCACCATACTACTGAGGAACAGTATTGAATTTAAATTTTTACCCAATAATTTTTTTTTTTTTAAATAGCTTGCTTAACCAAATGTTTTCACAAGGTAAAACCACAAACTTCTTCTCCTTTTCAGGCGTTGGCTGCAGAGTGTAAGAGCGCGGGCTTCAGTGGCGTCTTGATCCCATTCAAGTGCGACCTGACCAATGTGGAGGAAATCCAGTCCATGTTTGCAGCCATCAAAGCGGAGCACAAAGGCGTGGACGTGTGCATCAACAACGCTGGGCTGGCTAATCCCGAGCCTCTGCTGAGCGGCAAAACCAGCGGCTGGAAAACCATGCTTGACGTGAGAACTCGCTGTTGAAATTTCTGATGTAACATTATTTTAAGGCTCCTTCTTTTTTATGAGTAGTCAGAATAAAACTTTTTTATGCCTGGGAATAAGAAGGAGATGGCATACATTGTGAAACTACAAGAGGTAGAGGTGCTACTCAGTTACCTGAAGTCAAACGTCTAGAATAATGGACAGTGCATAGGAAAGATAGGTAAGAGTGTAGGAAGGGTAGTTAGACCACATATGGGTGGTTTCTGACAATAACAGAAACATGGAGGCAGAGATGGAGAGGTTCAGGTTTTTACTGTGAGAGACCAAAATAAAAAGGATTAGATGTATTAAATATACACGACAACAAGATCTCGCTGAAAATCTGATCCTAAAACATAAGTGACTTGAGCAACAACACCCAACTTCTACATACATTTACACTTTCTATATTCACTGTGTCCTTTTGCAGGTGAACGTAATGGCTCTGAGCATCTGCACTCGTGAAGCGTACCAGTCGATGAAGGAAAGAAACATTGATGATGGACACATCATCAATTTAAACAGGTACACTTTTATTTTACTTGCTTTGTTTCACCTTACAGACAGTAATAACTGACCTGTTTTGCTGTTTATGCAATCTACTGGGTTTCCTTAGATAGGAATTTTTTTTGACCAATCTATATAATCTGACCCATTCTGCATAATCTGATTGAATTTGACTATGGAAAGTGCCTTGAGATTACATGTTTCATGAATTGGCGCTATATAAATAAAATTGAATTGAACTGAATTGAAGTTTACTTTGATTTAGACTCAGTTTCTGTAAGCATTAAAGAGATTATTTCCAACTGAAACCTATTTCTTTGCTTTATCAGAATAATGACCCTATAGAAAGTGTATAAAAATCCAGATTTTATGTTCAAATTTACAAATATTTGAAAGCAAATGGGTTACTAGTACTACTATATTTTACAACCGTAATTCATCTAGAGTTTAAAGACCAAGCTCTCAGTTTAATTTTTGACTGTCAAAACTGTCAATCAATCAAAATGTCTAACAAGTTCATGGGGCATATTAATTTAAATTTACATTTTTTATATATATAGGACAAATTCACAACAAATGTCATCTCAAGGCAGTTATCATTACATATCCATTTATACTGAGTTGTAATCCATAACACAACACAATCAAACTCACTTTAAACATATAATGCAATACACTAAAATGATGATATACACCAGGCATAACTAATTGTATAGAGCAATTCATTTTACAGCCATCTGTCCCCCTGAGTGAGCATTGGGCGAAAGTGGAAAGGAACCACCACCGGCACTTTCTATGGGAAATTAAAACAGCAAACACAAGGTTAATGGCAGCAATAGCTCTGGCAAGGATTTTTTGTCCACGAAGTAGACATATTATCTTACTGAAGAAGCACAGCAAGAAAATGTAATTGTTTAGAAAAACATAACATCAAATGTATGGTCTTCTGGCACAAAAAGTTTAACATTATTCTGTGGTTTACTTTAAATCTACAGCCATAAGTCTGTCAGATGGGTTGTTTTTATGCTTTCATGGGGAAATATCAATACTTCTATTTAAATGTTGACCTGGTTACCTGTCAAATATCTTCTGTTCCAGCATCTGTGGGCACATTGTAATTAACATGGCCGATGCTCATTTCTACACGGCCACCAAATATGCCGTATCGGCCCTGACTGAAGGCCTGAGGCAGGAGCTCAGGGAGGCCAAGACTCACATCAGAGCTACAGTAAGGCTTCAGTGCTGTCTCCCTTCATTAAAAAAAAACATGTTTTTTTTTAATGAAGGGAGACAGTTTTTGTATTTGTAAAGTTTTTGTATTTACTTAGCCTGCAGTGAGTGAGAATAAAATCAAACCATGTTAAGATTCATCACACTCCACAATGAACTCTTTGAACGTTATTGAATTGACAAGGTTTAAAACTCAAGCAATCATCTTAACATTCCTATTCATCTAAGAGATCCCTGTGAGGAGTTTTTGTTGGCTTAAAGGCTCATGACACAAGCTGCGGTGTTTCGTAAAATGAAAGATTTGTCAGTTTTTGTGGTGCATGACTGCTGCTGAATACGACTTATTATTCATTCAGCTTTTATGATTTTTACATTTGACCCTCAAAGCTTCAGGCCCAACCGGTTCTGCAGGCTATGGTAGAATAGATGTTTTTTTTTAATGTCCTGATATAAACTCACTGTCCTCTATCTCTGCAGTGCATTTCTCCTGGTATAGTTGAGACTGAATTTGCTTATCGGTTCTACAGCGATAGCCCTGACAAAGCTAAGGAAACATACTCTCACATCAAGGTAAACACATTAAACATTTACATATTGAACATTGTATGCTGCATTAATATAATCTAGACTTTTACAGAGATGAAGAAAGTAGTTAAGACTTTGTCTTGTTTTGCAGGCCTTGGAAGCAATAGATGTTGCTAATGCTGTTGTATATGTCCTAAGTGCCCCTCCTCATGTTCAGGTAGCTGCCGTTTCTCTCTTCACACGTTTCAGTTCTAAAGCTTTTTGCTATACTTTTGTCCTGCCTGCAGTTCATCCAGAATAATCTGACCATTGCCACCTTATTTTCCAGGTTGGAGATATTGTGTTGCGACCTGTGGAGCAACAGGCATGATGTGACAACATGTGATGGCTACATTTATATTCAGACTCATTTTTCTTATGATTTCTTCACTGCATCTATGAACTTAATGACTGCAATCTCTAATCAAAAGAATAAAAGTCTGATTTTAAGGTGACCTGTGTTTTTGCTGAGATTTCGTATAGTGCTTTGTGAGAGCATTCATACCCCTGGAACCTTTCCACCATTTTTATGTTAAAAACACAAACTTAAATGTATTTTAATTGTTTTTAGGAACTAATGGCTGCATTAATGAATGGAAGACTGTGATTAAGCAACAAGTGTGTATGAAGAAACAAGAGCAAGGAAAAATCATCCAAGTGTAAAATAGCATTATAGATGTTTAGAAATCTGACTTTTCACATACATCTGCATGCTCATATGGAAATATTTCACTCTTCTGACCAAGATTGTTGAAAATGCCTTAATTATGACATTGGTTGAAACTGAAATAATCTTTGATTTTATAGATATTGCTCCTGTGGTTTGAAAAATGCAAAGATGCCTGCTTATTATACTAGTTTAAATTATATATACTTCCTTTCCTACTAGTTTGGAATTTAGTAAGCTTTAAAAATAAATGTTCTTGTCTCTTCCTGCAAATAATACTTCATCAATTGTCTCTTTCTTTGACTGATGCTTCCAGCAAGTGCTAGATTTGGTTGCATTGTTTTTATACACCATAATCTGTTTGCTCTGTTCATCATATAATCAATATAATTACAGAAAGCTTCATTTTTTATTTTTATTTTTTGCACACCGCCAGCCTGTCTGAGGATGCCCTTTGTCTTCAAATAACCTCTATAATTTGAGAAATTCCCCATCTGCAGTGTCAGAAATGGGAGTAAGGGGACTTCACCTGCCGGGGCACAGATTTGGCTCTTTAAGAGAGGTTATACCAGAGTCTCTAATTTTTAGACAAGAGGAAAACATTAATCCATTTTATTGGCTGTTCAGGATGCTAGACCTCATTGGGAGTTGTTTGTTCTTTTCTCTCATGCAAACCTTCACTTTAAGGTAATATCAGTTATTTAGTGATCTAAATCATGCAGAAAATCTACCATTTACATTTCAGAGAGAGAAGGAAACATTAATAGACAAATTGATTTAATCATTAAGAATTATTACTTGTATATATGCGGGCATAAAGTTGAAACGCAGAGAGTGCTTTGGAGTGTATTTTTGGATTAGAAATAAAATCATAAAAGATTTAGAATTGAACACCCTAGTGTTGTTTCTACAACATTGTGTTATCA
Organism: Fundulus heteroclitus; assembly: GCF_011125445.2. Taxonomy (NCBI): domain Eukaryota; kingdom Metazoa; phylum Chordata; class Actinopteri; order Cyprinodontiformes; family Fundulidae; genus Fundulus; species Fundulus heteroclitus. The sequence goes on from NC_046378.1 coordinate 29,283,672, forward strand.
GTCCATCCTGAAAAAGAGCTCAAATAAATTATTAAACAGTTTGATATGTAATCCCATGATAAGAGAATGAATATGGTGGACTTTGAAATTAGCTTGTTAATTTTACTTCCTCTGTAGCATCTTTTGTGTCAGTGTATCATGGGTTCCCCTTCAGGGGATATTTTGGGATATATTCTGTGCTGTGGTCTGATGACACTAAAACAGAATTGTTTGACCACGATTACCATCGTTACGCTTGAAAGAAAAGCTTTTAACCCTAATAAAACTATTCCAGCTGTGAAAATCCGTGATGGCAGCATTGTTTTGGTGTTCGGTGTTTTACTGCAGGAAAGACAGGTGTACTTCACCAATTAGATGGCCTCATGATTAAGGAACAATGTGTGAGAAAATTGAAGCGATTGAATCCATCAGCCAGAAGTTAAAGCTTGTACTCAAGTACGCTTTACAAATGGACAACAATCCTAAATATACAACAAAATTACCAACAAAGCAACTTAATGACAAAGATTTGACAGGATTCTTACATCATGGACAATGAAAAATTACAATTTTCACGTTTCTCTCTCTTGCTGATATTGCTTTTATTTATATAATATGCTGTTAAATGTAAAACCTTCTGTTGATCACAGTCTGAAATGGCAGGAATCTTTTTTGTTTCAAGCCAGGGTGCTTTTTTTTCCACCCTGATGTGTTGTTAGGACTCTGAAACCTTGAAGGCTTAGTCCAGCCTAGAAACAATTACATTAGGTGGATTTATGGCAACACTTCATTGCCTAAAAGCCAAGGATTTTAATACATGAGAGAAGAACAGCAAGAACCAAAACAAAAACATGTACAAGCCTTTTACTAGGTTGTTGTTTTTACTTTTCAGCAGTTGGAGCTAAGCACCCAACAAATCAAACATTTATGATTATTGAAAAAGTAATACATAATGAGCAAATCTTTAATTATTGTTTGAAACCATGTTTACTCATTACCTTAGAAGTGTGTTTATCTTCCCTTCAACATTAATCAGTTGCAACACTAGTCAAAAACATTTGCTTCCTCATTATTGTTATTATTATTGTTATTATTATTTGTTATTGTTAAAGTTTTCTTGTTATGCTGCTATAGGCTTAGGCTGCTGGAGGACATCAGGGTTTATTTTTCTCACTCTGCTGAGTTCTCCTACTGTTCTCCAATTTGTATTGCATGTTATTATTTCATCTTATACCTTTTAGTTCGCTGTAATCTTTTTCTTCATAGTAGTTACACCTGGGGCCTGTTTCAGAAAGGAGGTTAAGTGAAAACTCTGAGTATGTTAACTCTGAAATGAGGGAAACTCTGGGTTTTCTGTTTCAGAAAGGGAGGTAAGTTAAACCTGAGAAAGCAGAGTAAGTCAAGCCCGTTTAAAGATTTTAAAATAGTTTCAATACTTCCTAGAATTCACCTGTGACCATACACTCACCTCTAGCTTTAGTTTCAGAATGTCGATTTCCAGATCTGCCTTTTGGATCTGGCGGTCCAAGTATACAAGTTCTTTGCTGTTTTTTTCTATCTTTTTAATAAGAAGAAGTCTATATAACTCCTTAACTGGCAACTGAAAATACATTAGATTAGAGTTACATCATGAATGTAGTCTAAAATTCAGAATGAAACTGTGGCATTTACTGTAAATCACTGAACCGTGTCCATCTGTGCACCAGAAGTTGATGGACCTTCCTCCTGCTGTTCTTCCACACTCTGGAAGTAGAGATAAGAATGACCATTTATAGATATAAACTTGGATTCGATAGGCTACTCCACATATAAATGTGAATGTGTAGATTGTTTGATGTGTAGATATATAATATTAAAAATTACCTCTGTAGGCCTGTCTGTGGCAGCAGAAATGGTTTCTTCATCCCCATCATCCTGTGAAGATGAGCATTTCATAGAGTACACTTTATAATACTATTTGTCATAATTGATGGTGTATGGAGTAGGCTACTGACAACTGTATGGGGTACTGTTGGGACAGGAGGCTCCAAGAGGCAGATATTACCATCCGAATCTGTTGGGACCAACAAAAAACCCAACCCAAAGTAATATGAATGGAAATATCACATTTAGTCTATATAAAAAAAATAACACTGTAGGTAGACCTCTTACATTTTATGAAGGCACTTAAATCTTCTGGAGTGACTGGCTCTGATGAAGTCCCTCCAGGAATTCCCTCAGCCATTGGCCTTCCAGCATTTAGGCTCAGGGCCATCTCTTCTGCATTTGTCAGGGGTGGTGGTGCAGGTCCTCCCCCTTTTTTTACGAGCCTCTGCCTTCTGCCTGTTGGCTGAGTAGAAGTCAAATGAGAATGAACATTTAGACCTATGTCAAAAATGCTGCTGCACTGCTAGACACTGAATGCCATTTAGTCATTTAATATGTCAAATGTTTGTAAAGCCAGGTAGCTACTCTACTCCTATGATGTGCTCAAGGCTTACCTGCTTGAAGTATGTTTTTATATTTCATTTTCAGCTGCTGCCATGTTCTTTTGATGCCTGCAGGATTGCACCTATCCATGAAAATTAAATTAGGTTGAATAAAATACTGTTACTCTAAAATAGTTCTTAATTACTAACTACAAATTTTATCTTCAACAAGTCTAATTAGATTAATGTAATAATTACTGTCTCTAGAAAGTATTGGTCTACTTACTAATTTGTTTTACTTACTTATTAATTACTTTCTAAATCCCAAATCAACCTCAACCACTTGAACAATACAAGGAGAGACAAGAAACTGCACTTCTAAAGCTTTCAAATAAACAATATTCAATTGCATGAATTAATCTTAAATTAAGTGTGTAACTAGAGGGAGAAAGTTAAATTAAAAATATACCTTTTAAAATTTGATATTAAATTCACTATTGTTTTAAAGTCTTTAATTTAATTACAGTATTTAGATGACTTAGTAACTTAATTCATTACACCCAACACTGTATAAAAGTAATTAAAATGTAAACTTACGCATTGACTCGAGCAGCTATTTTCACCCAAGCTAACTCTCTCTCCTTCGCCGCTGCAGCCGTGTTGCTTTTTTTTTTAAAATACATGTTCAAATTCTGCATATGCTTGCATAAGCACATTCAGTTCTGCTGGTGAGAAATATGCACAACTTTTTTTGTCTCATGCTGTTGCCATGGTGACTCGTAATATCTGCTCTCCATTGATAATGGCTTTTTATAGTTGTGGTGCACGCGCTTAACTCAGAGTCAGTCAACTCAGACTTGATTGAACTAACTAATTTCAGCTGTTCTTAAACCCAAAACTCAGAGTTTCCCATCTCAAGCTAAGTCAACTCAGAGTTCGAGTTTTAACTCAGAGTTGGTTGAACCTCCTTATTGAAACAGGCCCCTGGTCTGGCATTCTGTTAGCTGTTACATCATCCAGAGAAGGCAGATCATCACTTTTACCATATAACATAGAAAGTACTCTTGGATAAATGTGTGCTTCTGTGCTTTCTGTGTCTCTGCTCTGTCTTCTCTAACCCCCAGTGGGTCGAGGCAGATCACCGTTCACACTGAGCCTGGTTATGGTTCTGCTGGAGGTTTTCCTCCCTGTTAAAGGGGAGTTTTCCTCTCCACTGTCACTTCATGCATTCTCAGTATGAGGGATTGCTGCAAACACATGGACAATACAGACGACTCTCCCTGTGGCTCTACGTTCTTTCAGGGGGAGTGAATGCTGCTTGTCAAGACTTGATGCAATCTGCTGGGTTTCCTTAGATAGAAAACTTTTTGACCAATCTGTATGATTTGATTTAATTTGACTTTTGGAAAGTGCCTTGAGATGACATGTCTCATGAATTGGTGCTATATAAATAACATTTTATGGAATTTAATTGAATTTTAAACCCATATACATGTTTTGTTTTATCAGACAAGTTTTAAAGGCATACTATGCAACATTTTTCAGTTAATTAATGTGTTCCATACCGTTTTGGATGATTAAATGAGTCATTTCAGGTGGAACAAAGGTTTTCTCGGCCACCCTGGGGGTCTGTGGGGGAAATACCGCACTTGCAATTGCAAGAGCTCACGGCCCGCACACACAGAAGTCTTGCTTTACGGCGAGAACTCCATGTGTTTTTGCCCTGCCATTCACTATATGCACGCGCGAAAGCAACAACAAAGAACCGCGTGTTAACGTCAAATAAACATGCAAGCATATCGAGTTTTATTATTATTATTATTATTATTATTTTATTTTTTTTTTATTTATTTTTTTTTATGTTGGCGAGACGCGGCGAGGCGGCGGCTGCGGCTTGGCGAGGCGGTGGCGGTAGCGTCTCGCCAACATAAAAATAAATAAATAAATAAATAAATAAATAATAATAATAATAATAAAACTGGCGAGGCGGCCACCTCACCAAGATAGCGCTGCGGGAAGCTTGATGTTCATACCTTCACTGTGTTAGTCATTGTTTGTACTGCCGTTTTTCCTGACTTTTCGTTGCGTTCACCTGTCTGCTAAGCTCAAATCAACCGCGCCTGGCTTGATGGAGAAACAAGAACAGCTGAGCATCTTTACGACAGTGCACTTTTACTTTCGCCCTCTGGGGGGAGCCAAGCTGGAAAATCAACCTCGGTTGCATAGTATACCTTTAATGTAACGATATCTTGAGTAAATTAAAAATGCAGTTGTCAAATTCTGATTTATTAAGGAAACAATATATCCCTTGCCATCTTGGTTGAAACAAAAAGTATTTGCACCCTGAACCTAATCATTTGGATTCAGGATTTGTCTTGAATTGTTCCTGCTGCTTTCATCTGTTCTGACCTCTTTCACCCCCACCTCCCAGGGGCAGGTAGATCTTTAATGATCTTACCATGCGATGCAGGAAGGAGTAGAACAAGGGTGACTAGAGCAGTGACGTTAAAAACATCTCTACCAGAGGTTTCATCAGGTTAATGACTAGAAAGGACAGAAAACGAAGAAACCCTATACTAAAATCTACTCAGCAACACTGAGGATGTCCGGCCGCCTGAAGCCAATACTGCTCTATTATCTCAAAGTCGAGACTCCAGGAAGACCTGCGCTTTTGACAAAAAATGATAACAATCAGTTTACACAGGAAAGATCGGGTTTAAGTCCCCATTTCATGCCGCCCGAGGAAATGTTTGTTTTAGTTATTTCATTTTGTGTATGTTTGCTGTGCTGATTAGAGTTTCCGCTGCCATTACCGAAAAAGCCAAGAATCACAGTCAGTAACAAGGGAGATGCGGGTTGTTTTAAAGGAATTTGACCAGGAGGAAAAGGAGAAGGAAACCCTGAGCCTGCAAAGGCAAAATGCTTTTGATGCTGAGATGAGGAGAGAGGCCCATGAAGGTAAAAGAGCACAAGTGGAGCACTTGAATCTTTTTACCACAATGTTAAAGCACATTCAGCAGCAGATTCAGGAGTAGTCTTTCTTAATGAGTGAAAGGACAGCCAAATTGCTAATCCTGCCTCACAGTGCCACCATTATCCTAGCACGACTTTCAATAACTTCCACACAGACCTGAATGACAGCCAAGTCTCTTTTCAGCCCTCGCAATGTCAACATTTCTTCGACAGCCAAACTAGTTTTGAGCTACCCGTGTTGCACAGTCCCACTTTGTGTCATCCACAAAGTGGGACTGTGTGTGTGTTTGTGTTATGTTACATGCATTTTTGAAAAACTATGTTCATTCAAGAAATAAAACATTTGCTGTAGATGTCATTTCCTGGTTATTTTATTTTCACTTCACCTCAACAGTCATGATTCTGTTTGTGTGACGATGTAAAACAAGATGTTCTTGTTGAGTATTACAATTCTTAGAGCTTTATTCCTATTACATTTTGGCAGAGTCAAACACTATATTACAAAGTAATATGTTTTTTTTTTTTCAATAGAGCATTGCCTATAACTAAGACACATAGTTTAGATAAAGGGGGGAAACCACAGCATGAATAGGGTAGTATTATGGGAAATATGGATGGAACAAATCACAGAGTGCAATTTCTTATTGCTTCACGTGCATTATGGTCTGTTGCAGACACAAAAACAGAATTTTTTGCACCAACATTTTAGGCATTGTTGTCCTTTCAGATGAATTAAATGAAAGTATTTGGGGCTGGACTATTAGGTGGACCAACTAGTTCAAATGAAGAAACTTTATTTTTTTTATTTCAATCTAAAAGAGTTTGAACTTGTAACAATTAACGGAGACATACTCAGTGTAACTTTAAGAATTTTTTTTGTTTGTTTTTTACGAATAGCGGCCGTAAAACAAGAAAATTTTAGGGCAAACTGCGGAAACTTGATGCAAAATTAGGCCATGACAATTATAGTCTAGTGCAGAATCTGTTTGTTTCCTGTGATGCAGCACAATGCTGTTATTTCAGTTTTGTGCTTTTTTTTCTTCTTTTTTAATCCGCCTCTTGCACGTTGTTGCATGCCCAAACAGACATCATCTTATCAGTTAGGCAGAGTTGTCGGATGGAGGGATGTGGGCATCTGTTTTTTCAGCAGGTCACGCACATTCTTATTTTCGCAAGCCATGACAGGTTGTATGAGTAGTGCTTAGGCAAATAAGATGAATAGATTAAACTGTATAAAAGATGTTTATTTTAGATGCTGTATCTCTGGGACAGACGTTGGATGCTTTGTTACATGAGGGTGTTTCCTGCACAACTAGTGCCTCTTGTTTTGTCATTTTCTCAGTACACTGATTTATAGAATACACACTTGTCCCTCTTTATTTAACTAAAACATCTGAAAGCTTGTTCACTTTAGCCATAAAAATAAGAGCCTGTACCAAATTTGGTCTGTATGTGGTGTTCTGCATGCGCCTCACAGAACCGTGTCCACGCAAAAGAGTGCATCTAGATGATAGTTTCAGAGAAGTCGAGTCCTTTTTCTTCTTCTTTAGTGCAGCTGACGTAAAACCTAAAAAGTTCCTTTACAATACTGATTAACATTTTTCATGCAACACATTACCACTGGATTTTAAGATGAACGAGCATATGATCCTTTTATTGAGTTATATAACAGAGGAAAGTGTGTTAAAGGCTTCTATTCAATTTGAGTGAATAGACCAATACATACCCTTTAGCCTGCTGCTTTAGCATGACTAAGCTAAAATTGGCCGCATATTAATCATTACTGGGATACAGGCTTTTTATGCAATGACAATACCCGCCTTTGAGAGTGGATGTTGACTTATGGAACCAATTCAATAACTATATTGCAGTGCCTCTGAATTTTGCCAACAGTGAATGACTTTGAAATGTAGCCACTTCAGATGTTCTTTGACTCATCAAGATATACTTTTACAGTATCCACACAACTTGAATTTTATTCACTTTTTGTCATGTTATATCCACATATTTCAGTTATTTTTGTGTTTTATTGTGCCAAAGCAACACACATGGTTTTTAAACCTTATACCAATAAACAGATGTGGAATGCATTCTTATTAGTTTTGGTAAAAGTAAAAAAAAAAGAAAAAGAAAAATATGCATGTAACAGAAGTCGACTAAAAACTACGTGTTGTCCACCTGGATGTAATTTGATATCACTCTAACATTCAACTGTTCTTCAAAGGCATCTGAGAACATCGGTGAACAAACAGCAAAGTGAGTGAAAAGTCAGAGAGAAACTTATGAAGCATTTAAAGCTGTGTTAGGTTATGCTACAAACCTGCAAACCTACAAGAAATGGCTGTTCACCCAAACTGACTGCAATGTAAAAGAGCATTAATCAGATAAGCAGCCATACGCCTCAGAGTAACTTTGGAGGACTTCTAGAGAGCCACTGCTCAGGTGGTAGAATATGAAGGTAGGAAAACATTTTGTTTTGTGCTCCACAAATCTGGCCTTAATGATAGAAATAATAATCACCATCTTTATTTGTCATTTACACATTTTAACTAAATTTGTCCACTGGGAGCAGTGGGCTGCCAGAGTGGCAGTATGTAGGATTCAAGCCGGGGAACTTGCAGCCTTCCCAGGACACAAGTGCCCCACTCTAACCACTAGGACATCACTCAGCACTTTATGTAACAGTAGCAACATGGAAACCTTTAAAAGAAAGTTGTAAGAGGTCCAGTTAAAAACTGGCTAAAAGTGAAATAGTACGGGGAGGACCAAATTATGGCAGTTTCTTTCCTCTACACTTCAAAATGTATGGGACCCAGCAGGCATGTTGCATCATCCTCCTGTGAAACGAGACCAAACCAGAACTTTGCAAATAAATCATAATGGATATCCACTGATATGGAAACACAATTATTATTGTTATTATTATTTTTTACAAACCCTCTTTACTGCACTTAATTTAACACTTTCATATGATGATCTGGAGCTAGAGTTAGAGGAGTGGCGCCATGTTTGAGTTTGAATGAACTTTATACTTGTTCTGGAAAACATCGGAACTTGCGCAATCCTGCTTCTGGATCTGAGCATATGATCCAGTCTGTAAATAGCAGAAAGCGCCGAGTCTACAGTGACTATATGCCGTCCTTCCCTTTCAACTCTCACGCACTTTATCAAAAGGCTCTCCATTCATCCATGCATCGTTACAGCGAGGAGTGGCCCGGAGCGCACCACGGTGGAGGAGGCGTCTCCGTGGCGCAGGACTGTATAAAAACACCCGGCGGTAATCTCCCTGCTCCGTCCGTCTCCCTTCGCCTCCTCCTCGCCTGTAGTAGCTTTAGCTATCGCCCTGCCGTGAAGCCGCGATGGACCGCTGGAAGGGCAGAGTGGCTCTGGTGACCGGAGCTTCGGTCGGGATCGGAGCGACTATCGCCAAAGAGCTGGTTCGGTCCGGCATGAGGGTGGTGGGCTGCGCAAGAAACGTGGACAAAATAAAGGTCTGCTCCACTTTTACAACGTTTTTATTTTTATTTTTATTTTTTTTTAGAAACATTTGAGATAAGGTCCAGATTTGATGCAACTTTATCAAGCATCTGGGAACGTTTTTAGATTAGGATTAGATTATAGTTTCAGAGAGTTTAGAATATTATTTATGCAATTAAAAATTGTAATGCAAACATTATTAGGTTTATATGTATTGAGTTTGATTCATGTTTAAGAAATTCTTTAATACCGTCATGCTTACATAACTATGAGAAAAGAGGCGTTTGAAATTTAACACAAGCAAACAAAACCCTGTATATATACAACATAAGTCCTGTTATGCAATAGAATAAGCAGATCTGTTTCCGATTAAAATCCACTGGGATTGGTTTGCAGAAAACTCCCATCCTTGCTGAGAGTTCTGCAGAGCTTTGAGTTTTACAATAAAACAATAAGTGCATCAGGCTTCCTTTTTGGGTCTTTATTGAGTTAGAGGTTCTTTAAGAATAATTAAACAGGTAAAACACAATAGCAATATCACGCATTTTGGAATTATATATAAAATATGTTCAATATGTGAAGAGTGAAGATAAAAGCTTGAATTAATTTGCTGTTGGTTAAAGAAAACTGGCCCACACAATAGACTGTAATTTCCTGCTACAGGTCGAAGTCCTCACAAGATCAGACTTTGTGTGTAGTAAATGTTTTATTATTCAGCCATAAAGTTGTCCGTTCTAAAAAAAAAAAAAAAAAAAAAGGTTGTTTACACGTGTTTGAGTTACAGGTTCTGACAGGAAATTACTTTTTATATCTTAAATAGAGCACAAGTTATTAAAAAAAAGGGAAATACAGCTTTTTCATTATTTGTTAAATTAATATTTTCCACTTTGAATTCCTGATTCTTTAGGTTTATAGTGAGGTAGTTTTGCTTGCCACAAAAAAACAACAACAACCTCCAAAACTGACCAAAACTAAACGTTTCAAGCAATGTACTGTTTTTAATATATATATATAATTTAAAACATACAGATTAGTTACGCAACATTGTGCAATTGTTAAAATAGCACCAAAACCAGTTTGAGGCTAAAGTAGCAACAGAAACACTACGAAGATGATGCAAGGGTGTCGTTACAGTTGGAGTCTACCCGTCCGTATAATGAGATCTTGTTTTACAAACACGCCTAAAACAAATATTAGCTTGAACTATAAATCAGGTTGAACCATTAACACTGAAAACTAAGGAAGCTGTTGGAAGATAACACATCAGAATGATCATTAATTTGTCAAGAAACAAACTGTATTGAGATTTACGTTGCTTTTCACTTCTACTGAGAAATTGTCTTAAATTTAAATGTTTACATGTTTTGTATGGGACTGGAAATTCATTTGTTTAGCAAAAAAAAAAAAAAAGCATTTATAGTTTTGCAGTCATTATACTGTCAGACGTTTTAACCACGTAAAACCACTAACTTCTTCTCCTTTTCAGGCGTTGGCTGCAGAGTGTAAGAGCGCGGGCTACAGTGGCGTCTTGATCCCATTCAAGTGCGACCTGACCAATGTGGAGGAAATCCAGTCCATGTTTGCAGCCATCAAAGCGGAGCACAAAGGCGTGGACGTTTGCATCAACAACGCTGGGCTGGCTAATCCCGAGCCTCTGCTGAGCGGCAAAACCAGCGGCTGGAAAACCATGCTTGACGTGAGAAAAGAAAATCTTTTCTCAGAAAATATGATGCAACATTGTTTAAGGATCTTCTTTTTTCAGGGATAGCCGGGGAAACACTCCTTTTTATGCCTGGGAATTAGTAAGAGATGGCAGAAATTGTGAAACTGCAAGAGGTAGAGGTGCTACTCAGTTACCTGAAGTCAAACGTCTAGAATAATGGACAGTGCATAGGAAAGATAGATAAGAGAGTGCAGGCAGGGTAGTTAGACCACATATGGGTGGTTTGGAGGTGATGACAAAAACAGAAACATGGAGGCAGAGATGGAGAGGTTCAGGTTTTTACTGTGAGAGACCAAAATAAAAAGGATTAGATGTATTAAATATACACGACAACAAGATCTCGCTGAAAATCTGATAATAAAACATAAATGACTTGAGCAACAACACCCAACCTCTACATACATTTACACTTTCTATATTCACTGTGTCCTTTTGCAGGTGAACGTAATGGCACTGAGCATCTGCACTCGTGAAGCGTACCAGTCGATGAAGGAAAGAAACATTGATGATGGACACATCATCAATTTAAACAGGTACACTATCATTTCACTTGCTTTGTTTCACCTTACAGACAGTAATAACTGATCTTTTTTGCTGTTTACTTTAATCTAGACTAATTTTTTTAAGCAATAAAGAGATTATTTCTAACTGAAACCTATTTAACTACACAGTCATGAAATTCAGCTAAAAAATGATTTAATACCAGCAATCCAATTTGAGATCGGATCGAATTGGATCGATTCCAAATCTTGAGAATCAGAATCAAATCGATTCTTGAAATTTGAATCGACACCCAGCCCTAACCGTTACTTGTCTGTATGTTTCTTTACACAATGCGAGCGTTGGAATCAGAAGTCAAATTTCTTGTTTGAACACTCAAACAACGTTGATTCTGCAAAAGTCAACAATATCTCAGAAAACAGTTTTGTCTAGAAAAACAATTAAACAGAAAAGCGCTGAGTAGGTGCACTTTCAACAGAAAAGGAAAACAAATAGATTTTGCAAAGTTAATTGCGGCACTATCTCCGTCCGTGTGCAGGAGGAACAAGGAGCTAAACACGAAAACAGGAGCACTTTCTATAGGAAATTAAAACAGCAAACACAAAGTTAATGGCAGCAATAGCGCTGGCAATGATTTTGTCCAGGAAGGGAGACGTATTGTGTTTTATTCAACAAGCACAGGAAGCAAAATCTAAAGCAAACTCTTAGACTTAGACTTAGACTTAGACTTTCTTTATTGTCATTTTGTATGCACAGGGTGCGTACAGAATGAAATGTCATTTTCATACAGCTCAGAAAAATTGCAGTAACGCTACAGGATACCTTGCAGTGAATTACAGTACAGGATAAAAATGCAGTAATAAATTGCAGTCAGTTACAGGATAAGTTTCAATTGACTCTTGTTTATGAACACATGACCTTGTTAAATTAGAATCTTCTGGCACAAAAAGTTTAACATTATTCCATGTTTTACTTTAAATCTACAGCCATAAGTCAGTCAGATGGGTTGTTTTTATGCTTTCGTGGGGGGGAAATATTAATACTTCTATGTAAATGTTGACCTGGTTACCTGTCAAATATCTTCTGTTTGCAGCATCTGTGGGCACATTGTAATTAACAGTGGCGACATCCATTTCTACACGGCCACTAAGTACGCCGTGTCGGCCCTGACTGAAGGCCTGAGGCAGGAGCTCAGGGAGGCAAAAACTCACATCAGAGCTACAGTAAGGCTTCAGTGCTGTCTAAACATGTTTCTGTATTTGCATAGCCTGCAGTGAGTCAGAATGAAATCAAACCATGTTGAGATTCATCACACATTCCTATTCATGTAGCAGATCCCTGTGAGGAGTTTTTGTTGGCTCATGACATATGCTGCGGTGTTTCGTAAATGAAACATTTGTCCGTTTTTGTGATGCATGATGTCATGGAAAAAATGATTATCGAGAAGCAAGATACTCTCTGAATACAGAGACCGGTCTTTATTGAAGGCAAGCAGCATTCAAGGTGCATTCTTCCCCAAATGCACCCCTAGTGAGATAAACCCTGTTTATTTGGAACAGATGTACACAAACAGGGGGAGCCTGTGATGAAAAAACAAAGTCTCATATGACATATAACAGCTCCGTCTTGGCTCCTGACCTTTAACCGGCTTCTTCTTACCCACTCTAAATTACCATCATCCCCCACACTTTAAAACACACAGGTTTTTGTGATAAAATACCTAAAGACCATGTTAGCATACACTGAGAAACTGAACTCTGATTAACCCTTTAGATCTCTGCAAACACAGGCTGTGGACTATACACGCTAACCTGTTAAAGGTCACAACACGTTTTTACACAAAGGTTTAAATTTAGAAGCAGAGTAGAAGATTTTCTATTATAATGACTGCCGCTGAATACGGATTATTATTCATTCAGCTTTTATGATTTTTACATTAGATCCTCAAAGCTCCAGGCCCAATCAGTTCTGGAGGCTATGGTAGAATAGATGTTTTTTTTTGGTTTTTTTTATGTCCTAATGTAAATTCACTGTCCTTTGTCTCCGCAGTGCATTTCTCCTGGTATAGTAGAGACTGAATTTGCTTATCGGTTCCACAGCGAAACCCCTGACAAAGCCAAGGAAGCATACTCTCACATCAAGGTAAACACATATAAAATTTACATTTTCAACATTGTATGCTGCATTAATATAATCTAGACTTTTACCCACTGTAAAAATATCTAATCTTTTTAGTGTAAAACTTTGGCAGCTGTGGTTACCAGATTTTTTCAGTAAAATAGACAGTAAGAAATTAAACCAGTTTACAGAACCACCTGTATATATTACATTATAAAACTGTGGACTGTTTGCTATCGTGACATTTTTAAATCTATATTTAATAGCAATTTTTTTTGTGCCACCAGTGGCTCTGTTTTAAGAGTAACAATTAAAGCGTGCTGGTTTTATACTGACAAATTCTGGTAACCACAGCAACAAAAGTTGTTTATTACAGACAACAGATTTTTTTTTTTAAAGTGCAGAGATGAAGAAAGTAGTTAAGACTTTGTCTTGTTTTGCAGGCCTTGGAAGCAATAGATGTTGCTAATGCTGTTGTATATGTCCTAAGTGCCCCTCCTCATGTTCAGGTAGCTGCCGTTTCTCTCTTCACACGTTTCAGTTCTAAAGCTTTTTGCTATACTTTTGTCCTGCTTATAGTTCATCCAGAATAATCTGACCATTACCACCTTATTTTTTCAGGTTGGAGATATTGTGTTGCGACCCGTGGAGCAACAGGCATGATGTGACACCATGTGATGGCTACATTTATATTCAGACAAAATTTTCTTATGATTTCTTTACTGCATCTATGAACTTAATGACTGTAATCTCTAATCAAAAGAATAAAAGTCTGATTTTAAGGTGACCTGTGTTTTTGCTGAGATGTTGTATTATAGATAGCTGACTTTTTACATACATGTGCATGCTCGTATGGAAATATTTCACTCTTCTGACCAAGATTGTTTTAAAAGCCTTAATTATGACTGATTTATACTGAAATAATCTTTGATTTTATAGACCTTGCTCCTGAGGTTTGAAAAATGCAATGTTTATAATAAACTGTTTTCTTAGATGCCTGCTTATTACAATAACTTACATTGCTAGTTTAGAATTGAGTAAGCTTTTAAAACGAATGCATTCTTATCTCTTCCCTCAAATGATATTTCAGTAAATGTCTCTATCTTTGACCGCTGGTTCCAGCAAGTGCTAGATTTGGTTGAATTGTTTTTATTAACCATAACCTGTTTGCTCTGTTCACCATCTAATCAATACAATTCCAGCAATCTTTATTTTGTTTTAATTTTGCACACTGCCAGCCAGTCTAAGGATGCCCCTCATGGCCAAATAACCTCTATAAATTGAGATATTCCCCATTTGCAGTGTCACAAATGGGAGTAGGGGAACTTCCCATGCTGGGGCACAGATTTGGCCCTTAAAGAGCAGTCCAAAAATCCATGAAAAAGTTCCAAGACCCAAACCACTACTGACTGAAAAAGAACATGAAGACCAATTTTTCATTTACCAAAAACATTTAGACAAAAATACTATACTATATACTGACGGCAAAAATTTAACTTTTTTAAATTCTAACTTTTTGGAAATTTTACATCCTAATACATATGGAAACTAAAGAAAGCATTTCAGAAAAATATCACACCTATACAGTGGCGGTGATAATGTGACGGTCCTGTGATGGCCACACAGAGGTTGGCCCTATTTAACCTCACACATGCACCCCCAAACTGTGAAGACGATGTCTGCCTGCTCTTTCAGAGGCAAAAGATCAGGAAGTGTCCTGGCGCCGATGATGTGTCACCATCCTGCCTGGAAATCAGCAAAGACCAGCTGGCCCCATTTTCACGCATCTTTTATTTATTTATTTTTTATTTCCCAACCAAAAAGCCTGACTTTGTTGTAATATTCAGTTCCATTCAGTTCAGTGGCCCTCCAGACTTTGTAAACTAGAGCTGCACAATGCAGCCAGAGCCCACCCCACCAACCATAGACATAATATAAGAGTAGAGGCGTCATTAGGCGGGTTCTGCCTATGCTGCGATGCGTCAGAGCGTCCGCCATCTTAAATGTGGCAAATCTGCAGTTACTCAGTCACTTAAACAGTATCAGAGGGACTTTAATCTCTGAATATACTTTGTATTCGTAGTATTTTTTTTTTATATTACAAGTTTATTTTCGTATCCCTTTAGCTTCATTCTCCTGAATTTATTCTCCTAAAGAATAAAAATATTTAAAATAATCTAACCTGGCCCTATTACTCCAGGAGTGAAATAGTTCTGCAAACTGTGATTATTCTGGAAATGTTCCCCCTTAATTCTCATAATATGATGTTTTTATCATAAAATTATCACTTTTGTGTTTGTTTGTTTATTTTTACTTTATTGACCTAGGACTATAAGCCCAGTGAACGCTGGAGATAGGTACCAGCAACCCCTGCGACCCCATGAGGGATAAAGCGGTTTGGAAAATGGATGGATGGATGACCTAGGACTTTTTTCCTTATATTATTAATTTTACCTCTTTAATACTCACCCAAAAAGTCTGTTCCTAAAGGTTCACATGTGACGGTTTTATGAAATAATGAAGACCACAATGTTTAGATTTAACAAATGTATCCTTATATTCATAACACATACACACACAAATATATATATATATATATATATATATATATATATATATATATATATATATATATATATCCCTGTGTGTCTGTGTGTGTATTTATTGCAGAACAGGAATGAGGCATCTTCTCTGATCCACGTTCACAATAACAGAACTCAACTTTTTTTCTGCCACATACAATATGGCGGTGACGTTGACGTGCGAACCTGCGCCCTATGACGCGTCTACGTATATATTTCTGTGCCACCAACCCTGAGGCACTGCCTCCCCCACACCCAGCCCTCCATACTTAAGCCCTACCCCCACGTTCTGGGGGAGAGCAGAAGTGCCAGCTCAAGCCGACCCCTGGGACCCAACGCCCATCATTATCATTATCAAGAAGGCCCACCAGAGGATGTACTTTCTGTGCCAGCTCAAAAAGCTCAACCTGCCTAAGGAGCTGCTGAGACAATTCTACACAGCCTTCATCCAAACTATTCTCTGCTCATCAGTTTGGTTTGGATTTGCCATGAAAAAGGACAAGGTCAGACTGCAACAGACAGTCCAGACTGCAGAAAAGATCATCGGTGCCAACCTGTACATTTCCAAAGTCAGGAAACAGTCCTGCAACACCACTGCACATCCATCTCACCCCTGTGACAGCATGTTCCATCTTCTCCACTCTGGTAGACGGTACAGACCACTATAAGCAAGGGCTGGGCGATAAATCAATTTAATCGATAAATTTACATTTACAATTTATGAAGATTTAACTTTTTGGAAATGTGGATTTTAATTTTCCAATGCATTCATTGGGCTTGCATGACGAGAATAGTGTGCATTGAATATATGTTTAGGAAGATATATTGTCAAAATAATAATAATATAAGACGAGATGCTTTAATTTATTTATTTACGTTTTTAAAGTTAGTTTGAAGTTACACAAGTGAAGTGAAGCATGTTCTAAACTCATTGTGTAAAACCACTAGCAGCAAACATTTGGTTATATTTTCTTTGTTTACAATGGCAGGGCCGCCATCTTGTTTTACAAGCATGTTTCAGAGCTTGTATTTAGTTGCACTTTTATTTCAGGTCAACTCCCGGTCAAAATGCTTGAAATAAAAAAAAAAAGTTTTTAAAATAATGTCTTTAATTTATTTTTTTGGTGAAATGAAAAGGAGAGGGGGGTCGATTAATCGTATTTGGTCTTAAAAAATCTGAGATTTTAATTTTATAGCCATATCTCCCAGCCCTATCCTGAACTAACAGACTCATGAATGGGTTTCTTCCCACAAGCCATCGTAACAGTGTTTAATATGTGGAGGATTCCACTTGTCACATATTTGTTGGGTTCACGTATAATGGGGAGAAACAGCACCCCCTCCTGGTAGTTGGCGGTGATAAGTGTAATGGACAGAGACCTCGTTGCCAGTTGGTGAGTGACAAGCACCAGGTAGGTTAACTTAGGGGACGCTCTGGTCTAACCAAACAAGCTTTACACACATTATACTGCTCATTATTTCAGCCTTATCTAACCTATTGCTTTGAAGTGTGGGGTCACACTTACAAAACAAACATTCAACCATTGATTATTATGCAAAAGAAAGCAATACGAGTAACGAATAACAAACATTTTAGAGATCACACCCACTGTTTCTTCCTTGATTTAAGAGTTCTCAAATTTGTAGATCTGATCAATTTTAGAACTGCTCAAATCCTTTATAAAGCAAGAAATAACCTACTTCCTGCGCACATACAACAAGTGTTTTCTGATAGAGATGGAAGGTATAATTTAAGAGGAAAAATAAATTTTAAAACTAAGTATGCTCGAACAACAAAAAGAAGTTTTAGTTTATCAATTAGCGGAGTGAAGCTCTGGAACAGCTTGCCTGAAAACATTAAACAATGTAAAAGCATCCAGCAATTCAAAAAAGAATATAAGAAAAGTATTTTTGATGAATACAAAAAAGAGTAATATATATAAAAAGTTGGTATACTGTTTGTTTGTTTTACTGTAAATATTTGTCCTTTACCTCCATGACACATGTAACTGAGGGGTAGGGCTTAATAAGCTTATGCTTCATCCTACTCCTTTTTGAAACATGATGTATGTTTATGAAGTATTAAATGTAAACATTGTTAAATCATATCATGTTCCAAAATAAAATAAACAACAACAACTGGTACAATGTAATGTATTACCGTTCATGTAATTGTTAGCCAACTGTAAGATTTGTGTAGATTAACGAGGATGTTAAATGTATTGTGTATATGTATGTGTATTCGAGGAAACCATTAGCTATGTTAATTTAATACACGAGGAAATGTGTTGGCTAATCACCTAATAGAAAATATTATTCCTCATAAGGTGCTGTTCCTGTGGTGACGAGCCTGAAGTCTGATTCTTTTCTATATTTTTCATTTCAATACAGGTACATATTATTTTATTTATTTGTAAATGTGTTAAATATTGTTAGGCCAGTCGGTGAGTGACGAGAATGAGGTGCTGTTCCTGTGGTGATGAGCCTGAGATCTGATTCTTTTGCATTTTCCATTTCAATACAGATAAACAACCTTTTACTAATCCTGTCTCCTGGCCATCATTATAAACACAATGCAGAGAATGAAAGAGAGATAGATTGCATAAATAAAACGTAGAGAAGGAGAACTAATGGTTACACCATCATTCTAATGAACAGCTGACTGACGAAAAAAAAAAAAAAAAACTCCAGTGCAGTAACCTAGTAATTCTGTTTCTTTTCCTCCGCCTGTTTACTGGCTACTATGTACCACCTATTCATCAATTATTTTCGATTTCAGTGCTATTTATTTTTACTGTTGATATTGTAGACTGTGGACATGCACGTCTGTATGTGTATGTCCATAATATTAAACAATGGAAATTACTCTTGCATCCTTTGCACTCTGCTCATTGCACCATTGCGTTGGTATAGAAAACACATATGAACACAGTACACCCATATGGAGGACCAAGTCTTCCATATTAAAAAATAAGGGGACAGATTGAGACAATAATGAGTTTTCTATACTGCAGACTGTGTTTGATTTGTATTACTGCAATATTACTGCTGAAAGAGCATTTTCCCTTTTATGAGCCAGGTGTAGTTCAACCTCTGACCACTGGTTTGTGGCAAAATACTTGTACTAGTGGTAAACACATACCACGTTGCATTGTTGTGATGTAGTCCACCATCAAATCCCAGAAGGGTCTAGCTGCAGGCACAGCCCATACAAAACATGGCCCCTGCTAAATATGCATTTTCCTGGCCCCTAACCATGAAGTCAGTGGGCATGTAATGAAGGACAGAAGGGACATGTTTTGTATGAAAAGGGGTGTGTTTTACAGCTGGATATTTTTGGCATGTCCGGCCTTCGAAGGTATGGAATGCCAAAGTGCTCAAATTAAATAAATAAATAAGAGCGAGTCACAAGAATTGACAGAAAAAACAGAGTGAAAGTCTGGTTGCCTCCGATTTAAGCCTGTTTAATGCTGTGATGATTGGGATAACTGAGAATTTGCACCGGGACCATAAAACAATCATTTACTTGAATAAATAACAGACAATATATACGTTGCAATGAAATTGGGAGATAACTGAATGTATACAAAATTATCACCACAGTATTAGGAAATATTTTTCATTCATTAAAATGTGCATGATAATATAAAAAAAAACATCACATACTTTTTTCACAATACAACAAATTATGTTTTAAAAGTCATTGTTTATGTCATGATGACACTTTTCAGCAGAATCACTTGGCCTGCCAATCAACATCAGTGTGTTGGACCTGCACCCCCATTGGCTGAGCCCTAAAAAGTGATTTGTTATTTTATGGCTTCTTCATAAACAGCTTACTATAGAGTGTTTCCTGGGCTGCATCCTTCAAAGAATGTATTTGTAGGCAGATAATGTCACCGCGTGCGACGAAGGCCTTAAATACAGCTGACGAATGTGTCATTGCAGGTTGAAGATTTTTTTTTTTTACCGGAAACAGCAATGGTGATGAGAAGGGAAAAGCTGTGAATAAAGTTGGATATAATGCACTTTCTGTGACATAAAAGTAACTTTTTAGAAGTTGTTAAGAAAGAAATTAGCCATGTTAACCCGAAATATCTGCTCGTGTGTTGACATATCGCTTGATTTTAAAGATGCTTGGACGTGCTCAGACCGCTGCTGGCTTGTCTTTCCGCAACGAGAAATAATTCAGACATCTAACATCAATGTTTGGTTAGTTCATTAATATTATTCTCTATAAATAAATGTATTTAAACTTTACTCAGAAAGTTATAGGGTTAGTGTTTAATGGAAACAGGGTCAAGACAAAGTCAGACATGGGTTAACAAAACATACATAAAAATAATGGACAGTAGGTGCATAGGGAACAAAAAGCACTGGTTTCACATAATATATGTGTTAATGTGGTCAACGTCTTAATGTGGTGGACATGTTTGAGTGTTTTGTGATCCTGTGGGTACAATGTTCTGAGGGGCATCAGCACCTGGTGTGGTCTCAATTGGCAAACTGGCCTCCAAAGAGTGATCCTATAAACTCAAGAATGGAAGACCACAAGAAGGGCAAAGTTGGGCCAGATTGCCATGACTGGGGAGCCAGGCAAGGCAAGAAAGGTCCGGAGGTTTGGGAGTGTTTGTTTGCAAAAGCCTGGAGGTCAAGCCTTGACTCCTGAGGCATAGTAGATCGACTCAATAAGCTACAATAAGCTTCCTTAACGTGGACCTGCCGTTTACAGGGAGTAACAACTAGGTTGGGTACTGTGCAAATCATACAGGTGGGTAAGGACTGGGCCTTTGACATGCTGAATCCTGGCTTCATACTCTGTTTTTATTTTTTTGCTACCTCAGTTGTAGCAAAGGAGCTGTTGAGCAACACCGGCAACATATTGATGGACTCACCTCTAGACAAAGCTTGGGTGGTGTAGCCCAGCTACTGGATAGGGTTTGTACTTTCTCCTACTCCAGACCTGTTCAGGGAGCTGTGGTCCTTGGCCTTTGAGTTCTTCCTAGTGAGAGAAAAAGTCGTTTCTGTTGCTTGGAGTTGCAAAAGAGGTGCTGAATGTTATTTTGTGCATAAGCACAGGAAACAACAAGTGAGAGAGGCAAGCAAAGCTTCCAGAATGAGACTCAGCTCATCCAAGCCTGAAGACATGGTTTTCAACTCAAAAAAGGTCCATTGCTCTCCTAAGAGTTGGGGGTCAGTCTCAACTGGAGGGCTTCAAGTATCTCTGGGGCTTTATCTGCAGCAATGGTGAAGACAGAGCCAAAACGTTCGATCAAATTTCTGACCCTCAGCGTTGGTAATCAAACATGGACAATGGCCTAAATGCATCCTGGATGCAACCAGCTGAAACTAACAATTCTGCACAGGGTAGCTGGACTTAAATAAAGACTATGAAAGCTCAGTCATCCATTGAGCTCACAGTAGAGTTGCAGCTATTCCTCATTAAAAGTTTTCTGACGACAGAGTGGAATGAGTTGCCTGGTGAGGAATGTCAAAGTTTCCCCGCTGGATCTGTCATCCTCGCAATCTGACCTAAAAAAAAACGCAGAAGACAATGCGGCTCGAACAGGCACGTGATTTTGCAATGCATTATGGGAGCTGCATTATAGATGCTATTTTTTACATTGCTGATTTGGATGTCGTGCTGTGAGAGATGGAGATGAATGGACAGAAAATCTTCATTAAAAAAAAAGTGATTTTATTTTTAAATTAAAGGTTTATGGTAATCGGTGGAATTTCATACCGACCACTCAAAGCATTTTACACTAGAGCCACATTCCCCCAGTCACACTCATTAAAACACACACACACGTAGACACAACTACACAGATCGGTTGGCTACCTTCGGGTAAAGTGTAACGAAAAACTTAACTGGAATTAGGTTTTAATATCGACTCGCTTAGTTGAAACTTTTCCCCAACACAGAATCCACCATGCTCTGTAGCGACAAGCTGTTTATTTACACTTATGATGGTTTGCATGTCATTAAATTAGTCAACCACACTGTACTGTAAAACCCCATGTGAACAATGTCTGAGGATGTAAAACAGAGAAAAGAGGTTATAGTTTTCTGCTGCTGACATTCCTAATCTGCGCCATTAGGAAATCCCACAGCTGTCACAACACACAACGCTAACACATTTAAGTGGAGTTTTGATGTAATTCCTGGATGCAAGTTCTGACTTTCAAGGTAAAGTGTATTATTTTGAAAAGTTTCCCAGCTTCGAATGGTGGCAGGATCTCAACAAAAACGTCCTGGGATATGTGTTAAAAAGCAGTAAAGTACAAAAACTATACATATGACACCTGTGTGGACGATCCTTCACTCACATTAGGGCATAAACTTAAGGATTAAAAGGCACAATCACCAGAACAATAGGTCATAAAAAGGCTGAATCAGCAGAAGTACAAACCATGCTGAAGTAAGCGTGATATGCAACTCTGTTCCCAGAAATCTTTAAATTGCACTGAATTAGGGATAAACCTTTTGATGACACTGTTTTATGTGTTTTATGTAATACTATAGATTATTCTCTGTGAAAAAATAGTAATGGAAGAAAAAATATACTCCAATTACTTTATTCTCTTTATTTAATAATTGGATGGTGACCAGCATTTTCTTGTCATTATCTCACCTGAGATATCACCAATCCAGAGTCAGACCACGCATTGTGGGAGGGGTTGCTAGGTGGGCCTACCTGACCTATAATAGACGGCTGGACATTGCGTTGCACCTCTATCTTACCTCCAGAGTAGTCCGAAAAGAGACATAAAGTGGGTTTCCACCATGCAGCTCGCAGTTCTTCTATTTTTGATTGTTTTGTCCATGCAGATGGTCTCAGCTTCAGGTATGTTCTGTAAAAAGTTATATGAATGGGTTCAGATGACTAGATTTAACCTGTTATTAAGCCTGGAAACAAGCTGCACAATATTTTATGGCAATTATATTTGTCGAGTTCAAAAGTGTTCACCTATAACACCTTAATTGTTTTTTTTTTTGCTAAGAAAAAAATATATAATGAAATTGGTCCTTCTTAGATTTGTAAATAAGCAGCACAATATTATGTTACTAAATGGATTATAAGACATGTGTTTATAATCTGCGTAACTTCATCAGTTGTCATTTCTGCGTTTTCTTCCAGAATGGTGCTACCAGTCACAGACTAGCTGCAACAACACCTGCGCAGGTAAACTTTGAAAAGTCCAGGGACATTTAACGCTTTAACTGGGACAAAATGACGTCTATTTGTATACCTTTTAATCATCTTCTCCACACAGCTCCAGATGTGTGGCAGGTAGTTTCTCAACAATGCAGCGGCAGATTTCAGTCTCCTATTAACATCGTGACCAGGAAAATGCTCCCAGACGAACAACTCACACCGTTTGATTTGGTCGGCTACCAGGAGACGTTTCACGGCCGCCTCACAAACAACGGTCACACAGGTAGGTCTCAAGCGAAATCGCCTTTATGTTGGAAAAAATGGCAAATAACGAGGAGGTCGCTGAGGTGAAGTGGCAGTAAAAGCGCTCTGGAGATAATACGTTCAACCGTAAACCGCACAGATAAGGTTTAAAAGGCACTGAAAAAGAGCTGGAATGGAAAATAACAGAGCTGCAACTACTTTGATTGATATTAAGGATCTTAAATATGATATTTAAAAAGGCAAAGTTATATTTATATATATATATATTGAAAAGGGTTGACAGTTTCTAATTTCTCAACCTTTCTCGTCTCCATAACTGAATTCCCCCTAAAAAAAACATTTAAAACTGATGATTTTCTCCAGTTTAATATTAAGAAAGCAAATATAATTAATTGCAAGGAAATCTGATAACAGTTTCCTCTCTCTCCTAATCTTTGTTTTCATTAGGACCAAGGTGGCTAAGAAATTACCTTTTATTTTCTTTCTTTTTGTCCTTCTAACATTTTTTTCATATTTTCGTTTTATTAGTTCAGTTGGATTTGCCGCCTGGTATCATGATCAAAGTAGGACGCCTGGCTGAAAATTATAAAGCCGTTCAAGTCCATTTTCACTGGGGCCAAAATGGAGGACCTGGATCTGAGCACACAATTGATGGAGAGCAGTTTCCCATGGAGGTAATGGTTGCAACATGAGCATGTTTACCTTTTTTATGACCTCGGTTTCTATACAATAAATGTCTTTCATGTTACCTGTAGATGCACATAGTCCACATCAAAGAAGAATACGACTCTTTATCCCAGGCTGTGAAAGATCAAACTGGAGTGGCTGTTCTTGGGTTTTTGTTTCAGGTAATTTTACTAATTTTGATTTTATTGAGAGAAAAAAGGCACAAATCTGCAAATATGGATTATGTGACTATCCCAACATAATAAAAACTCAACTGGGAAAACTTATAGCACGCAAGATGAAATAACACTGCTGCATGCTGTTGAAACTAAACCAAAGATATCTCCTATATTTATAGTCTCATGCACAGATTAAAAAAGATAACATTGCAACAAGAAACAAATACAAAACAATTCTGAGCTCAGGATAAAATGCCAACTGAGTTTAAGCAAAAACTGCATCAACCATTAAACAACAAAAAATGCGAGTCAAACATGATAACCTTTACATTTGTTAATGGTTAACTTCCAGGCAGTTAAAGTTGAGGCGTCAACGACAAGAAGGCAGAAATATTGTTTTTAGGAAAAGGTTTTTACTCTGGGAAACGGTCTTAAAAAATTTGATGAGCAGCGGCTAACAGTTAAACTCTGATAAGGTTACCACATACATGCAGGCCTATTACACTCAGTTATATAATGAGGAGGGCAGGAGGGAAGCAGCAATATGAATCCATTCATAAATTTTATTTTAAGACTCTTAAATGACAGCAACTTGTCATCCTGAATTTTTACACAATTTCAGCTTCCTCAGTTAGATGAAATTACAGATCATACATCCGTCTTCTTCCGCTTATCCGGGGTTGGGTTGCGGGGGTAGCAGCTTCAGTAGGGAGGCCCCAGATGTCCCTCTCCTCAGCCACTTGGGCCAGCTCCTCTGGAGGAATCCCAAGGCGTTCCCAGGCCAGCCGAGAGACATAGTCCCTCCAGCGTGTCCTGGGTCTCTTTCTGGGTCTCCTCCCGGTGGGACGTGCCCGGAACACATCACCAGGGAGGCGTCCAGGAGGCATCCTGACCAGATGCCCGAGCCACCTCAACTGGCTCCTCTCGACGTGGAGGAGCAGCGGCTCTACTCTGAGTCCTCCCCGGATGACTGAGCTCCTCACCCTATCTCTAAGGGAGAGCCCAGACACACTACGGAGAAAACTCATTTCAGCCGCTTGTATCCGGGATCTCGTTCTTTCGGTCACGACCCAAAGTTCGTGACCATAGGGGCGACGTGGCACAGAGGTTAGGGAGTTCGTCTTGCAATTGGCGGGTTGCAGGTTCGATCCCTGACTGACTGTCTCTGTCGTTGTGTCCTTGGGAAAGACACTTCACCCGCATTGCCTGCTGGCGGTGATCAGAGGGCCCGGTGCCGCCGGTGCATGGCAGCCTCGCCTCTGTCAATCTGCCCCAGGGCAGCTGTAGCTACTAACATAGCTCACCACCGTCAGGGTGTGAATGCGTGAATGACTGACTGTAGTGTGAAGCGCTTTGGAGGTCGTCAAGACTAGTTAAAAGCGCTATACAAGTACAAGCCATTTACCATTTACCATAGATGAGGGTAGGAATGTAGATCGACCGATAAATGGAGAGCTTTGCCTTTTGGCTCAGCTCTCTCTTCACCACAACGGATCGGTACAGCGCCCGCTTCATAGCAGACGCCGCACCAATCCGCCTGTCGATCTCCCGCTCCATCTTCCCCTCATTCCTGAACAAGACCCAAAGATACTTGAACTCCTCCACTTGGGGCAGCACAAGTGGATGTGCTGATCAGGTTGTCAATCCCCAAGTGGATTGACAACCTGATCAACTCTATGCGAAGGAGATGTGTTGCACTGTGTGAGACAAATGGTGGTCACACCGGATACCGACTGGTTTTCTGAGTCCCCAGACCCCCCAATAAACAAAACTGATCCTTTCAGAGTGGCCTTTTATTGTGGGGCAGTCTAAGGCACACCTGTGCACTAATCATGGTGTCTAATCAGCCCATTGATATGGCACACCTGTGAGGCAGGATGGATTATCTCAGCAAAGGAGAAGTGCTCACTATCACAGATTTAGACTGGTTTGTGAACAATATTTGAGGGAAATGGTGATACTGATATTTTTGTTCAGTGTATGTTGTGTATTTCCCCAGTTTTTAATTAAACCTGATTTCGTGTGCAAAGTAACACTTGACTCATTTGTTTTAGGAATCCGAATCTACGAATAAGAAGTACACTCCCTTGGTTGATTCTCTGATCCTGGATCATTGAACCCTGTAAGCTGAAACAGACTTCATGGAATAAGAAGACATTTATGTCCCATTATGTGTTTGTCTGATGGTCTCCCAGCCCCAGTTAGGCAAGAGGGCATCAGTTACACAATGACAAAACATCATAAACCACCTTTTCTCTGAACTTTACAAGAAATGGAGGAGAGTACTGTGGCTGTCGCTTTGAACTTATCTAAAACCTGACTGGCTGCTGACCTATCTGTCATGTTTTGAACCCCAGCCAGCAACACCACGCTGACAGACATCTCCCTGGAAATGCTCATTCCTCCCAAGGAAGACTTGGCAAAATACTTCCGCTACCACGGCTCCCTCACGACTCCTGACTGCGCTGAAGCTGTCGTCTGGACGCTCTTTGAAAGCACCATTCCTCTGAGCAGGAATCAGGTAATTCAGGACATTTTTGCTGAATGTGTTTGCTATAGTTTGTTTGACAGATACAGTGTTTTTTTTTCTGATGAGTCTGATAAGTGTTGAGTCTTGAGTTATAGGAAAACCCTACCATATTATTTAAAACCCAGGTTTTTATTTAATTCATTGTGGCTCTATAAAAAAAACGGAATGAAAAAGCTTTCATTAAATAATATGCACAACCCCTGGCCTTTTTCAACACCCTTTTCACCTCTTATATTCATATTAATTATTGTTTTGTGCTACAGAGCAGATGTTTACCTTCTTCTTGTGATTTTGTCTTGTAGCTCACTGCTTTCTGCCAGCTTCGGTTTTCTGACGGGACTCAAATGGTTCAGACCTACAGACCGGTGCAGCCTTTGAATGCGAGGCAGGTGTATTACTCCAAAGGACAGATTCCTGTGGTCAGCTGGGTGCTGCTGATCATGTCAGTGCTGCTTTCTAGCGCCCTCCCACAACACTCTGAAGGATAAAAGCTTTGGTCAAATAACATAATGAATGTTTCCTTCTTGAAATTCTGTTTTGAGATAGCTCTTACCTCATACGTCTCGTAGTTCTTTGTTGAGCATTTTGAGAAATCAGTTTTTGATCATGTTTGTAAAGTTACATAATTATGTTTCAGATCATTGAGTGTTTTAAGTCAGATCTGCCTTTCTAAATACATTTTTTTTGTCTGTTTTTAAGTTAGGCTCGAGTTATTTTCCATTTGTATCTGTTAAAATGAACATGTAAACAAAAAGAAGATGAAAATAAAGAGAATGTTTATAGGAAATTCCAGGCAGAAAATGCTGTTAGAGAAAATAAATGGTTTCCTGGGTCAAAGCTTTGTGGAACTCCGTCATCAGCTGCTTCCTTTAATAGGGTCTTTTTCTTTTGATCGAAGCTGAAAATCATACGATTTCAGAATTTTTCTTCCCCTCTCTTTGGTAATTATCTCCTGGAACAAGAACTTGTGCATTATCTGTTATGACATTTGAAAATGTACGCTTTCCTTTTGCACCACAGCGTTTCCAGCAATCCTTTTTCCTCCCACCAGGTGGAAGCACCATACAAATGTGATCAAACAACCTGCACTTTTTTTTTTGTCTACTGAAAACAGTGAAGGTTAAGTTTTTCAATTCTCACTTGATTCCGGTGATCCAGCTGATTTTCAGCAGGAGAGCGACGCAAAACATAAAGCCAAAGCTACAGTGGAAGAGTTTTGATCAAATAATTTTCATGTGTGAGAATGGCCTAGTTAAAGTAAAGGACTTAATTAATTAAAATGTGACCAGGTTTTTTTTGTAGTTGTACACAGACCCTCTACATCCAGTGTGATTGAGGTTACTTAAGGGAAGTTGTTACAGAAAAAACAACTTAGCAAAAAAAGATTAGCAGCAAATGTATCCAATCAATGGGAATCAACAGAAATGTCCCACTTTTCTAAATTGCATTTGTCAAAACACAGTTTACCCCTCTTTCACCACAATTATGCTGCTCTACATCCACCAGGTGGCAGCACCTCACAAACTAGCACGTCCAGAGTGGTTGGTGAGGGCTGCAAACTGTATAAAGTTAACAGAGCATGGAGGGGGGAAACACGTTTTTTTTTTTTCTTTTTATCTTTTGGGAAACAATCAATTTTTAAATGATGAAAATCATAAGTTCTTTCACGTTAGGGAAATGTGAATTTTTAAAGGAGGAAATGGGCTTTCATTGTTTTTGTGGGCAGATATATCTTAGAAAAAATTCATATTGTTACCCACTCTTGCCATTCAATTACGACCCCCCCCCCCCCCCCCACACACACACACACACACACTGTGTCACATTACAGTTTCAATGTGGTTTATTTGGATCTGGTGCAATAGAACAACAAAAAGTATAGCACATAATTATAAAGTCGCGGGGTAACAAGGCATGGTTTTCAAAAAACTTTGAGAAAAAAAGAAATTGAAAATTGGATGGTGGGAGCACCATGCTGTGGACATGCTTATGAGTTCATAGGAAGATGGGATTGAGCTTCACATAAAGCTAAAGCTGTAGTGGAATGTTTTAGATTATTTCGCTTTAGACCATGAATTAGAACGGCCCAGTCAAAGTCCAGACATAAATGTAATTGACTCTAAATGATCTTCACAGACAGTCTCCATTCAGTCCAACTGAGGTAATTTGCAAAGGATAAAGACTTCAGTTTATAGATGAACAAATCTAGAAAACTGTAGATATTTCCTTTCTGTTTTACATTTCGGCTGTACTTCGCCCGGCCTATCGCTTGAAATCCATATAAAACACGTTGAATTATAAAAAGTAAAACCTTATCCAGCGCTTTGACTGATGTGTTTGGATGCTGCATTTGTTCCTGGCCCTCTGATTCTTTCTATGTCGCTATAAGTTGCTGCAGAGATTATTCTGGATGCAGTCCCATCTTGCACAGGAATAGAAGTGTGATGCAAGCAGAGCTCTTGTCAGCTCAACAGCGCTGACATAATCTGCAGGCTGCACAGTCATGCTCCCCTACCAGGGCTTCATGCTGAACACACAGATGCACATTTTGACAAACATGAACACTTTTTTTTTTTTTTGCATTCGTGTTTGCCCTTTTAGTGATCAGGCAAGTTAAACTTTCTGTCGGTTCTTGCACTTTTAATATTTTTAGTATCACAGCCCGCTACTTCTCGTCATTTATTCTCTCTCTCTTTCTCTCTCTAACAGGGCCATCATTTCTCGGTTTGAGTTTGCTTCCCATCCCCCACTTCCTCTTATTTCTCTTGGTGTGACTCTGAGGTTTTGTGTTGTTGTGACAACGGAGGACACAGGGCCCTCTCTGCTCCGTTTGCAAAGTTTCTGTTGTTGCAAGCACATTGCAGAGCGCGCTGGCTCGCTGCGATGGGGAAGCCTCTGCAACACCATCCCCCACTCACACCTTGTCACACACAAACAGGCGCCAACGAGTTCTCAGAAATACGACAGAGATATGAAGACCTTCCTGTAATATGAAACACAGAATGTTACACCTGCACATCTGTACTCCTTCTTTGATCTTTTTTACTTTAGCTCTCTTGTTAGAACTTTGTTGTAAATGTAAGCTTTCTGATTACTTTACATGGATTATTTTTGAGATCTGGATGGAATAGGGTCTAAATTTACTGCAGATTGCAGGCTTCACCTCTCAGGCTTATTACCTTAAAAGGGATACGAACACATGTAAAAGCAGTGATGCATTCTGTTGTTGCTTCACGGGTTCAGACTTTGAATTTGCATCCTCGTATATGCATGAGCGTATCTCCTAACGGTACAATAAAACTGAAAAAACTGAAATCTGTAATTTAAAATTAATTCATTCAGAAATAATTCTAGATCATGAAAGAACATCTAACTGAACTCTTTTTAACGCGTGATGCAATATCAGAAACGACAAGACAAAATAAATGAGCGATTCGAGTTACATTAGCCTCAGGCTCAAAAACAACTTAAAACGTCAAGCTGAGTGGAATAAATGATGTTTCATTGCGATCGGTTTTTAGTTTAGCTCAAAGGATGTGTTCACACACATCAGTATGCTAACCACAAGTGTGTGTATGTATGTGTGTGGTTGTGTATGTGAGTCTTTCCTGTGTTAACCACGTGGCTCAGACAGGGTTAATAAAAAGATGACGCTCACTTCTGGGTTTCCTCACTTCTCCGGAGTCCAAACGCTGGTAAGATCTTGACAACAAGTGAGTTTATTCAATGATCTGGCAACTGCCGGTTTTAACCTTCCCTGTTTGTGTGTTTTTACCTCAAATGCTTTATAGTCAACTTGATTTAACGTTAACCTTCAGGAGTTTTAGTCATCATGTAGAGTTGAAAAGTTTGTGAGAACCTGCCTTCACTTGAACCGTCGTCCCTCAGTGTTTTGAGCGGGAGCGCCCACAAGCTACTGATATACAGTGTTGTCACCCATAAAGTAGAAAGCACTACTAAACTTCACTACACAGTGTAGTGTTTCCTACTTTATGGATGAGTATACTGTTAGCTGCAGAGGAGAGTGAAAGAAGAACCAACCCGGATGCTGTCGAAGTCTAAATGCATTGTTTAACCTTATTTTGTGATTTTTCTTTTTGCTCTATGTTGTATTAAGTAACAGATTAATGTTAATATTGACAATATTTATTGAGAAACTGATTTTACAGCATTAAATGGTCTGGTCTGAAAATGGACACATATTGCCGTTGTTATTTTACAACAGTTATCTGAACTTTTATAACATAAATGTTTTTTTTTATTTTTCATTTAATAACCTTGCATTACAGATGAGCATGTTACAAAAAGCAGATGGACACAGTATAAGGCAAACTATATTTATACACTCTGGTCTGTGCAGTGCTGAGACTAAAAGTGTATTTGTTTAAGGCTAATACTGAAGATTACCTGACACCCGTCAAGTAAAATCACTGGAAGTTTACAAAACTTACTAATTGTATTTTTGTTTGTGAATTGAGTTGCAATTTTACTTTAAAAATTATCAATAAAGAGTATTTTCCCATAAACTGACTTTGTCTTGACTGATAGTGGTGGGCTCCCTCTTCTCTACAGCAGATGCCAAGCCACGCTATTATATAAAATTAAAAAAACATATACAATTTCTTGACACACATTAACATTTTTTCCAGTAAAGCTGCTGAATTGAATATATCTGAGACTTGGCATTAGTATCAGAGGTATTAGCACGGCATCTAATTCCAGGGTAAGGGCTGCAGGAAGTTTGAGGGTACCAAACCTAGTCTTCCGTGAAGATCTCCCTTTAGAAAAAGAGAAAGATGAGTTTGTGTGCAGATATTTAATAAGAAATCACAGCGTAACGATTGATTTTCTACTCACATAATAAAACCCATCTTGATCCATGTCACCCAACACGTAAATGATGTCCCCAGATCGAAAGCTTAGTTCAGCCTGAAGCACAAGAAAAGTAATTTTAGGCCTAAAATACGCCACAAATAAGCCGTGCTCGGAAATATGTGATCAGGTTGATGGCTGATGTGCTCACTTCACTGTCCATGTTGGGTGAGTGCTCCCATGGATCGTAGTCGAATAAGGCCACCATTCTTCGAACAATTACATCTTCAGGAATGCTGCCGGTGTCTCTTAGGTCTGGTGTCAAAAACATACCTGTTTTGCAGAAAATGTGCAAACACATCCTTGAAATGAGAGTAAAATAAAGAAAACATAACAAGTTTATCACTTTAAGAACCACTATTTAAAGGTGATCGGAAATAATTTAATTTTAACCCCTTCCTACAAGAAGCAAATTGGTTTAAACTAATCTTGCAGAGGAGATCTGATAAACAAGGAGAGTGCTAAGCTCTTAGATCTCTTTGGCCAACAATAGCACAAAGAGGGTTGAATGCAGAATAGGTTTCTGCTGATTTTGGGTTTATTTTCTCATCATTTTCTGTCAGTGAATCACAGGCCAGTTTTCTGCAGAGAATGGGGAGCTCGTACCTGTGTTGTCCACCGGCAGGAAGCCCTGCTGCATGAGAACGTGCTTCACGTACTCGTCGTCCACTGGGATCTCAGCCACCATGTTGCTTGGCACATAACCAGAAAGACCACCAGACTCACCGTGGTAGAAACCGTCGGAGTCCTTGTCTCCAAACACCTAGCAAGCACACAGACAGCCCGTCTCATCCGTGTGTTCAAAAAGAAATGTGTGTGTGCTTGTTTATGTAGCCTCCTTAGGACCCTTTTGGGTATAATCAACAGTCCCCTGTGGGGACATAAGCCTGGTCCTGAGGTGGTACATAGTACTTGACATCTGGCTAAGCATTAATGTTCAAACTAAAACTCAATTCAACATCCTGAGAGGAGTAGAAATACAAACCTGTGTGTGTGTGTGTGTGTGTGTGTGTGTGTGCTTACTTGTTTATATCACTTTGTAGGACATTTTCTAGTCGATAAGTTTATCAACATGTTTCTTCTTACTATAATTTTAATGTTTGGAGTGACCAAGCCAGAGTCCTGACTTGAATCTGGTAGAAAGTATTTATTTTGATATATAAAGGCAAAGGACCACACATCCTCGAAATCTTATAGTTCAACACCAAAGATAAATTTGCAAAAGACCAGTGGCAACATGAAAAAAGCAGAGTATAATCTTTTTTTTAAATGTTTTTGACTTTTTTATTTTTTTATTAACAACAGATGCATTACTTCAAAACTGAAACTTCCTTTATAGTGTGTTGTCATCTTTTTAGAGTTGCCTGTCTCATTTCCTGTCAGAAGTAAAAACTTGTTGGTTGAATTAGCAAATTTTAAATCTAAATATGAATAATTTTATGCCTAACTTTACCATTTTAAGTCTGATAGGGCTAGTGGAGACCATAAGCCTGGTGCTAATGTGTTGGAACACTATTTTGGGGGTTTGGGGAAGCGCTAGGAAGTGTGAATCGAGTTTAGGGTAAGGTTCAAGGCTCGGAAGGTACCAATAACGCAGAAAGGGTAGACAAGATTATATAAGTCAATAGAGTATCTTAATATGACTAGAAATACAAATGTGGCAGCAGACTGAGTGAAAAAAGGTGGGAAATCACTTAATGAGAGGCAGTAAGAAAAAAAAAAAAAAACTGTTCCAGGAAGTCAAGAGACGTGTTCATGTCTCTTTACATGTTCAGCAGGCCTGCACAAACAGGAAACAGCAGCTTGTAATTTCAAAGACACTTCTCAGCAGATTAAAAATGAGGAAGCAAAACGCATATAGAGAATAACTGAAATGTAACGCTTTTAAGGTGCTAGAGTGTCTTTACCTTGATGATTTGGCCCGGCACAAAGGGCAGCTCCTCTGCAGCCGTGTCAGGGTTGGGAGACATGGCGGCGGGGTTGTACGGGTAAAGTGCCACAAAGAGTCGAACATTGGGGACAGAGACCTGGCTGGCAGTCTCCAGCTCCCACTCCCTGAGGTCCTCTGGGGTGACGACCCTCACCTCGTCTGGGTATATCAAAACATCCAGCTCGAGCCTGGTCTCCATCGGCAGTGGCGGCAGCTCCTGGCTGTCCACTTGGCAGACAGATGGCTGCTGTAGACAACAGACCTCTCCTTACCTTCAACCTAATTTGAGGTAACTAAGCTAAGCAGAAGGCCTAATCCTCTTTGAAGCAAGTAGATGGATTCATTAGTCCAGCAAATACGGTGCACTGTAAGACTGCACTTTGGAAGCAAATGGCAGGGAAGAGCTCACTTTAAAGCATCAATGAAATAATTTACCTTCTTCAAAACATTTTAGATGCAGCAAGAAGATAAATGTGCAGCCTGTGGTGAACATTTTTCTTTTACATTAACAATGAACCAAACATCCCTCACTTTGCAAACTACTGTTTAAGACATAAAATTAATAATCCCCCAAGCAGTGATATATTTAAACAAGTACAATAATTAATTCTGCACTGTTTATCTTTAGTAAAATAAAAAGACACTGTGAAGTATTGCTTTTCTCAAGGCCATTTTGTCATACTCCTCCTCTTCCTCCTTACATGACTTGACCCAGTTTACTGATCAGTTAAAATCAACACTTCCTGTCGTGACCTTTAGTTGACTGGTCTAAAGAAAAAACAAACTAAATGTCTATAAAATGTATTTACTTAGACTTAGACAACTTTATTGTCATTTTGAATGCACAGAGTGCGTACAATATGAAATTTCGAAAAGTGCATTTATTAATGCACTTTTTGGTGAAGATTGAATAATGGCAACCCCCGCAAATGATGCATATCACATTACATGCACAGGATGAGAACATTGTTACTCAGCAGTCTGAAGGAGATTTGCCCCATTTAAACCTCATATATTTAGTTTGGTGCGTAGAAAAAACAACAACCACTGTACCAGATTATGTATCTGGTAAGGGATATAGAGAGGCCTAAGTGGAAATGACTTACTTTCTATACAGTGACATTTTTCAGCAATTCCACTGTATTGACATTACTCTCTACAAGTTGAGGACATACAAAACAACTGCCAAGATGGAAAGAGTAGTTGGCAAAAAGCCTGACCTACAGAAGCCTATTATCTATTGTTATTGCTTATGTTAAAGTTTATGTCAACCTGAATGCCTGCACTATCAAAAAGAGGCTACACCAAGTCAGGGGTACCTATGGGTGGGCCTGGACCCACCCACTTTGTGTCAGGGCCCACCCAATGAAGTGGCTTTCCGTTGAAAAAATATATATATTTTTGGGGGTGTCACTTAAAGTCTTCATAAAAATCAGCGTAAAATGAAATGAAGCAGAATAACATTGAATTTATGCTTGTCCCACACATGAAAACAACAAGCTCCATGTTCTAGTTCTCAGCAAACCGGGGACACAGAGAAAAAAGTAATAAGTAATAAGCCAAATACAAGGAGATGTTGGAAACATCACATTTGTTTGGAAACTGTCAGCATGTGAAGGCGGTGTTGGATGATGTGTGGATCATAATGTGTGTCAAACGGGACGTTCCTCTTAAGGGGCACAGCGAAACAGAAGAGTGTTGGATTATTTTTTGGGGGTAGGGGAGCTGTGGGGCTGCTGCGTCGCCTTGTGCTTGAATTCAGGTGCCTGTACTCAATTTAGTCACATGGTAATGTAGATGCATACATTTTAAGGGGCATTTTTAGGGTATTGTAACATTGGTAGCTTCAGCTCATTCCTCTTCCTCCCTCTTTAAAAAGAGCGCTTTACAGTCTTTATTTATGCCTTTTCCCCATGATGTTTATTCCTTTAATTAGAGGCGCCCTGCGCAAATACAGGGGAAATTACGTCTGGTCAGGGTGGAGGTCGAGATGACAAACCTGCCGCTGTGAAAGGTGATGACAAAGGTTATGAAATGTAACAATCTACAAGAGCAGGAGTAGATCAGAGGAAAATTCAGCAGCAGGACCCATGAAGCATGCGGCCAAACGTATTTTCACCCTTTTTAGCTGTTAACTGTAAGATTGTGTTTAATAAAAGAAAACAGCAGAAATTTTCTATTCATTAAAAAAAAAAAAACATTTTTGTGTATCCTGGGGATCTGGATCGATGAAGCAACAGGGGCTGTTACTTAGTGACATTGCGTTCAGAAACGGAAATGATGACTTTGACAGGCTGCCGCAGTGTAAATGATCCAGAAGCTACTCTGCCATGTTTGTGGCTCCACATCATATTATAGGTGATGGGTCCTGGTTGTTTTCTTCCACTGTCAATTCAAGGACGTTCACTTGAACAGAGAAGGTCTTCATCCTCCCAATCAGCCTGTATATTCTCCATAGAGAACTTACAAACGAGCAACTTACAAATAAACTTACTTTAAACTATAATTATTTGGCCCACGCACTTTTTATTAGGCCTGGCTAAAAAGCAATTTCTGATTACGCCACAGAAGCAAGTATACCTTTTTGGAAAAGTGTGCAAGGAGGAAATATTTACTCTCTAAAAGCAACATTTATGGTAGGGTACAAGTTGCTAGAAAATTTAGACAAAGATTGGAAAGTTGTTTTGATGGATGAGTCTGACTGGACACCAGAACAGCACCAATCCAAATAAAGTACAGTAAAGAACCTCATACCAACTGTGAAGCATAAAGGTGGATGTGACATAGCTTGGAGATGCTTTGCTGCAGCAGGACCTGGTCAGCTCACCATCATAGACTCCACAAGGATTCATACTGAATAAAATATATTGTGTATTCAGTGTGGACTCAGAGGTGCTGGAGAACAATGTGAAACAATGCAGAAATAAAGCTGAAGCAGAATTAGACCCTGCAACGAGTCAAAAATGACCAAAAACATCCTGGTGAATACACCAAGGACAGGCTGAGAATTAGAAAATGGAAAGTCCTGGGCTGAGACAAAGGCAGACATTGATAAATGAACATTTTACAAACAATGAATGTAAATATATGATGGGGTGCGACTTAGTTAGATACTTTCTTTTAAAAGTTCTACAAAAATTTCTACCTACATTTTAACACTCTTATGTACATCCAATCAGCACAGAGTTTTCTAAGCTGGAACCATGTGCTCTTAAAGACCAGTGTCAGTGTCTTCGCGGGGGCAAGCCAAAAAACCTGATTCCCAGAAAAAGGGCTTGTAATAATGTGTCTTTTCAACATCTAAAGAATACTGCACTAAACTACCAGGGGCTCAAGAAATTCAACAGTAAGCCTGTTTTTTTTCACCAAATAAAGACACAATGTGGGAAACCTGATATTTATGTTACCCAGCTAGTGTTGTACACAAGAAATGCTACCAAGCCCACAAACCACATTTTAGAGGCCATGTAAAAATAAACAACCAGGTGCACTTTTAAACCACTGTAAAATGTGGGGGTTTTCATGCCTTGTTCTTGTTCTCAGTAACAATTCATGTCTACCTCCATAAACTTTTGGAAAGTGCAGCCAGATGGGGTCCGCTGATAATCTTGGGTTGGCTCCCCCAAACCATTTATTTAGGCATGCTCCTCTGGTGAAAATAGAAGTTGTGGTCTGATAAGATGGACCTATTCGGTTCATTCATATTTGTGATTACCTACAGTGGAAAAGTATTTACTTTGCAGAATTTTATATAAAATTTGTCGCAGAAATACCGTAAAACAAATTGATATGTGGGTGAAACAAGGTCAAACTGATCCTCTTCTAAAAAGTACCAGCATGTTGTTAAATAGTGAACTCACTGTAATTAGCCACATTTTTAAATTTAAGTTAAATTAGAGTTAAATTTCACTTCAGACCTGGAAGCTAAAACAAAACCTGTCTGAGAATGGGAAGGAGGCCGAAAGGTCTAAAGACAACACATCATGGCCCGATCTGGAGAATTTTAAGAAC
Source organism: Fundulus heteroclitus (assembly GCF_011125445.2). NCBI lineage: Eukaryota > Metazoa > Chordata > Actinopteri > Cyprinodontiformes > Fundulidae > Fundulus > Fundulus heteroclitus. The sequence continues at coordinate 29,321,045 of NC_046378.1, forward strand.
TGATGAGAAACAAAGTCACTCATATCTATCAGACTATAAAGTGTTTTGAGGCCATTTCTAAGACTTTGGGACTCCAGCAAACTAAAGTGAAAGCCATAGTCAATAAATGAAGAGAACATAAAGGAGTGATCGCCCATCCTAGGAGTGGCAGACCAATCAAAATTACTCCAAATGACAATCTTTGTCTCATCCAGAAGATCATAAAGGAATTCAGAACAACGAAAAAAGCATTGGAGGCTTCACTTGACTTGAGATCAGCTATCATGGTTCAACAAGAAGAAAAAGACTGGGAATCATTGGTAAACTGCAATAGCAAAATAAAAAAAAATAAAAGAATTAAAAGGAAGGCCGGCAATTTAAAGGGGATGGCTGTTGATCGTCCAGGTGCTCTTTAGGTGTGTGCACCCTTACTTCTCCAAAAGAAAATAGGAAAAAAAGGGAATGTTTCTTTCAGGTGGTGGATGATTGTCTTTTGCTTTGGTCATTTGATGAGCTTTTCATATTTTCTTTACATTTTTTACTATTCTACTACTTTAGATCTATTTCTCGTTTTTCTGAAAAAAAATCTGTATTTTTTTTCCTACAGACTTAGTTTTTGAAGAAGGAACAAAGTATTATAAGTGCCAATCTACACTTTTTTTCTGAGTAATGTAGGATGTTTATTGGAAAAATTATTATTAGCACACTGTTACATCAAATATGACAAAACCTGATAGTTAGGAGAGACAATTACTTCTGCATATCTGTATTTATTTTAATAACTTACTTTTTATTGTTCACCTTAATAGCAGGAATGTGACCAAAAAAAGTTTTTCAGTAAGTAGCCATCCAGAACTGTCTTTAAATAATTAAGAAAGTAAAACAATGTATTTTCACTGGCTGCTTGTACTGGAATAATCGCTCTTAGTTTCATTTATATACTGTAGGTTTTAACTAAGTCCTACACTCTCTTTCTAAATCCTGACCAGAAGGTGGAGCTGTAACAACTAAAGTTACAGGCTGGTAAAGACAGCATCATGAGAAAATGCAGTTACAAGACTAACACATTATCCTAATAAAGAAATCTATGAAGTTCCTATTCATTAGATATTTTCCTGTTCATCCTGTACAGCAAAAGTAAACCATGGGAGAACTGCATTATCTTGAGCTTTGTATGTGTGGTTCAAAGCCGTCCACACAAAATAAGACAAATTAGTCCCAACAATAAGACAGTTTAAATGTAACTATTGAGTTATACAAATCTGTGTATCATATACAAATATTTCTGAAAAGCTGTGCAGAAGGCATGCAAAGGTATTCATACCTCTAAAATGTTTTTAACATTTTCCCAAGGTGTCTTCATTGCAGTTTATGTGACAGTTGCAGTCACCGCTGCAAATCTTTTGTGTCAAGTCTCTACTGGCTGTGTACACCTGAAGAATTGATTGAATTGAGAGTGTATGCGAACTGCATTTTTGAAGTCTCATAGGGTGTGTACTCTGCAGCATTCTAATAATTGAATATAAATTGATCCAAACTGTCCCTTTGAAGCTCCGGTTGTATGTTTAGGTTCACTATCTTGCTGTAAGGTGAAACTCTGCTCTAGTTCTAAGTCTTTCAATAAATGAATCAATTGATCAAACCGTCATTTATAGAGCACTTTACATGCCCAAGGTGACCAAAGTGCTGTACTAGTCTGTACATTTAGGAGATCAAACAAAACAGAAAGAATAACACATGACCAATGACAAAAGCTAAAAATAGAAGAACATTAAGTAAATGTAAAAGAGTAAAAATAGGCCTAAAATTTCTGTTCACTTTAAAAACAAGTTAAAAATATGTTGTTGTTTTTTTTTTTAAAAAAAGGATTTAAAATCATTCAAGGTATTAGATTTCCTTTCAGTCAGAGGAAGATTGTTTCAGAGTTCGGGGGAAACACCAGTCAAAGCTTTGCTTCCTCGAGTCGAGACATCTAAAAGCAACAATTCTGACCTCAAACTTCTTCTAGCAGCATGCTTGTGTAAAACCTCTCAGAAATTTAAAAACCAAAATTTAAAACTCAAAATTGATACTAAAATATACAGCCACCCAGTGCAGGGAGGACAAAATAGGAGTAATGTGCTCTTGTTGCTCATTACCCGCTAGCAGACGGGTAGCAGTGTTTTGGACCAGCTGCAGGTAATGAAGAAAGGAGTTGTCCAACTCTGCATCCTCTTAACACTTTTTTTTCCCCAGGACTTTGAATTCAGCTGCATCCATTTTCCCATCCAACATGAACTGCTTAATTGTCCTGGTGGAAGAAACGCATCCCATATACCTGGAAAATTCAGGGGCTTCTGCAGGATTAGCTTTACTCTACTTTTGCATGCAGACCAAGATCAGGGTACCTTCTTCCACAGGTTTATTGACTCCTCTACATGGCTTATGACATGGGATTTCTTATAGCTTTTTTCAAGAATGACTTTCTCTATGTTACTCTTCCATAAAGCCCAGATTTGTAAACAACTAATAGTTGAACTCTCAACAGATTGTCTCACCAGAAGAGTGCATTTTGTTTATTGACTCTCTTTTGTCCAGCCTCTCAGTGCAGATGGGAGGCCATGTTGTTTTTTGGGATTGTTTTTCGGTAGGTTGTTTTTTGTGGTATACGCTTTCCATTTTACCCAGGGAGATGTTAAAAACCTTGGGATGTAGATTTTAACCTCAACCTGCTGTCAACTCCTCCAGAGCATGACCTGACAGGTGTGTTCCTTGGTCTTCATGATGCTGTTTGTTCTCTAATGGTCTCTAGCAAACCACACACCCGCTGTGTTTATACTGATATTGAATTACACACGGGTGGACTCGGTCTACTGATTATCTGACTTCTTTTTTTATTTATCCTATTACATTTAGGTGTATCATATTGACACAGTACAAATTTCAGATTTTCCTTCATTTCACAATGAAGTACTACTTTGTATTGTTCTATTCCACATAATTTCTCCAAATACACTATTGTGTTGATATGTAACAAAATTTAGAAAGTTTAGGTGGAACGAATGTTCTTGCAAAGCATTGTACATTTGCTAACAATAGCACTTTTTGTATCAAATTGGGTTTCATGTTTCGATTCCCCTTCATCTTCCTTTTTCCCCCCCAGTAGATATTTAAAGCTACAGCAGGAAAAGGTGGTTTCAACTTCCCCCGAGTCATAGTGAAGAGGTTTATATAGAAACCCTTTAAATTTGAGTGGGAACTATGAGAGAGGACAGCAACTGTGGTTTCTGTTGTTCAGAAGGAGAACCCATGTTGGATTTTGTCCTGGTTATGCATTGGTTCTATTTTTCATTCCCCACTATGATCGTTTGTTTTTGGGCTGGCTGTTTGCTACTTTCTGCTCTGCTAATTAGAGTGAGCAGCTACACCTTTTTCCCTCCTGTGTTTCTGCCAATAAACACCTGCCTTCCACATCCAATCTCTGCCAGATTGTTGAAAGCCTTGTCGTTTGCCTTGTTGGTTGCAAGTCTGTCTCTTGTTTCCTGATCAGAATTTCCCGTTTTTGGACTTCCCTGTTTCAATTTGCCCTCACTCTGACACTTCATCGACTCTATGATTCCGGTCATAACCTGGCGTCTCATTTATAAAAGTTTGTGTAGAATCCAAGAGCGTATGTACACCAAGAAAAAGAAAATGGTGTATGCCAAAAAATATTCACATTCATAAAACCATTCGCACGCCCACCAGCATGCAATTTTCTTTCACAGATCACAGCTGTACTTGAACGTTTGTGGACCTGGTACCTCCTCATGTTCTGCCCACTACACGCCCAGATTCAATCATAAATAGTCAATGCAAAGCACCTCATGAATGTTAATGTGTGTTAAAAATGGGTCAGCTTTTTACATCATGGTGACGTCGCAGTCATGGAGAAAAAGAAAAGAAAGTGTGAGAAAAGTTGATCAAATGCAAAAATCAGAGGTGAAACCACATATGATGCCTACATTAAAATAAGTTGTTAAGAAATTGTTAAAATAAGCTGTTAAAAAGTAAACGACGCCGTGCTCCTTGTTGAAATTCCCCTGTGGCTGTGCGCTCACATCAACATACAGAGGAGGAGACCAGGAGGAATGAACGGTTCCCCCGCAATTATTATCCCCCCTCCCCCCCCCCACAAAAAAAAAAACAACTGCAAAAAGCCTTTTAGGAAGCTGATGGGTGCTGAGCACTTCCTATTAGCGGTGAGCGCACCACCTTTGCGCTCTGGGGGTTGGAGAGCAATAGTTACAAAAGGTTACAATTGATAGTTACAGTATATTAATTCATGTTAGTTAACATAAGCTTAAACAAACATGTAACCATGACAAAGGAAAGAATTAGAAAGTTAGTTTTCATGTATTAATGTTTTACCCAAGGAAATGGTGTTTTACATTAGTAATCGGCTATTAAGCCTGCTCTGGGATTGATTAGTAGTGGCTCTATCTTCCACTAGGGGTCTTTCGGGCTTTCTCCTCATTGCATTAAAACTGCTGCATGAAAGGAGCAACTCCAATCTCTCTTGTGATTCTTTCTCCCCTATTTTCAATCAACTTGATTCTGATTCTGATTGGGAAGAATGTGTAATGCGCCTTATAATCTGGTGTGTTTTATTTGTGGACAAAGACACACATATTGACACGTAAATTCACAGTGCACTTTATAATCCGGTGTGCCTTATAGGATGAAAAATACAGTATTACCTGCTAAGAATGCCACAAAAGATGTTGGGACTAAGATACTGCCTAAGCTTTTAACTGAGTTAGCAGAGCTTAAGACAGGTGTAGCCTCTCTGAAAGGCCTTAGTGCAGAGATAGCTCAAATTATAGAGACTGCAGCAGCCACTGCCTGCCCCCAGTCACATAATCCAGCAACGGTCATGCAGTATGACAGGGACCAGCAACAGTATTGTAGCTTCTAGATCTCCTACCAAAGACCATCGCCCCCTCAGTATCCAGTGCAGTACTACCCAAGTTTTCCAGGCCGCGGTTGGAGGAGGTGCCACGTCTGCCAACAAGCTGGAGTCAGCGACCGCTGCACCCACTGCTACCTCTGTGGGAGTGGCCATATCTTCCAGGCCAGATATAAAAGCAGAGCTATGAGACCATCTAAAGAGAGACATTTAACCACCAATGGTTACCACCGAGGGACGAGTGTTAACCATATCCATCAACCACAAGTCCCAACAATGCTCCAACTGCAAACAAGAACAGTCAGGTAGGAATCTGAGGCAGTCTTCAGTGTCCAAAAAAGGACAAACTGGACTTCTTTTCTGAAGCTGAAGACGTTTTGCTTTCCATCCAGGAAGCTTTCTCAGTTCAAAATGTCTGGAGTAGTGTGGAGTTCCAAGCCTTATAGACCTGCAGGTGAGGCGTCATTGATCTGCATGTAGATTCACCTGGAACTGGTCGCCCCAACAATGGAGAGGCTCATCGTTTGCCTTGCTCACTGCAGGAACGTGGTCACGTGTGGAGGTGTGAATTGGGGTGAAACTTCAAAGTTCTTATGTCAGTTGATTATATCCACTTTCCTTCAGTTTTAAACAAACATTGTAGCTATTTAAAATAAAACTTATAGGCCTTATACACATAGTCGGGTCCTTATAAAAACTAGTATCTCCACTGCATCATTTAAAAAAAATAACACTGTACACAGGATTGTTTTAAGAAATGCTTTCATCCACACAAACCCGCACAAAGATGCCACTAAACGTTGTTTTAAACATGCCAAGCACTTAGGGGGCAGTGTGCCACAAGTCTAGCGCCTATTTAATTACCTCTACATGGCTAAGCCATCAATGGTCATACATGTGACATCAGCGGCGCATTATTAGACGCACGCTGTGATACGTGGGACCCTAAAACCACAATCAAATCACAAAGCTCCACTTTGGTCGGAGATTTAAGAAAACATTTTATTTAGCAATGTAAAACGGAGTGTGGGAAGGCCTTAGTTGGAGAAACTCACATCAGATATTAGCTGCTAAAAATCCCAATTGTCCTTTAACCGGTTTTATTTTAAAAAGGCAAATCCTTTCAGGTTCTCAATAGATATTTCAAAACTACACTTAGGTTCCTGTAGCTGCTCTTCTTCTATGCTGCTTTGGTATTTCTTATCCTATGGTTGTATTGTAACTCTGTTTCTGATGGAAAAATAGTTCAAAATGGATGAGAAATTATCCTGTCCGTCTGATCCTGTATGCAGTGACGGTGACGTCACTCTCTGCCTGCTCTGCTCTGACAATCAGGTCTGAGCAGTTACACCTACCTGACTATTGCTGCTGATCATGTCTTCATGACCACAATGTGACCAAGCATAAAATGTGGTGGTACAAGAGATTTACGTCATGTATGTGCAGCTGACAAATCTGCACCAACTGCAAGATGTTTAAGATGTCTATATGGACTAAAACCTTAGAGGAATGTTATGGACCCAATGTTAAATATACCTCAAAACATAAGGAGGTAAAATCTGGTATTAGTGAATTGTGTCATTTTTTTTTTTTACAAAGAGAACAGCTGTTAACCGTATCTTGTCATGATTTGTGCCTGTGAGCTGTCTGCACCCTGCCACGCCCCCTGCTCTGCTGCAATCAGCTTCATGTCTCGCACCTGTTCCTTGGACTGCTTAAGCGCTCCACAGTCACTGGTTCAGAGCCAGGGTTTTAAAAGCTCTTGCTTGTAGATGTTCAGCATTTTTTCCATGCCTGAACAACGATGGCATGGCCTTGTTCTGTTTTTTTGGATTCTCCTGCCTCATCTCGACCAAGAGCCGACTGAGCTTCTGATTTCTGGACATTGACTCTGTTCCTGAGGCACGTGCCTCGTCTACTTTGTGGATTTGCCTGCCTACCTCTGATCTTCTGTGGGTGACCCCCACCTGTGCCCTGGATTCTGATCAAGCCTCTGCTATTCTGCCAGACACCTCTGTAGGGAGTAAAGCCAGCTTCCGTCAATGCCAGCTGGTTCCAGCTTTCTTCCAGAGGTTGCCTGTCTACAGTACATCTGGGTTTCGTCTCCGAATAAACCTTTTAAAGCACAACTCAGCGTCTGGCTGAATTTCTGGAGCTTCTGTATGGCACCTGACATACCTAAAATGTATATTATTATAATAAAATGATGTTATAACTGTATGTTATACCATCCCATGAGACCCTTGCTTTCTCCTTCCGAACGCATCCACTTGAAAGAACTCCACTTCCCATAAGGCTTGTAGGGCGTTGCTGCTCCTTGCTCTGCTCCCGTCCATCCCTGCACTCCTGGTCCTCTCTGGCTCCCATGTATGGAGTGTTACATCATTTGCACAGACACCCACCTTCCCAAGTGATGACGCAGCCCATGGGGAGTGTGTGAAGAGGAGGAGGAAGAGGAGGAGGAGGAGGAATTCATGGAGGGAGGAAGGGAGGGGGATAGAGAGAGAGGAGAGAGGGTGTCCCGTCTGCGCTGAGCTCAGACAGACAGCAGGGAACAGCTGCAGCACTCGGTTCGCTTTGGATTTCACTGCATTGCGATTTAAAATATCAGGCGTTTCATCCACAAAGCCCACGTCGCGCAGCTCGACCGAGCAGACCCCCCCACTAATCATTAGAGAAAATGGTTGACCGCGAGCAGCTGGTGCAGAAAGCCAGGCTGGCTGAGCAGGCTGAGAGATATGATGATATGGCAGCAGCTATGAAGTCGGTAAGTCCAATCCAGCAGAAGGGAGTAATGATGACTGAAGGATGGGTGTGAATGTGGTTTTGTTTCTGTTCGTGCTAAAGGCTGAATTTTAACCTCGCCACACTCAGCAGCCTCTGTAAAATTGCAGTGAATCTCTTTATTGCATTGTCATCAGCTGGACGCCAGCTTTCCCTTTCTCTTCCTCTGAGTTGGGTCCAAACCGTGTTCTGCTGCTGGTGCTGCTCCTCATTGGGCGGTGCCTTTCTGTCGGCTCAGAGGATATTACAATGAAATGCATGCAGGGCCAGACCTCATCTCTTGGCTGGGATAAGAGCCTTGCATCAATGTAATGGTCCTGCTGTTGTGCATTAACAGATGATTAATTTATGTATGTATTCATGTTTTTTCTGGTACCATCTACTCTTCCTCCATTATGGAGCACGAGGGGCTGGGAGCAATGCAAGGTTCCTCAAAAAAAGCCTATCAATTCCTGCTGCCTCCACCTCCACCATCACCACCTCCTCCCCCTCCCACTCCTCCTCCTCCTCCTCTTTCTTCTCACTTTGTCATAAATTATACAGATAATACAGATACACAGCTGTTCTTTTTTTTTTTTCAATATCAGTAATAGGTTTTGTTCACGCTTGATTGATTCAACAAAAATCCACCTAACAGGAGCTGTTCTCTCCTTTACACCGAGATAGGAGGCAGCAGGGGCTCTGGAATATTCTCTGTCATATTGCAGTGAGTCGGTTTGATCAGATTTCTTCCTTAGCCATCTCCTCGATGTGTGTCCACGTCGGCTTGTGTGTCGAAGAGGCAATTTGGAGTCATTGTTAGGTTAACAGCTTCGATTTAATGGTGTAATAGCTGACGTGAAGGAGATGACATGGATGGGCTGCCTCACATTAGCACTCCCAGCTCTTATTGGTCCCCACTGAGGACAAAATCCTTTGTTTGCTTTCTGCCCTTGCCTCGTTTTTTCTTGTCTTTTTTTCTTTTGGCCCTTTTACGACATGTTGGGACTGGAAAATTGCTGTGTCATTGGAACCGGCAGCATCCTTGAGCCCACACCCGGATTAAAAGCATTTCTCTTAATGGAGGAGCATTTTCTCTGGAATGGTGCCAGCCCCCCCTCCCGTTGTAAACCATTGATCATTGGGAGGGGGGGGTGGTTGCAGGAGATGGAAAGCTGGGGTTGGCAAGGAGGGATTCCATTTCTTTTTATACAATCTGCTATGTCAGTGAGGTCCAAACTGGGCCCAAACCCGGGAGGGGTGCACACACTCACCCTCTAATCAAAGGGAATCCCTATGCCATTGCGGCCAAAAAGATGACAGGGCGGCCCTGTCACCTTCATGTTATACTCATGAGAAATACATAGAGGTACTGAACTAAAAACATTCACTTTAAATAATCCAATAAAAAACCATCAATGGCAGTCATTTTTTGTTGAATATTAATAATTAAACCGTCTCTTTTGTTCCTGAACTCCTAATTGAGGAATACAAGGAAAGTTGGATGAGTCCGTTCCCCCTACACCCACTCGCTGTGACGTCACTTTCTTCCATCCTGACTGAGCACAGAACATTCAACGAGAAACGATTCGGCCCGTTGAATATGAAACGGTCGTTGCAGCAGTATTCGGCAAGATTCTTTTTGATCGGACAGGAGAAACGATCCGATCCAATTCCTCTGAGTGGTTTAGACGCTTGAATGTCCAACTGATGCATCCATGTCTAAATATATCGGCCCATGCTCAGAGTGATGTCACAAAAGGTAAAAAGGTCATTTTGGACCGGAGAGAAGGTCACTGGGACACGTGAACCTCCGGTGCAGTGATGGTTTTCCCTTACACTGCAGCTTCACCCCCCCTCCTCGAGTGCTCGTGAGAACATTTTAACCGTCTCCGTCCCTCCTTCTCTCTCTCCTTCGCTTTCCCCAGCCACCCTTCACTCTGCTACCCTTCCTGCTGCCCCTCAACTATCTTGAATATCATTTCTCGCTAGCTGGCATGAGCTGCACACGTGGCAGCTGGAGCTACTGGTGCACTAAATGAATGGATTGCCATGGAAACTGGGAGTTGTGCATAACGAGTGAAATATTGTTCGCCCTCTTTTGCTGTGGAAGAAGGACGACACAGCCAAATGAATACAGCCAGATAATCTGATGATCTCTTCCCTCTAGAGAGATGCTTATTAAAGTTAATTCCCAAGGGGCGTGATTTCGTTGGAATCAGAAGCAGAGAAAAGGAAGCAGTAGATTATATTGAAGACGTTTTTTTTCTCCTCAGTAAACCGAAGGGCTTTTAATGATTAATAGGCTAATTTAAAAGAAAACCCTAACCCTAACCCACCAATTTAGAGTTTTTTTTTTTGCTGTCAATGTGTCTATTTCAAGGGGATCAACAGGGACACTCCCTGTTGTCAAAGCCCCAAATTGGCCAAATGAAGTATGGGTGAGCCGACCAGCTGAAGGCTTTATTATGAATCGGTCCTTCAGACACATCATTAATCGTCACTGACACACATTGGACGGGTTGCGGTGAAGTGCATTGAAACAGAACCAATCACAGCAATTCAGCCAGGGAAAGTCAAACAAAACTGAAAAGGTTTCACATTCTGACACCTATTTCAAAAATAATAATCTATTATCGACTCCCCTAAGTTGCCAAGCAAGGTAGTCATAGCCCAATGATTTAGTGGTTACCTGACTTTGCGGATTGGCGGTTTGGTGTTGCGACGATTGACTGGAAATTAAAAGGATCATTGTGTCATGCACATTTTTTCCTCCATTACCAAACACTGGATCAGTCACAGCAAAGTGAACAGAGACAGATTTGATCACTAGATTTAAGACTGGGCTTCTTTTATTATAGTAATTATGCCAAAAAAAAATACCGCACATGACCAGTACGCACAAACCTAGAGGATGTCTCTGACGGTTATTGCATTTAACCTTATAGCTTGAGCTGTAGAGTTTCTCTCCACACTTCCTTTGGCTCCACAACGCCAACTTGATTTTTAAAAGCTTGTGTGCGTGTGAGATATTGGCAGCTAACAAGATGATCTACGAGAGAGGCTCCCGCCTTTGCAGGTTTATTTTATGCAAAAAGTGACTATTGTGTTTTCTCAGTACTGTCGCACCAGTCAACGGCCCAACGTTACGCCTCTGAGATGCCAAGCCTTGCAGCAACAGCCGACATATGTAGGTCTGAGTGGGCCTCACAGCTCAGGGATGTGATGTAGGAACCACAAGCGGTGTCTTTGATCAGTGGGCAAAGGAGTTAAGGCAAAAACACTTCCATGGTGTTATCAATAAGTGCAATGTCACAAAAGGCTGGTTGGATGCAGTATTTGGTTTACTATTATATAAAAAGTTTCACACTTTAAAAATCAACTTTTCAATATGTTTAGCTACTTGCATTTACTCATTCATATTAGCCCTAATCTGATCTAGAGCTTGCTAGAACCCAGGAAGAGTGATGAGCCATCGTGATAATAGATGTCCCCACCACTCCCAAAGCTATTGACAGTTGTGGGGAAGGGAAGTTTTTTTTCTGTAGCGATTGAGTTTAACTTACCTTAACTAACTTAACTTACATACCTCTTTGGTTCCATGATGTTGGCTTTGTTTTTTAAAAGCTCAAACATGCGGGACACCTCTAGCTCGGTTGGGGGTTTGAACAGCCAGAGGCGGCTCAGAAAGGGGATTCTCGTTGTTGGTTTATGACAGAACCAGTTTCCGAAAGAGGCTAATGATCGATCTGGGTGGCTCTTTACAATAAACAGTGTTTGCTGTCTTTCCTCCAGGTGACGGAGCTAAACGAGGCCCTGTCCAACGAGGAGAGGAACCTGCTATCGGTGGCCTACAAGAATGTGGTGGGCGCCAGGCGCTCCTCCTGGAGGGTGATCTCCAGCATCGAGCAGAAAACCTCCGCCGACGGCAACGAGAAGAAGATCGAGATGGTGAGGGCCTACCGGGAGAAGATTGAGAAAGAGCTGGAGGCCGTGTGCCAGGATGTGCTCAACCTCCTGGACAACTTCCTGATCAAGAACTGCAGCGACACGCAGCACGAGAGCAAGGTGTTCTACCTGAAGATGAAGGGCGACTACTACCGGTACCTGGCCGAGGTGGCCACCGGCGAGAAGAGGGCCACGGTGGTGGAGTCCTCGGAGAAGGCCTACAACGAGGCCCATGAGATCAGCAAGGAGCACATGCAGCCCACCCACCCCATCCGCCTGGGCCTGGCTCTCAACTACTCTGTGTTTTACTACGAGATCCAGAACGCCCCGGAGCAGGCCTGCCATCTGGCCAAGACCGCCTTCGATGACGCCATCGCCGAGCTCGACACCCTCAACGAGGACTCCTACAAAGACTCCACTCTCATCATGCAGCTGCTCCGAGACAACTTGACACTGTGGACAAGTGACCAGCAGGATGACGAGGGCGGGGAGGGCAACAATTAAAGGAAAGCCTCACTTTGAAAATAAAAAATAAAAAAATTAAGAAGGGCCGGTGGACTTTGGCAGCAGCTTTTGCCAATGCAACTACCGCAGCACCAGTTCTTTATTTTTCCATGTGTTAAAAGAAAAGGATCAAAAAGAGAGGTGAGAATGGGAGGTTTAAAATCTTAGTTTAAATATATATAGAAATATATATGACAGTTGAAAAGGGGGCCTCCGTCTTCTTGATTTTCTCTTTGACATTTGCCAAAAACCACTGATATGTCAGTCAATCAGCCTGAAGTGGTTGTTGTTGGATTGAAATGGCAGCCTCACACTGGCATAGGAACTGATCTTGTTCTGTCAAGATAAGCTGCTTACTTAGATGTTTGAGTGATAGAGATGCATTTGAGTCACTTGGGAGAGAAAACGCTTGAATGGGGAAATTTTTTAAAAGCCTCACAAAAAAAAAAAAAAAAAAATGGGTTGCATTGGTTCCAGAAGTAGAAAAGAGGGCCCTGAAAGCTTTTAATCTAACACAAACAAATAGAAAATCAGCAAAAATACCCTAAATTTTAAAGGATTGATTATTCAATTGTAACAAATAAGGATTAAGTAAGCCCCCTTATTGCTAATTAAAGAGTTTTCTGGCATCTTACAGATAATCCTGTTGTGTTACTGGAACCATAGATTCTTTTTGGAGGTGAAGGTTAATAAAGGCAGAGACTTAACGAAATGAATTACAAAATAAAAAAGACAAAAAAAAAAACATAAGATAAAAGCAGCTTCAGAGTTTGTGGTTTACTTCTGTGTTTGTTTTATTAAATGCACATGCCTACTATACTGTTTCTTCAGTGTAAGATGACGACAACAATAATATCGCTTATTCAATATTGTGCATGCTGGTGATGTATTTATATACAGTAGCTTGACTTTATTAACTTATACTGTGGGTGTTAAGTATTCATATGAAAACAGGCTTTGTCTGATGTTGATTTTTATTTTCTTATTTATTTCTATTTAATTCATTTTTTTTTTGATTTGCTATACCAAAATGGTGATCGTAAAAATTGACCTGTAATGGGCGTTGCTTTAGTGACATGCAATATGTGTATTTAATTTGTTAATGAAAGAAAAAATGGATGATTAAAAAAAGTAAAAAAAAAAAAAAAAGAAAGAAAGAAAAATACTCACCAGTGCTTACTTAAACTTACCAGCTGGTGTTTGTCACTTTGAAGTATGATTATGATATATTTTGTTCCTTGAACAGTATTTAAGTATTTTTTTTTTCCTGTCATGCTATCCAGTTTTAATAATAATGGTGTCGTTTCCAGGCTCAATGTTTCTGTTATGAATCCACCGACATGGACCATGTTTTGTTTCTGACAGTATACATTTATTTATTTTTTATTTGTTTTTATACCTTTTAGCTGTTTCCTGAGTGACAAAAATATCTTGAATGTGAGTCATTATGTAGCAGTTGCACAAGAACCGGAATAATAGCTATGATAATAAAAAAGAATATGACTAAATTATACATGCACCATTTCCGTGGTGGTCTAGTGTATTGTTGTATTGTCACCCATGAGTACACTTTGCTTTTAAGAGGAAGCACTCCGCTCGTAGGTCGTTTTATTGTTTTGTGTGCTTTATTTTCTGTGGCTGTACCGTTTTTATATGCCTCATTTGCAAGTTAATCTCTAGCATTAAAAAAAAAGGGAATCTACTACAGTATTTTTTTTTTTTTTTTTTATCATCCGGCAAGCACGTTAAAGATATGGACATTTAACACTAATGCATACCATAGACAATTTTAAATGTCCACCTCTCCAGAACAAACACTAAAAACAGCTGCTGAACCAATTTATTCTCATTAATGCTGCTACTTCTATAGATCAGTAATATTTTCACATGGATAGCTGTTTAATGAATTTTATATATTTTTTTTTATCTCTGGTTTGGTGGATTTAAGAGGGAAACCAGAAGCCTTAAGGTCAGTAACACAACCTTGCTCATGTATGCCAATTATGTATCTCCATCATGAGTCAGCCTGCATGAGCTCACAGTATGTCACAGCTGCTTTAATTTATTTTTAAACGTCGCGAAGAGCAGAGGGTCTCTGAGGGTTTGTCAGATGTACAACGTGAAAAAAAAAAACGATGCTTGCACAGCGGATCGGCTTTATTTTACTTTAACTTATTTTTTTATCATTTGTGAAGAAAACCATGTTTGGGACCTTCATTCACTGCAAAGAAAAGCATTACTTCTTTTTATTTATTTTTTGTTGCTTCTCTCTGTGATTATTTGGCTATAATTCTTAGGTTTTGTTTTTATTCTTGTTTCTGTAACTCAACATCATGCATGTACAAGTTGTGAGGTAGCTTGATCAAGAGTATCTGGCCTAAGGGTGAAAATGGGATACACACTGTATGGGTTAAAGACGTTTTTTTTTTTTTTTTTTGGTTGCCATCTGTTGTCCATTAAAGTTATTTGTTTCTTGCTAGTAATCTATATATTCATTTTTCTCAAAACCAGTCATGTATTGCCATCCTTGCATCAGTACGGTTCATCCTTCTTCGTTCTGCAGGGTTAACTCTTCCTTTTCGCCCACACGCTGCCACACAGGAACTCACTATGACTTTATATAACCCACCGTGGGTCACATAACTTGTGCGTTCGGTATCCATGCATGCTTGGATCCACGTTCAGGTGGGTACCGTATGTGTTGTATAAACCTGCATTGATGGATGCGCTGAGTGCTGGTGGGTGAGCACATGAGATGGAGTCTGTCTCAGCTGCAGAGCAAAGACACGGCCAGCTCACACAGCTAAATCACAATACATCATGTTCTTTTAAAAAAAAAAAAACACACACACACATCGAAACATAAATCATGAAACAATCCTGCTAGAAACAACAATAAATCATAAAGTGTACCAGACCAGTTAATGACAGGAGAGTCTCTCTTGAGGGTTTCATATCACCTGGCCTATGTCATCTACACACAATAGATCAAGGCTATCTGGGCTGCAGATCTGGGTGTTTCAGACAAGAGGACGCAGCCTTCTGCTGATTGATAAGCTGAAGGGAAAGCTGCTGCTGGATCCCCCCCACCCCCACCTACACCCCACTACCCTCAGACTGCAGCCTCTCTTGCTGCAGCCTGCTGCACTGAAGCTTTCATGAGAGGAAATTCTGTGCTTTGAAAGGTCCTCCTCGCCAGCCAATAGCTGAGAGGCTCTCTCTAGACGGCCTCCAATCCGGTTTCTGTTGCTAGGGCTATAATAAGTATCCCACTATCAGCAGAGCTGCACTTGCTGCATACACCTTTTGCATCTTGGAATAAAAAAAAATAGAAAGCTCTAAGCACAAAAGAGGCGTCAGGATTCAACATCGACCAACCAACGCGGCAGTGTTTTAATGCAGTGCAACACTTTCAGGCAGACTAGCGTACCGGATATTGGGAAGGTCTGGTGACATTATATGTCCCTGAACACTTTGGAGCCAGCTGATGGATGCGTAATTGAATCTCAAGCAGCTACAAACTCAATTTAGTGCTTGCATGACAAATACGTTTAAATTAAAGTAACACTGAAAAGATACGTGTGCCGGAATGATATAAATGACAGTTAACTGTGGATGAAACAAGCATTGAATTAAAATTATGTTTTTTTTAAAACATCTTCCTATATCCCAATAACTTATTCTAAAAAGGGTTTTATTTACTAAAAACATTTTTCTTGTAAAAAAAAAAAAATCTCTCTGTGCTACCCCAGCTTTCGATCACAGTCGTCAGATGAAGAGAGGCTAGGATGACTGTGCACATAATATCCTTGAAGCAGATAAGAAAATTACATTGCTGTCTGAATGCAGGTAGGTTAGTTTTCTACTTTTTGGATTTCATTATCTCTTGAACATTTATTTAAAAGGTCAAAAGATAAAAAAGATTATTGTCTGTTGTACTTGAGGCCACCGTCAGCAATAACAATCTTTTTTACTATACCTGATAGTGAATCAGACAAAAATGTTCTTGTTTTGGGTCAGCTTAAATTATTAAAATTTCCTCTATTAGTTAAATGCCAGAATAATACGAGAGACGTTTTCAAATTTAAAAGTCCCAAAATGACTACACTTTTGATCAATTTGGAAAAAACCCAGATGATGGCTTTGTGGCATTCTAAGCTTCTGATTTGAGTTAACCCTGGTGCATATACACAGTTTTTTTAAAGGCCTGAAAAAAGTGTCCTTTAAAATTTCCAGTGTCTTACACTACCTTGCTTGCAACTAGAGCTGGAGCTTAAGACCCTTTAAAAACAACTGTTTTGCTTATTGCATGTGTTTGTACTCTGTCAACTCCAGGGTTCTTAATTTGACGATGTGCTTCATTATTACTTTGTGAAATGCAGCGATAACAGATTAACAAGCATGAAATGATGGTCCATCTGTTGGGTTTCTGTATTGTTCTCAACAAGTAAATACTCAGCCTCAGAACAAATCTCAGCCCAAAATAGTGATCTGCACCATGCAATCTTTGAGTAGTTATCCTCGGTTATAACCATAAGCTGCAGAAAATACGGGTAAAATTGCTCCCTCTGCTTTTACTCCTCTTGGCTGCTATGCCAGCCTTGAGTAGGAGCGACCCATCAAATATGATAGCAACGCAGGATGCGCTCCAGCACGTAATGAGGCATCTACGTACATAATGTCTATGGCTACAATGATCTGGCAGTGCCTGAGCTCCGTCTCACGTGACTTTAACCTACTCTTCCTATTGGTGTAAAATCCTTTCGTGTCAACATTGGCATCGTAACCAGAATTTTGGACCAGTCAAAATTTTGAAAACAGTTATTTATATATCAATTAAATTTTATTTACATAGCGCCATTCATGAAACATGTCATCTCATGGCACTTTACAAAGTCAAATTCAATCATTTGCATCCATGTTCTGTCAGGGGTGCTGGTGCCTATCTCCAGGTCAATGGGCGAGAGGCGGGGTACACCCTGAACAGGTCGCCAGTCTGTCGCAGGGCAACACAGAGAGACTAACATGACAAAAAAAGCCATTCTTGTACTCACACCTAAGGAGAATTTAGAGAGGCCAATTAACCTAACAGTCATGTTTTTGGACTGTGGGAGGAAGCCGAAGAACTCACACATGCACAGGGAGAACATGCAAACTCGATGCAGAAAGACCCAGGATCTCCTTGCTGCAAGGCAACAGCGTTACCCAGTGCGCCACTGTGCAGCCCATTATTTATAGGCCTACTATAAATTTATTTTTTAGTAAAATTATCCATCCATCCATCCATCCATCCATCCACTGTCTTCCACTTATCCGGGGTCGGGTCGCGGGGGTAGCAGCTTCAGTAAGGCAAGGCAAGGCAAATTTATTTGTAAAGCACAATTCAGTACAGAGACAATGCAAAGTGCTTTACATGATTAAAATATAGGAAAATAAAACAGAATAAGAGCAAGTAGGAATAAAATGTAGAAACAAAAATAGAATATTAAAAACAATTGGACTAAAAAAGTTGAACTAATGATGTTTCAGTAGAGCTGTTTAACTAGAATAGTCAAAGGCAAGCCTAAACAAATGTGTTTTTAATCTGGATTTAAAGGAACTCAGGCTTTCCGCACTTTTACAGTTTTCTGGAAGTTTGTTCCAGATAATTGGAGCATAGGAACTAAATGCTGCTTCTCCTTGTTTAGTTCTGGTTCTGGTTCTAGGTATGCGGAGTAGACTTAAGCCAGACAACCTGAGTGGTCTGGATGGTTGATACACTGATAACAAGTCTGTGATGTATTTAGGTGCTAAGCCATTCAGGGATTTATAGACTAATATAAGTATTTTAAAGTCTATTCTCTGAGATACAGGGAGCCAGTGGAAGGACTTTAGAACTGGGGTGATGTTCTCTACTTTCTTGGTCTTAGTGAGGACGCGGGCAGCAGCGTTCTGGATCAGCTGCAGCTGTCTGATCCACTTTTTAGGCAGGCCTGTGAAAACACAGTTGCAGTAATCAATTCTACTAAATATAAACGCATGGATTAGTTTTTCCAGATCCTGCTGAGACATTAATCCTTTAATCCTGGAAATGTTCCTCAGGTGATAGAAAGCCGACCTTGTAATTGTCTTTAGATGCTTTTGGAGGTTCAGGTCTGAGTCCATCACTACACCCAGGTTTCGGGCCTGATTAGTGGTTTTTAGCTGAAGCGACTGAAGCTCTGTGCTAACTTCTGATCTCTCCTCTATTGATCCAAATATTATTACTTCTGTTTTGTTTTTATTCAACTGAAGAAAATTTTGGCACATCCACATATTGATTTCTTCTAGGCATTTACTCAGTGCTTGAATTGGTTCATAGTCACCTGGTGACATGGTGATGTAGAGCTGTGTGTCGTCTGCATAGTTATGGTAGCTAATATTGTTGTTTTTTATTACCTGTGCTAGAGGGAGAATGTAGATATTAAAGAGGAGGAGACCCAGGATGGACCTATGGGGAACCTCACATGTGATTTTTGTCATCTCTGACGTAAAGTTACCTACTGATACAAAAAAGTCCCTGTCCTTTAAGTAGGACTTAAACCAGTTGAGAGCTGTACCAGAGAGGCCGACCCAGTTCTCCAGGCGTTCTAACAGGATGGAGTGATCAACAGTATTGAATGCTGCACTGAGGTCCAGTAGTACCAGCACAGTGGTTCTTCCACAGTCTGTATTTATATGGATGTCATTAAAAACCTTGATAAGGGCAGTCTCTGTACTGTGGTGAGCACGGAAGCCAAACTGGAAAACGTCAAAGCGGCTGGTCATTGTTAAGAAGGTGTTTCATTGTTGAAATACAGCTTTTTCAATAATCTTACTGATAAAGGGGAGGTTTGTCTAAATTGTTCTTTTTCAGCAGTGGTTTGATATTTGCTGTTTTTAGGGACTGGGGGAAAACACCTGACAGAAGGGACGCGTTTATTATCTGAGTCAAATCAGACGCTATGACAGGTAAAACTTTTTTAAGGAAAACTGTGGGGAGAACATCAAGGCAGCAGGAGGAGGAACTTAGCTGCTGCATGATCTCCTGTAAGCATTTGTGGTTTATTTGGATGAATTATATTACAGACAGCAGGTCACTAAAATCCTTAAAAAAGTTTGATGTGGACTTAGGAGGCCTGTACACATTCAGAAACATAGTTCGTATTGGGCTCTTTACCTGGAGAGCCAAATGTTCAAAAGAGTCAAATTTTCCCCAAAACACCTTTTTACACTTTATTGGATCATTAAACAATTTTGCCACTCCTCCACCTTTCCTTTGCTGTCTGCTCTCACAAAGGAAATTGTAGTTTGGAGGAGTCGATTCTGTCAGAATAGCTGCTTCACAAAATTCATGCAGCCATGTTTCTGTTAAAAACATTACATCAAGATTATTGTCAATAATGAAGTCATTAATTAACAGGGATTTTCCTGACAGACATCTAATGTTTAGTAAACCCAGTTTATATAACTTAGTGGTTGATGTTGTCTCTGTGGCAGGTTGCATCTGACAGTGTATGACTTTTATGATTTTCTTTATGACTTTTAAGTACGATTGATTATTCCTGTTTGTTATCCTTTTGCTTTTCTTATTTCTGCCATGTATCGTCACAGATATTCCATATTCTGTGGCTGATGCTGGAAACTGTCATGTCTGATAAACGTGCTGCCAGTAGGGAGACCCAGACGTCCCTCTCCTCAGCCACTTGGGCCAGCTCCTCCGGGAGAATCCCAAGGCGTTCCCAGGCCAGCCGGGAGACATAGTCCCTCCAGCGTGTCCTGGGTCTCCCCTGGGCCTCCTCCCGGTGGGACGTGCCCAGAACACCTCACCCGGGAGGCGTCCAGGAGGCATCCTGACCAGATGCCCGAGCCACCTCAACTGGCTCCTCTCGACGTGGAGGAGCAGCGGCTCTACTCTGAGTCCTCCCCGGATGACTGAGCTCCTCACCCTATCTCTAAGGGAGAGCCCAGACACACTACGGAGAAAACTCATTTCGGCCGCTTGTATCCGGGAAAAATTAATAGAATAAATATATATAAAAATGTATAATTTTGATGAAACAGCTATAACCTTGAGAAACTGTAGCTTTGACAAAAAAATGTGGAAACGCTAAGGGGTTCCAAACACTTTCACAAGGCAATGCCTAGAAGTGCAACCATCTTTCATGTATCCCTCTGCAGCGGATCATCATCTTCAAATCTATTCAGCAGCACAATCAGACTCACTCTAAATAAACTCTCATTTGTGGGCACACAAATGTATGTTTGAATGCATTGTAAGTTAGTAGGTAAACATAAAAACCTAGAAAACTGTCTAGAGTACATATTATCACGTAATCACTGTGACTGGGATAATAGACACAATTCCGTTGGCTACAAATCGTCCCGCCTAGCATTCTTTCCTCCCACCTTGTTTGACATTTAAAACACCAGATTGTCTGTTTCTTCCCCCATCCGTCATTCTGTCAATTTGCTGAAAGGTCATCACAAGGTCTGGGCTCTGATGGTGTTGTCTATTGCTTTTATTCAAAACCACGCTGCATTGATACAGCGTCTCCTGACTAAAGCAAGGCCTCGAACCTCCTGTGACTAATAGATTCCCCAGCAGATGTTGAACCATTCATTGCAAACCAAAGCTCAAGGCTGCGGAGGTCAGTTGGGCATTACACTGGACTGGCAGCAAGTCTGGACCCCAGTACCCCAAAGACAACTGCATTGTAATCAACACTTTAATTTGGGGGCAAGACTCCAAAAAGTAGTCCAGCGAAAAACTCAGATATTAGAATAAAACAATTTGCTGCATAATAATTTCTGATCCGCCCCCCCCAAACAGAGGCACGGAGTTTCAGAAGTTTTAAAAACCAACTCGGCGTGATCTGCTGCTTATAGATCTTAAGAAAGATAATAGCTGTGTAGCTCCAGAAATATCAGGCCATTAGAGGTAGAGAAGGAGGGGAAAAAAGAGCGATAGAGAGAAAAAAGGGGACTGAGAACAGAGACAGATCTATAAATAGGCTTCCCTGCAGCCTGAGAGTAGACAGTGAGTAGACCAGAGACATCAATGTGACAGCGTTCCCCACTAAAGACACAATATGCTCTCTGTATGGATAAAAATAAATTATGTCCTATGCCTTGAAAACCTGATTCACCAATTTGCTTCACAAGAAGCAGCATAATATTACACAAACACAGCTACTGAGATTAGTATTTAATTCTTTGCATACATGATACAATGCAGAGGGCTGCTGAATTTTTCTGGCACACATACAGCTGGTTTGCTTGACTGCTTCCAAATGAATTATTCAAGCTAACATTTAGACATTGTATTATTTAGCAACAAGCAACCAATGGTTCTTATAAAGCGATCTGAGCGAGTGCCCGTCCCGAAGCATTCAGCGCTGCATTGCACCTCTCCATCCGGCTGCAGCCAACAGCACCGGTAGTTTGATTATTCACCTCAAGAAGCTTTGTGCATTTTTTTTTGAGCAATCAGATGTAATTATTTATAACTACAAAGATTTGTGTAATGATGATAAGTTTGTGAAAGGTGAGTCTAAAATTAAGTTCTCCACTCTTCTCCCCCTCCCTTTTGTTGTGTTACATAACTGCTTGCTCCTTTATGGTCTTCCATTTCAGGATAGATGGAACTGGGAAAAATGACAAAAAAAAAGGTTTAAATGACATTATGCAAAGTATAAATCTAATTGCTTTTAATGGCAGTAAGCTTGATGATAGATTAACTTCATTGTCAGTCATGGTTTAAAACTTGGTGGGTGTTTGAGGCTTAAATAATTGGTGGGAAGATTTCTGATTTAACTATGTTCAAGACTTTTTAGCTGCCTCCTTATTATTTTATTGGGAATTTGGGTGATAAATCTACCTCAAGTTGTGCACAATTGTGAGGCGGATTTAAATTTTAAAGCCCCCCAATAAAAAGGCATGGCATGCATTTTTATTCAGCCTCTTTAACTTAATACTTTGTAGAATCACCATTTGATGCAATAGCAGCTGCAGGTCTTTTGGAGTATATTTATACAAACTTTGAGTGTTGTGTAATTTTACAACTTTTGGAGCAGATTCACAGTCGGCGTTAGGTCTGGACATTGATTGGGGCATTCTAGTACCTAAACATGTATTTATCTCAACCATTATGAAGGAGCAATAAGCGACTTTTCCCCCCTAGGTAGAGCTTGAGCACTGCAGAACAGCATCACCTTTTGGAGGAACAGGTCAAGTAGGTAGAGATGATGTGTGATGTTTAACCATAGTTCGTCTAAAAAGATACCTTTACTTCTTCACAATACAATTTTTTTTAGTTCTTTCTATCTAAAATAACGAAATTTCGCTTACAGCTCCATTAACGTAGCTCTGGCTGTATGTAAAGTGTCATCCTGCCGAAAGGTGAACCTCCTTTTTTGCAGCCTCTAACATGTATCTTTCATGATTGGATTCAGCGTCGTCCCATCAACATCCTTCCTTTCCCTGACAAAGAAAAGCAACTCCTCAGCACGGTACTGCCACTACGAATGTTACAATGAGGATAATGTGTTCAAGGTGATGCTCATTGTTAGTTTTCAGCTGTAGTGTCTCTGCATTTGGGGCCAGTGGGGCCAGGCCCCATCAGATGTTGCTGTGGAGCTCTGTGTTTGCAATAATCAGTGGGACATGATTGTTCTTTTTAGAGTAATCCAAGTGATTCCCTTACCAATAAAATTATATATCTAAGTCTGCCAGAAAATTGACACGCTCAGTAGGCTAAATCCTCTTGAGGTGCCTTGATATTAGGACCGGCTCACCAACGTTTGTTTAAATAACGGACATCTGAAATCGCAGTGCTCATGCCCATCAGACAGCCACGGGGCACAAATATTATGGCCCACGCTTAGGTCGTCCAATCAAAATACTGGAAATGCACACGTTACGTTTATGTTCTGCTGGAAAATGTGTGACCATTTACACTGCAAAAAGTAAGTGCAATTTTCTTGAAATAAGAGTATTTTTCCTTGATTAGAGCAGGTAAATAAGACTATATGCCAGTGGAATAAGATTTTAGCACTTAAAATAGGAACAATTCAAGGAACAAGTCATCTTATTTCAAGTGCAGGATATCTAATTATCTTATTTTAGGGGTAATAATACTCATTCCATTAGCAAATAGTCTTATTTAGCTCCTCAAATCAAGGAAAATACACTCATTTCAAGACATTTTTACTTACTTTTAGTTGCCTTTTTGCAGTGTAGTGTTGATTGTCCTTGCTGGCTCATTGAAGGATTGATGTGAATCTTTTCTGTTCAATAAATGAACATTATTTGTAATTTTATGTATAAAATTGTTATAACATTTAGCTTATATAAAATGGCATTTATGGTGTGTTGATTTATGCCAACATATGTGTTTATGTTTAAATTGACCAAAGTCAGGTTGTATGCTTCACAAAAAATGTGTTGAGTTTTTGTGCCCCACTTATCTTATCATGCCAGAGACACCACTGGATTTCTGCCACACATAACAGTTTACAGGTAGGCCAACATTTTTAGTTTTGGTTTCATCTGCCCAGAACAGCTGTAGCTGGTGGCAAACTGTAAATGGGGATTCTTGGAGCTTTTTTTTTTAAACAATGACTCTTCCATAGGCTGTACATCTCCTTCAGAGGTTCCATGCCCCTCTGTATTGCTTCTGTTTAATGCTCTCCTTATCCAACCTGTCAATGTTGACAAGACGGCAATGTCTTTGGAGGGATACAGTTGAGCCATTCTCTTTCAATTACCAGGTGGTGGATTGAACAGTGTTTCATGAGATGTTCAAAGCTTTGATGTTATTTTAAAACCAAACCTTGCTGTAAGCCTCTCAGTTAAAAAGAGATATCATATTTCTCCTATTTCAGTTTGTTCAGGTCACCTTTGTTGGCTTGTTGTTAAATCCAGAATAGAATTTAAAATTCTTCTTCTCACATATAAAGCCCTTAATAATCAAGCTCCATCATATATCAGAGCTCTGATTACCCCGTATGTTTCTAACAGAGCACTTCACTCTCAGACTGCAGGTCTGCTGGTGGTTCCTAGAGTCTCTAAAAGTAGAATGGGAGGCAGATCCTTTAGCTATCAGGCTTCTCTCCTGTGGAGCCAACTCCCAGTTTCATTACATGATGAAGACACCCTGTCTACTTTTAAGACCAGGCTTAAAACTTTCCCTTTTGACAAAGCTTATAGTTAGTGGCTTAGATTATCCTGAGCTATGTCTGTAGATATGCTGCTATATGCTTAGGGTGAAAGACTTATTTATCTCACTTTGCTACATTCTCCTACTATTCTCCAGTTTTGCATTAATTGTTGTTATTTCAAAGTTTAACGTTATGTTCTCTCTGCCTTTTTTTCTCTTCACAGTAGCTTCATCTGGCCTGGTGTCCCGTTTGGCTGTAACAACATCCTGGGAGGCAGATCTGCTGAGCTACTGCTGTCAACAGCTTCATCTTATAGATGATACAGCTGGCCCTGTCTCTCAGAGTTTAATCTTGTTTCTCTCCTAGACATTGCTATTGACTGAGCTTTTACTGCAACTAACTGTAGGTGCTCCCTTTCATTCTCATGACCAGAAAACTCTCTCAGAGCATATCTGCTTAACAGTGTTTCTTTCGTAGACAGAGCCCTCTAATTATCAGTCAGCGCTTCTACTGGGGTTTAGAATGGCTGCCTTTACTCCCCTTTCAAACCAACGTTACTCTCTGTCCAGGATGCAAACATTTTCATCCCTACATGATTGATCTTTGTTCTTTGGTGGTGATCTTAACCCCAAAGATCTGATCCCTTGGCACAAACACATCAATGTTATGTAAGGTTCCAGCTGGACTATGATCAGTCAGACATCAGGGAAACAAAGCAGCCACTGGCCAAAATGGATGGCCCAGCACAAAAGAGCACCATCATCAGGTCAGGATTTTGCAGTCTACGCTCATCTGCAGGCCAGCGGTCACTCTTGTAGGGATGAAGATGTTTACTCCCTGGACAGAGGGGAACGTTGATTTGAAAGGGGAGTAAAGGGAGCGATTTCTTTTACAATGCTGTTATAGGCCGCTTCTCAAATGACGTCACAGAACGGTTTCCCGGCCAAGCTGAGTACAAACTACATTGGCAACAACTGCAATGCCGATCATTTTGGAAGGTGACGACGTCCCAGGAGCTTCATTTCAACATGCTTGACTGAGTTCCCTGGGAACAACAGGCAACCATGAGCGCACTAACAATTGGTTACTAGCCTGATTGAACTCCTTTGCTTGTGAGTACATTTTGATTGTCCCAGTCAAGTCGTTGAGCCACTCTGCAAAGGTACTGCTTAGTAAATCTTCAGACTGAAAACGTCTCTTGGACCATAGACAAAACATTTCAACTAAGAAGAACCCGTTCAGAGGACCTACTCAATTTTATTTTATTTTTTTTTTTACCTGGTTTATTGAGATGTATCAGGACATTTTAAACCACTTTGGTTGTATAAACACTTTTTTTCAAAACACATGCTCTCTTACCCTTGCAATGTCTAGCCAGTCCTGCTTTGTTTTACTATCAGATCCCCTGGTGCCAGCCAGTTGACAAATTATACCTCCCCTCATTCGTGGGTCTGCTGTCTGTTATGAGACGGTGACTCATTATGTATGTGGGCACAGGGGATTCCCCACAGTGCAGGGAATAAGAATAAAAAAACACGCTTCTTTCGCTTCACCTTCTTGGGGGAGGGGAGGGGGGGAGGTGTACAGTTCAATTGACAGTAAACCGGTGGGTTTCAGACGTATAGGGAACAGCATGCAGAGGGAGGTCAAAGGCTGAAGCTGATGTGGTGAAACGCAATGCGGGGACAGGAGTGGAGCGCTGACAGCGAGAGCGAAGGATTAGTGCTTATAGCTGAGGTTGAACTGGTTGGCTTTGTTAGTGGAAACTAAAGGCAGTCTGGGTGTGGGAGCAGACGCTGAAGCAAGTTTCCCCTGGCTGGCGGTGAAACAAGCAGACCACAGTCACCAAACAAAGACTCCCATTATGCATCTGAGCATACAGTAGAATGAACAGGAGAGAAACCGAGCAGGATGCTGCACGGCTGCATGAGGTAAAGAAAACCAGCAGTCGTACAGTGAAGTTAGTGCTCTGCACAAGCACTGTATTGTGCTGTTGCATGGCAACTGTTTCCACAGAAATCTTTGCTCAGAAACACTCCTCTTTGGCCATCATATAACGGCACTGAGCAGGAAAATGGGCCGACAGCAGGGATACAAATCGACCGTTTAAGCCTATAACGGCTGAGCACTTATTCAAATTGGGCTTTAAAGACATTTACGCGAGAGCCAACGGTGCAAATCACACATGTGGTTTTCAAACTTTGCAGCCTAAATGTTTGCGTTCCTGGATTTAATCAGATTGCATCAGCCGCTTCAGGAGAGAGAGAGAAGACTGACTGCAGGAAACAGACGCTGGAACCGAATCTTTTAAAGCCAATATTTGATCCTGGAACTCTTACCGTTCTTCAGTCCAATTAAAACTAATAAAAATGGTGAATCAGTATGTAGACTCTTTCAGATAGAAAAGGTTCCAGCAGCTAGCTTTAACTATAGTGAGAATAATTAGGATAGTGGGAGGTGGGGACTCAAGTCATTGATTTTATGGCTTTAGACTTGATTTGAAAAAGTGTTTAAAGACTTGTGACTTGACTTGGACTTCAATACCAATGACTCGAGACTTGAATTGGACTTGAACCTGTTTGGTTGAAAAAGACTTGATATTTCACCCAAAACCTAGAACTACTATTTAAAAAGTGTTATATTAATTTCACTCAATCAGTATCTACAAACGCAGACAGTCTCTCTCTTTCCCCACTCTGAACGTATGTGTGAATGA
This sequence comes from Fundulus heteroclitus, assembly GCF_011125445.2. NCBI lineage: Eukaryota > Metazoa > Chordata > Actinopteri > Cyprinodontiformes > Fundulidae > Fundulus > Fundulus heteroclitus. The sequence goes on from NC_046378.1 coordinate 29,348,040, forward strand.
GATGCAGCACAGCCAATCAAATAAACCAGATTTAAAAAAAAGAAAAAGAAAAGAAAAGCTAAGGCAAAAAATGCTCCCAAGAGTAATTTCGTTTGGGTCTGAATAGGAAGTTCTGCTGTTTCATTTTTAACTGAATATTATGGAAAAATACTGTAAAATTAAACTTAGCTTCAAGAACAGTTCTCCTTTGAACTGTTCTTGAAGCTAAGTTTAATTTTACAGTTTTGTAAGGTCAGTTGCACTGGTTTCATCACATTTTGAGAAAACACTGATTTAAAAAGAACACATGCTCAATCATTTACATTTAACATTGATAAAGACTCAAAACGACTTGAAATTTGAATTTTCAGACTTGAGACTTACGTGTATTGGGAAATACGTGTTTTGACATGAGACCTGACTCGGACTTGGCTGTCTGTACTTGAGACTTGACTTGGGACTTGGTGCCACATCTGAGGATAACTAAAGAAATGTTCATTTCTCTATTAAGAAATGTTAACATGTTTTATCTAATTTGTTGTCTCTGAAAAAGAAAGTGATTTAATAGCAACGACCCAACAAAAATCGGCCATATTTAAGTCTTTAAACGATTCTCAACAAAAATATATTTTCTTACTGAGGTAAAAGTTAAGTCACCCTACCCCACTAGCTAGTCTTACCACCTTTGGTTGAAAAAACATGACTCAGGTGCTTCTTGTAGTTATCTACCAGTCTCTGACACCATTGTGAGGAAAGCTTGCGTCACTCCTAACCTTCAGCTGTGAGATGATTGAGGGGTTTCGTGCACGAAGAACCAGTTTCAAATCACCCCACGGCATTTCAGTGAAATTAGTCTCTGCACATTTCTTTCCATCCATTCTTTGCTGGATTTACTGCTAAGCTTTGGGTCATTGTTGCGTCACATGTTCCATTTCTACTTCAGCTTAAATATTATTATTTGGGTTCGCCGTTGTCCTCAAGCACTGTCCGACACACAGCGGCATTCATGCTAACGTCTACAAAGGTGAGCTGGACAGGGCTTGCTGCAGCAAAGCATTCCCAAACCATGACCATGTCCGCTGTTCTGGTATCCAAACCATTCCGGTTTAGGCTCATCTATTCCATTATTGTAGATGTCCTGATCTTTGCCTGTGTTCTCTCTGGCAAACCTTAGTTTTATCTTCATGGCCTTTTATTTTTCTTAAAGCGTAAAGCTTTACTCATTGCACAACCTACATGAAGGGTAAAGTTGGCAGATCGTTCTGATTGTGAAAACATGGCCTTTTAAAATCAAAAGCAGAAAGAGCTTCCTGCACGGCCCGTGATGTCTTTTTAGGATTTTTGGAGACTTGTTCCAGCATCTTGCTTGGACGGTCAGACCACACTGCAAAAATAGAACTAAAAATAAGAAAAATCTTCTTGAAATGAGAGTATTTTTCCTTGATTTGAGCATGTAAATAAGATTATTTGCCAATTGAATAAGATTTGTGCACTTAAAATAGGGACAATTCATCTCCATCATCTTATTTCAAGTGGTGTATATCTAATTATCTTATTTTAGGGGTAAAAATATTCATTCCATTGGCAGATAATCTTATTTACCTGCTCAAATCAAGGGCAAATACATTCATTTCAAGATAATTCTACTTATTTTTAGTTCTCTTTTTGCAGTGGAGGACCATAAACGTTTTCTTTAAGAGACTCGAACAGCCCCTTGACTCTTGATGCACACACTCACTTCAACAGTCAGAAGCACACAAAACTAAACATCTGTTGTTTAAAAAGGGAAAACATCCTACAAAACAAATCCAGCAGGCAGTTTTTACTCCAGACCAGTCATATCAATCACCCCTACCGCTTGGCACGCCTTATGGGCAGAATATAGTAAACATCTTGATTGCTGCTAACTTTTTTGTATCGTTCAGTGTATTATTATTTTTTGTTTAATCTGTGTGTGATACACAGCCATATGAGAACTACCAAACTGTTTTTCATCACAGTGACGATAAATGATATTTATTTCTGTCTTAAGGTTGGTGCGTCGTCAGTTATCCCTCGCCAGAATTGGGCTTTTATTTGTTTTAAAGAGTATTTTGTGCCATTTTAATTGTTTGCTTGCTTTACTTGAAATCCCAGTGCACTCTACTAAAGTCCTGCCTCTCTGGAGACAGCTCACGATGACAAGTCAGAATTTTATGCTGATCAGGAAACACTGTGCTGGGATACTTCTTGCACTGGATTGCTGAAGGATCCAACATAGTGCTGCATCATGCTCCCTCTTCGTCCTCAGAGCAGAAGCTTCTGTTTTTGCTGCATAATCAAATGAGTCGGAATAAGTGCTTTAGGTCAAAGATCAGATTGGATAAAACACCTTGATAGTGAAAATAATATAAACTATGTGCTTTGAGCGCTATAACCAAAGTCAAATTCCTTGACTGTGCACAATCCTGGCCGCCTAAAGATGATTCTGATTCTGAACTCTATAATGGGTCATACACCAACAGCGGGTCATTTCTCCCAGGAAATTCTATATTAGGTCTGTTTTACAGGTTAATGTTCATGAACTAATATTTAAACTACGGTTACTAATAAACCATAATTTATGGTCACAAAAACTAAATATACAAATACATATATTAATATTGCAGGTTGACTTTAAAACAAATTCTTTCTTTAACCTCACATAATGACTCCCACAAACATTAGTCTATTTTCTATTGCATTTTATACACATACAGTACATTTCAAAGGTTTACCCACCTGGTGAAAAAGCTAGGTTTTTGCAAGATGTGACAGTTTTGGTTTTTTTTGACGTGGGAAACACAGGCAGTTAGAAACGGAGGGGAAAAAAAGAAACAGATGAAACAAAAAGCACCTTTTTTGCACACACATGGTTATGACTGGGCGCTCTGCTCATGTGGGGCTTCAAGGAAAAACCGTATGTGAAACGGATGGGTGGATGCGGTTCGGGGGTGCATCCCTGCAACAACTGACACTGTTTATAAGCTAAAAAAAACAGATGATGATACATAGTTATAAAGCTTTTAAGGGGAACAAATCTGTTAGAAGAAGAATTGCTGCATTAACCTGGTTGAATAAATGGGCACTGCTTTAAATCGGTTGAAACACCTTCAGATTCATCTCAACAGTGAGTCCTCTTTAGTAGGAGTCTTTCAGCATCCTGAATCAAGATATGCCGATGTTTATCTGATTCACGACTGTACGTTTTATTTGGAATAATACACTTCTGTCCTGCAAACATACTTATTCATCCAGACTTATGGAAAGCATAGGAGACTGGTGGCACAAGTAGAAGAGGACCAGTACTCAGCGGAAATTCCTACAGCTCCTTCAGCGCTCCAGGTTGGCAGCATCCTCACCAGTTTTTTGTCTCGCTTTTTGCTTTTTTTAGGAGAAATGCCCAGCTTTTGTATTATCCCTGTTGTTGCATATTTTCTGAAATTGTCTTTTTTTGCAATGTGCCGTAGTTTATATTTAATGCGGTGGTCATTTTCAAACGCTTCATCTGACCTATACCTTTGTAGGCTAAGATCGTTATCTTTTTTTTTTAATTTCTCTGTATAGTCTGGTAGTAGCTGAAGGAAATAAGAAGATTTTAAGAAATTCCTGTAAGGACAGCTGAAGTTTGTTTCAGGTTCAGCAGAATAACCACAGCAGAATAATGATCATCTTAATACGTTTATTTGTAAAACACTTTTCGTTTAAAGAAATATCTCAAAGTACAACAGGATAAAACAATAAAAACTGCACAAAATGAAAATACAATAAACTAAAAACTCATGGATCAGTGGGAAATGCTTGTTATTTAAAGCCTTAAAAGCCTAATGGAGGTCAGGTGTGTACTCAGAAGGATTTAATACACAGTATTAGTTTAAGGGTGTACAAACTTGGGCAACCAGATAATATTACCTTTTTTTGTCCTCTTCATCCTAATAGATTTTAAAATTAAATTGTACTAGATGTACTAGATATAATCAAATTATATGGGGCAAAGTTTTGAAATAATTTATTCATATTTTTACATGACAAAAAGCCTGGAATTTCTAACATAATTAGTTGGACTTTCAAGAACTGCTGTGTGAATTTCATGAGTGAACTAGGCTTTGGACCTTGACTGTGTTCAGTCTGCTTGCTCTTAGGAACTTCAGCAGAGTAGATTCTCGTTTAGGCAACAACGCCCTGTTCCTGGTCTTTGAACTCAAGTTCACTCAAAATTCAGAACCTGACAAGACTAAAGTAAAAAATAGTCATAATAAAAAAATATTTATGGATTGAGGGGAAAAAGTTCATTTAAATTTTTCTTTAGGGTTAAGTATAAACCTTAAAAAAATGAATACAAAATGAATAAAGGCTTTCATGTAACGAAATAACAGAAGTTACAAAACGCTGCCATCTAGTGTTCAATAACGAACATTACCCTGAGAGACTGTATTACACCCTGTTTAAATATAATGACTTTTATATTTTTAGGTGCTGCAGGAAAACTTACAAATACTTTTTTTGGGGGGGATAATAATCACATTTTAGTCAACAAATAAATTTGACATCCACTGACTCACATGCCAGTTATAACAAAAACACAATGGACAGAACGACATCTATTCGGACTCTTATGTACAGCTAGTGTGTTGTTTTAAAGCTAAATTTAATGTCAAGATCATCTTCACAGAGGTGGAAAAGGACTGTCTGTGTATGAGCACAGTGAGTATGGAACAAAAGCAAAAAAAAAAAAGGGGGACAATGAAAAGGACCAAAGAAAAGTACAAAATCTCGCCTTTCTGCTGCCTCCCTGTTGCTTTAATCTAAACGTGTCACTTTAATCTGCACCATCTGTGAATGATTCGTCTTCGTACAAGTCCTCCAGCTCTCCTTCTCGGCTCCCTTCTCTGCTGATCTTCCTGTGAGAGACAAACCATTTATTCAAGCTAACGAATTTACTGAGTGAGATAGCAGATGACGAGGGTAAGGACGAAGAGGCGTCACTACGCTAGAAACAACACAGTGTCTGTCAGCTTTAAAGCGCAGCTCATCAGTTTTCATCCAAGAGGAGACAGGAAGCAATGGAACCACATCATCATCAAATTATTATTATTATTTTTTTTGGTTACAGAGGAGAGTTTGTTTTGTTTTGTCCAATTTAAATCCTCTTAAGGCGAAAACAAACATGATGAGCGAAGCTCCATATGAAGCGCTACTAACGAAGCTCAGCCACGAGACACTAACCCAAATGTTTTAATTTAAAATAATACATAGAAAAAAAAAATCAGACGCTTTTTTTCACGACAATTTACCTCGAAGGATGAGGCAGAGGTGAAGACCCCAGTAAGCCCCAAGATCCTCTGCAAGAAGATATGATATAAGAAGCCAGAGTTTACACCCCTACACACTTTGCCATGAACACATTTGACTTTTAAATTTTGCAGTTTAAAAGGTGGTATTTAGAAAAATAGGCGAGAGTATTGTGGGAAGATTAATAGTTTAGTACTGAAGGTGTAGAGCAACAGTAAGAAGGTCATGGTTTAGGTTAGATTAAAGTCTGGAAATGGTAGAAACTAAACATTTTGTATTTTTAATAACAGATAACTACTGCTTGGTTTTACACTTGAAAAATTACAGCAAAATGACAAGGGGTTCATTTTTAAGTTTTTTTTATGCTAACTAATGTTATAATGAGTACATTTCTATTTTAAGACTCAAAGATATTGTTCAACAAAGTGAATTCAGACCAGCTAATTGCTACACTGTTGGTCTCAGTAAGCTTTGGCTGGACATTGAAATGATCATTAACACAGGAAGCCAGTCACATGGTGGGAACTCAATACAACTAGGCATCGAATTGTAGATAAGAAAACTCATGCTGAAGATCTAATTGAGCATTACAACTGGAATAAATTAGTATTTTAAGTGACTTTAAATTGGAATAGGCTGTGCGTGGCAGACGGACTGGCCTACGTGTTTTAGAAACTTGCTGGTCTCCTGGGATTTTTACACACAGTCATCTCCTGGCTTCATATAGAATAGCCTGAAGAAGAAGAAATATCCAGCGGGCCACACTGATGTCAGAGATGAACGTTAAGACTGGTTGGAGGAGTTAGAAAGGCATCTATAACACAAATAACGCCTTGTTACAACCAAGGAATGTAAAAAATGCCCTCCCTGAAGACAACTAATTGTAGCAGATGGACTACAGCTAAGAACAGCAACATGAGGCTGCAATTTCCATGAGCTCATCAAAATGGAACAATGACCCTAATCCTCACCTTGCATATAAGTCTTGATTTCACCGGCAACATTCAGACGAATGATCAGAATTGAATATAAGCAAGCGTTCATCCATCGGCCTTGTATCAATGCCTCAGGCGGGCGGTGTAATGGCATAGAGGATATTTTCTTGGAACAATTCGGGATCTTTATTACCCCTTCAGCACTCTTTAAACGCCTGCTGGGATGCCCCGTTTGACCACGCTGTAACCATGTACTGATGGCTCCTTCCAGCTGGATAATGCACCACGTCCCAAAGCTCCTCATCTCAGACTGGTTTAATGAAGATGACACGGAGAGTTGATGCTATCATGTCAACATGGACGAAAATCTCTGAACAATATTTCTGACGCCTTGTTGAATCTGTGCCACAAAGATTTTGTGCAGTTCTGAAGGCAAAAGGGGGTCAAACCTGCCACTGGCATGGTGTACCTAACAAAGTGGCCCGTGGGTGTAGGTTGGAGACTCATGCAGGAAAGCAAGCAGCTCTTCAGAGGTGCTGCTGCTGAAAAGGCTGGAAATTCAGCAAGACCAAGCAATTTCCTTTTAAAAGCCCCGTCATCCTTTAAAGCCAGTCATGCGAGGCTGCCTTATTGCGTGGAGCACTTACTGCTACCTTTATTATAAAAGGTTAACTTAAAAAAAGGACTCATCATTTAAAACGGGTTATTGCTAATCATCTTTTAAAACGCACCGTGTAGTCGTAATGTTCAACAGCAGCATCAACAGGGATAACAATAATAATGCAGTAAACCATTTTGGCTCTGAAAATCTGAAAGGTCTGTGGCCATTTATTTGTTAACCAGCACACACAAAAAAATACTTAATTATTTTAAATGTAGATCCTTTGAATTTCAGTGATAATTAACTGGAATTAACTCAGTTGGATTTAGACTACGTCTGAAATGAGGAAAATCATCTAGATTTTTTTTACACACTGCGCTGCGCCTGAACAACTGACAAATAATCGCATACATTTATTCAAAGTTCTTATTAAGCACTGCAGCGCATATATCAGCATATGTTATTTAACGTGCCGGGCTGTTTCAGTGGGTGGGAGAGCCCAACGCTGGATGCTGCAGTCCTCCTCACTGCAAAAACGGATGCAAAAACAAGTAAAATGTTCTTAAAAGTTAGTCTATTTGTCCTCGATTTGAGCCAGTAAATAAGATTATCTGCCAATGGAATGAGTATCTTTACCCCTAAAATAAGATAATTAGACATCCTGCACTTGAAATAAGATGATGGAGATGAATTGTTCCTATTTTAAGAGGAAAAATCTTATTCCATTGGCAAATAGTCTTATTTACCTGCTCAAATCAAGAACAAATACACTTATTTTAAGAAAATGTAACTTATTTTTAGTTCTGTTTTTGCAGTGCTGGCGGCTGGGCGGGTTGTGGAGGAGGAGGAGGTTGTGGCTGCAGCTCCACTTCTCTTCACCAGTGGGGAGGAGGGGTCAATTAGCCGTGCCCCTCATTGACAAGATCAACTTGCTAATGGAAAACAAAGGCAGCGCAGCCATGATCGCTGCCGCAGAGGCCCTCATCAAGTCCACCAATAACAAAAACAAATGCTTTCAGCAAGTACACAGCCACGAAGAGCTCTTCAGAGCGACGGCGTTGGCATGCATGCGGGCTATGTGTGAGCGACACGCTACATGTGAAGTATGGAACTGATCTATTTTTAATCCAAGCATCTGCTCGCTTGCTTTGTTCCGTTAGAGGACTAATCGCAGAGCTGGCAGAGAGGAGCAGACGGGATTTGCAGAGTAGGCTACTTACGTAAGAAGACCGGGGGCAGACATGGACCTCTCCGCCCGTCTGCCCTGACACTCAAAGGGATTACCGAAGGAGCGCTTCCTCAGCATGGACTTCACAAGAATCTGCAGCGGACGTCAGAAAGAGTCTCTACAGATATGCAAAACCTTTTTTTTTCTAAAGCCTACTCAGCAAACACTTTTCAAAACACTGGATGGTATCATAACATCTGCCAACCTATAGAATGCTGATATTGACACCCGCAACGAACACTTTGGCATGAAAATAATACAAATCCACAAAAGTAAACGAGTCATAGTGAATATCCGTGTGCCTTTATGACAATATAAAGTATATTTGCAAAGTATGTTCATGTTAAGATTAATGACAAAAGTTGCATTTGATCATCTGCAAGTTGAATGATAATTTATGACCAATTAATGAGGGTAAAAAACAATTAAGCAAAAAGTAGCAGTAGTTAAACAGTAGTTAACAGTAAGTAGCTACACTGGCAGCACATCCCGACGTGCATAATTATTAATTTCAAATGAACCTTTTTACATTATAACTACAAAACTAAATGCATGTTATTGAGGTTTTACATGCAAGACTCTTAGAGCTTGAAATTATTATTTTTCATTCTTCTTCCTGCATGAATGCTTAGGCTCAGTCAGACTGAATGAGGAGCATAGACATACGAAAATGTTCAGGTTCTGCCACAGATTCTTAATTAGATTTAGGTCCAAACCCTGACTGGGCCATCCACATGAAAAACCTTTGCTCTATGCCATTCCAGCGTTGCTCTAACTGTATGTTTAGGTTTGTTGTCCTACTGGAAGACTGACTTCCGCCTCACTTTCAACTCTTTTCGTTCAGTAGTGCCCTGTCTTTAGCTCCATCCATCTTCCCATGAACTCTGTCCAGCTTCCCTGTCCCTGATAAAGCGAAGCATCACACAGCATGATGCTGCCTCTGCCACATTTTACTGCAAGGGACGGTGCATTCAGGATGATGTGCGTTGCCAGTTTCCCACCGATTGTTGGGCCTTGCATGTATGCCAAAAGGTTTGGGGTTTGGTGTGATCTAACCGGATCACCGTCTGCTAAAAATTATTAATATTTAGATTTAATTACACTCAGTTGGACTTTATTCATTAATTAAGTTTTTTATATAGCATTTTTCCTGTCATACCAACCACTCAAACCACTGTATTCACCCAATCACACTCCCTAACACATTTATACAGCGATACGCAGCTCAGTAGGCAACTTGTCACATGTGCCCCTGGGCAAGGGGCACAATCCACATGTGACAAGGGAAAGCTGGAATCAAACTCTCAACCTTTTGATTACAAGACAACTACTCACTGGATTTTATTTAGGGATATCAGAGTAAATGTGGCTGAATAGATGTCCTTGCCACACTTTAAATAATTCTGGAAAAATCTGTATTATATTTCTTCTAATTTACAATTATGCACAATGTTGTGCGGGTCAGTCATAAAAATAAATTCCAATAAAATAGATGAAAGTTTGTAGTTGCTGTGGAAAAAGTTCCAGGTTTCCAAATACCTTTGCAAGGCAACAATATAATCATTAACCTCCACAGAAAACATTGCAACTGTTGCATATTTTGCAAGCAAACATAAATGCCACAGTCGAGTAATTATTCAGGGAGGTGCTGGACAGAGCGCTGCTCACCACAGCGGACAGGCTGGGGATGAGTTTAACGCTGTTCTGCACGTCCTCGTCGGTGACCTCCAGCGCCGCACAGTGCTCCTCCTCCAGAGGGAGAGGATTCGAGCCGTTCTCTGTCACCCAAGGATGGAGCTGCAACAGCAACACACACACACACACACACACACACACCAACATAAGCAAGTTCACACCTGTCATGCTGCAGCGTTTAGTGTTCGCAGTCTCACCTTTATTTCCGGGATGGTGATTCTTGTTGCAGGGTTTTTATCCAGCATTCTTTCAATAAGATCCTTCAACTCGTGGCTTATTGAAGGGCTGTTAGTAAAGCATCAACAAAAACTGTTTTTATTCCATCTGTTAAAGGTCTCTTATGTCAGAAGTTAACAGCCACTTAAATGCAATACCAGATTAATCTTTACAGCAGGTGACCATAACCACTCCAAAATTCAAAAGGAAGACCCGGAATAAGGCTAAGAGTTCTCAAAATAAAAAACAAGTGTAGTTTGTATTTTACCTGATTCTGTTTAGCTTTTCCTCTCAGTTACTTAACTTCTTCTGGTTGTATTTGAAGTTTAATGCAAAAACAATCCAGAAAACTGTAACCTTGTTACTTCTGATATTCTCTATATCCAGTTCCATACTCTGTGTCGCGTGGAGACCTACGGGAGGGAGACTCTATCCAGCAGGAATAATTTCTAATAAAATGCAAAGTGGGTATTCACGTAAAGTGGAAATAATAAACAACAACTACTGTATGTGTAAACATTATTTGCCATATTAAAAATAAGGGGCATATTGATATTGGGATGATGATTTGTTGTGCAGCCCTTACTGCAACCAAAGTCCATTTATCATTAAAAAGTCTACCACCTGAGGAAAAGGAAGCATTTCCATAAAAAAAAAAAAAAAAATGTCTTGCAGGTCAGTCAGTGACATCCAAAAGAGCGGGTGTGGTTCAGGGGTTACAAAATGTGCAGTTCTGCATCAGAATATTCTTTTTCCTCCTTTCCCCTCTCCCTCCCTCATATCTGCCCTGCTTCTGCTTCTATCGATCTTTTTGGAGCCTCTTTTTACATATCCTCGAAGATTGTAAATTATTGATCTGGTCTGCTGGTCTATCAAAGCAATTGATCAAATTCTGGGTAAAGGACAGCCTTTATGCCCTGGTGGCACATTTGCTGGACACACAGTGGACTCCTGGGAGGAGGATTGTGTGTCTCTCCATTTTGTCAGTCGATGATGTTAAAAATGAATTCAAACTTGGATTTATGATAACAGGATTTCTGCTTTTTGGAGTATCAGGAAATTCCCCAAACATCGGCAGCAGTTTTGGCCCATGTCAACGCTGCCTGAACGTGAATATGTCCGATACCACTCAGACTGAAATGCTGTGTGAGCAGAACTGCAGGCCAGCTACGGTTCCTGAACTCGCTGAAGTGATGGAAGAGATTTTGGAGAGGTTCAAAGCTCAACTTTGGCAGAATGACCACAAATTTGGCTGTCTGGAATCAGCATTGAGAAGATCCAGTGAGACTTTAAGGCAGAGAGAAAAACCCTAACGTTCAGCACAATATGAAGATGGCTACCTCCCAACAGTGCTTTTATTTTGGGTACATTTTTGCACAGTTGATCGAGTTTTTTTTTTTTTTTGTTTACCTTGGTAGAAGCAGTGAAAATGGAGAAGGGTATAATTGCTCCTCAAATCGCTGTGGTTTCTGGAAAAATGTTCCCTGTGACTGTAGTATATACTATAAACCTAAACATTTTTCAAGAGCTTTGCAATTAGAAGTGATGCAAAACAAAGGACCTCTGATGGAGAAAAGCCCCCCCCCCCAATTTCTACAGGCAAATACCTTATTAGACCATTTTATTTAAAGAAAACCCTGTTTACGCAAGAATTCAAGATAAATCCCAAAGTTCAACTATGCAAATGGAGTAAAACAAAAAGGCCATTATTAGGCTTCACTAACAAAACAGAACCACCCTGCAGACATGATAGAAGCCAACGTCAAGATCAACGGCATCAATACAGAGGAAAACATGTAACCATGACAAGAGGAATAAAGAATATAGTGTGTTACTCCCTTAATGTTGAACTCATATTGCAAATCACTGTTAATTGCAACAAAAAAGTACAAATAAAGTCTCTCTGGTCAGCAAAAGGACTTCCTGCTTCAGAGCCTTCATAGTTTAATGTGATATTTAGAGGCTTTTGGTAAACATTCAGTCATGTTTGGTTACCTTTCTGGAAACTCCAAAGGCTTGTTCTTGATCTTATTGTGCAGAGAAATAACGTACTCGTCATAAAATGGGCACTGGAAAAAGAGAATCAGGTCAAAAATAATACATGCATTTTAAATAAAATTTTAGATCGTGAATGCTTTACAAGCGTGCCGCAGGCGACATTACCTCCCCGAAGACAAAGCAGTACAGTGTGATCCCCATCGCCCACACGTCTAACGCCTGCGGAACAAACGAACACACCGACGTCACTGGTGAGCTCCGTGCTGGTGGTCTGTCAGTAAAGCACAAACAGAAATCCACCGGTGAACATCTCACCTTCCCACTGAAGCTATGCTGGTGCTCGCTCATCATCTCAGGAGCCATGAAGGCCGGCGTCCCCGCCGTGCTTGACAGGAGGGCATCAGGCCCCTCAAACTGGTTACTGACGCCGAAGTCTGCGATCTTGACGTGACCGTCGTCCCCGAGCAGCAGGTTGGAGGGTTTGATGTCTCGGTGGATGATCTTGTGGTAGTGCACTACAAACACACACATTAATACACAAAGATGCAAGGCTTAGTTATCATTGATGATCTAAATGCATCTCTGAAAATCTTAAAAACGTGATTAAATACATTATTTTATTGCATAAAAAGAATAAAATTATCAAAATAAAGATAAATTAAACTGTTAGTTGGAAAATCCTGCAATAAATACGTACAAATAAATTTCCACAAAGATTAATATTATTTTTTACAACACAATATACCAAACGATTATGTTTTGTACAGTTTGTAGGTACAAAAATGTACTTAAATGATTTATTTATAAATAAATGAACAAGTTTTTTACCCAAAAAAAACTTTTGAAACATGCAAAAAAAAAAAAAAAAGAGTGGATGCAAAAAGCATATTACAGCAAAACAGGCCTATAATTTTTTAGTAAAGCATAATGTACATCTCAGGAAGCAACGCAACAGCACATGTTGTGTAAAAACCTGAAGTTTTTCCTGATATTTAAGAATTTGGGTTGTTTTCTGTTGTATAAATTTTAGAATTTTAAGCTTTCAGACATTTAAATATTTGAATATATTATCTTCTAGTTCTGACTCTTTTTATTTAACAATTATAGGCCGATGCGTACGACGCTGCAGTTTTAGCGTAAGTGAGAGACTGATGGTATTTAAATAAATTGTGGCTCTTCACAAAGCTTTTTGTCCTCTCACTAAACTGATTTTAAACATCAGCATCCACCCTTGAATGAAACAAGTGTTCTTCTGACCCAAGAGCTTTTCATGAAAACGCGCCCAGTCCTGTAACTTACGGTACTCTATTCCCAGGACCACGTCTCTGAAGTAAAAGCGAGCCTGATCCTCGGTTAAAGGGTCGGCTGTAGGCACCTCCATCACCGGCCTGCGGTGGGGAGGAGATATAAAAACCACACGTAAACATCTTATCGCATCTCATGGTGGCCTCCCCTGCCATCTAAAATATCAAACTGATGGATTAATATGTAAAACCTACCCCTCTTTCACCAGTTCGAAGGCTTAAGGACAAAGGTATCAGAATGTAATGATCAAATTATTCTATTATGGACTGTTATGCCACAGGCGAAAAGGTGAATGATTCCCTACCCATGTGAAGTCCATCTTCTTCAGGGTCATCAAGCACCTGAAAGACACGCTAACGTTACTGTTTGTTTAATTATAATTACACTATATAAATAGTTATTGCAATTCATCTTCTGATCTGGAAAGAAATCTGCTAAGATTATTAATTGGATTATTTGCTGCACATTGCTCTGTGGCTCCCTGTTACAGTCGTATCTTTCAGCGCGTTGCCATCTCACCCACCTCCACCAGTTTAACTACGTTCGGATGGTCCAGTTTCTTGAGGATGGCGATCTCTCTGTACACTTTCTCCAGCGGCTGCATGAATTTGGGGAACAGATTCTGCTCAGAGTTTGATCCCTGAGGAGGCTGACGGCCTGGAAGTACAGACACACACACATACAGCATTTGTTTAATTTAGGCTTTTAATTAGCCGTTTGTCGCCACAGCTTAGCTTAGCATGAGGGATTGATGTAAAGTTAACATCTTAACACAATCAAACCATTCAGAAAGATTTCATTCAAAGCAGCCTAGCATTACAGCTTCTGAACCGGCCGACCCAAAACCCCGTAACCTCGGCTCTGTTTGAGCTATACGTGAGAGCCATGTCTGTGCCAGGAAATCAACCAATCTTAGTAAACGGCACTAATTCACATAGGAGAAAGGTGGTCAAATATCCAGACAGAACTATGGAAAAGGTTGTAATAAGCTTGTTCTAAAGGTGCAACTCCCCGTGGGCCAATTAACCAGATATCAGTCAGGTTGCATATATATATATATATATATATATATATATATATATATATATATATATATATATATATATATATATATATATATATATATATATATATATACTTGAGCCTGTATTCACCATTTCAATCATCTGTGGGTTAGAGAAAATCCACAGTAAATTCAATCTGGTGCATCCAATTCATGCTTCTTTAAAGTACATTAAAGCTGAACCTTGTATAATCATTCAGACTCAGAATCAAAATCAACTTTATTCGCCCAGTTTGTGGGTACAAACAAGGGCGTTTCCACCTTGAAAAAATTAATTGTTACAAATCAGCGTAAATTTCAATAAAGGGGACATACCATGCTTTTCGGCTGTTCTGTTTAACATTGAAATCATTCAGTTATGGTCTATATAAAGTGAACCTGCAAGGCTTTGGTCTGAATTCCTCATTAATTTACCCGCAAGTCATCCCCTTTCACCCCAGTTCTGAGGTGTGTCAGAGAACAACTTGTTTAGGTGCCATCTCTATAAATCTAAAGGAGGCACTTCACACCCCGTCTACATTAAAATGTCTGCACTCCCAGAGACTTTGAGTGCCCACCAAAATGTTTTTCATGGCTAAAAAAGTGGAATTTGCATGATATGTCCCCTTTAAAGTAACAAGTGGATGCAAACCTTTGAACACCACACAAGACTGAAACAAGACCGACCTGTAGAAACATCTAGGTTTTATTTTACTCACGCAAAAATCCACACAGCTTCATGAGCTTCTTCTTTGACACAACTTTCATTGCCTGATTAAAAAAATAAGGTTAATGATGTTTTCTCCAAACCACAATTAGTTTGAATGAGTTTAAAGCCCTTAACTCACATAGTGCTGTTCAGAATCTTCATTATAGGCTAGTTTCACCACTCCATATGAGCCCTGCAGAGAACAAACAAAAGAGCTTTATGAATCAACAATCCGAAATACCAACAAGTGCGCTTCGTGTTGATGGGTCACCTTTCCGATCTCCTTCTTTAGTTTATACTGATTGAGCTGCAGACAGTCCTGTAAAGGTCAAACGGGAAGTTTTAGTCTCAGAAAGGAAAAGCCTCGGGTCTGAAACTGTCAGTTTTGAGTTTCCTCACGTCAGCGTCCGTGATGGACACCCGTTTGGTCTCGATGGTGGGCTGCCGGGCCACGCGGCTCCCCCTCTCCTGTAGAGACATCTTCCTGTCTGCGAGGAGAGCCCTTTGGCCCGCGGCGGACCTGGGCGCTCCCGACCTGTAGCCGTTCGGAGGGGTCTTGAGGTTGGCAGCCACGTTCATGGATGCCACCATGTCGGCAAGCTCGCCCTGAGGGTCTGAGTCCATCTCTGGTTTGAAGACGGAGTCAGTGCTCATGGTTTTCCTGATGTCTCCGCCTTGCTCACTGTTGAACGTCCCACGGGTGGTTTCAGTGGGATGGGCCGGCGACGCATCCCGGCACTGAGAGGAACGCATGAAGAGAGAGATGTGAAAGGGGGAGTATGGAAACGTGTTTTTTTTTTTTTTTTTTTTGTTTGTTTTGGTGAGGAAGAGCTTTTTGTACAAGAACATCGGCTCGACCTGGAGGTGATCCTGACTCCGGGACATTTCAGATTCTAACCCACAACATAACAGGGGACCTCGACTATCAGTTCAATAGACTGCTAGGTAAATTAAATCGGGGCATAACACCAATACAAACAGCACCAACAGCAAACATATTGCTTTGAACTTTTTGTAGGAACCACTTTTTAATTTTTCTTTTTAGCATTTGCAGCTTAATTTACCAAACCATTATCAGTTTTATTATTATTATCTGTATCTTAGCAGCGAGATACTTTAATTGCTCCACTTGAGGCAAACACTGACACCCAACCTGTTTTTCCAGGTGAGAGCTGTGGCCATGGATTCAGAGAAGCCGACTCTCATCCAGGCTGCAGAGCACTCCAGTGGACATTGAAGGTCACGGCGCCAATTATGGTGTAGATTCTCAGTCATCCAGGACATGACAATACTAACCGCTTAAACCGGAGACAACTAGGCTTCTTCTGTTGTTTAACACGCATCCAAGTCGCTTTTTCGGTACTGAACATGGGAAGCCATTTGGTCACATTGCACAAACAGTTAAGATCAAATGACAATTATCTAAACACCGAGCCAAATGAAGGGTCCTATTGATTTCTCTCACTACTTCTAACCCATGCTGAGAACTGAAGAAGCAGTAAAGATTAATAACGTCTTCTGCATAAACCAGAGCCATTCATAGCAGAGCGCATCGCTCACCGGAAACAAGTGTCGACACTGCGAACACAGATTTTTATCTTGGTTGCTGCTTTGGTGATCTGGTGATTTATAAAGTATTTGTGGCTGTTGAGGCAGTTGCATGAAGGCTAAAGCTGCAAGCTCATAACAAGGCTCTCTGTCACATTAAAAACAAAGGTTGGATGTGAAATAAGAGACAAAAGAGCGCAGCTTTCATCTTTTATCTCAACAAACTGTTGTTTCAATGAGGATCTATGACGGACTGAATGAAATACACTAAATTGTAACACTCCTCCTTAATCAAAGATTTCCCAATTGTTAGCAATGCACTTTTCTACTAATTTAAAAATAATGACATGTTTGCGTTTGTATCAGAAAAGAAGACCCACAGAAGAAATGATGCTTTGTTTTAAATTACCTTAAATCACCTTGAGCTCAGCAAAGTGATGCTAGCTTGAGTTTCACTAACACAATATAAAAAATGTTTTAAAAACGATCGTACTTCCAGGAAATCAATCATTCAACATGTTCCAAACCCCTTAAAAACTGCAGTCCTGCCGAGAATCCTTCTTATTCACAATGTGCAGCAGTAACGTGATGATTTGGAGTCTTTTTCCACATCTAGGATATCTTTGCAAAACATATGTTGACTGCTTATGACAAATAAGAAGAAAAACACACCTTGACGGTTACCACAGCAACAACTACAATAATTAACTGTTTCATGAGCAAAGCAATTATTTCTGCAAGTTAAAATGAACCTCTGCAGATGATTAGCTGAATTCTCCACCGGCGGGGCATCTTTTGGGAAACAAAGACCAAACATTGATCTGCACAGCACGATAATAAGAAGGAAATTGAGCAATTATCAAAGCGCACACAGGAAATGTGAAATTTCCGCCCTGTGATAAGAGCCTGTCGGCAGATAACAATCACGTTTCAATGAGCGAGACTCACTGTTACCTAAAATACTGTACAGAGAACTGAAAAGCCTCTTATGTCACTTAGCGGGAAGCTTTAACAGGCTCGTAACTTCACAATATTTACTCAGAGCACCAGACTCACACGCATACACCTGACATTTAAAAATGCCATCTGCTTTTTTTTAGCACACAAAGTTAGAGAAGATATTTTATATGTATTTTTCAAAAATGTTTTTGCATGCATTTCATGAAAAAAAGTCTGTGGTCCCCTTTAAATTTCACCCTTAGATTAAGAGAAATTGTGGGATAAATGATTTACTCACAGACTGGAGGTGTCCTGTTTGCAGGGCTGCTGTTGTGAATCTGCATGCTGACCGGGGGGCTGATGCTCCTCTCGCTCTGCAGGACGTTCACTGACGAGCGGTCAGGGACATCAGCAGTGCACGTCTTAGGGATTAGGGCTACATATAGATGAAGCAGTTATTCTGAGGACAGCAGGACAGTCGGTTGTGTTTGTACGATGATAGCACCACAAAAACAAACCCAGGGCGGGTAAGGGCACACTCTGCAGATGGAGCAACATTTACATTAAATGTCAGTTAAGTAACATGGGCAGGATTATCATGTTTATTAAATATATTCTAATACTTTTCTGTTTCTGTTGTTACACTGAAATCACTCAGCAATAAATGCATAAAATAAACATGGCTATAATATGGCTCTTTCAGATTGTTTAGTTCACTATTACCTTTATTCATACCTGAACTGTAATGAAAAATAGAAAGAAATAGAAGAACACTTTTACATGCAATAAAACTTGCCTTATCTGAAGAAATATGTATTTATTTAGCCACAGTTCAGAGGCTTTAGGTGCCAAAGGGAGACACCATCCAGTATAGGTAGTCATCAGGTTTCTCCTGGAGTCACCGCCGGAGGACCGAAACATGAGATTGAAGATTAGATTTGGATTAACATTGGATTTTTAAATCTGCACTGTAACGTTTGTTCTTTTTATGCATAACTTCTGAGGGTGCTGAACTCCCTTTTAAGCAAAACCTAAAGGGTTGTTCCTTCAAAAGCAGAGACTTGGATGCCATGTGTAGAAGGTTCTATAGATCAGAGCATTATTTCGAGGATAATAACAATGTAAGAAGTTTCTATATATATCTATTATATATCAAATATAGTAAGTATATATATATATATTATATAATATATATATAATAGATACACCTATCACTATATATATTATTACATCTCTCTATCTCTCTATATATATATATATAGAGAGAGAGAGAGAGAGAGAGTGAGAGAGAGAGAGAGAGAGCAACATCATTAGTTCACATTTTGGCACAAAGGGGCTGAATACAAATTCCCACCACAGATTTTTAGATTTGTATTATTTTCATGTCACATCACAGTTGTGCTTCATGTTGGTTAATCACAGAAATTCTCCAAAATACATTTGCTGCTGTAAGGGTGATACTTCAAGCATTCCCAACCAATCAAAATGAAAGGGAGCATTTAAATCTATGGGTGGGGATAAAATGCAATGCAGTCCCACACAAAACACCTAAAATAATTTCCTTACTGTCAGTGGCAACCTGAGTGCACCAACTTTTCATTGACTGTACTTGAATAAAAAACAATAGAAAACTTGTTCAAAGGGCTGACAGTTTATATTCTTCATCTGCCGGATGTACGCATCCCCCGACTGTCCAGGTGGCCTATTTCAAAAAACGCCACAGGGTCCTAATTTTACATAATGTGAACAAGTCCAAGGGTAATTAATCATTTTGCAAGAAGATACTGCACACATAGAGCTGGAGTGAGCAACATTACGACTGTTTTGGTTTCTCTTCCTGTGATCATGAGCACCTTAGATAATTTGTTGTTATGCCGTATTTTTCCATTTTGAATACTGTAGTTTACAAAATGTTATTTCACATGTGAAAAATAAATGTAGCATAGTATCCACTTTGCCCATTGAGACAAGCCCATTGGGACAAGTCAGATAACTTTCTTTTTTATATTAATATAGAAACTAGCGATGAGGAACTTGGTTCCTCTCACGTATTTGCAGTTTTATGTCAAAAGGCACATTTGTCTCTTGGTTAATAGGTTAATTTCCAGTTTCATGGGTTGCAGCCGACAGCTGACATGATGCAGGGCTCAAATAAAAATTTTGGAAATGCCGGCCCTTCTTGCTCCTTCCAAATACAAAAATTTGGAAACACAAAGCGGCAATGAAGTAGTGAGATCTGAATAAACTTAGAATCGTAAATCAAGGCAAAATTGGCAAGCTTTTATTTTTATTTACTGTCAAAGTGGCTTTATTTCAGTGTTTTAATTTTTTTCTTTTATGGGGTTGGAAAAACACAAGACCCTTCTTCTACGTCTGCACATCTGCCTTGCAGTTTTAGGTGATAGTTTTTAAAAAGAGGGTTAAATGTTATTTGCATTCTTGCACAAGATCATTTGACAAATTAGATTATGTTTTTCCAGTGTTACATTAAAAAGAAATGGGACGTTTGATGGCTTAAAGATATAATACATGGTTCTAAAACTGTCTGACTCAGCTGCAAATAAAAAACAAGATGAAAAAGGCCTGGAGTCAAATAAAACATGTCAGCACAGTTAAAGGATCAGGCTGTTTCAGGAATATAATAGAGTCATGTTCAATAAATTAGAATATTGTGGAAAAGATTATTAATTTTAGTAACTCAGTTCAATTAGTAAAACACACCATGTAGATTGATTAAACATAAACTGTTTTCAAGCCTTTATTTCTTTTAAATATGATAATTGCCCATGTATAGCTAATGCAAACATGATATTTAAGAGTAGAATAAGACGTCATATCAATCACAAACATTTTTAAACAGAATGTGGACTTAGTGTTAGGTAAAAAGTATGTCCAAAAACCTGATTCAAAAGTTATTTTCACAAAACATACTTTTAATCTGACAAACACGTTTCATCAGAAGACATATTCCAATGTATTGAATATGACTGCATATATTTTATTCTGCTGTTGCCAGATGCAGCGTGTTTTTGCTCTCAGAGTTGCTCTACCAGAGGTCTGTAGAAGGAAAAACAGCATTTCTGGAAAGCACCTCCACATCATGTTGATGGTGGTTATGGTAAATGGCTTCTACCCGACATGAAGCAAAACAAAGCTTAAGACAGATTTTCTCTGGGGCAGATTAAACTTGACCTACAGCTGCTTGTTTATGGAGGACCGAAAATGGCAGAATTAAAAGTCAAAGCAGGCATTTACATATATGGTCCAATAAATTAACCAACACACTTTAAATATAGCAATAAATAATGAAAAAAAATTAGGAATAATTTTACATCTACCAATATGTTCTTATTTAGAATATACCATTTATTTACTTTACCACATTTTATAATTTAATTGACCTTCACATATTTTTTTTCAGTTTATTTCAAGCATAATATATGTTATATTATTATATGTAAATAATATTTATTTCCAATACATTATTTATTCAAGCATTTATTCGATTTTCATTTTTAGTGGACTGCCCTTCGTTGGGTCAGCTGATCTGCACAAGGATCCTGTACCTTCGTGATTGACCAATAGAAGACGACCTGACCCAATGCAGGACAGACAGACTTATTTGCATAATGGGGTACAAGGAAAAGAAAAATAGGAGACAGAAGAATGTAGAAAGAAGACATGGAAATAAAAAAAGCTTGTGGGTACAAACAAGGGTGATTAAAAAATACATAATGCATCTACGTGTAAAAGAAAAATTATGAAAAAAAACCCTGTCGATTAAAATCTAATGCTAAAATAAATATGTTTTAAATACACAAAAAAATATGAAGGCCAGTTATATTATGAAACATGGTAAACTAAATAAATGGGATCTTTTAAATGGACAATGTGTAACTGATTTGGCTTTTAATTAGCAAAAATCAAGTAATGCTTTTATAAATACATATTCTGGCAAAGTCGTTTGTAATTCATTTAGCACACCACTAGATGGCGCAACAGTATGAGAAAATCTTACACACGGGCTTTAAACAAACACACATTAATACCTATAAAATTATTTCTCATTTCTTAAATGAATTGGTACATTTTAAGTGTATTGGTTTATTTAATGAGCCTTTTATATATTTCTGCTTTTATTTTGAATTTTGTCAGTTTGGGACCTCCATTCTCCTTTACCTACCTGTTGCAAACTACAGATCCGGCGGCTACTTTGACAAAATGCAAATTCTTGCTTTCGCCAATAGAGAACCCATTATGCTTTTTCTAAAGGGGTCCACAGGACCTGTCCTTTTCAGCCTCCGAGGGTGCAACAAAGTAAACATCAGAGGTAAACGCTGGATTTTTAGAACCAGAGCTCTGATTTCAACATTTAATGTAAACAAAAACAATAAAAGATAAATTACTACACGTAAAGCAAACTGGAATCTTGCTAATGAGGGTTTATTTCAGTGTCTCTAGTCAGAATCGTTTAATGTAGTTTATCATGTATGTGTGGAAGTCAGTGGTATGTCGGTAATGTTCAACCCCTCACACATTCCTAAAAACTACCCATGATTCACAGGTCTGTGTTTATCTTTACATCTCTGCATAGTTCTGTGTTCTTCATTTCATCTATTACGTACATGCTTGGGCAGGAAGGAGATTTTCATGGCATGATTACCTTGAGTAAAAGTACAACAGTTTCACAGTATTTAAACAAAAACTGATAGAAACTGGTCTGTAACACATGATCTGACTGTTTTTAATTAAAAAAGATCAACAATTATTCCAACTGCTGCTAAAATGATGTCCTATTATAGTTCTACTAATGCCATCTATAGTCTCTGCCTGAATGCTTTTCAAAACTTCAAGGTCTGCAGGCTCAGACTTAAAATGGAGACAGGCTGTAAAAATGGAAATTATTCTGACTGTTACTTGGATAACGGAGAGGACACTGTGTTCATGACCTGAGCACAAACTAAAACAGGGTTATATATATCAAAGGTTATATCTAGAGGGTCACACATATTCCACCATCAGTGCCACAAAGTCCTCAAAGGTCTTTGATCATATTTGTAAAAGCCTTTTACAAATATGGTCAAACATTACAATACTACTCACACATGAGAATTAAAAATAAATTCAAGTGGCAGGTTCAAATCATTACATAAAACCATAAATTGCTTTAAAATTGTGACGAAATCATCTAGACTAATGAAAGTTCAACCTTATCTGCTGACAGGCTGTCAAAATATATACTTCTCTTCGTTGGAAAAAAAAAAAATGCAAGACACAGATGAACTCCTTAATAAGATGGATAAAGGGCGCTACATTAGTTTCAAAAATCGTGTCGTTGTTTAAACAGAAAAGTGTCACAGCCACTTTCAGCCAGCTGACCAGCAGTGCAGAGCAACAATTGGAGGACGTGCGCCGCTGCATTACTTCACATACAGCCAGAGAAAACTATCGCCATGTTTCTTTAAAAGCATTTTAAACTGTAAGTATTGATTTTGAAAAAAGCCAGAAGTCACTGACAGGATGTCCCACACATCTCATCATTACCACATTATCCCTAGATATGTTTTTCTTTTTATTTTTTCACATCCAAAAAACAGCTGGAAGCAGTTAATTTAGCAAAGAAAGGCATAACAGCCAACATTAAGTTGCACAGTTTAACACTTTTGTTTATGTCATACATAATGTATAATTTAGTGTTAGATTATTTACATGTACTTGCAAATAAGGATGTCTTCTAACTGGATTCTTTATGTGGTCTCAGGTGTGAAATGCACAGAACAACCAAAGCTGTTGCGGTTCTGCTTAACGTCCAGAAGTAACTCTACTCTGAACCACATAATCTGTGCAACTCTTATTTTATGCTCAGACAAATTTGATCAATAAATATTTTAGCTGCATTAACAAACCCACTCAGTTGTTTCAACATGTTGGTTAACCTGGTTCTTCTTCTGAGGTCATGTACATCCTAAAAGAGGTGTCAGAGGTTCTTAAAAATAAAAAGCTTGGCTTAAAAAAAGAAAGACCTGATACAATTATTAATTAACAATCATCCCTGCAGTTTGCCGTAGAAGAACGGGTTCTCGGGTGAGGTGCATGGCCCAGATCAGCTGCTACCATCCACATTGCTGCAGACAGCACTGCATGGCTTCATTGTTAGCCAGCTGTCAGGCAGTCCTGTACCGAGACTCCCAGGACCGCTGAAATCTTACCACAGCTCTCTGAATCTGCTCGTAGCTGACAAACATCACTATGTTCCAGGATCCCAGGCGAAGGAACGACGGCATGAAGCTACAAAGAAAGCATCAGACAATCAGATGTGGGATTGAACGTCTTTGGTTTTCAACAATGACACCTACCCCTTATAGAAAGCAGAGGGCCCCTCTTTAAGCAGCATGGTCAGAGCGCACTTCACAGCGCCGCTATACTGACCAGGCGCTGAGTTCATGAAGCGGGTTTTTACCACGTCCACTGGAGACGCAACGATCGTGGTGCAGAATCCTGCTGCAAAGGCTGCAGTGAAGTGACACGGCACGTTGTCTGCAGGGAAAACAGGGCAAACGCTGCATTAAAGTCCACTAAGACAGGGAAGGCATTAACAGGTGAGGGGCGCCTACCTGTCATCAGTTTGCTCATCAGGATCCGCTCTTTAATGATGTCGTACGTCACCAGCTCGGAGCAGTTCACGATGGCGTTACGAGTTATGTTCAGCAGACAGCCTGAAAAAATTTGTCTTACATAGTCAGGAAATTTATATATATAAAAAAAGGCTTGAAGAACAATAACAGAGGACTAAAAACACCACATCACGGCCAACCGACATAAGTCTGTGTGAATCAGGCCAAAGAGACCACAACTATAAGATCATACTGGACTAACACACTATTAAAAAATTTAAAATCTTTAAGAACAGGAATGATCTTTGCAGGGTTTTGGAGACATCTTATGGGGTAGATCAAAAACAACTCCAGGAGAGTTTTCTGAAAACGCTGAAACACACCATCTATGCACTGTATAAACTGATACAACGCCATGACCAGTGCACATTGACATTGGTCTGGCATCAACTGATGTTTCCAAGTGGGGAAGAAGCACCCACACTTCCAAATTGCACATATACCTCCAGAGAGACGGAGGCGACTTTATCAGCCTGTAATTGACATTTTTTCCAACTACACACAAATACGCAATAGGTCTTGTAAACACTTGCAACAGCATGCATGTTAAAAACACTCCAGTTACAGTGAAACATATACATCAGGACTTTGAAGATACCTTTCCAGAGCCCCCTGAGGCCCTCGTCTCTCGCTATGGTCCTATAAGCGTCGATGGTGCCGCTGTACCTCTTCACAAAGCCATTCTCAGGCTCTCGTATCTGAGCCTGGAACCTGACCTTCACAACGTCGGTGGGCTGAGCAAACGCCACTGCCATCGCTCCTGTGGTGGAGCCCGCCAGCAATCGCGTCCCGAGTCCAGGATCTGTCACACAGCAGTTCATGGCAGTTGGCAACTACAAGCAACTTCACACAAACATGCCGTTTGTCACTTATTGTACCGTAGGGATTGAAATAATCTGTCAACGTTGTTTGATTACATGTAACAACTTGAATCTGTCAGTTGAAAACACGGGCTGCTCAGTGAAGTAATTTTAAGGAAGAACCTTTAAGTTTGTGGCGTAACAGTGACCGAGATCCTGACTTGATAAGATCTGCAGCCTGCAATAATTGTCTGCTTCAGTGAATCTGACTTTTTCCTCAACATCCTGTAGGCCGGTCTTGAAAAACAAGTTCAGGCTGTCATAACATGAAGGTTCTTTTGTTCCAAAACGATTTGTGCATTGTAAGCATGAAATTGAAGTTGTAGAGGGAGTTAAATTCTAAGTTTTGTATTTGGAGAATAAAAAGAAAATCACAAGTACAAATTTTTTTTACACCTGTTCAAATTGTATTATTTTATTATTATTATTTTATTATTTTTTCTGGAATAAAAATATTTCCCAAAGATCTGGAATAAAAATCCCACATCTTTGGGAAATATCCCCTTTTCAATGAAGAACTGCAGGTCACGAAAGATTACAAACGAATCCATTGCGTGATCAGAACTGTGGGAGTGCACAGTTAAGTACAGAGAAAATCAAACACTGTATGACAGTGAGAGCTGCATTCTTCCATGTCATATGTGTGCTGGGTCCTTGGAAGGCCACATGGCAGTAGGCCATATATGTATTTCCGGTTGGTACAGACTGACCGAGCAGGCAGCGCACCCTGCTGTCTGATCAAGGACCCACAAGTCGCAGATCATTTTTACCGGTGAGACATTTGTGTCAAAAGTCAAAACGAAGGCGTAACTTGTAAAGTTGAATTTGTGACTCACAGCAGCAGATTCGTGCAGTTGAACTCGTTGATTTGTATTTGTGTTAAGGGAAAAAAAATATTAAAATTTTTTATTTTTTATTTTTAATACACGTGTTTCAATTTGTTTCAACTGTAGCAGAACTGAATGACAAACATTTATGATGTGCAACTCACAGAACACAATTTGTGTACTTGTACTCAAGAATTTGAACAGGTGTAAAAATAATTTGTACTTGTGATTTTTTTTTATTCTACAAATACAAAACTTAAAGTTAAACTCCCTCTACAACTTCAAATTCATACTTACAATGCACAAATCGTTTTGGAACAAAATAACCTTCATAAAGAACCTTCATATTATGAACATATGTACAGCTTTCTAGGTTTTCTTGAAAGAGAAGAAATTCTACGCACATTCATAGTGAACATAAATTTAGCTACTAGAGGTTTTCTTTGTTTAGCCGGACCAGTAAAATGTGTGGACATAATACTACAGGTAGGGTGAAACACGAGAGTGGTTTTAATCTGGAGCTGGAGCCAATATTTTATTCTGCCTTGCTGTAGTTATTCCTGTTTATCTATAGGGGGCAGTGTTGGGCATTTGAGCTTCTCTACCACCTGAAGAAAATCTGACCTGTGAATTGTTGGAGGAAGCTTTATGTAATGATTCTTACTGTAAAAATGAGCCAGAGAAAGTCAAGGAATATTACACTTAGTCTAAAACGTTAATTATCATTTTATTCTGTCATAACTGAAGCTTCTACAAAGCTTTCACAGGTACAAAGTGTTGGTCAGCTGGTACATACTCTCTGATCCGTGGGCATACAGCTGCTTCATGGTGTCGTACAGACCGATCCGCACCGAGGCAAAGCACATCTGTCTGTGCAGCCCCGCCAGGAGTCCATTGTACAGGTTCCTCGGCCCCTCGTTCCTCACGATGGGGATGATGGTGCCAAATACACCTCTGAACTTGGCCTTCTGGCCTTTTGGTAGGGCCTTAGATTCGCCTTGGACCTGAAGAAATATTACAACTTAAAAAAAACAGACACTTAAAGATTAAAAGAACATTTGTACTTTCAGTGAGTATAAAAGTATTTTCATTCTGTGAACTTGTTCATGATCTTGTCACGTTACAACCAGAAATGTCCAAGTATATTATTGGGATTTTCTGTGACCTAGATATGCTTTGATGTAAACTATACTATAGTGGCTCTGGAGGTACGTTTAGATTTGTCCTGCCTCAGCTCCAGTTTAAAGGCCTTTAAAATCTCCAAATTTTTCTCCACCAGGACTGTCCACCAGGATTTAGCTTCATCCCACAGCATGATGCTGCCACCTCCCAGTTTCACTGTGGGTATTGTGTTAGTTTATTGTCACACGTAGTGTTTGACTTATAGGCAAATGTTGGTCTGATCTCACAACAGCATCTTATTCCACATGTTTGTCGTGTCCCCCTACATGGATTATGGCAAACTGAAACCGTCCAACAATGACCTTCTATTGCTAATCTTCCCCTGAGACCAGATCTGTGGCGTACATTACTAATAGTTGTTCTATGAAGAGATTCTCCCAACTAGTTAGCAATGGCATTTTGTCCTCTAGGCCCAGTCAGAGTAGGGTGATGGTCATGTCTCTTTCATTTATAGACGATAAGATCAAACAGTTTTTCATTAACTCTACACGGCTTGGGATTCTTTTTTTAAACCTAACCCTGCTTTACACTGGATCTCTGGCCTGTCATGCATTCCTCTAGTTTTATGATGTTCAGTAACGTTCTCCAACGTTCCTCTGAGAACTTTACAAAACAGCTCAATTTATTCTGAGATTGAATTACACATATATTGATTTACAAATAAGGTGATTTATGAAAGCAGCTGTTTGCACATGATTGTACGTAGTGTGACAAGAGTAAAGAGGGCTGAATGTTAATGTACACACTTGATTTAATGTAAATATTTCAAAACGTTTGTGTGCTACTTTGTGTTGATCTACTCAAGTAAAATACTCTGAAGTTTGGGGCTGTAGCGTAGCAAAATGTAAATAAAAACACTTTAGCAGTTAAGAAAACTTTTGCATTTTCCTATATTCAGCCTTTGGACACCCAAATAAAAAGACAAAACAATTTAGCCTTTTTTAAATTTCCTTGTATACTGTTCAGAAATTAATGTTTCTTAAAAGTGGTGCCAGCATCATCGAAAACTTTGGAAGAATTTAAAAAACATACATTTCAAAAGTACCAAAATAGGCAGAAAGTAGAAAGTATCAAAATGACCTTTTATGTTAGTTTACGATAAGAAAAAGACATTAAAACAAATTCAGAAACTGTTGGTTTGGGCTCTGAAGTTTATTTAGGATGAGCTAAACTTAAATGGATAATAATAATAATAAAAGAAGTAAAATTCTCTGATTTTGCATAAAATATATTTATGCAAGTCCTTCTATTTAACTTTGAACGGCTGAAATATTGCATGAAGATTATTAAATACGTGTCTTCACAACTACAGTTGATCTGTTGGTAAAACAAATGCTGAGGCAAACTGTTTTGAAACGTGATACTGCCATCCAATTTAAATCTGCTAAATCCGTGGAGAATTTCCTCCTCAATTTATAGTTGTGAGTTCGCCAAATTTAAGGGTAAAAAGAAAATACTAAATGTAAGAAATTTTAGCTTGTACCAACAATTTTCCAGTATCACAAGTCTGCTTAGAAGCTTAGATAAAAATTAGGTTTGTGAAACATTTGATATTCGTCCCACACGTCATGATTTCTTCTTCTTTTTTTTTTTTTTACCTGTAGTCGTACTTTGGCGGTATCCAATGGAAAGGTGACCAGATCAGCCACGCAGCCGGCTGACCCAGCTGAAAAAACCTTGACAGCAACCGTTGGTGCCAAGTCAGACGTTCGGCCCCCCGCCATGTTCAAAACTTTCAAGGACCAACACGGGTCTTAACAAGACAAAACAATCAAGAGACTTCTTTCATCCTGCAGTTTCACCCAAGATAATTCTGCCTCCTTTCAGGTCTCCATGACGGGCAACAAACTACTAGAGCTAACATCAAGTTTCAGGTAGTAAAAACAAAGTGCGTCTTCTTGAAATGATGTCCTCTTCTTGTGCCATTACTCGTTGCCACTGAAGAGGATTTAACTGAGGGTAAGAACAGAGAAGATGGTCTATTGAAACAAATAACTGGGTGAAAACTATGCTGTACAGTGAATGTTGGACCGCCTCCCTGAAGAGAAAAAAAATAAAAATTACACAAGACAAACAAGGTGTGCTGTACGCTCTTATGCAAAGGAATAATAGTCTGACTGCTGGCAGGCGTGTTTTTTTAAATTCCTGATCCACCTGCATGTACATTTGAACACAGGTCTGGTCTAAACCAGTTTACACCAGACGTATGACTCAGGAAGTTGGAGGTACAGTAGCACAAAGTTCACACTGAAACTATTCAACCTTTAATTTGAGTCCATTTACTCTGTGATAAGAAAATATAATTAAAAAATAAAATAGTTTTTTAACAGAAACAGAAATGTAAGAAAGGACTTATATTTAAAGATTTCCTTTTTTAAAGCTGATCAGTTCCTGGGAGCTTTCAGTGTCACATCAACAGTCATTTATTCACAGCTATTGTTTGGGGAAGCATGCTACACAAGAAGTATTGATTTGTAAAACAATGAGTTAGCATTATTAGGCATGGTGGAGGATCTGTAATGATGTGGCCTTCCCTGAAATTCCCAGGGAGTTTACCCCACAAAATCAACTTTTGCAATCAGTGCCTGCAGCCTATAGCACACCTGTGGTGTGAGCTGAAGTCATCTTTATAGTCACTGCAACATAACTTACAATAAATTTTTTCCTCTGCATTTAACCCATCCCTTAGGGAGCAGCGGGCCGCCACTGTTTGGTACCTGGGGAGTAATCTGGGGCTAAGTGTCTTGCTCGGGGACCCATAGGGGCAGTGCGGGGGGTCATTCTAGTTTGAGACATTTCACACATCTTTAACGAGTCCGCTAACAAAATTGTCTGCGTATGACAGACGCTAAATGTCCAGCTCAAAACATACGGGAGGCTCAAAGTGCTGAAAATTGTCAATATTTATTTATAAAACATACAAACATAACAATTAATGTACATGATTGCGTGTGTACAGCAGTGTGAACAGCAAGCAGTGCTAAGTGGACTTATCAAAATGAGCAGCAAATATTTTCGCTATTCTGTCCGTCTGCTTCTTCAGGGACGAAGGTGACATGTCGGGTCGCCGCCGAGGACCTCTGCGAGGGGCAACGCTGCGGTGATCTGAGGAGGTCTGACCCTGCAAATGTCACACAGCAGCAAACCTTTAATTATAAAAACATTAGAACAGGCGATATACCATGATATGCTTAAGCTTAATGTAATGGCCTGTCAACACCTGGACTCAACAAAGGTATTCTCACGTCTGAGATAATAAACACTCACTGCTGAATGCTACATGTTAAATTGAACAATGGGTGGCAGGTCTGAACCGGTTCTTTAGTAATAAGACTAAGGTGTGACGCACTGTTTCCTAGTATGGACTCAGGCTAGAACATACCTACTGTTTCACATGTAATCGCAGTGTCTGCAGTTTATTTAGTTACAACATTGTTGCTGTTGTTCCACATTTTCCAGTTAATGATGACTTTCTAAACCACTGTGTCATGCTGCATGTACGTATAACTTGCTAAGTGGGTGTTTCATGGCTACAACGGAAACAGGCAAACATTTATTGGTATCCGAAGATAAAACCAGCCTCCTCGCTGTGACAGAAGTTGCTACTTTATCCGTGCATCAAAGGTAAACTATGTTACACAGTCACATCCAATAAACAAGGATATGTATTATGATGAGGCTCGTTTGTCAGATTAAAAGAACCTTTTGAAAATACCCTTTAAACAGATATTAAACATGCTTTTCATTAAGCACACATTTCTGATTTTCTTTTGTTGGTCTGATGTAACGGTCTAATCTTAAATGTCCTGTTTTCATTGGCTGTAAGCTGAAAGTCATAATAATTAACAGAAATAAAGGCTTGAAAATATCAGTCTGTATAATTATATAATGTTTCACTTTGTGAATTTAGTATATAAAATAAATAGCTTTTCAATAATATTCAAGTCCATTGAATAAGTTCCATTAACTTTTTTAATCATTGGTGAATGTCTGTCATATTATTGATAATGGGAAGGTTTCAACCTGATATGGTTGAAAAACACTGAAGTAGAATGAACGTTAAAGGGGACATATATTTCTTTTTTTAGCCCATAAATACATTTTGTTTGTGTACTTGGAGTCTCTAGGAGAGCAGACATTTTAAATTTAACCTCTCCAGGAGCTGCGTAAATATCTTTATATTCTGTTTGGGTTAAATCTTACAAGCTGTTTAGTTTTCTATTAATTTTTTTTTTGAACAATTGCATCACAGTATTCCCTCCTGAGCTGCTCAACAAGGTCATGGACTTCTGGCTTACCAATTTTGAGAATCTGCCATTTGTATTTATTTTACCACGATTATGTAGCCAAAGCTGACGGATGGCGCAGCTACAAGTGGAAAAGCCAAAATGTTCAGTGGTTGGGTGTATTAACCCACACAATTGATTATACCACACCCAAGCGTACTACAAAATTGGCCAAACGGGGCGGAGTGGACTGCCCTGTGACCTCTGTGAACAAGGAGGAATTCAGAACAAAGCATTGCAGTTTCACTTGATATAGAGCACAACTGAATGATTGAAATGTGAAAAGGAAAGCAATTAAAAATCAGGATAGGTCCCCTTCACACCTAAACTAGGTTCCTCTGAAAATACTGGAATGCAACCAAACATTCCAGCTAGAGATCTGCACCAGCTGATTTTCTCACAGTAAGCCAACCTCGAGTAAAAATATCACAATTTCACAGTGTTTACACGGAAATTTGAAGCAAAAATGAACAGCATAATTTTTATCCAAACAATTTGTTATCTAAAAACAGAAAAGCAACCCTTATTTCTACTGCTGCTAAAATAACTAAACATATTGTTTATTAATAAGAATGATAGGTGGCGCTCCTTTTAGCCGTAACACCATGGCCATCGAGGCCATTTTCTTTAAACAGACACGTTTTCTGTCATGTAAGTGTTCATAAAAAGATAATTGTTGTAGACTCCTTTCAGCCAGCTAACAGGCAATATACAGCAACAAGTAGAAACAAAGACGCTTTGTAAAGCTGGAGAAAGCTTTAGGCACTCCAGTATTTTAATAATAATAATAATAATAATAATAATGATACATTTTATTTAAAAGGCGCCTTTCTGGACACTCAAGGTCACCGTACAGAAGGATAAAAAATAGAATGTCAGAAACAAAATCAAAACAAAAAACATTTAAAAAATACCGAGGCTGGGACAGGGAAATTGATAATTAAAGAGAATAGGCAGTCTTAAACAGATGAGTTTTAAGTTGTGATTTAAAATGGAGAAATTACCGACATACCTGAGAAAATGGATTTTCTCAGGTATGTCGGTAAAAAAGGCTCGGTACCAGAAACTACCAATACCTAGTAAGGGTAGAATGATTTAATATCAGAAGTAAAACTGGTGGAAAATACTTACAGAGTCATACGATGCGTGGGAGAAAGAAGGCGCCAAGCGAATGGTTCTCAGTGACGCCTCCAGTTGGTGAGAGGGCAGGAAGAAATTAGGGACTTCCACGGGTAATAATCTTAAGGTAATGAGTTAGAAAGAAACAACAAGACTTGCAGATGGTGTCTTACATCCTTGTTATAAGGTAACAGAAAAACTTCCTTACTGCACAAAGCAAAACTAAAACTTTCTAATAGACCTTTTGGCAAAACTAATTTGTCTCATCAGAAATCAATATAAGCAATCAAACGCTAAACATTGGACTGAATTTACCAAAGTTACTGAGCCTTACAAAGACTTTGGGTTTAACGTCGAGGAAAAAACATCCACGTTTGGGTCAAATTCACCATCAATGGAAATCCAAGTCAACATGATTCAAGAACACGGTTTTAGACGGGTACCTGTTTCTGGCCATTACAGCGGATGTGTCCTTGAAAACTCAATATCATTTTCCAAACCATATTACATCATATTTGTATCTAGCCAATATAAGATTGTAAATCCTTCATTCATTTGATTAATTCAAATGCAAAGCGGTGAATCCAATTTCATAGGCTATTAATTTTTTTAATATTCAGATCTTTTGTAATATTAAACTGCATAGATATTTAACTACATGCTGTATAGTTTTTGATGGACCTTTTTTTTTTTTTTCAAATAGTTTCAAGTTTTCAATCTGATTTTCCTTTTCATCGCAGCACCAAAACAGCACTTCTGAAAATCACCAGTTATCAGAGTCTAGATCCTCCATCTTCTCAAAACCATGGCTACGTTCATACAGCAGGCAAATGCGACCCAAATGCGATCTTTTTGCCTATACCTGTCTATCATTTCTGTCTTTTATGTCACTGTCCTGATTCCCACTACACATCCTTCTCTACAGCAGCAGCAGCTGTCACTGCTCCACAAAAGAACATTGTTAATAGCTGTGCTTAATATCGTCGGCTCCCGTTGCTCAACAACTTCATTGTAACAGAGAGACGCCGGTTTGAGCGAAGCTTTATAGAACATTTCTAGTAGGAACGGACGATAATTCAATAACAATAAATATCGATCGATAGAGGTGTGGTGCGATTAAAAAAGGGTCAATAAAATGTTCAATGCGGACCCAGGAATGCTCCGCCCCTTCAAAGAGTTTAGAGAGCATTTTTAAAAATTTGCCAAAACTTTGGTAAGAAGTCGGTTGTTTTTTTAATCTAAAAATGGGTCATTAAGCAACAGCAAAAAATTGGCAGGGCTGCACTTAAAACATATGCTTTGAATTATTTTGTAATTATCGATATTGATCGATATAATTTTTACTTTATCAATATGCTATTTTACTATATCATCCAGCCCTAATGTCTAGTAATAATTTGTCTTGAAACGTTCAGACAGAAGTCTGATGACGGTCGCATTTAATTAGTGGTAAGAACCACCACACACACACACACACACACACACACACAAACACACAAAGAGCCTAATAGTCACAAACTTTCTCCTCTAGACTCCGTTACTCAGAATCCTCATAAATCCTCAATTAACTCCTGTACATCCAGATCAGTCACATTTTCTCTAACATTCACACACGAATGTCATATCTGCCCCCGTCCTAAAAAAAAAAAAAAAAAAACTTCACTGGCTCCCTTTTCTTAACACATTCAACCCAGAAGTCATCCGTCATCAGCTTCCTATGCATGGGGAGTAATGAATGTTACATATACTGTAACATGCATTACGTACATCTTTAAACCTACACTCCAAATTCAAATCACCGGGTTAAACTTTGAATGGCTGATTTATGTATGTTAATCTTTACTTTTTATTTTTAGCATGTTTAGTATATGTTTTGAGTGTCCTGTAAAGCGTTCTATAAATAAAAGTAATGATAACTGTTGTAACACAAGCTTCCGCATGATGGCAGCTTTGCTACAGAAATCTGATCTGACCTGGCAGTCAGATAAGATGAAGGAAAAACAAAGCTGACGGTAAATATAGCTATGAATCAAGGATACGGTTGAAGCGTGTCCTGAGCTCCTGAAGTGTCCTGTGTGCCAGCGGCAGGCTGTGGAGCTGCAGATGTGTCGTCAGACTTGTCGGGGCTGCTTGACTCCTTTCGTTGAGCCTGATCAACAGACAGCCGCTTCCTGTTATCATCTCTCTCTGTTTGTGACGTGTCTCTTGCGGACTCATCAGAGCTATGATGGCAAACACTTTCTGTGTGTTTCTCACTGGAAATGCAACTTTCTAGGTTTACCACCAGACTTCTGTCCTCATCCTCACTCATATCTGACTCCTGGATGCTCTCGACAGAAACCAGATCAGGGTCTGACAGGATGCTGGTCCAGGGACTAGTTCTGTCTGTTAACGATGTAACCTCGTTTAGTGGCCTCGGCTTCAGCACCACCTCCTCGAAATCCTCTTCTTCTTCTTCTTCTTCTTCTTCTTCACCAGCTTCCTTATCCGATCTAACATCTGTCTCCTCTTTGTGTTCATCCTCTGACAGGTCGTCCTTGCTGCTTTGTTTGTCCCTTTCCTCATCGTGGTCAGAGTCCGTGTTGTCCGCGCTGGGCAGTGACGGCGGCGGCGGAGATCCAACGTCCAAACGATCATCGGTCGCCGTGTTTGGGTGGGACAGGCTGCCGGGGGTGACCCGAGGGCTGCTGCGTTCAACGGGGGAGTTTGAGGAGCTCTGAGTGTCGGAGGGAA
Organism: Fundulus heteroclitus; assembly: GCF_011125445.2. Taxonomy (NCBI): domain Eukaryota; kingdom Metazoa; phylum Chordata; class Actinopteri; order Cyprinodontiformes; family Fundulidae; genus Fundulus; species Fundulus heteroclitus. The sequence goes on from NC_046378.1 coordinate 29,383,226, forward strand.
TCGTTTCTAAGACGTGACCCCGTAGGCCTGAGAGACGAGACGAATTATTAAGAGAGAATGAAAACCTTTCCCTGACAAAATCCCTGACACCGAGTGACCGAGGTTGATTTTAAACAATATTATTCAGTTTAATGCTGATATAAGTGTTATAACATGGCACTATTTAATCATGTTTATGTCTCTCTTACTAATTTAACAATGTATCTGCTAGGGCTGATACATTGATATATTGATATACCAGATATACAAACAACAAATCAATCCGTTTCATCGCTGTGCAGATTAGGTGCTAAAAGAGCCGCTGCGTCTCAACTCAGAGCAGAAATGATTGTGTTCTGACTACGATTTATTTCAACTAAAATTGCGATTTGATTTTGACTTTTCTCTGCATTAACCACAAGAAACAAAAATGGCCTCTAGATAAAGATGTTTGTAAACAAGGACTATTTAAAACAAGAACTTTTAATATTTTTATTAATCAGAATATTATTCAAGAAAACAGCGTTTAATTGAGTTGGACGTCAATCCGTGTTGAACATGAAGTGTAACCAACAAGTCTATGTATTAAACTAATTGACCAGAACTTAATGCTATGATGAGATTCCTGAAAGTTTCTGGTAAAACAGCATGATTATATAAACTCTAGAACAAGTAATAAAATTAGATTATCTCACTGCTGCAGCTCTCTTCCCTTCCATGTGGAGGCAATCCCACTTTAAACATTTTACTGACACTTAAAGGATGTATCTGATTCACTAACTGTTACATAGCCAAAAATTGCAGACCTCTGCGATTTGGAAATTGCGTTTTTTTTAAATTGTGATTATATTGCAAATGCGATTAATTGTTCAGCCCTAGTATCTGCTGGTATTTTCTCATTTGTACAACACGTTGTTAGTATTTTCAGTATAACGTGGCATCAGTTAGCTGCTGGGTTCTGTTTTTCCTTTTTTTAAGACCAACATTTGTACAATTTTTTTACTGAATTTGTGTATTTGCTCCTGTCGACTGATCTTTCAACCTTCGGGAAGAAGCTCACCACTGATGATGTTGTTGACCTCCCCGACAAGCTGGTTGGACTTGAGGAGCAGCTGACTTGTGTCGGTCTCCAAGATCCCTGGATCCGCGTCTTGGTTGTTTACGTCTTGTTCGCTCAGAGGTGGGAACGTAGGAGTAGAGAGCTTACGATTAAAGTATCTCTGAATGTTGTCCAGCTCGCTAAGTTTTCTCCTGTCGTAACAAAAACAATTAGAGTGGATTTTATATTGGCGGCATCATTTTAAAAGAAAAAATGCCAAATGTACATGTAAAAGAACGGAAACTAAATAACTACTTGTAATACCTGAGCGCTGAAAACAAAAATGAGCTGGAGGGGTTAATGTCACTGGTTGAGTTGCCACACGCAGAGTGAGACGCCACTTGCTCTTGCAGATTCTGATGGTAAAGACGTACTTTGTCCATGTGCTCGAAATGCCGATCGTTCTCACTGGGCCTGCGATATTTAACAAATATTTTTAAAAAAAGGTAGAGCGATTCCACTTGCCAGTGTCGTTAAACTGTGTAGCAACCTTTCAGAGAACAGCGTGTCGCTGTGGTTTGGCGATGAGATCTTCTGCTCTGGGAATCTGCTGATGTGGGAGGGGAAGCTGCTGTACACGGCTGTGGTTTGATAGTTGAGAGCAGTGGCCTGAAACAAAGCCTGTGAATAAGCTAATTGTTAGGGCTCTAATACTTTTATAAATCACTATTATAAACTGCACTCTTACTGATGAGTTTTTGGCAGCCTCTTCAGTCACGTCTCTTCTCTGCCCACGCAGCTCCTGGACTCCCCTCAGAGGCGTTACGGACACTTTAATCTGACCGTGACACTGACCGCCGAAGTCCGTGATGTTGTACCAACCGCACACCGACGGGAAACCCCAGAGTAAAGGAGACAGGTCTACACTGGCAAATCCAATCACCCGTTCTATTTCTGGGGGGAAAAAAAAACATCACAACGACAAAATAATACAACAAAGCGTGTCTAAGCATCACTCTCCTCACAGTACCTCCTTTATGCCAGACTTTAAACACAAGAGACTGTTGTGGATCGACCAGCAGCTCCTTCGAAAGCCTGGAAAAGTAAAGCAAATGCATTAACTTGGTATCTGACACAGTTTAGCTTTTCATGCTGAGTTCTGAGTTGTAACTGGACCTGCACTCGTGCTGATGGTCCCACACAGGGCAGTCGGTGTTGGTTACAACAGATGTGGAGACCGGCTCAGAGGAGTCAGCTGTGACGTAGGAAACACAGCAGCAAGGAGTCCCTTCAGCGCGCTCAGCTAGAGGACAACCTGACAGAAGATAAACATATTATTTGGAACAATACAGATACATATTCGCTGTTTAATTTCTCCCTTTACATATTTAAAATCATTCAGGTGCGGTTTATATGAGGTGGAACAGCAATGCTTTGGTCTGAATCCCTCATTATTGTTGGCCCAGGGTAACTCAGGAGGAGTTGCAGTTTCACAGCTCAGCAGATGAGACCATAATTGACTTAAATGCAACACGGTGCAGAAAACTGTGCATATTACCCTGAACGCACCATAACCCATAATGAAGCACGGTGATGCCGACCTGCTTGCCTCATGATGTCTAACGCATCATGACACAGGCAAAATTTTCTTCAGCAGGGACAGAGAAGCTGGTGAAATGTAAGAAAATGAAGGAAGCTAAATACAGGACAATTGGAAGTTTGGCTGAGAAGGCTCCCCTTCTAGCCGGAGATCCAACGAGATGGATTAGATTAAAGCGTATTCTGTGTTATGAGTGGACCACTCCACACCAGAACCTAATTCAGAATCATGTTCAGACACATCCATCATCCAAGGGACTGAACTTAAGCTATTTTGGAGATGAACGGACAATATTGTCATTCTCAAATGTGCTGTTAGGGATATACCCTAAAAGTCCTGCTGCTGTAACGGCAATCAGGAATAACCATAAAAGTATCAACTCAGGAGCTTGAAAACAAATGCTCTCCATAGTTTTTTGACTTTTCACGTATCCTACTCTGCAAAAGCTTTTTCCCTGCTGCCATCAGACAGTTGAACTGTTGCTGAACTGTTGAACTATAACCCACAAACTCTGCACAACATTCGCATATTTGCACATTTTGCATCATTGCATCTTCATCTAGCATTACAAATGCTGCCGAACTCGTAGTTTTTAAATGCATTCTTGCACAAATGCCCTTTGCACAATCAAATTCTGTACATACAAATGTTTTTTTTTTAATACTCACCTGTACACTGTGACTTTCTCCTGCGTTGTTTACATTTCAAATGTTTTACTTTTAAATCAGTGCTGCACCTTATACTGTATTTTAAATCTACGGTAAATTACAAGCTGTATTCTTGCACAAATGAACTTGCACAATCAATTCTGCACATACAAATGGTTTTAAAAATATTCACCTGTACACTGTGACTTTACAGTGAAGTTTGTGGTTATAACGTGACAAAAATCTAAAGTTGAATAAATGCTTTTCACAATGAACTACAGACAAACAGGAAACATTTCAGGTAATACAATCACCTTTCAGATTCAGGTGCATGGCTCGGTCCACTGCCACAGTCACAGGGAAGGACTCATCCACGCTCACCTCTGTGTGGAGCACAGACGTGATGTCTGGGGTTTCTCCTGACGGTTTACTCCTGTGCGTGCTTCGGGGCTGGGATGATTTTGTCGGAGTCACAGAGGACAGGGAGCTGTCTGCGTCTGCCACTTCCTCCAGTAAGATCTCCTTCTGACTGTCAGAGTCCACCTGGGTGCCGTGTGCAGCGGACAGACGCGTGGGAACGTCGCCGGCCGAAGCTGTGATGTGCACCCTGAGAGCTGCACCTTGTAGATCGACCGCAGAGCGCATAAACAGAGGGTATACTCCTGTAAAAAAGAAAAAGAAAAACACAGATCAGATTAGATATCCCACTGCAGACATGTTTTAAATAAAGCAACAAGCACTTTGTGATGTTTTTACATACCACTTAGGGACAGCTTCTGCTCAGGAGTCTTTGCAAGAGAGGACAGATCGACAAAAGCAGACCCCACCAGTCGGTCGGAGTCACTCGGCCTTGTGGTTCTGTTTTTGGAGAAGGTGACCCAAACCTGCACCTCCAGCTTCTCCTCCCTCAGATACCACATCAACGGCTGGCTGACTCCCAGCTCCACTGTTCGACTACCTTCAAAACTCACAGTGGCTCGGTCGCCCTCTCCGCCTTCCTCGACGCACGGGTGCTTCAGCCGAGAGCAGAAGGCGTCCTGGTCGAAGAACTTGTACCTGAGGTAGCAGTAGGTGGAGCGCTGGAGCTCCCAGAGGCCCGGCGCAAACAGACAACGGACAGGGAGCCACGCTTTAGGCATTGAAAAAGTGAGAGAGAGTTTTCTCGAGGCTCCTTCCCAGCATTCTTCGTCGTCCTGCGGAGCGCGGTCGCCGTGGGCCGTTTCCCAGCCCAAACCCCGAGCGGCTTTAATAACCTTTTCTCTGTCGGAGTGGTGGGCAAAGCTGATGGAAGCCTCCAGGCCACCGACCAAGATGTGGCCCGGCTGCGAAGGACGTTTTTCACGGACTAAATAAAGCCCGAACCAGCCAGAAATACCTAAATGTTTCAGGCAAATACAAATGAGCTTCTGTGTTTCATATCAAAGAGCGCAGCTTGAGCCATCGCACCTTTCAGTAAAACCTACCTGTTCTTTTACGGATAAGATCAACCAACGGTATTTTCACAGTACCCAACATGGTCTCCGTTAGTTGAGGAGCGTTCACTGCTGCAAGAGACGAGAACAAATATTTTACAAGCTGATGCCACTAATTAAAAACAAACTAAAGATTCAGCTTTAAACCTAACAAGACTCTAATCACACATCATTGCTGCGGTTTAGTGTTGTTTAAGGTAGCGGGAGTTCCCTTAACCTTTGCGATTGTCTCTGTTCCAGACAGTAAAGACAGCGGAGGCCTGCTCCAGCTGCTCAGCCAGGCTGCAGGTTTCTCCACTGCTCGTGTGAAACAGCAGATCACAGGTCATCTCCATGCGGTGGTCAAATTCAGGGCAGAAGGTCCTGGCTGCCGTACGGGTGCACCTCCTCTCGCTCTCAGGTAAGAAGGACAGGTGAACCGTGACGAAAGGGTTCACCCCGACATCCAATAAATAGCTGAACTGATCGTTTTCTTCGGATATTGCCCTGAGAAGGTAAAGATAAAAAGGACCAGATGTTACTGTACTAAAACAAAAAAAAAACACTGATTTTAAGATGAGGGATGCAGCGTGTCTATGTTATTTTTCAGCTGATTAGCATTAGGTTGGTGCAGATTGTGTCATAAAGCATATTATCATCCAGCTGGTTAACAATCTGAATGCAGTATTTCACTAAAGCAGTCATGCCCCTTTTCCTTTTTCTCACAAGCTTCACCACAAATCAAGGTTTTCATTCACACACATTGGTATACTTGGGTCTAAACCATTCGACTGGACTTCTAGCTGTGTGTTTCGGGTCATTGTCCTGCTGGAAGGAGCTTAGTGGCTGCTGGGAGTCTCTTTTGCAGCCACCAACATGTTTTGGAGACGATTTGTTCAGGGTGATGTGCAGTGTTAGTTTTCTGACTGGCACAATTTTGCCTGTAGGCATTACAAAAGGTCAAATCTGGGTCCCATCTGGCCAGAGCACATTCTTGAACTCTCTTCCTTGGTCTTTGTGATGTTTTGTTCATTAATGTTTTACAGCTAACCTCTTAAGCCCATACAGAACAGCTGGATTGAATCTGTGATCAAATTACACACACACACAGATGAACAATTTACTCGTTATGCGACCTCTGAAGGGAAATGGTTCCAGTGGATTTTATTTGGGGGCAACAAAGTAAAGGAGGTTGTTTACAAATGCCGAGCACACTCCTAATTTTTTGGGGTGCAAGGATTTGAAAACTATCATTTCCCTTCTAGTTCATAGTTGTGCACAACTTTGCGTTTCTCTAAGATAACGTCCCAACCAGTGACGTGCTGTCAGGGGAGGCAAGTGAGGCCAGGCCTCACTTGTCATTATGGAAAGAAAGTATATAATGATGATAACATAATATAAATTGTGATTCACTCAGTCATTTGTAATAAAAGTTATAATTTTTTATCTAATTTCCTAATTTTTTATCATATTTTCTTTAAAATCGCAGACTTTTTGCTATTTTCCATGTAAATCCTTGGTGGCGCTTCATAGCGAAGCCGGTGAGGCCGCAGCGAGCTTGGCCTTCCCTGGGATTGCGCAATCCCATGTTAACTGCGCTGGCTTCCATTCTGTGAATGCATCTTCCTGTCTCTAGATCATATATTCAATTGTTCAAACAGTTAAGAGCTGATTTTCCATAATTTAATGTATGTGGATAGCTTATTGTGTTTTGGTCATCAAACTGTGTGCAGGTAACATGTTTTCGTGCTGCTGGGCGATCATAAACAGCAAAGAACTGGTTGTAGGTGAGGCTGGCAGTTCCTTGGCCTCTAGGCAGGGCACCGCTCAAAGCTGTAGAGTCACAGCAAGTTATGGATGTTTTGTTAGCGAGTTTGCTAAACAAGTAAAACACTAAAAAGACTCTAAAATACAGCCAGAACGGGACTGATCAAGGAAGGCTTTCCTCCCTGGCAGTGAGCTCCACTGAGACTGAGAGACTTTTAAAACTGAAGAAGATAAAGAGAACTTTTACTGGAAAATGATGATATTTTTGTTCAGAAAGAGCGCAGCTGGACTTCATTTATAAGTAGAGGTAAGACAGCGATAATTACTCATGTTTTGTTTTTGTAATGAAATGTGCGTAATGTGTGTTATAGTTTTTAAATGTGTTACAAATGCAGAAATCCATCATAACTCAAACTGTTACCAATCAAATGACAAATAATTTAGCTTTATTTTTTTTCATCAAAGAATCAATATTTTTCCATGTATCTTGGTGAATTTATTTGGCTCAATTAGTCTCCTTCAGCACTTTGCAATGAGTCTACTCTGTAGAGTGTATATATTTGTAAATCTGACTGATGACGTCAGTACCTCACCAGCTATGAACCCTACTGCACGTCACTGGTCCCAACAAAATACATACAATGTTTTCTATGCAAAGAATGCTTTTCTAAGGCTTTGTATATTTAAGAAACACCCCTTTATGACCTTTAATTTGTGAAAATTACACAGATTAATCAAACAGGTGGATTTAAAAGTGCACCTAGCTGCCGCCTTCAGACCAGACGCTCTGTGCACTTCAACCACGAGCGTCACGACACGGGAAGCTGCTCCTCTACCAGTCTGTCCTTCATGTCGGAAAGGCCTATGGTTGTACCGAATGCAAATATCCAGTAAACCTGAGACACAAAAGACATCAGGCATATAGATTAGATACTCGTCGTGTCTGCTGGATCACCTCTACAGATGTGCACGTGTTTACCGGAAGGTTGAGGTTGAATTCCTGAGTGGCCCTCCGTCCTGGGAATCAGGGGCAGCGAGAACGTCTGAGCCTCGTTTGGATGTTGCCTCTGCATGGTTGCCATGGCGCACAATTTGGACAGGGGAAGCAATCCTCTGGCCACGAGCTGATCTCTGACATTTGGATAATAATATCTGTAAATAAACATTAGAACAATCAAATAAACAAACCAGGAGGCGTCAGGGTGTAGGTGCTTTTAAATGTCAGTAAAGGAGTTGCACTCAGGCACATGTGTACAATGTAATAGATGTAATGATGTATAAAACGTTTCCGGACAGGACACACCCTGTCCTTAAAGAAGCCAAAGTTACAGAGCAGTCTCAGTATCGGCAGCACTGCAAAACGGGAACTAAAAGTAAGTAAAATTTCCTTGAAATGAGTTTGATGAGTTAAAGGCAATTTGTCCTTGATTTAAAGTAACAGCGTGTAATTAATTTGGCTTTTAATGAGCAAAAATCAAGTATTGCTTTTAAAAAAAAAATAACAATTCTGGCAAAGTCCAATAACCTCACATCAAAAATGAAAGCGGTCTTACAATTTAGAATTAGTAGATTGTAAATGCATAGGTGTGGGTGCATCGACTGGGAGACGCCATGTTGCGTCACCATTTCTGATTTCAGAAGCTGAAAGGGGACAGACTTTTTCCCCATCTGTCTTCTATGAGGACGTGTTGTCGGTGGTGGAGGAGTATAAACAAGCAAAGACGACCCAAGATCATTCTATGTGCCGTATTCTGTTGAAACCGAGGACCGTCCGTACTCTTTGCCCAGCGATAGGGAAGAGAAAGTAACCAAGAAAAGAAAAAGAAGTAATTACCCAGAAAAAAACGCGTCTATTTCAGTGTAGCTATTATTACCAGGTGGAGTGAAGGCAATTTATGAGGGAGCGGCGATTCTAAATGAATACAGAGGTTACAGGCTTTCTGCTGGACAACAGGTAAGTTAATTCAATATCACCGTGAAGTTTATTTTGGCTTTATGTTAGAAACAGGGCAGTGTGGTCCAGCAACCTCTCTGTCCTCCCGGTAGAGACGGCTCGTTAGTTCATCTTGTCTCCCTCTCCCTCTCAGGGAGTATGTGGCCATGCAGAGGCGGTTCACAGCATCCATAGCGCAGCAGTGTGAGCGGGTCTCTACTTGTGTTTATAGTTGCTCATATTAAAAGGTCAAATAAGAGACTGGAGGTTCAGAAATGAGCCCAAAAAAACCCCACAACTCAAACATTACTTTGAGTTTAGAAAAACACACAGTGCCAAAAACCATTCCACACGATGACCGAGGTCGTTTGTAATTCATTTAGCTCACCACTAGATGGTGCCCCACTGTGTAAAACTTATACACTTGTGCTTTAAGCAGGTAAATAAGACTATCTGCCAATTCATGGTATGAGTATTTTGATCTCTAAAATAAGATAATAAGATATACTGCACGTGAAATAAGGTCATGGACATGAGTTGTTCCTATTTTAAGTGGAAAAATCTTATTGCATTGGCAGATCATTTAAACTTGCCTACTAAAATCAAGGACAAATTTTAATTATATTTTACCTACTTTTAGTTCCTTTTTTTAGTGAGGAAACAGGTATCGATCGTACGATGCCTGAAGCAACAGTCACAGAATAACACATCTGACCACGGGTCTGCATCCTAAAATACCAGTAGGATGTATGCTACACAAATAAGCATTTTCTTTGTCAACTTTCGTCATCTTATCCATTTGGCTCGAGTACAAACCTGCACCACACTTCGAACTGGATGCCTCCACCGCTGCTCAGGCCTCGGCTCGACAGGCAGCTGAGCAGCAGCCGCTGGACGGGGACTCCTTCAGGAGCCAGGAGAACGTGCGTCTCGGTGTGACCAAACACCGGGTCTGGGACACACAGCGTGGTGGTGGTGCGAAACGGCTGCAGGTTCAAGCCTGGTGGAGTAGAATGAGGGTTAAGAAGTGAGTAGGTGGGAACAGACACAAACTTATTGGCCTTAAAGTTTGTTTTTTCTTAAAAACCGGCCTTACTGCTCTCTGTGAGATTTTGCTCAAGATCTGAACCGGCGTTAAACTCCTGAGAGGGGAAGGCGTACTGAACAAAGCAGTCCGCCTCCCCCCACACTGTAGACTGCAGAGGGGTCAGCCCGCTGACCTTCTCCACTCTTATAACAAACACGTGCTCTCGCATAATTTTCACTGGCGCTGGATTCACCTGAAAGACAAACACTAGGGTTACAGGGTGTCTACGTCAGCAGAAAGAAAAGGAAAGCGAGGCGTGACAAGCCTTCGGTTTATATACAGTATTTGAGCACTGACACAGTTATAAATGTGCCTTTATGGAAAAACGAGTACGAGAAGAGGGTGAGGCACTGAGCCCATTGAAATCAAAGTTCTCGACATACTTAATCAAATCTATTACCGCTTATTCTGACCTTACGTAAGATTTACATCAGCAGGGATTAAGTTGAATACTAACAAATAGAAGCGGTCTAACACCTCTCACGATAAATATTACACGTACTGAACATAGGGCTGGGCGATAAATCGATTTAATCGATTAATTCAAATTTACAATTCTTTAACATTTCATTTTTGGAAAATCTGGATTTTATTTTGCCAATACACTCATTGGGTTTCCATGAAGAGAACAGCATGTGATGCTGAATATATGTTTAGGCAAAATTACTGTCAAAATATTGTTAAGTGGAAACTTTTTTTTACCATAATATGAGGTACTTCATTTACTTATTTCCTTTTTTTTTTTACTTAGTTTGAAGTTCACAAGTGCAGTGAAGCCTGTTCTTAGCTCAATGTGTAATACCACTAGCAGCAAATGTTTTGTTATATTTTCATTGTTTATAATGGCACGGCTACCATCTTGTTTTGCATGTTTCACAGCTTGTTTTTAGTTGCACTTTGAATCCAGGTCAACTCCCTGACGAAATGCTTGACATAAAAAGCAAGGTTTTAAAATAATTTCTTTAATTTCTTTTTATGAAACAAAAAGGAGGATTAATCGGATTTGGTATGATAAAATCGGAGATTTATTTTTTAATCCATATCGCCCAGCCCTAACTGAACACGTACCTTTGTTTGCGAGTGTGGCTGGTGGTCAAGCATGTGAACCGGTCTCAACGTGTGAGACAAAGAGTCGTACTCCTGATCTCTGGAGCGCTGGAGGGAGACGATCTGCTCGGCCCGGCCCATGGCCAGAACGACCCTGAGGTTTCCTCTGCTGCTCCCAGAGAACACGTCGATGACGGGCATGTAGCAGTCGACCCCTAAAACAGGGTACTGCGCCTGCAGAAGGAGCTGGGTGATCTTGGGATCTCTGAAAAGAACGGGCACGTGTCGAACAACATTAAAAAAGTTCCTGTGGCCCAGTTTGTTGTTAATTTATCAGTTCAAAGCCTTGTGAGATACAGACCAACTGTTTAGGTGTACAACAGCGCCCCTTAGAGGAGAATGCAAACATGGTAACTGTTGCCATTAATAATCCAGGGTGCTTGCTCTTTTCCCAAATTAAAATTCCAGACTTTTTCCAGACTTTTTTAAAACTGATATTTTTTTTCCCAAGACCTTAACTTTATGTACTTGTATACTTGTGTGCCTACTGCCTACTTCATTGGTTGAGATTGTACAAACTGTTTATTAGAAATGTTAATTTTTATAGGCTAGTATTCAATGAACAAATGCATTATTCACAGTAAATTATGCTTTTACTGATGAAAACGTTTCAAAACATGAAAATCACAAGTACATGAATTTCACATCAAACAAGTGTTTGATTCCATTAGGCTAATACAGTACGTGACCAGTTAGTAAAATTATAGTTTTATAGCCTACCTTCCTATTTCTCATTTCACAATGCCTTTGAGCATACTGTAAAATTCTACCACACATTTTTTTCCCATACTTTATTAAGACTTTCACACAAAATTCAAGACTTTTCAAGGTCTGGAAAACAGTGTTTCAAAATTCCATACTTATTAAGACTTTCAAGACTTGCGCAAGCACCCTGATAATCAGTCAGCTGTATATTAACCATTATTCTTTTTACTTAAAAAACAAAACTAGATTTACTGTGACTGGTTGGGAAGATGGGTGAAGTTATTCATAAACTCAAACGTAGCAATAGCAACTTACTTGAGGTTCACAATATCAGGAACACATTTAATTACTATAAAATTGCTGAATATGATATTAATAATTTTTCATCCACATATTCCTGCCACTTTTCTTTTTTTTTACCAATAGTCCCCACCACTCTCAGCCAATGAATTTATATGAAAGATATATTGCACAGGCATATCTGAAAGATGTGGTTTAGAGTCCAAATGCATTATTGATAAGCAGAGCATAAAGAGCAGCCACCTAAAATATAATATCCTAACAAATATTGCAAAAGCAGTTCTTTGTGACTTCAATATTGCAGACACCGATATCACAATGGTTGTGATTTGATTTTTATTTATTGCTGCTCACCTAAACTTGCCAATTAAGAAAATAATGGCAATACAATAAATACTTTTATCTACTATTTAACACCTAAAGTACTTAAACACATGCTCCTTTTTAATTGATTCGATCATCTCTTGCTGCCATCTGTTTAAATAATAAAAAGTGTGTTGTTGTTTTTTTTGTCTTACCTAAATGACATGTAGAACTGGTGTAAAGGCAATTTAACAAGGCCGAGGAGACGATCGTTCCCAGAGCTTCCGGTTTTCTGCCACACTTCAATCACCATCATGTTATTCTTCATCCGCTCTAAAAGTTTGGTTGTTAAGCCCACGGGTGTCACCTTTTACACAAAAACAGGAGGAAGGATAATCACATTTAGTTTTTTTTTTTAGTTTTGTGATAGTATGTCCTAGCAAACTTATTGGCCTCATTTCTGTTTCAAAAAAAATTATTTATAGAGCGAAGTAGGGCAGCAAATTATGAAATGTCACTACACCGAAAAACTATGCAAGTAGAAAGTTGGTTTTCATTGGGAGAAAAAAACAATTTCTTGTGATTTAAGACTATTCCTTTAAAAACTAAATCAGAAAAGATGCTTTGCAATAAACACACACATTTAAAGCAAGAATGGCTGTGAAATTAAATAACAGACACATCGACTGATGCGGAGTGAGCGAGACGGCTCAGTTTTATGAACCCACCTGAACAAAGTTGAACGTGGGGTTTGCCTGGCCCCAGCTGACAGTGGATCTCGCCGTCTCATCACACCAGAACAACTTACAGTTCAAGAAGATGTTTGGAGCCTGCAGAGGGCCGCAGCTGAAGTTCTTCCCGTCTGGAACCATGAGTAAGGCATGCAGAAGGATCTCAGGGTCCGCTTCGACCTGCTGGGAGGATTTAGGAGATGTTCGGATCTCAGGATGATTTGATGGTCCTTTCACAGGTTCCTGGGGAGTCCAAACATTCAGCCTGGGATGGTCTAAAGGGGGAACCGTTAAGGACTCCCCGTCAGAGTCCACATGTAGAGATCTTCGAACGTTCTCTCTTTCAGAACTGCCTGCAGCTTTCGAAGGTGCCGCGTCTCTTGCAGCCACCGTTTCAGTCTTTTCAGCGGAGAAACTTTTGCTGTGTGTTCCTAATTCTATGGAGACCTGCAAAATATAATCTCTCATCAATTCTTTGACAGCAACAGGGTCACATTAACTCTTTACTTTTGTTAGTTACAAAAAAATAATGCATGTAAAATAAATGAATCACCCTGAGCGGACCAACGTCCTGTGTTCCCTCCAAGCTCTGCACCAGCAAACTGAGAGACTGACTGAGCTCCTTGCTCTGCAGCAGAGAGCGCAGAGGGTGAACAGCCTCACCGACAGCAACAGGCTGCAAAAACGGGAAAAAAAACTATATTAAATCTTTACCTCCAGTTATAATTACGGATCATCTTGAGCCTTTACTGAAAACAGGATTTAAAAGTTTGTTTTATTTTTGGAATATGTACAAGAACGCATTTACAACATGTAACATAATGCAAAACCTTTTAGTATTTACATATTCAAGGGAGCGAGTAGAGGTGTAAACATACACTTTTATTTACATGGCCCTTCTTTGATTACTGCCCTCTTACACTTGTACCTTACTTGCACAGAAAAGCGTGGCCTCTTATGCCCTGAGATCCAACGATCAGCTGTTGCTCACTGTTCCTTTTGCCCGCACAGAGCCAGGGAAGAAAGCCTTTATCTATGCAGCTCCTTGTGTGTGGATTTTTTTTTTTTTTTACAAAGAGACTGGAAGTTGACTGAGTTTTTATCCTTAAATGCTTTTAAGTTGAAAGTGAAAGAATTTGAACATTTGTTTTACTTGATATGTTTTTTTTTTATATATGTACCTGTCATTTAATTAAATGTATCTCTGTTCAATATGTAAGCTTAACGTTGCTGCCTCTTGGCCAGGACTCCCTTGAAAATAAGGATTTTAATCTCAGTGGGATTTTTTTTCATGGTTAAATAAAATAAATAACACACACACACAAACACATTGATCCAGGAGTAGAGTGTCTCTTACTTGTCTTTTTGGTTTTAAAAGCATAACCTAAAGGAACTACAAAACAGCCTATAAGGGAATCAATATCTTAAGGATAAAAAAAAAAATACATTTTTTATTTTTGTCCTGATTTATTATTTCTGGATAAAATACATTTTCCAGGGCTTTAGATCTTTTTATCATTTAATGCAGTTCTTACATAAAATTAATCAAGTCTCTTCTGTTTACTAATTATAATTAAGTAGAACTGTATTTCATCAGATGTACAGTTTAAATGACAGTTTTGATCTGTTTTTATTTACTATTTAATTTTGATAGTTTCAACATGTTGTGGTGTGGGGGCAGAACGCTTCATCTTATTTTCTATAACTGCCGTAAAGTACTGGGTTGTATTTGGGGACACCTGATGTCAGCTGGGAAGAATAGATGTTTAAAAATGGGAAGGTTGAGAGTTAATTTCCCGTTTCTTGTACCGCATGAGGAAGTGTCCTTAACAAAAATCCTTGCAATAGTCTACTTTGGTGTATGAATATGTAAACACTTAGGATGCATAAATCGAGTTGTCTAACAGCCTGCTATGTGCTTTATAAATAAAACATGATTGATTGCAGTCGATTACTTTTAATAAAGTAATGAGCAGGAGCTTCTGAGTGCCTTACTTTCTTCTGGTCGCTCTTTCTTGAGTAAATCTTAAAAATGAGCTCGGTTTCCCACCACCGTTTGATTGCTGCTGCGTTGAAGTGGACAGGAAACACAGAGAGCTGGTGGAAGTTCACAGCTTAAAGAACAAACACAGAGAAGTCTACGTCAGAAACAAACACTGTCGGGAACAGTGATAGAAATTATGTGAAAAAATGTTACCTCCAACAGCGACTTTGCTGGAAACGGCTCTGGTCACCTCTACATCTCCAGCCTTACTGCGACCAGACTGACCCGAGGCGGAAGTCGTCGGAAAAACGTACTCCACAAAATATGTACTGGAAAAAAGATTTTTTTTAGAAACTTTCAGATAAAAAGGGTTGCAAATACTAAAAGGACCTCAACAAACCACACACAAACAGATTTCACTCGGGATCATTCAGATGTCCGACGGGAAATCTCTGGGTTTCCCTCACCACCCTTTCTGATTGGCTACACGTCACATTCAACACGCTGTATGCTCGTTTGTCCTTGGGGGACACCACACACGCTAAGATATTATGGCAAGAATATCCAACATGTTGAAAATCCCAGATTTGAGATCAGGGCAGTCCCAACGTTCTACCGAGCGGACCAGATCACTCTTAACAGACCACAAACGGCAGGAATATCTCTTAAAGGGATCCAAGATTAGCTGAAAATGTTGGGCTAAATATGTTGTAATTTTCCTATTAACTTCAAAATTGCTGTTTGTGATACGTAAAAACTCAAATTTACTTAAAAAATTGTGTATCCTTTGGTATATTTTTCACCCATGGAGGTCGGCATTTTTTCCCTTGTGCAATGCATGCTGGGTTAATGACGCGGTTAGGTCCCCACTGGACTGGAACCTACAGAGTTACACGAGTTGTTTTTTTATTGTATTGAGTTTGACTGGTGTAAATTTAGACAATGCCACATGGTGTCACTGTTGGCTGCAAGTTCAAAACAGAAAACAACAGAAACGGTGAAGTGAGTCTTCATCGCTTCCCACATGAAAAATAAATGGGAAAAAGCCTTTGGAAGAACACAACTTCCGAAGGACTAACATTTCTGACCTCAACTCTTCTCTCCAGAAGACTTTGAGTAATTTTTACCAACAAAATTGGTAAACAAGTGGCAGACCAAAGACTGGACCGATGAGATCCTAAGCTGGAGTTATTGGACCTGACAGCAGACACAGAGCACTACTTGCCGGGATCACAGAGTCCTAAGAGCGGTACGTGTCAATCATCGTTTCATCACTATTTATTATTACTATTTATAATAGTAGTAGTAGTACATTGTCAGCAATTTCAACGCCCTCTGGTTCAAACTGAAAAGGTTTAACATTACTCATTGCTGTTTTGGCTGGATGGAGTTTACGCTAGAACCTAGTATATGTCATTTACCCAGAATGCATCGTAGCGTAAACAACATGGCGACATCCGTGTGACAATATTTAATTTGAATTTAAAAAATATATAAAAATTATAAAAACTGAACATCTTAGTATTTTTACATCTAAAATAGATATTTGTCATAAAGTCCATTGTTATAACTAATCGTGGATCACTTTAAGATCATCCTAAGAGCCACGCCAACAGCTGGTGCCTGTCGGAAGGGGAAGATCGAGGCAATAATCGGGCTTAAAATAACATTTAAATGTTTTACCACTTCTTGCTGGGAAATGGTCGTGGAGGTTTCCCTTTGAGGGCCTTTTTGGTTGTTGTGGCTGAGCTGCCTGAAGGTAAAGCCAGTGACTCGATGGTGACTCTTGCTATTCGTATTGAACTCAGCAACTTGAAGCGCTCTGCACTGAGCGGAGGACCGATGTCATCACCACCATCTGCAGACAGCTGTTGATCTAAGTTTGGACTGAACAAAGTCAAAATATGTGTTAGAACAGTTTGTAGGTGAAACCAAGTGATTTTAAGATACTTTTTGAGGCTCTTACCTTTTACTGAGCCTCGGTCCAGACTGCGTCACTTTCTCTGGCTGACTTTTACTTGATGTTGTTCCTTGACCGTCCTCCCCTGCAACATCTGGTCTAGTATCTGAGTGCTTAAACAATAACTTCATTAACTTGTCTGCTAAAGAAATTGGGTAAAACTACAAGATGAAAGTAATTACTTACAGGAGTTTTGTAAAACAAGTTTTCCAGTAAGCTCTGATCATACAGTGGATCATTGAGCTCGCTGTCTGAGCACACATTGCTGTGGCTAGAGAGAGATTCAGGAGGGGAGCCTTGCACATCCCAGAGTGGCAAGAAAGATGTAATAGAGCTGAGGGGAATAAACACACAATTAAGTAAATAAATAAGTTAAAATAAGGTAAAGAACCACATCCTGAAAACAAACATGCTTCTACTTCCAGTCCACACAAAAAACTGTGATTTCGTCTTGAGCCTTTGCACATTTTGTCACATTAGGAGAACAAATGTACTGTTTTTTTTTTTTTTTTTCTGATTTTGTTGTAATGGTGAAATGGTTGGAAAAGATACATAGGTTACAAACTTTTTTAGTAATAAATTTTTTTTTTAAATTGATTTCCCAGCTGCAAAAAAAGAAACAAAAACACACATTTATCTACATGTTTTCACTCTTATCTATTTATGCTTTTTTTTTATAACACTACACTCCAATAAATCTTGTAGGTTTTTTTTGTGGGTTTACCAACATAAAGTAGCACATAAACATGATTTTCTGTTACATTTTTTCACTAACAAAAAACCAAAAAGTATTATGTGCATTTGTATTCATTCCCCTTTAATTTGAAACCCCTAAATAACATCCAGCACATGCAATGGTCTACAGAAGCCATTAAATTAGTAAATATAGTTAATAGTCAGTGGAATATTTACAGAAATTTCACATAAACAAACACCCAGAGCTACAAAGGAACAGTTTAGATCAAAGCATATTCATATATGTGGGAATTAGGGAATTCTGATAAATTGCCATTAGCGTATATTAAAATAAGCCAACGTTGGTAAGTTTTTCACAATTCGGTATCAGTTTAATAAGTAAACGTGGGCCAATATTACCAACCGCCGTTGATTTCCGTCTCATTGCCGTTTGCATGTGTGACTCCAGAGGGGAAGGGGAGGGTTATAGCCAAATGTTATATCTTCTGTTCGTATTTGAGTGTGATAGTGATGCAGAACAGGATTGTGGGGTGTTTAACTGAAGCAGAGAAGCAATGTCAGCAACTTTCACAGCGGTGTGTCCCCTGTGTGAACGGCCCAGTCAAAGTCCAGACTTAAACTAAACTGATCATTTTTAGTAAAACTTAAAAACTGTGGTGCACAGACTCGCTCCATCAAATCTGAGTGATGTTGAGCTATTTCATAACGTGCAGATTTTCAGTCTCTAGTTGTGGAAAGCTTGCAGAGACGAACCCCAAAGACTTCCGGTTTTACTCGCAGTAAAAGGAGGATCAAATTAGTGATTAGAGGGGGAAAAAAACAAAGCATTCCACACTTTTAGGGGTTCGGTTTGCAAAACCAAACAAAGCCATTCAGTTTACAATTATGCACTACTTTCTGTTGGTCTATAACACAAAAGTCCATTTTTTTTTGTAATGTAAGAAAAGGTGAAAAGATGTTGGTGGTACAAATCCAGTTGTAACTTAAAAGGCCCTCTACCTGCCAAGCAGCAGATCCACAGCTCTTTTGTCCATGTCTGGAAGACAGTCCAAGCCGCTGTCTGAGGGGAAGGCTCCATTATCAGGGTGCTTCGGGGCCGAGTCTGCATGGAGGAGATCTTGAAGTAAAACACCTGATCTAGAAGGGAAGGAGCTGCAAACAAAAAGTAAAGTAGTGAGTATAAAAAATTTACTTTTTGAAATCTTGAAGAAAAAAAATTAAACCACTGACGGTATAGGGGGCTGGATGTTATCCTTGGGTAGAGGCAGAGGGCTGTCTTTTAGAGGAAGAGCAGAGTCCATGTCACATTTTAAAGCTGATTCCACCATTGCATTTCTAAGCTTGTTTCCACGCTCCAGAAGGACTACAACAAGAAAACAAAAGTCAACAGTTATAATTAAACATTTCTGCTTTTGCACAATAGCGATTCAATTATGCTGCTGCTGACCTGAGATGATATCGTCATTTCTCTGCCCAGGACAAGGCTCCACAGTCGTGGGATTCACAAGAGTTTGACTGTTTGGAGATCTGCTGGATGATGTAGGAATCAGATTCTCCAATGTCTCCTTGTCCTTCTTGACAGCTTGAAAATACAGGTGATCTTTTCCTCTGGAAATAATTGAGCAAGTAACACAAGAGATTAAAAGAGGAGTTCAGCAAGGAAGACTCGGTGCAGGTACTGATTAATAAACTGTTCCAAACCTCGGTGTGTTTTGACCACTGCTCCCGGCTGATTCTTTCCCACTTCCAGCTGAGAGTGATATGGGCTGAGAGGGTACCGTCAGTCTGGGTACCTGCATCCTTTCAGTGCTGAAGTCTGTAGCAGGACCTGAGCTTTGGCATTCATAGACTTCGGTTAAAGGCTCCAAATTAAGGGAAACCTAGGAGGTCAAACATGAGGCGGAGATGTGCACGGTCAGAGAACCATGATCCTAATTACATTGCAGATGAAAGTACTCATTACCAAAATATATAATTTGGTATTCCAGAACATTTAAGTTACACATAGTTTAAAGAGAAACATTAGCTCACCTGGACCTCTCCCAGCTTTTCAGAGGTTGGAGACACAAGAGTGTAAAATCCACTGATAGGTTGTGACAGAGACAGACGGGAAAGGCCAGCTACTTGAGCCCGAGCAATTGGTAAATGATCCGGTTTAGTCAGAACTTCCAGCACCACAGAGCCCATATCTGTTAAGAAAATAAAGACTTGTTTATTTAGAAACTGCAGAAAAGCGACAGATATCCACGTCTCCTTATTCACCTGTGAGGTATGAGGTGAACTGCTTTGGGCTGCAGCGGATGGGGTAACGAGCTGTGCTCTTGACGTTTTTCTGAGCAACCTGAGATCCATCTCTTGGAAAGAAGTACGTCCCGTCGGATGACTCTCCCCACCAGCGCAGCCGTATGAATGTTGGAGAAGGAGGCTTGTGGACTGTCCATAACACCCTGCTTACTGTCACGCGCAGGAAGCATCTCAGCTGGCCCTCAACAAGAGGTGGGAGGCTTGTTGAGGGAGACACATCACTGGGGACTGGAAGAGTTATTTTAGATTATACCAAAAGGGAGACACAGTGATATAATAGCATTTATAATAGCATTTCAAGATAAGCATTTATGGCAAATTTGGGTACTTGATGGACTTATGACTTTTTACTCTATTCCTTTTTTTTCCCATTATGCTATGTTATAAAACCTTATGTAGCTGTAAGACCTGCAGAAATGATCAGTAGGTTATCTCTTATGTAGACATGAGCTGGTTATGAGTATAAATGTACACCAGGGTGTTAAACAGCTACATTAGAGAAAAAAAAATCTTGCAGTTTGGTAAAAAAGTTGGTTGAATAAAGGACTGAGTTTGAATTCAGTGTTTCTGTGTTCTTTATCTTAAAATAAGCCTTTGAGCAACAGCATACAGGGCTGCATTTAAAATATATGTTTTGAATTATTTAACAATTATCAAATTCGATCAATGTGATTTTCCATCTTATCAATGTTTTTTTTTTTTTTCTTCTATACCATCCAGTCCTATGTAACATTATTGAAGCTATGGCAGCACAATATTAGTGAAACATCTGATATGCCTTAATATTGGTGAGTGTTGCAATAGCAATCTGAGTGCAACAAATACGCAGAAATAATTAAAAAGTGTCTTTCTCCACTGGGTTCATAGCACAAATATCCCTGATAACAATAAGTCAATCTAGCTACTGAAAAAAAGATAGAATTTTTTATTTCAACAAGTATTATTGAAAAAGTTGCTTCTGGCAAATGTCTGCTTTTTCTTAGTCGCTGGTCTTACCACGTCTTTAACTTCTAAAACATTTTAGGTTGCATTAAACAAAAATATACAGGCAAAGAGGGCCTGAATTCATGGTTTCTAAATGATCACCTAACATTTTTATTGCAGCCCATGCAAGTATTAGCTAAATGCATATTGTATACCTTATTTTTGCATCAAAAACACATTGCCTACATATTTTGCAGCCCTATTTGAAGTAAATGTTTAATGGATGAGGGACTCAGCAGTACTTCAGCGTCAAAACATCGTTTGAAAATGTTATTTAGAGACCAGCCAGAGGCTGTAGTTTCGCAACATGAAGATTATACCATAGAAAGGAAGCAATTTTACTAACTTGACAGCAAGAAACAACAGAAACGAGTAAAATACGTGTCCACTAAACGTCTAGAAGGTAACTTAAGAATGGCAAGCTTTGACATCCGTGTTAAACTACTGTGGTTGTAAAGGTTGAAATACAGAGTTATGTGTTAAAATACGTCTTGGTTTCATACTTGGGTAAAGTTAGAAAGATATTCACAGATTCGGCTTTTCCGGATCAATAACTCATAGGTGGATGGTTTATTCTACAAAACAGACACCTCTCTGTAACCACAGCAAGGCAGACAGTCAGCTACAACCGTAGTTTCCTCAAAACGAGTCTCCCACCGCGCTGGGAGAATTACATTGGACCCAATGCAGAGCTTGCGGCTCCGCAGATACTTAGGGACCGTGTGCAAGTTGCTACCCCAGAAACATAATCACAGAGAAATTTTCAACAGTGTCACCAAGGAGAGGTGGATTATTATCAAATTCATTTTATATGTATCTGATCTCATGTATATCACACCACATTTATTGGATTTGAAAATAATACATTTTTTGAGGAATTTCCCAAAGCCTGAATGACAAATGGCACCTCTATTTTACTATTAGACTAAGTATAAAATGAGCAATGACTACACCTTATATCATTGTAGTGCCACCAAACTCATCATACACATAGATAACCTAATCTAGTTTATACTACAACTCTTACTTTGGGAAAATGTGCTAAATTAAATTGTTTAAGATTTTTTAATTGTTATTACAAGCATATAATAGCCAATAGGTACAGTATAGATCATTGTAGTGCCACCAAACTTGTAGTATACATAGATAACCTCATCTAGTTCATACTACAACTCTTACTTTGGGAAAATACGCTAAACTTTATTTTTTGACATTTTTTATTGTTATTACAGGTATATAATAGCCAATAAGTACAGTATAGATTGTTGTAGTGCTACCAAACTCATCATACACATAGATAACCTCATCTAGTTCATACTACAACTCTTACTTTGGGAAAATACGCTAAACTCTATTTTTTGCTATTTTTTTTATTGTTATTACAAGCTTATAATAGCCAATAAGTACAGTATAGATCATTGTAGTGCCACCAAACTTGTAGTATACATAGATAACCTCATCTAGTTCATACTACAACTCTTACTTTGGGAAAATACGCTAAACTTTATTTTTTGACATTTTTTATTGTTATTACAAGTATATAATAGCCAATAAGTACAGAATAGATCCTTGTAGTGCCACCAAACTCATCATACACATAGATAACCTCATCTAGTTCATACTACAACTCTTACTTTGGGAAAATACGCTAAACTTTATTTTTTGACATTTTTTATTGTTATTACAAGCTTATAATAGCCAATAAGTACAGTATAGATCATCGTAGTGCCACCAAACTTGTAGTATACATAGATAACCTCATCTAGTTTATACTACAACTCTTACTTTGGGAAAATACGCTAAACTCTATTTTTTGACATTTTTTATTGTTATTACAAGCTTATAATAGCCAATAAGTACAGTATAGATTATTGTAGTGCTACCAAACTGGTAGAACACACAGATAACCTCATCTAGTTCATACTACAACTCTTACTTTGGGAAAATACGCTAAACTTTATTTTTTGACATTTTTTATTGTTATTACAAGCTTATAATAGCCAATAAGTACAGTATAGATTGTTGTAGTGCTACCAAACTCATCATACACATAGATAACCTCATCTAGTTCATACTACAACTCTTACTTTGGGAAAATGTGCTAAACTCTATTTTTTGCTATTTTTTATTGTTATTACAAGCTTATAATAGCCAATAAGTACAGTATAGATCATCGTAGTGCCACCAAACTTGTAGTATACATAGATAACCTCATCTAGTTTATACTACAACTCTTACTTTGGGAAAATACGCTAAACTCTATTTTTTGACATTTTTTATTGTTATTACAAGTATATAATAGCCAATAAGTACAGTATAGATTGTTGTAGTGCCACCAAACTCATCATACACATAGATAACCTCATCTAGTTCATACTACAACTCTTACTTTGGGAAAATGTGCTAAACTCTATTTTTTGCTATTTTTTATTGTTATTACAAGCTTATAATAGCCAATAAGTACAGTATAGATCATCGTAGTGCCACCAAACTTGTAGTATACATAGATAACCTCATCTAGTTTATACTACAACTCTTACTTTGGGAAAATACGCTAAACTCTATTTTTTGACATTTTTTATTGTTATTACAAGCATATAATAGCCAATAAGTACAGTATAGATCATCGTAGTGCCACCAAACTTGTAGTATACATAGATAACCTCATTTAGTTCATACTACAACTCTTACTTTGGGAAAATACGCTAAACTCTATTTTTTTATATTCTTTCATTGTCATTACAAGTATATAATAGCCAATAAGTACAGTATAGATTATTGTAGTGCCACCAAACTCATATTATACATAGATAACTTCATCTAGTTCATACTACAACTCTTACTTTGGGAAAATGTGCTAAACTCTATTTTTTGATATTTTTTATTGTTATTACAAGCATATAATAGCCAATAAGTACAGTATAGATTGTTGTAGTGCCACCAAACTTGTAGTATACATAGATAACCTCACCTAGTTCATACTACAACTCTTACTTTGGGAAAATGTGCTAAACTCTATTTTTTGAGATTTTTTCTTTGTTATTATTTTAATTTAATTCACTTTTTTTATAGTGCCAATTCATGAAACATGTCATCTCAAGGCACTTACCAAAGTCAAATTCAATCAGATTGAGTCACATTATACAGATTGGTTGAAAAATGTCCTATATAAAAAGGAAATAAAATCCATTTCTATTAACAGAAAGTATGCATGCAGTATTGCACTTTCTACAAGACAGTATAGGAACTTTCACTCATTCACAACTACAGGCAATAAGGCTTAAAGTACCTGAAACTCACAATTAGGATTCATTTTAAATACACTAAGAATAGCTGGCCATGTATTCTTTATGTTTGAAGCCTTTTTAAAGCTCTTTTAAGATTTGCTTCAATGCAATAATTTAAAAAGTTTTGCTTTTTGCTCCAGTCAACTGTCAAAATTGAAACAAAATGTTAGTCATTAAAAACCAAACATACTAAAAAAATAGCATCTTAAAGCCTGGGATGTTATTGCAAAGTAGCTTTAGTGGAAAAGCATGCAGATTATTATTCACACTAAAGTGTATGGAATCATCTGCCCGAAGGGATTTTCTGCTTTTATCAAATATGTAATAAAACATAAATTGCACCAAAACAGGCGGACATATGCATGACCCTTAGAGCTCAGACAGCAAAAATCCCGGATTTTAGCTCTCCGACTGGTGCAAGCATGTCCCCACACTGAGGTGTTAACCACTGGAGAACCCAGTTTAACCGAATAATATTTACACAGAACCAAGGCTCGGGTGCTCGGGAGAATACTTACTACTTATAAGCGTATAATTACCAATAAGTACACTATAGATCATTATAGTACCACCAAACTTGTAGAATACATAGTTTACTGAATATCGCTTTATTTTTTGTTTCCGGCATGATAAGACGGCTCACCCGCTATTACCATCTAATGTAGAACAGATTACTAGATCAATGTGTGCTTCTGGGCTTTTTTGTTTCTCTTGTTGTGTCTCTACTCTGTCTTCTGTAACCCCAGTCAGTCGAGGCAGATGACCGTTCATACTGAGCCCGGTTCTGCTGGAGGTTTTTCCTTTCCGTTAATGGGGAGTTTTTCTTCCCACTGTCGCTTCATGCTTGCTCAGTATGAGGGATTGCTGCAAAGCCATGTACAATGCAGACGACTCTCCATGTGGCTCTACAGTTCTCCAGGAGTGAATGCTGCTTGTTGGGACTTTGAAGCAATCAACTGGTTTCCTTATATAGGACATTTTTGACCAATCTGTATAATCAGACCCAATCTGTATAATATGATTGAACTTGATTTTGTAAAGTGCCTTGAGATGACATGTTTCATGATTTGGCGCTATATAAATAAAATTGAATTGAAATTGAATTGAATCTACAGCATCGGGATAAACATGTGTGTCATTGTAAAACTTTGGACATAAAGAAATTTACAGCAGTCTTACCTTTTTTTTTTAACCTAACCTACCCATTGTCCACAAAGCTTGTAACATAAGGAAAGTAAAATGCAAAGCTGAGGCCCTACAAGAATGCTGTACGATATCAAAGACTATAAAGTACTTAAATATTTTACTAAATATATATTACTAAAAATATTATCCAAATACAAGTGAAACGAAAACGAGCTTGTTGAAGTCTAAATCTAAAATGTCTAACATTGCCAACAGTTACGGATGTAGCTAAAGAAAGGTTAAATTAATGTAGCATTGAATCAGGTCAAAAGCTTCAGCTCACAATCGAAACTGAATTTAACCTGGCATATAAACATGTATCATTCATTACAACTATCAAAATGACAAGGAAAAGAAAAATGGTTTGACTTACCGTGGAAATTCTGTTCATATTTCAACTTCCTCATAATATCTTTTTCCGCTAAACTGTAAAAGATTATTGCTCTACTGACCTTAATTGATGGCTGATCATGATTGGCTGGGACTTCATTACACTAAGCATCTAATTGGTCTAATTGTGTCTGGTGGTAAGGTTGCACGGCAGTGGCCATGAGGCAGCCATGGGGTAAAAACTCAATACCAGCACATTTAATCAAATAAATGAAATAACTAACCAAACCTCAAACATCTTTGAAATAAAGTAAAAATCAATGACAACACATGAAAATGTCATGTTTTTAGACTCCATGTTGACTTTTAGTTAATGTTATACCTGTAAAGAAAAAAAAATTTGTGAAAATGGTTTCAAGATTCCTGCAGTTCAAACTGAGTACTGCTAATAAAAACGATGGAGAAAGATTTGTATTATTTTTTATGTGAAATTATTCCTCATAATTGAGAGTCAAAATTCACAAGCCAAGTGTTGCTGTGTAAATAAATCTGATAAGGTGTAGGTGTGATTTTTGTCATCCTACAACTTATAAAACTTACTTTGTGGATGATGGTAATACTTTATCTACGACAGACTGGCGACCTGTCCAGGGTGTACCCCACCTCTTGCCCAGTGAACGCTGGAGATAGGCACCAGCAACCCCACGACCCCATGAGGGATTAAGCGGGTCAGAAAATGGATGGACGGATGGATGGATGGATAATAGTTTCTGCCCTTAATGTTACATGGAGAATATTAGAAATATCTGTGGCCCATCTTCCCAAAGTAAGAGTTGTAGTATGAACTAGATGAGGTTATCTGTGTGTTCTACCAGTTTGGTAGCACTACTATAATCTATGGTGCACTTATTGGCTATTATATGCTTGTAATAACAATAAAAATTGTCAAAAAATAGAGTTTAGCACATTCTCCCAAAGTAAGAGTTGTAGTATGAACTAAATGAGGTTATCTATGTATACTACAAGTTTGGTGGCACTACAATGATCTATACTGTACTTATTGGCTATTATATGCTTGTAATAACAATAAAAAAATAGCAAAAAATAGAGTTTAGCACATTTTCCCAAAGTAAGAGTTGTAGTATGAACTAGATGAAGTGAACTATGTATTCTACAAGTTTGGTGGCACTACAATGATCTATACTGTACCTATTGGCTATTATATACTTGTAATAACAATAAAAAATGTCAAAAAATAAAGTTTAGCGTATTTTCCCAAAGTAAGAGTTGTAGTATGAACTAGATGAGGTTATCTATGTGTATGATGAGTTTGGTAGCACTACAATAATCTATACTGTACTTATTGGCTATTATATACTTGTAATAACAATAAAAAATGTCAAAAAATAAAGTTTAGCATATTTTCCCAAAGTAAGAGTTGTAGTATGAACTAGATGAGGTTATCTATGTATACTACAAGTTTGGTGGCACTACGATGATCTATACTGTACTTATTGGCTATTATAAGCTTGTAATAACAATAAAAAAATAGCAAAAAATAGAGTTTAGCACATTTTCCCAAAGTAAGAGTTGTAGTATGAACTAGATGAGGTTATCTATGTGTATGATGAGTTTGGTAGCACTACAACAATCTATACTGTACTTATTGGCTATTATATACTTGTAATAACAATAAAAATGTCAAAAAATAAAGTTTAGCATATTTTCCCAAAGTAAGAGTTGTAGTATAAACTAGATTAGGTTATCTATGTGTATGATTAGTTTGGTGGCACTACAATGATATAAGGTGTAGTCATTGCTCATTTTATACTTAGTCTAATAGTAAAATAGAGGTGCCATTTGTCATTCAGGCTTTGGGAAATTCCTCAAAAAATGTATTATTTTCAAATCCAATAAATGTGGTGTGATATACATGAGATCAGATACATATAAAATGAATTTGATAATAATCCACCTCTCCTTGGTGACACTGTTGAATATTTCTCTGTGATTATGTTTCTGGGGTAGCAACTTGCACACGGTCCCTAAGTATCTGCGGAGCCGCGAGCTCTGCATTGGGTCCAATGTAATTCTCCCAGCGCGGTGGGAGACTCGTTTTGAGGAAACTACGGTTGTAGCTGACTGTCTGCCTTGCTGTGGTTACAGAGAGGTGTCTGTTTTGTAGAAGAAATTATCCTCCGATGAGTTATTGATCCGGAAAAGCCGAATCTGTGAATATCTTTCTAACTTTACCCAGTTGGTTTCATTTTATTGACCCAAAACATCAACAAATAGCGAGAGGATAAGAAAGAATATTAGTTAAATATGAAAATCGCATTTATTTTGTTCATAACTTTTGTCTGACAGTTGGTGTTGGGAGCTACTAATCAGTAGCATAACATTAGCAGTTAGCTAAGTTAGGTTTACCTTTCCTTTTGTTGCTTCCAGCTTTGACAGACTTCTGTTTCTTACTCTTCATTCCTCGGTCTAATAAAACCAGACCTTCACTGGGAGTCTGTCCAAAACACGGTGTGAATCCTTCACAGACATCTTTGTTATCACTCTCCGGTGAAACGATAATCCGTTTGACAGAGCTAAAGTAGCCGCGCGCACACAACACACACAAACCACACACAGGCGCGGAAAACTGTCTCCGAGCAACAAGACTCGCTTCCGCTGCCGCCATGTTTTACTGACGCATTTTGGGAAATAGAGTTTCTTTCTTTGTTTCTTTCTTTCTTTGTTTGTTTGTTTGTTTCTTTCTTAACTTTTATATTGATAATCTATCTATCTATCTAATCTATCTATCTATCTATCTATCTATCTATCTATCTATCTATCTATCTATCTATCTATCTATCTATCTATCTATCTATCTATCTATCTATCTATCTATCTATCTATCTATCTAGATAGATAGATCTAAAGAGCGACTCTCGTGATCACTACCTCGATATTTCAGAAGAACAGCAAATAATTATTTAATTTTATTCTTTTAAGGTTAAGCTAGATACTTATACAAAACATTTCCCAGAATAGTTGGGAAATGTTTTGTATAATGAAATCACAAACATCTCCGATAACAAATGTGATTTATAGAGTGAAAACAGTTCTATAATTTCCTCAGGTTCCCCTATCAAAATAATACAATTAGCTAATTGCACATAGATGACAAATGATGGCAAGGCAAGGCAAGTTTATTTATATGGCACTTTTCAGTAACAAGACGATTCAAACTGCACCGTGAAGTGGTAAAAAAAAAAAACAAAAACAAAAAAAACTACATCTTAATATTAGTCAGTTCTTTAATTGGGTGAGAAATAGTTGAATCAATTAAGTGTTCATTATTTATTTATTGTTCAAGAGATGCGTCAGACTCAATTCGGTCATCTTTTACACCACCAGCAGAGGGAGGCACTAATCTATCTCATTGTTAGTCTAAAACGGAAACATTACATGATATATGACTATTTAACTCTCTCGCTGATGTTACCTCACTCATGTGAGGAAACTGATTCTGTATCATTGCAAAAACGAATGTCCAATTGAAACTTTTTCCAGCTCACTCTAAACTTCTTTCTTCAGTATTTGTTTTTGACAGTTTGTTGCAAAATACCAAATATCTGCTGTGTTTTAGGCAGTTTGAACAGTCGCCCTCTGCATGTTTGCTGTGGCAACAGTGAGAGCTGCACTGCTTTAAAGTAGAGAGAGGGGAAAAAAGTATGGTCACATCTGTGACTATAGTTTTTCAAACTTTCTGGTGTATTTGGTTGCAGACTAGACATGCAAACAGGACCAAAGGAGAGGGTGGAAGTATACATTTAGATTAATCCACCCCCCACCCCCCATTCTCCCATCACTTTCTATAAAAAAACAAACACACAATTTCAAACAAAATTTGAAATGCAAAAAAGTGAAGAAAAAAAAACACATGCATTCCATAATGTATTACTTTAAATACAATAAATACAATACACATTAATAAAACAATATTGAAACAAAATAGTACAACCTTCCTCTCTAATAACTCCATGGGAAAATCTTGCTCAGTGTGTGCAGAGGAATGTGCAATAGAGCTCCATTACATGCTGTCGCCCTTTTCTATGTATCTGTCTTTGCCTGGAAAGACCTTCAGCTGGAAAGTAAATGTATGTCTCTGTGGGAAAGAAAAGTATCAAGTTAAGATCTCTGCCAGTCAAGCAGCAGGACATTCCCATATTTCCATACAGAGCAGTATGGTGCT
This sequence comes from Fundulus heteroclitus, assembly GCF_011125445.2. Lineage (NCBI taxonomy): Eukaryota > Metazoa > Chordata > Actinopteri > Cyprinodontiformes > Fundulidae > Fundulus > Fundulus heteroclitus. The sequence goes on from NC_046378.1 coordinate 29,412,848, forward strand.
TATGATGTGGATTTTAATACCGTTTATGACAACCTCACTCTGTTTTCAGGTGCACTGTGAAGATTTCTGACACAGGTATCTAAGCAATCCGAGAAATAAGGAATGGACAAGCAAAATCACAGAGAATGAGGTGTTTTATTAGGTCTGCTATTTACATGGTTGATCATTTCCAGTATTAAGACACACTGTTGTTAAACCTGAACCCCCTGAAATAATTTACAGTCCTCTGCAGATCATATGCCGTGCATTAGCCTCTGCTAGCATTTCCTGCAAAATATAAATACTTCTTCACTGGGATGAAGTGACTGATGGAAACATTTGGTCTCCGTAGGCTAGTTTCCAAATACCACGCTCCATCTTCATCTCTGGGTCCCCTGCAGGAGGGTCCAGGGTCCCCTGGGCTCTGGGCACCAATCAAAGATGCAGGCTGGCCACTCCTTTCCCTCTCTTGTCTGTGCACACACATTCTGGCTGTTGCCTCCTATCTTCCTGCCAATGTGCCTGACAGTAGTAAAGGCTTCTACTCCCCGGGATAATTTTGTCCCTCTCACTCTTCAGGATTCAGGCTGCAGCAACGTTGAAACTCTTGGCCGTACTCATGGATCCATTTGTTGGCCACTGTAGCACAAAAACACATCGAAATAGTGGTCAAACAATTTTAAAAGCTAGGTAATTATGGTATAAATAGCAATGGTAAAGGCTTTGCTGCCTTGATTTCTTTCCAGCCTTTCCAAAAATATTTCCTACAGTAAACAGCCCTCATTCCCACCTGTTTTTACATTGCAAATTGTAGATATCAACAACTTCTTCTGCAGCTGTTTCCTGATTATTACTGTCCTTCTGTTGGCTTGATTAATCTGCAAAACACATTTCCTTGCCTGAGCCAACCAGCAGCAGATGTTCCCATTCCAAGATGAACCCTCAGAGTCTGAACTCCAGGCTGTAATATCTCTAAGCTCAAAATGAAACACAGATGGGGTCCAGCTCTCCTGTTTTAGGAAACTAGATTAATGTTTAAGGGAGGAGATCACTTTTTTTTTTGGCTTTTATTAAAAGTCTCACCCCACTTATCCCCGATGAGCACTGGGCAGCCAGCGTGCAGGGTGTCTTCATCTCCCTGACCATTTCTGTGGAGGTTCCACCAGAATATGGCAGCATTCTGAGAAATGAATAATAGTAGATAACATCAAGAACAGATTTTGAAATAAATCAAACAAAGATCTCAAAAAATTGTTTTCAATTTGACTGATTTTGCAAACCGAAGCATTGTGACTGCATGACTTCATTTTAAACAACACCATTCAGCATGTAGTTTTCCTTTTGAAATATTAACCGATTAAGAATCTATATGTAACCCCGACATACCCCATCGTACCATTAAAACCAATGGCCACTCAAACTGTATTACCGCTTCGTACATTCTTATTTTTGTTTTCTCCACAGAAACCTTTAGGTTTCTTGGCTGTCCTTTGGCAGCTCAAAGCTTCAGCTCCCTCCACAAAGTATTGAGGCAGGATTAGCCGCTTCATGGCCTTAATTTGCTTTTTCTGTAACTATTCTGTTGTTACAATACCACCTTATTTATAATGCGCTTTAAAAACAACAATGTTGACCAAAGGAGTACAGTGATAAAACCTAATCAAACACAGAAATACCTTTGGCAGTTCTAACAAGCAGAAATGCAATAGAACTAATTGACAAACTGATAATAACATCAACACAATAAAACAAACTAATAAAAATAGTTAATATAATAAAATAAAAAACAACATCTCAAACCGAGATAAAAGCCAAGGAGAAAAAATGTGTTTGAAAAGAAGATGCAAAAACAGCAAGCGTGTCCGCCTTCCTGATCTGCAAAGGCAGCTTATTACACAGTTTGGGGGCAGCGTCTGAAAACGCTCGTTCACCTCTCAACTTCCTCTTTGGCGTCGGGACAACAAACAGTAACTGATCTGTTGATCTGAGTGAGCGTGAGGGACCATAGATTTGAATCAAGGCAAGACCATGTAAACACAACAAATAAAATACCTTTAAAATCAATCCGGAAACAAACAGGAAGCCAATGTGGAGATGCCTAAACAGGAGTGGCATGCTCTCATTTCTGTGTATCAGTTAAAAGGCGTGCAGCAGCATTTTGAACCAGCTGAAGTTTCTTAATTAAAGACTGGCTCAGCTCAACATAAAGACCATTACAGTAATCTAAACGAGTCATAATAAAAAGTATGAATTAAAATCTCAAAATAATGTTGTGGGAAAAAATGGTTTAACTTTGGCCAGCTGTCTCAGAAGATAAAAACTGGAGTTAATTATGGATGTAATCTGTGCATGAAGTTTAAGATCATTGTCCAGTGTCAAACCCATGTCTGTTGCTGTCTGAGTCAAATATTCTGTTAAAGGACTCAGAATAGCATGGACTTTAGAAACATCACTGGGCTTATAAAACAATACCTTTATTTTTTAGTAATTAAAAAGCAAAATTCCAGGACATCCATGCTTTGATTTTAGCAATTCAGTCCAGAAAGTGAAATACAGACGACTGCTTTCCCTGTTTCAGTGGAGTGTACATTGGGCTGTCATCAGCATAAAAATTAAAGGTATATATCCCATATTTACAGAGAACTGAGCGAAGAGAAAGTAAATAGGGGGTAAAGAGAAGAGGGACGAGTATGGAGCCTTGAGGTACTCCACATGTAAGGGGTTGCTCCCGTTGACTCAACAGAACCGACCCAAGCACAAAACCTCTGTTAAATAAGATTTGAACCACTATAGAACACCATGAATATCCACCCAGTTCTCCAGGCGAGATAAAAGGACCTGATGGTCCACTGTGCCGAAAGCAGCAGTTAGATCCAACAACATTAAAATACCACAGTGACCAGGATCTGTGGTTAAAAGAATTTAATTAAAAAACACTCAACATTGTTTACATCTATAGAATGGTGTAGCTGCCTCAGCAACATGTGTATAACATAATATTTATCTTGTCATTTTGAATATTTGGCTTTTCAGACAATGAAACCCCAAAAATTCAGTGTCTCAGAAAATTAAAACATAAGCTCAATAAAAATGTTTTTTAAACAGAATATCAGTAAAAAGCATTTTAATTTCTATACTCTCAATACTTGTTTGGAGCCCCTTTTGCATGAGCTTTGCGTCAAAGCGGCATGTTATGGAGAGGATCAGCCTATGGTTCTGCTGAGGTGTAATGGAAGCCCATGTTGCTTTTATTGCAGCCTTCAGTTTATCTGCTTTGTTGGGTCTGGTGCCTCTCATCTTCCTCTTGACAATACTCCATAACCTGATCTTAATCCTCAGGAGTATATACCCAATCTCAACCTAATGGACACACCATAGTCCTAACCTAACCCAGAAAAAAAGTGAGGACCAAAAAAAGGTCCACAGACAGACAGATAGGTGTGTGTGTTTTGAATTATTCCACAATTTTGGGGTTTGATAAAAAATCTATATACTTTTGCTTCATAGTTTTTATGTCTTCAATATGATTCTGCAACATAGAAAGTAAAAAAAAAAAAAAAAAAAAAAGCATAAGCCATTAAATGACAAAAGTGTGTCAAAACAGATGGAAATGATGGAAGGGTGCAGGGATGTTACAAAATAGTCCTGGCCTATATTGGCCAAAATATATAGTGAATTAAGGTACTTTGGGACATCAGGCAATTTGGGACAGGGTAAGTAAAAAGGCCTTTTATCTTTGCTTTTAGAGTTTCACAGATTCAAAGATAAGCAAGCATTTAACCAGAATTATGTCATTCAATTATAGGACATGACATTTACTTATCATTTCCAAATTACCTGAATTTATCCAACCTGCTGAGGGGTCATTTTTCAAATAAGTTCTTAAGGGTTGTAATAGAAGTGTGAAGCAGCACAACTTTCAGTGTGATTATTTGTTATTTCATTTAGCATTGAAATGCAAACAAGATTTTAATTACAAGATGTACTGTGTCCCCTATAAAACATTAATATTACTTTCACTCAGAAGAAACTTGTTGGGAAAGTTAAAAGGTTACTTTAAAATGTAACTCTGCCAATGCTATGAATAAATGTTGGTTTAAATGTAATTATACAAAAGTTAGAGCTAAATCTCTCCACTTATGTTTCTCACAGCTGAATTAGATGCCATTAGCGAATTTAAAAATAACTCAGCTTGATGTCAAACGAAACGTATTCAGGAAAATTGAAGTGTGTACCTCCACGACTGGAACACTGAAGTTGGCATGAATGAAGGCTGTGGACCCACCAGCTTCCACTGGGCTGAGCTGTGGAAAACAACATTCCTTTGGAGCAGTGTCTGGTATTTATGTGTTTATGCAAATACGTTTTGCCAGCAGAAGGGATTTAAGAAACATGATTTCTCACAGCTATCACATTTTATGCTCAGTTTATTTTCATTTAAAAAAAAAATCACTTAGAGATATAAAACTGAGAGTAACTAGACATGATGATCATATAAAAGGCATTCTTCATAGCAGTATGGGCCAACAGGATGAAACCACAATAAAAATGACAGGAATCTGACCAAGAACCTCTGGCTGTGGTGTGAGTAACAAAGTAGATATCACTTACATAAATCATGAAGGTCGCCACACGATTCCCAGTTTTAAGCTTGAAAACAGGACTGGAGGGTGACTGTTTTTTTAAAAGAAATGCAAACACACATTGTATATTATAAAGAACCGTCAAAATTCAACCAACTGCTGCAGTTCCTTGCTAATGTGCTAACACTCCTTAAACTTTTTCACATGTCGTCATGTTACAACCACAAACCTCAACTTATTTCATCAGGATGCCAGCACAAAGTAGGACATGATTATGAAGCACAGGGAAAATCAGACAGTTTTTTTTTTTTAACAGCAGATAAAAATCCAATATTTCTGAAGGCATTTGTAATACGGACAACATAGTCCTGCTGGCCTCCTCTTCCAAGACTAACAGCATTATGGGGTGGTTCGCAGCCGAGCGTGAAATAGCAGGGATGGAGATCAGCTCCCCCATGACAGAGGCCATGGCTCTTGACCTGAAAAAGGTGACTTGCCTTCTCCAGGTTGAGAGGGGGGAGAGGGGTTTCTACCTCAATGAAGGAGTTTAACTATCTGAGGGTCTTGTATACCGGTGGAAGGAGAATGGAGACAGCTGAGCTGAACGACAAGGCTCTTGATTTACCAGTCGGTCTACGTTCCTACCCTCACCTATGGTCATGAAATTTGGGGCGTGACCAAAAGAACGAGATATCGGCTATAAGCAGCTGACATGAGCTCCCACTGCAGGGTGGCCTGGCACTTCCTTAGAGTAAGGACAGGAAAGCTGGTCGGAGTTTCCTGCATGATGGATGTAGCCGAATACAGAACAATCCTGGAAACAAGGAAACTATTAGAGGCTGTGAATGAGTTCAGACTTGAGTTGAGGTTTACCTAGCAGGTCAATAACCCTAAACATACAGCAAGAGATGCATTGGAATGGTTTAGATAAACGTATTACACCATGGTTGCAGTGGCCGAGATAGTCAGATGAGAAAAAAGGGGGATAAATAAAAATGCATGCTACATAAATCAGTGCTTTACTGGTAAAAGATTTTGAAGTTCTTGCATTTTTCTCTTTATACTTCACAATTATTCACTACACTGTGATAGACTAGCAAATAAAATCTCAAATGAATTACAAGTTTGTGGCTGTAAGCAGAGGTGCACTGCAAAAACTAAGGTAAAAATAAGTCAAATTTTCTTGAAAGTAGTGTATATATCCTTGATTTGAGCACGTAAATAAGATGATTTGCCAATGGAATGAGATTTTTGCACTTAAAATAGGAATAACTCATCTCCATCATCTTATTTAGAGGGCAGGATATCTAATTATCTTATTTTAGGGCTCAAAATACGCATTCCATTGGCAGATCATCTTATTTACCTTCTCAAATTAAGGACAAATACACTAATTTCAAGAAAATTTGACTTATTTTTAGTCCTGTTTTTGCAGTGTGAGTAATCCAGGCTTTTAAAAAAAGCCTGTACAGAAATTAGTTCCAACTATTTGCATTTCCAGCTCCACGGCAGAGACAAGGGTCTCAAACTTCAGTCCTGTAGGGCCTTTTTGTAGTGTCCTGAAACCTTTAGATGTGTCTCTGCTTCAACACACCTGACTCCAATATGAGCTCTGCAGAGCCTAACAGCATGCTAGTGAGGTAGTATAGCCATTTGATTCATTTGCGTATAGGGCAAGGGACACATCTACAAGTTATAGGACACTGGTCCCTGATGATTTGAGTTTGAGACCACAGGTTTAACATCGCCTGCTTATGTGAACAGGATGAAGGAAAACTAAGCTGTTTTTTTTTTTACTTTGTGGAGCCAGATTTACCCACCTGTGGTTCTGAGGCAACGAAATGTGGAAAGGTTTAAGGGGCATGAACACATTTACAAAGCCCTGTAACTAACCAGCACTCTATCAGCTTACTGTAGCGTGGTCAAAGTGAGGTTCATAGTGGCCTCCGATCCCATAATTCACCACTTGGAGGAACTCGCCATATGGATGCTTCACGTTCAAACCCGTTAGCGCAGAAATCCTTCCGTCCAACCTTTCAATGATGGAGCCCTCTGAGCCTTTTAGCCACGCACTAGAAATAACGCATGTCCAGTTGGCTCGTTACTACTTCATATGTTTAATGCACAAACCAACGGCTGCACCGATAGTTTTAAAAGGTTTTGTACCTCTTGCTGATTCGATAATCTGCTGTTTCCTGCTTCTCTCCAGCTGCCACCACAGATCTCTTCAACTTGTTGGGAAAAGCAGAAAATGAAAGTTTTATTTGTTTGTTTTTTTTACTGCACAAGCTGTCAAACTTTACCATAAAGTCTGTCATTGCACATATTTCTGGACTGAGTCTGTACTAATGTAAACCAACAAAAATATACATTGGTAGTCACTTTTGCTTCAGCTAAATTTTATGTTTTCCAATTTCCAAAATAATTGTAAAGTGGCCCTACCATGTAGCGTAGCAATGCTTATATTTAATACAGTTAATTTAGCTGTTTAAACCCCTCAGAGACTGAGGCATTAATTTATAATGCAGTAAATAAAAAAAAACTAGAAAACAGTAAAACAAAGAGACCTGTAGGAACAGATGTGGGGTGTTGCAGAGTTACTCTAAGACACCAGGAAAGTAAGGAACCATCCAGCTCAGTACCACAGGCCTGTTTTCAATCAGCCCACAAGCTGACATAATGATGACATGAAAACTGAGTACTCCATCTCACCAAAGAACGGAAAACTCTCAGCGGCCAAAACCTCGAATAAAACTAAAGGGGCATCATTCAAGTTAAGCCACCAAACGATTCCTGAAGTGCATGAGTCAGCAGGCTGTGAGTTTGGAGCAAAGTTTCTGGTGTATGTCATCTTTGCATGAGGTTCACAATGTTTCCTGGCAAAGCTCTCCTGGAGGAATTGGGCTAAAACTTTGCTGCTTCAAGAAGCAGAATATACTTTTCTTTCGAGGGAAGCTGAGCATCAAAGTTTGCAGTTGATTGCAACGTACCGTCTTAAAAATAGAAAACATTTCTAATCCAACAGAGAGGCGATGTTTGCGTTTGTAATTTCATTGCAGGAAGAAGAAACATAGTCGCAGTGTCCGATTCAGTGTCCAGGAGGCATGGGAGGAAATTAAAGCGGCAAGGAAAAAGTCTTGAGATAATAACTATCAGTTTATTCCTCGCGGTTGGTTAAAGTTTCCAAAGATGTGAGAGACCAAAACGATGCAACATAAAACGTAAACCAATAAAATAGAGAGCATGGGGAGGAGCAATAAATAAATGGAAACATAAACATTCCATATTTCATCACATCATAAGCTTAAAAAAAACAACCACAGGTTAACTGTTAATGTGTTAAAAGCATTTGCTGTTTATTGGTTTGAACCAATTTAAAGAAACTATCTTAAATTTTGCAAAAATAAATAAATAAATAAATGTCAAATGCAGTTTGATGTTTGAAAACGATCACCTACACCAGGCTGGGCGAGCTTCTTGATGTCCTCGGCTTCGGCGCCTGTGATGAAGTCGTGATAAAGGACCACATGAGGCTGCAGGCTCAGCACCTCCCGTCTCACAGGCTGCAGCAGCAGCGCAGGGCTGTTGTTGGTGAAGTGGTCGCAGAACAGTCGGGGGTTTTCAAAATGCGTCGGCTGTGAGGGGAAAACCGACATCTGAAGTCCATTAATGCATCCATGCATGCTCAGAATGAGGGATTGCTGCAAAGCCATCGACAATGCAGACGACTGTCCACTGTGGCTCTACGCTCTTAGAAAGAGTGAATGCTACAAGCCAAAGACTTGATGCAATCTGCTGGGTTTCCTTAGAGAGGAAACATTTTGACCAATAAGTATCATTTGATTGCATTTGACTTTGTAAAGTGCCTTGAGATGATATATTTTGCGAATTGGCACAATATAAATAAAACTTAATTGAATTAATGAGATCGGACAAGTGCAAATTTTCATCAACATGCCCTGCACGTGCTCACTTTAAAGCAAAGATTATGCATCTTGATTACTACAGAAACATTTTACAAGGGCAATCAATGTGAATGGATAAAATAAAATACCTGGAGCTGTTTAAATGACAATAAGGAAGATAGTTTTTTGTGATTTTAAATTTAATCAGATTTTGTTTGTAGAGCAAGTTCTATAGAAAGTGATATTAGGTTGTGTTCAACTTCATGTATTTAGGTGACTGTCGGTATCTTCTGCACCCACTGTGAGAACTGGTTTCTGCTTAACAGAAAATATATTTTTTACACTTAAGCTTTTATATATCTCCCCTGATGACTGCTAAGAGAAAGCCCCCCCGCAACCCTGCCTCACAGGGAGGAGGTCCTGGCATCTGTGGATAGAAAAAAACCCATGATCCTTTCAAGTACTCTGGTTCAATGTTCCCCAGGCAAGACAAAAGCCTTTGTGATCCTGAGAAGTGGGACAAATGATGATCATACTGTATTATTTACAAAAAAGATTTAAAGGAATAAAGGGAGACACAGCAATAATTTGTCAGTAAGCAGTTGCCACAAAACTGTGCAAAGCAAAGCGCACCCACTCGGTCCAAAACTGTAACTCGTGTTGTGCATCAGTGAGTCATCGCATTCAGTGCACGAATCCATGATGTTTATCTTGTTTCCTGACCGCAAGATTCAGCAGTCTTCATTCAAATCTATCTCCCATGCCATCTCTGTGTATTGTTTTTCCCTCCAACATTTCCCTGCAGATGGTCGCTGCATCTGCAGATTCAAAATTATACGAAAGCAGACGACCTTTCCGCAACAATGTGGATATTCACGTGTCTTGTCTGCAAGATGAGTTACGCCACTTTGAGATACTGTGTAAAGAATGTAATTTTGATAAATACCTGGGAGCCTTGAGTCAGGCACAGTCTCTCATAAGTGTCTCGTGTCCTTAAATAAGAGGAGCCGGGTCTTTTCAAACTACGTGCCCTGGATGGAGCTGCAGAACCCAGCAGCTTCTCGTATTTCTCAACATTCTGCAACACCCGTCCATTCATTGGATCTGACGAAACAAAAACATGCAAAGAGTCACAAAGACCAGTCGCAATATTATTAAAAAGTATTCATATCTCTTTGTCCACGGATATAGGGTTCGCGAAAATATTTGCACACCATGATTTTTTTTTCTTTTTTCCCCACTTTGTGCTTTTTTTTTCGTGCATAAGATTACAAGAAATATACAGAAACTTTTGTTTTTATAATGTGACAAAGTGGTATATAATTGTGAGTTGGAAGGAAAATGACATGTTTTTCACGAATGCAGATGAGTGGCAGAGATTTAAATTACCAAACGCAACAACTATGCTTCACCATGGGGATGGAGGGTTAGAGGTGATGTACAGTTTTCCTTTTTCTTTCACATATTGTGCTTTGCATAAAGGCCAAGTTTAATGTTGGCTTCATCTAACCATTACAACTCGTTTCACATACCTGTATTGTCAAAATACAGTTGAGCCCAAAAATTCAGCTTTTCACCTGGTAGATTCAAGTTAAAAGTAATCTTTTAATTTAACAACCTTTTTTCTGACTGGAAGTAAAATTTATAGTTTTGGAGTGGTCTAGTCACAATCCAGGCTTGAATCTATTTAATTTCCTTCCACTATATAATTATGTATTACACTGTGTCTATCGTAAAGAATCTTGCATCTTGCAAGCTTTTAAATTGAAAAAAAAAAGTGAAAAAGTTGCTGATACTGTATCATACACACCTGCAAAAATAATTCAAAGGAAATTAACAAGTGCATGTGAAATGGAGTTAAAGACGTACCGTGATGCAGTAACTCGTGAGACAAACTCAAAGCGTAGGAGACGTTTCCTGTCTAAAACAAACAGAGGAATTTAGAGCAGCCTAATCAGTCAAACAATAATGGATCAGTGTGTCTTTTCATTCGCCCCCCTACTTTAAAGTGGGAGAAAGCGAGGTGATCCAGAGCGTCCTCTAAGGTCCCTTCATTCTCGGGGATCCACTGTCTTCCTACTCCCCTGAAGAGACGCACCGACTCCTCCAACCACTGCACCGAATGGTAAAAGTCTTCCTGCTCATAGGCGACCTGTGCACAACATGAAGCAGGCTTGTTTTACTCTGATACTGACAGGATTTGTTAAGTCATTCTCTTGTAAACTACAAGATATTTCAAAGCCTGCATCCTGTTCCATCACCCACCATCAAAAAAACATGAATGTAAGGTTGATTGATTACTCTAAATTGCCCTTTTGAATGAATGGGTTTGTCCATTATTTGGTGTGTTTATGTGGCAGCGTGATTGATTAGCAACTTAGGGCAACAGTGTGTACCCCACATGTTGCCCTAAGACCACTGAAGATAATCAACAATGCCTCACAATCATGCAAGGATAAGTGAATAAATAATGAATGAATCTCTTCCCTCCCTGTGATTTCTAGCAGATGGAGAAAGCTACTCAGATGCAGCTAAAATAGACCATTTGTGGTGCAGATGGTGTGCACCACAAATGTGGTGGGCACATTAAAGTTGAAACAAATTGTTCCCTATAATAAGTCTTTTAGGTGATATATGACTTAATTGTGGATAAAAATAATACGTAGGTTTGAGCATCTTAATCATCACAAGCCATGTGAACATTCCCATCAGAGGCTCAGAACGTCCAAAAATAAGCTTTATTTCACAGATGAAAATAAAAAACACTCAAACTCTCACGCTAATGAAACTTACGGATTAACTAATTTTACATCTGGCTATAATTGACCACATTACATGCTATAATTTAGGAACCAATAAACTTTTTTATGAGAAAAGAACTGTTAAAGAAGCCAGTGCACAATTGCTTCAATTTCTCTCAGTTAAATTTCCACATATAGCGACAATAAATTCCATCTGTTTTCAAAGAGCCATTTAAAAACCTCATGAAAGCTAATTTAAAACCCTTAAATGAATGATCTCTCCTTCGGATAGTCACAGCCTCAGTAACTGGGAATGCTTTCTTTCATTGCTCATCAGCATGATATAATGTCTTTTCCATACCAAAGTTTCTCTCCCACACAGTGCCCGGCCCTTACGCATCAACGCTGTACAAAAAAGGAATTTATTGTTCGGAAACCACTTTTCTTTTCTTTTCTTTTCTTGTTGTAGAGCAGGCTGTCTAAGTGTGCAGTTGGAAGAATTGCAGTTTTTCCCATGCTGACTGTGTCTGGCCTCCCACCAGACCACTGTAGACATTGGGGAAAGGAAATTGCTCATGGAAAAGGACTTTTATAAAAATAAATATCTTAGATACCTCTCTGTTAAATCTCTTTTCATTGAAAATTTTAGTTTTTCTGTTTTATTCCAAGAAAACCTAACCATTATGTGTTCTAAAATAATGACAAATAAACCCCACAGATTTGTTTTATGCACTTTTGTACTTGTTCTCCTTTTTTTTCGTAGATTTCGTAGATTTGTATTATATGCATGAAATATGTTTTTTTTTTATTTATTTTGTGACGTTAGCATAATTATTTTTCAGACAGCTTGTTGTTCTGTGATTTATTTTTCCTTGTTTGGCCTCATGTTCACACTTAAATCCTTAAATCTAATGAAACATACTGGTCTTCTTCTTCTCCTGTGAACCACACAGTACAATTGTAGAAAACATGTTAATTTTCTTTGTCTTCTTTCCCCTTAAAGGTTTTAAGGTTGTCATATTCTCACCACAAGCCTCAAGGTACTTGAGGATTTATTTAAATGACAAACATTTAAGTATTGTCTAAATTTTAAGTGAAGGGGTGGGGGGATACATTATTTTTTATATTTTCTTCCTTTGCAAATAAAAATCTGAAAGGTGTGGTGTGAATTTGGATTAATCCACCCTGAATCAAGATTTTGTAGTAGCACCTTTTATTGCAGCTGTCCTTTGGAGTAGTAGTCCCTAGTTTTGAATCGTCTAGAAATATAATTTTTTTTCCTATTGTTTGCAAATTATCTCAAACTAAGTCAGACTGGGTGGACACCATCTATAAACTTGAGATCCAAGTCTGGCTGTATACGTTTAGCGGTACTGTCTTTCAGCCAGGGCCTCTTTTGCAAATTCAAATAGGTTTTCTTATCTGTATTTAGCTTCATTCATCTTCCCATTTAACTTTGACCAACTTTCCAGTCCCTGGTGAAGGAAAGCATCCACACAGCATGCTGCTGCCACCACCAGTTTTGGTTTGTGCATGAATGCCTGGGAATGACTTTGGGATGCATGAAAGTAAAGAACCATCTAGGTCAGCACCACATACCTAACCTTGCAAGCCTGCAAGCTGAATTCTCGTAGTATTTGTGCGTTCAGAAGCACACGAGAATCCACCTTGTCCCGCTAAACCGTTCGAGAGCCGACCCAGGTCGGCTCTACAGCTTTGCTCGAGTCACTATTCCTTAAAGGCCATATTTGTGTAGGTAACATTTCATAGTTGCCCTTATGCTTGCCACCTGAGCCGTCAGTCTCTGCAGCTCCTCCAGGGAGACCATGGACGTCTGCCTGCTTCTCAGATGAATGTTATCCTTGCCTGGCCTGCCTGTTTAGGTGGACAGCTAGACATTGGTAGGTTTACTGTTGTGTCATGCTCTTCATTCTCTGCTGATGGAAGGAGCAGCGCTCCATGTGATGCTCAGCATTGTTCTGTTATCTAACCCTGCTTTAAACTTTATCCAAAACAAATTTAAGATTTGAAAAAGAAATGTCAAGGAATGAAAAAATGCTTTTGCAAGGCAATGTAGTTAACACCTATCTGAGGTGTTTATTATTTTTCAAAGCTTGCCCTTTTGCTTGTTGGCTGTTAATAGAATCAATAAAATATGGTCTAATAATTTTTAAGTGCAATGTGAAAAAGAGTTCACCTTCCCAACCAAAAAGCAGTCGTCACCGGACAGCGAGACGGACACGGCGGGCGAACAGACGTCAATCACACCTCCGTTGGAGACCCTCTGGAAACGGCCCTTTACGAGACTTGAAACCTGGAGGGAATACACATCCTGGAGCCTCATCAGCCCCCTTGCAGCCCCCCGAAGGTCTTCCACTTTGGGCAAGCCAGCCTCTTCTTCCTCGTATTTGGACCTGAGGGCTAAACAGAGGCGTGTTAAAGGGGGGAAGTTTACTTTGCCAGAGGAGGAAGAGGTTCAGCTATCAGCCACGAAGGAAGAAGGAGAGAGCCCACTTTGAGTGTTTTCCTGAGCTTCATTGCTGTAGACGACGTTCAGCCACTCAGAATGCAGCCGCTTGACGAGGGTGAAGGCCACCAGTGGGTTGGCTGCAGCAGCTGCAGGGCCTTTGTAGAGTACTGCGTGCAGGTCAGACACTTTGGCATAAAACCTGTGTGAAAGATGAGATTGGGGCTGCAGAGAGGTGCTCACATATGGTGTTCATTAGACTGGGAAGGAATAAAAAAGGATGCATTGAACCAGGATAATACCTGGTGCTTTCCAAAAACACGTATTACCCTTTAAAGCTTTTAGTCACGTTAATTAGGTCAAGTTATAGCCACAAACTTTAATGTATTTTATTGCCGTTTTATGTGATTGACCAAAAGAAAGTAGTGCATTGTTGCGAAGGGAAGAAGGGAAATAAATCATGATTGTAAAATTTATTTAGAAATAAAAATTTGAAAACTGTAGTTTGGATTTGTACTCAGCATCCCTGACTAAATTTTTTTTCTAGTATTATTTATCTTTTAGTCTTTTAGGGTAACTTACGTCTGGAGCCAGACATTTTTGACTATTCTTCTTTGCACTCGATAGCTTTAATTGCATAAAGAGAAGCTGTAAACAGTACGTTCTCAAGTCTTATATCCAAGGGCTGGACCGTCCTGACATATGAACATGTTTTAATCAAAACCATCCCACTGTAGCTCTGCCTGTTTGTTTTTTTTTTTGTTGCTGTCCTGCTGGAAAGTGAATCTCCACCCCAGTGCTTTGGAGCCTCCAAAAGATTTTCTTTCAGAATTTCCCTCTATTTCCCTCCATTCATCTTTTCATCAACTCTGAACAGTTTTCCTTTCCCCACAGCATTATGTTGCCACCACCACATTTCAGTGTAGAGACGATGCGCGCAGGGAGTTTGCAGTGTTGGTTTTCTTCCACGTGTTTTTCATGCAGGCAAAGAAGTTTGGTTTTGAGCTGATCTGACCAGAGCGCTTTTTTCCACATGTCTGTAGTGTCCTGTACACAGCTTGTGTATAGGACACATAAACTTTCTTTCTGCCATTCTTCTATAAAAGTCAACTCTGTAGAATGCACAGTTTTAGAGTACAAGAGATTCTGGCACCTGAGCTGTGGATTTTTTTTACAACCTAACTCTGCTTTGAACTTCTCCTTAACTTCCCTGACCTATCTGCAGGGTTCTTTGGTGTTTGTGGTGTTACATTTTCACCAATGGTCGTGCTGAGAGTAATTTCTAAAGGGGAGGGGATCTACATATTAATTAGGGGAGGTTTTATTGGTTGCACTGGTTTTATTTCGGCGTATTGGAGAAAAGGAGCCTGAACATGACGACATATGAAAACAATCAAGGGGTATAAAATTTCCTATAACTAAATGAAGTAAAAGGAGACAGAATATTGAAACTTTTACTGTTACTTTGAATGTTGCTCAATCATAATATTTTTTTCATCAGGATCTAAAACATACATTTTATATTACAACAGTTAAACCAGATAACCGACACTCATAGAAATGAGGCAGCATTAGATAATTTGCAGGTTCTCGACAAAGGATAGGCAGTCAGCATTTAAAGAAAAACGACCATAGCTCAACAATGGCTCCTTAAGGAACACATGGAGTTTTTTTTACTTTTTCTTTTCCTCAATACTTTCTGTGTCTGTTCTTTGTCTAATCTATTAAAAGTATAAGAAAACGGACATCATAATTTGATTTCTCCTCCTCTACCAGCCTTATAAAATGGGATTTTCTGACTCTGTGTCCCACTTATCTCAAGTTTCATCGTCACTCACCGCTTGATGTCCTCCAGTCTCTCCATCTCGTTGTCAATATAAGTTCTCAGATAATCAATTAATTTCCTTTCGACGTGAATGGCTTGCTTCACGTTTTGGAGCGACGTATACATTTCTCCTCCAGCGAGATCAATGACGAGAAAAAAACAGAGACAGAAAACACGCAGAGGAGCCTTCATCCTCTTCAGACGCTGGCCTCCTTATCATCGGACGAGCAGGTTTCTCACGGTTCCTCTGTGCTTCTGCTCTCATCTGTAGACCTGAACAGTTTAGATCTCTGGGTTCTGATCTGGGACCAGTTTTTCCCCCTCTCTCTGTGGCACTGAGCTGCAGCCCGAGACCGCTCAAGCAAGTAGGAAGGATCTGGTATAATAAGACGATTTATGGGAAGTTTTGTCGAGGCTACTTCTGATCAAAGGAGCTGACCGGCTTTTTTTTTTTTAAAAAACATACTGATCAATTGCACACGTTTGCTCAAGGATGTTTAAACTTTCTTTTTAATAAACCGCGTTTTTTTGCGCCCTTGGAAAAGTTTTCCAAAATATTTTGGAGCGTCTCAAGCCAAATGTCTGGCCCCACAGCGGCACCTCCTGGTGAAACCGCGACATTACAACTAAGATACTTCTACTGATATTTCTAACCTCTGCTCTGCATGTAATCGAGCTGCTCGAGGAGAAATGTTCAAAAACAAAACGACTGACACAGCAAGCTCATTCCGCAGGTAACCAACGCCAATTGGTAAAAAATGCAGAGCTTGATTAAAATCTTACTTTATTGCTTAGACTGTCACAAAGTAATATAAACAACATCACATAGTGCAGGGATATCCAAGCTTTTGCCAGGCAGGTCAAAGTCCTCAAGTGTATTTTAAGGTCACAATGTATTTTTCATTTAATGACATTTTTATTTTTAACAATGTGCAATATTTCAAATGTGCAATATTTCAACACAAAGAAAAACAACCCCATCAAAAAGAGAAGGACTATTATAGGAAATAAATAAAAAGTCTCAATTGTTTTCCATGTCCTCCAAATGCATTTGTGGGTTTCGGTGCCCCGGCTTCTCCAAAAGTCCAAAAACATGACTGTTAGGCAATTGGTTACTCTAAATTGCCCTTTGGTATAAAAAGTGTGTGTGTGTTCTTGGCTGGCTTGTCTCTGTGTTGTCCTGTGATGTGCAGGCAACTTGGCCAGAGCGTGCCCTTTCTCTCATCCAATGACGTCCGGAGATAAGCACCTGGTATATGTTTGTGTGAGACCTCGCTCAGAATAGAGAATCACTGCTGTAGGCGTGCCAGGTCTGCAGACTTCACACCTGTCTGTAGTCTCCTCAGTTGGGCATAATATCAGCAGAAGGACGATCAGACTCTGACTGATGATCAGCCTTATTTCGGTTTATTATTTCTGCTTATTTCTGCTCAGCTCACTCTACATATCTTCTTTGCCTCCTAGGTCTTCCGCTGGCTTCCAAGTCAATTTCTGGATTCTATCTACACCCCTGTCCAGGACAGCATTCCTCGGGGACTTACTCCACAGTTGTCCACTACGTCTCCAAAATCCCCTGCCGCTGTGTGCTTGCCCGCCTTCCAACGCTCTGCTCATTCTCCACCTGGATCTCCACCATCTTCACCCTTGGAACACAGACCCATGCTGTCCTCCCTCCATCCACAACCTACCACCAGGCTCGCAACTCTCTCCTTTAACTCTTGGAAACGTAAGTCATCTTATTCCTCCTCCTCTGCTTGTGATTTATTGGTTATCTCTTGTCCAGTCTTAACTGCTCCTCTCCTCTTCCAGACACCGGGAGAACCTCGGACTCCAAATCACGCTTCAGTGTGCACATTTATCTTTGTACATAAATCCCTTTTGCATTTTACATCCATCCTCCTGTGAATGATTCTGCATATGGGTCAGAGATTTATCCAGAAACATGATGCAAATATAGGTTATTTTGTCGCTGTGTGTAAAATAAACCAAACAAAATATGAGAACATGCTTCAAAACAGAAATTGGATAAGTGTCTAAAAAGAGAGTATCTAAGAACATGAAATTAGTTGGACAGTTTAAGATGTTATGCACCTCCTGTTGAGACTTTATTTTATAAGAGGAATTCATGACATTTTATCTCATGGCTATTTTATTTTTCATAAAGAATCTTATAAGACCTGTAGCTTGACAAGTATGAAGGCAATGACAAAAGTCTGCAGTCAGGTAAGAGCGTTGTATCCAAGAACAGAATCCCTTGATATTTATTTTATTTTCCAATAAATACATAAAAATCATGGCCAGTTTATACATTGATTGTTGGTTTACATTTCATATTCTTTTGGCTATAAGAAATAGACACCCAACACATACACTGTATGACATACAAAAGGGAATTTTCTAAACAACATCTGTGAAAGTTATCTCTAGTCCTCACTAGGACAACAATATACACCACCCCGGTATTCAACTACAGTTGCCTTTTGGCATACCGGCAGGGACCACTTTTCTTGGCACAGTCCAGAGCTTTAATTTCCATGAGGTTTTATACGATGCTCTAATCATAGCCTATTTGATCCTTTTTAAAAACAGTTTTGATGTGTTTTTGAGACACATCACCTTTTGGAACACACAACCGTGGAACTCCTTATCTCAAAAGAGACAAACTGGTCAAGATGTTTGGGAACACACAAGGCTTTAACCCACGACAAACTGGAACAACTCCTGGAGCACCAGAAGAATCTAAAGCCCCTTTTCCACCGACCCTATTTGACTCGTATCGTCCCGCTCGGCCTAGAAAATCCTCGTGGTGGTGGCTTTAGCACCACACCCCATGTCTTGTTTGCGACATTGACACATTAAGCAAATCTGTGGGAAATGGTGAACAAAAAAAAAAAAAAACATAAAAGATAATTGTATATGCAACATCGTCTTGGATATTTTTTAAGGATAAAATAATCCTCTGGGATAAGTATCTGAATCACGCATCAGCTTAACTAATAATGAAATAAGGAACAGCTTCTCTCTGCCTGCACCAGTATTGTGTGGGAGAGAGACAGAAGCGGAGAGGGGAGATGAAGGGTGTCTGGCTTGCTCCAAAGTTTGCCTTACGGACTTAATATTGAGAGCTTTATGAGATTTTAACGCAAAAGACTTTTTAAGCACAGTGACATTCTTATTTTATAGTTTGGATTTTGCACATTCGGGCTGAGAGATGTTTGGTTAAATGAGCGTAAAGCCGGGGGAGACTGCTCCCAGGCTGCTCTGCCTTCTACTGCACATGGTGGATGGATCACAGTGAACACAGTTTTGAACCAAACACTTTTCAGAGACAAAACTTAACAGCTTTCAGTGTGTGTATGATGGTAGAAAGCCTCGGTAAATCTGTTTATATGATACAGTGCATCTGCATGTGGAAACTTGAAGCGCCCTTGTGTTTCGTTCAGTGTTGGTTCATGGTTTGTATAAAGTAAAATGATATTTGTGTTTGACCCACTCCGTTCACAGTGGTCCTTAATATTAATGTCATCGCTCTCCAGTTTTTCCTGGAGAAAAAAAAAAACTGTTGCTGAAATCCTCGTAAAGCAGGCGGAGAGGAGTAGAGCGTGCCAAACCAAGGCGGTGGAAACAGAGGTAGACTGAGAGGTAGCCGAGCATCAAATGATCATCAGCTGTAAAACTGACTACCTAAATTCACAGCGGAGCCTAAGGCCTCCAGGGGAAAGGTCTTCTAGTCAGAGGAGACATGGGTTCAGTTGAGTGTGTTTGGGGAGCAAAGGTCAGGCTTTCCAACTTGGGAACAACGTACAAACTGTTTGGTCGTGTCATCGGGTTGAGGGCCTGTTTCGCTGCCAGCGGTACGGAGGAGCTGCACAAAGTGTACAGAACAACTGTCAAGAGCCACATCCAAATTCTTCAACTTCACCTAAGTAACAGCTAGGTGATTGAACGTTGTACTTGGGTGTTCCAAAACCAACCTAAAAGCTGTGGAAGAAAAACAACTAGTTTAAAAATAAATCTACCAATTTCTAAGAATATACAGGGAAAATATCCAGCCAGAAATACACTAGATGCTTCTACAAGGCGACAGAAGGTGTGTTGTTGACGTGCAATATGCTATGGGTTGTCAATCCAAATATTTCTTTAATATTGAGCATTATGTATAGTTTTGACCTTGAAAATACAATATAAAAACAGCATCCAACTCTTGTTTCTTTAAAACTGATGTTTTCTGCAACAAACTGTTAAACGTTTTAGAAATGTTCCAACAAACGTTAGCTTTTAAAATAAGTTGATTGTCCCCTGAAATCTTTTTGTTATTTACTTTTCTTTAACTGATTTACACAGTTGACACACAGTTCTGCACCTTCAGCCCCTCAGTTGTTGACCGATGAAAGGTGAGAGGATGTGCTGTCACCGTTGAGCAATACCTGCGCAGATACACCGCCTCCGTGTGGTTTATGTTTAACAGACGCGGACCCGCAAAAGTTGTTGATCTTGTTTGCAAGAGCTGTGCGTATGTGTGCACGAAACAGAGCAGAACAAAATGGCTGATTTCTGACTTCACAGAGGGAATTGAGTATGCAGATGTTATTTATTTAGTCCTTAGTATTTAATTTTTAAGGTCTTAGATAAAGTTATTTAGTTTCAGTCGGTTTGACAACATGATTCCCAAGTGTGCTTGGCCCAGAGTAAAATTTAGAAAGCAAATGTGGAAAAAAAAAACAAAAAAAAAACATCAGTGTCTTAGTCTGCAAGTGGATTAGTCAGGTAATGCAACAAAAGCATAGGACAAAAGTGTGTGAATCGTTTGAATTTCCTTAGGAATCTCAGAGATGTATGATAAATATCTTCAGCAGGGACGTGGAACGACAGCTCTCAATAGTCTGTGTCCTTCAGGTTTCAGATACGTCGTTGCTTCAATCCAGTTAAAATAATTTGCTGAATGGTCTCCTGAAATTGTCACTGAGTTCTGCAGACTTAGTAATAAACAATTTAATTATGGTGTGATGCAGCAGGGGATCATCAAAAATAGGCCAGACACTGACTCTTATGGAATAGATGGGGTCACCCCTCACCTAAGCCATGCAAGCTTTCAGGAGAAGCAACCATATTATTAACATCACCATAATCTACTATAAACCAGAATGTAGCAGCATCAAGCCACTTTTGACCTCTAAACACATTTATTTCAACAAATAAGCTTGATTTTAGTTTGGACTTTTAAAATCAGCATTTTACCAATTACTCTGTTTTATAGTGACTGTCAACTTTTCTGTAAGTCAAAAAGGAGATATTTGGCTTCCTTCAAGCACAATTATTAAGCAATTATATGTTTTTTTTATAATAAACCTTTTAAGCACATAAAAGGAAACAGTAACACAACAGAATGATTTTAATATTTACATCCCACAGTTAATTTATAGGTTTTGCACACAATGAAAGCCTGTGGATTGTGTGATTAAGTGGATTTCCTGCAGGCTAGTAACAAGTACAGCACTCATGCTGCATTTGATGGCAAACTGAAAATAAGATTTTTTTATATTTCGTAAAATGAAATAAAAAACTAATTTAACAATGCTTTAAAGACATTACATATTTGAACTTATTTCTCCATAAGGTTGATGATCGGTCTATAAAATGCAATTTAATTATTCTCAATTCAGCATGGACAATATGACAAAAGATTGTAAATTATTAGAACATGGTGACAATCTGCAATGGCGGAGAGATTGTAATATCTTCAAACGGCACATTCTTTTTTTTGCAGTTCTATAGTTTTGCACAAACACCAAACCCCTTTTTTCCCCTCTTCTCCTTTAATATCATCAGTCAACTTCAGAGTAGCCAAGTCCTAGCATATATTCTGAGTTTAGGGTAGACTTTTCAAGAACAAGTTTACTTCAAGTCTTATTAAATGGCACAAATCAGCAACATTAGCCAGAAATGATTAAAATCTGTTCAGAAATGTTCTTTGGCCTGAATTCTGCCACAAGTTCCTTCCCACAGTGGCTGTACAATTACAAAACTATCATAATTTTACTGTTAGAAATATTTATTTTTGACTTCTTGTCCACCGAAATGTAAGATTACAACACAGAATGCGGCCCCTGGGTCTTTTCAGTATCAATTCCTCTGAGAAAGCCATCTTGTGCGTAACATAAAATCCTCCACTATTAAAACTTTCTTAACGTTCTTATTTTCAGTCAATTGTTGTTTCAAAATAGATGTGGTTGACAGCAAGCCCGCTTTGAGGCTTGCACATATGTTTGAACATGACTAAAACGTTTTAACGCTGACATTTTCTATTTGATGAAAAGCCGACTCAGTGTTTGAAAAGTGCCTCGTCTATCTTTGTGCAGCAGAGGAACCTTTTCCTGATGTGCTTCCTCAGATTCTGATCCCTGAAGCCGTAAATGAGCGGGCTGAGAAAGCGAGGCATCAGTATGAAGCAGAAGTAATTAAAAAAGGCCACGTCCTCAGCCAGCCAGGCTGTGTGAAGCACAATGAGAGTTTCTGAAATGGGGTGAGTGAACGCAAGCATGCACAGCAGCAGCTGGAAGCCATGCAGCAGCACTGTGTGCATTGCTTTGCTCACTGACGCTCTGTCCTGCCGCAGCTTCCGGGCTTCCAGCAAAATCCTCACATAGGTGAAGAGGATGATAACCCCCACCACTGCAAAGAAAAGCACATTCACGGCAAGTCGGTACAGTCCCTGGGTCGGGGATGAGTTAATAACAGTAGCTTTGCAAAGCATGTTGCTAGAAAGGACATCTACAGCCGGATTGTGTTTCCCGATGGAAAACTCGATGATGGGGAATATGAAGCTGATGGACCACAGGCTCAGAACGATGATCCAGATTCGGTCTGGGCGCCAGGAGGCCGGCCGGTGCAAGGGGTACAAAATGGCAACGTAACGCTCCAGAGACATGGCAGCCAGGATCAAGGTGGTGTTCTGAAAGGTGCCGGTGGACACAAACAGCAGAGGGACACAGAACAGAAGAGGAAACTTCACCTGGCCCATCACACAGAGGAAGAGCAGCACAGAGGACAGGATCTGCAGGGTGTCGTTGACCAGCATGTGAGCAAACAGGATGTAACGGGAAGTGTCCAAAAACTGCCTGTGAGAGGCAAAGATCTGGAGCATGACAGCGATGCAGCCCAGGAAGAGGCAGAACAACGGGATCACCACACACACCTTGACAATCATAGAGAAGCTTTTTGGGAAAGTCGCATTGACAGAAAGCTCTGTCAGATTCTGCATTTTTGCAGCTGTGAACAGAGCATGCCTGTTTAGGGAAAACACATTGTAAATTTCAGTTTGAACAAAAACGTTATAAGAAAACAAAACACAATTTATAAATGCTCGACATTTTCACCTTCACTGTATTTTGCTTACCTAACAATGCCTTCATCAGCCAGAGGAGCTCAGATTTCTCTACCTCTCATTGTGCCTTTGATGGGAAACGTTTCAGGAGGAACCTCCTCCCTAACTAATGTGTTCAGGTCACGTTCCAGTATGTATAGCTGGTCCTGATTCCTCCAGAGACACACCGCCATCGCCATCGTCAAGTGTTATGGTTCTCATTAGCGACAGATTTCAGACGGCAGAGGTTCATTAAACAACTTACAAAAGTGGAACTTTCCGATTATTAACACTCCAAACATTACAATCTCAAAGAACATTTACTCAAAATGCATTGTCCTGCAAAAGTCTACTCAGCATTTGAACTTTTTTTCACATCTTGTCACATTTCAACCACAAACCTCAATGTGTTTTGTTGGAATTTATGTGAAATGTGATAAAGTAAATGGAAAATGACACATCCCTTCTAAAATAGTTTTAATCCTAAAACTATTGATCAAGGCAACTGTAAAAATATTGGACATTTACCTCCTCCAAATGTCTAGACTCTCCTAAACATTAAAAATTCAAAACTGAATCAAACACAAAATAATATTTAAGAGGAAAACCAAGCATTACAGATAACCCCAAAATTTAGATATTAAATATGGATATATTCAGGGTTTCTTACATAGAGCATACCATCGGTTTTCTTTTCTAAAATACTTGCTGTCTTTAGCTAGAGAGCATCAGTGAAAATTAGGTCTCACTGACTGGCCAATCAGTTATCCCTTTAAGAAAGTGTTTGAACAGCTGACCATTTCCCAGCTACAAGGGGAGTTGTCACATTGATCGTGATGAAATGGTGTTCTGCTGAGTGAACACTTTCAGAGTGGGGTCGCTGGTTTCAGCACTGTCCTTTAAAACGCACTGAGAACAATTGAGCAATAGGACTTTGGGGCATGAACCAGTCTGGCTGCAGTTACACTGAACATTATGCTCAGTAGTTTTTTGGTTCCTCTTTAGCTCCCAAAATAGTTCTGATCTGTTGCAGCATGGGCTCACAAGCCCTCTGAAGGTGTCCTGCAGGAAGTTGGCAGCAGATTATTTAAATCCTGTAAATTGGGAGCTGGATCCTACATTAATTGGACTAGTTTGTCCAGTCAATCCCACAGGTGTGCGATTGGATCGAGTTCTTACCTGTGAGGTCAAATTTACTCCTAGTATTTTTGTTGTGTTCCTTTAACCCTTCCTGGAGATTATTTTTCCTTTGTGTTAGGGATTATAATCCTCCTGTAAAATGCCACAGTGAAAAATTTTGTTTGTACTTCTTGGTGTGGAAGAAGGCTTAAAGCAATTAACCAAAGACAAAAAATGCTGGTGGCCATTAGTAAACTTTGGCTGGCCTATGACCGCTGTCATTAGGTCACCACCAATTCTTCCTTAAAGGCATACTATGCAACATTTTTCAGTTAATTAATGTGTTCCATAATATGGATGAATAATGAGTCATTTCAGGTCGAACAAAGGTTTTCTCGGCCGCCCTGGTGGTCTGTGGGGGAAATACCGTACTTGCAATTGCAAGAGCCCTCGGCCCGCACACACAGGCTCAGAAGTCTGGTGCAAGATCGCGAGAGTCGGTCTTGCTTTACTCTGAGAACTCCATGTGTTTTTGCCCTGCCATTCACTATATGCACGCGCGAAAGCAACAACAAAGAACCGCGTGTTAACGTCAAATAAACATGCAAGCATATCGAGTTTTATTATTATTATTATTATTTTTTTTTTTTTTTTTGAATGTTGCCTAGACGCTACCGCGGCGGCCGCGGCGAAGCGACTGCCTCGCCAAGATAGCGCTGCGGGAAGCTTGATGTTCATACTTTCACTGTGTTAGTCATTGTTTGTACTGCCGTTTTTTCCACTTTTCGTTGCGTTCGCCTGTCTGCTAAGCTCAAAACAACCACGCCTGGCTTGACGGAGGAACCAGAACAGCTGAGCATCTTTATGACAGTGCACTTTTACTTTCGCCCTCTGGGGGGAGCCTCGCTGGAAAATCAACCCCGGTTGCATAGTATACCTGCAGGTATTAAACATACTTTTCATTAATATCACATTCCTGTATTGACAATATGTTTTTTTACTGGTCTGTTAATCTGAAATGTTGTGTTTTATTTCGCTATGAGTGGAAAATCCTCATAATTAACAGAAAAAGGCTTAAAAACATCCATCTGTCTGTAATCAAACTTTATCATGTGTTTTACTTAGATGCTTAGTTACTTAACTGAGTTACTGAACTAAATACATCTTTCAATAATATTTGTATATATTAAATATAACTGTGTGTTGCTGCTGCTAGATTTGGGCTACAGCTCTTACAGAATGTACCAATATAGATGCAGATGGAGAAAGGTTACAGTTCACCGAATTCATTATAAAATTGCTGGTGGGAACAGAAAAATAAAGGGCAAGAAATTAGGCTGCCATTTTCTATACTTTTGTAGCAGTTATGGAAAAACCCACAGTATCACAGGAATGTTATTTTGAGTATAAAAATACCTTTTTACTCACATATTTGCCACACCCCTCCAACAGGGCAGTTGTAAACATGTTAAACATTATCAAATATGTTAAGAAAGAATAATGAACATTTTACTTTATTCTCATCGGCCTTTTTTCCTCATTCATCTGTAGGAATTTATGTGCTTGGCTCACTGTTAACAAAAAGTAAAATTTAGTGGACTAATGGACGGCCCCCATAGCCTCTGATTGATTTAGCTCCTCACTGAGACGTTTTGTGGCCTAATCTCTTGACTCTGTTCTGTTAAGAGATTACTTTCTATTGTTTTCAGATTTACATTGTGAGAACCCAGAGATTGAAACAGATGTAGACATGGAGCGTGTGTCATCTGGCAGGTAAAATGATTCTTTTTGATTGCTGTGTGGGACAGAGACGAGCAGCACAAAGTCTGTCTGGCTGGATAACCTATAATTATATTTTCTCTATTAAATTTTATTGCATGAATTTTGATTGCTAATTCTAAATGTTGCTTGGGTCCTTTTTAGTACAACTTTTACACACTATATTAAGCAAAAAGTTAGCACATTTCTTTAAAGAGTTTATGATTAATGATATCCAATGAATTAATAAATTTATCTGAAACAACAGTCTTTTGATACTGACAATAATGATGAATGTTTTATAGTTTTGGTATTGTTTTACAAATTACATTTTTTGGGTGTATTGTTATTAATTGGTTCTGTTTTATTATGCTCACTTGATTCCTGTTTTCTTTTTTTTTTTTTTTTGCTGGTAATATCAGTATCTGGCCCATCCAGTTGATGAGCGGCATGAACTGGATCACTCTGCTTTATTTTCACAGGTCTGTGTACAGAACTCAGTCTGGTTTAGGTCCTTGTTGAAGCTGGTTATGGCCGCCTGTTCAAAGCATTTTTAAAACTGGAATATTTAGGATGTGAATGGAGCAATTTAGTCTTGCTGTTGGTTTGTGGACTGATTATGGTGAAAGAAATGTCAGTGTTGTAGGTCTAATGTGGTATGCTTTTAAGGCCATGGCAGTTGTGTTATTAAAAAAACAAGTTTATAAATGAATATTCTTTCAATCTCTTAATACCAAAAATTCAGCTGTTCAAGGCATTGTTAAGAACATATTATTTAGCATTTTTTTATATATAAGTTACTCATTATAGTTCTTTCTACTTTTGAATTCACTCTGTAATAAAGTTTATTTTTTTAAATATATTGTGGTTTTTATTTACATCAAAACAAACTATACTGTAATTCACTGCAAATTAGTTTTTTTATTTCCTTGTACGTATGTTTTATAGGTTTTACATAACAACTAACAGCACCAGTCGATCTAAGGAGATTGTATTTTGAGTTTTTTTTTATTGATGTAAGGTTTTGTGAATGCAACAAATTGACACAAAAAAGTAAAATTACAGTATGTAAGTTGTATCCCCAGCCCTGTTTATTAATCATGTGAACACCCAGGTACTTATAGAAGTCTGTAATCTCAACATCAGTTCCTCTTATCCATAAAGATGTGGATAAGAGAGTTTGAAGCGGAAGAACTTGACATGCTTGTCCAGAGCCCCGATCTCAACCAAAAAGAGCTGAAGCCAGGCTTACTTGTACAACAACAATGTCTAATCTCAAAAATATTCTCTTAAAAGATTGGTCAAGATTTTTCAGAAGGACACCCCTAAACCCTAAAAACTGTACTAAACTAGGTAGCCTTTGATTCTATTTTAGATTCAATAGGCAAGCTAAAATATATGCAAACATACCCATTTTTGCCATCATAGTTTGGATTTTTTATGTTTTGTTTTTTGATTATTCACATCACATCTACACAGATGACAATCACCTGTATGTGTCTCTTAAACCACACCAGCTCGAAAGGCAGTCATTTACTTGTGTAAGTGACTGGCTCTCCAGTAAATTTATGGTTCTGTTTCTTTTTCCCCAGCAACCAAATCAACTACAACACAGTCCACAGTGAAAAATCTATATTTGACTCTTCATTAAGCTTTGACAGATCTGATCCATCCCTCGTTCCTGTTTTTTTTTTTCCATTTAAGAAACATCTCTAAAATGTGTGCTATGGTCTCGAGCCAATCTAGAGAACATTATTCATGCATTTGTGTCATGTAATGCTATTTTTACAGGTCTGGACAGATATATTTCCTCGCCTCCAAGCTATACCAAATGCAGCAGCCAGACTTCTTACAAAAACCAGTAAATTATCTAACATCACCCCAGTCTTATATTCTTTATACTAGCTGAATTTTAGAATTTGTTTCAAAATACTTGTTCTTGCCTTCAGGGCTCCTGACTATTTGTGTCAACTGTTAAATAAACACTCTAGTCCCTGCAGCCTTCGATCCCAAGCCCAAAATCCAAGCCCAGGTCCTCTCAGTCTGTGATTCCTAAACTATGGAACAGTTTACCAACTCAACTTTACTTTGCTGACTCTAGAGAGATTTTTAAAAAGGAATTGAAAATCGTTTTGTTTTACCTGGCTTTTATGTCCTGATTTTATTGTGCTTTTTTGTACATTATTGTGCTTAGTTTATATACTTTTTTATGTACAGTATATCTAAAATGTTATTTTCCTGTACAGTGCTTTGTGGCTTTGTGTCTGTGCAAGGCGCAAATAAACCTTACTTACTGTATACAATTGGAGCTTACATAATGTCAAGATTTTAATGTTTGCTTAAAGTTTTCAGAGAGCTCTAAAGAAGCAGCATCTCAGGACTATAGTCTGAACAAACTTAATTAATCCAATTTAACGCATACAATTTAGTTTTGTAAAACTTGCAATGAAAACATTAAGGTCTGAGCTCATACCTGGGTGTCTCTGGACTCTAGTAGAAAATGTACAAAACATTTTGAAAAACACTGATGTGACAAAAACAGATGGTACATTTGATGCCCTGCATTATCTCTTTTGACCATTTTCCAGTGTCACCCTCTTACGCAACAATACTGAGATCAGCAATCACAGCTCATAGTCCCAGAATTGAAGTCTGATGATTAAATCAGCCAAGAAGGTCCAAACTGGATTGGGAGTAGTACAATAGTTTGATATTTACACTACAGTTTAAGAGTGAATCTAGAGTCCTTAAGATTTAAGCTGATTATTAACATGGATCTCTTGGTCTTAATTGAGCAACCTAATGTTTTAATCCTTTTGGCAAACAAGCAGAGTGTGTAGAGAGCAGCTTGCTGGGTTTCGTCAGCTCTTTACGTACATTCTACGTCAGTAAAAAGGAAGGACGGGGATTGGACTGAAATCTGTCCAAAACTAACTTTGTCCCTTTGAACTCTGAGGGAAACAACCAACCTAACCTATTTTTGGCTGTGAGCCAGAAAGCTTTTCAAAGCAACAGATTTTTTGGTTAAACATTAAATGACACAGAAAATCAAGACAAACAAATCAAGTTATTGTCAGTTAGATTTAGAAAAAAGTGAATTTGATCATGTTCAGCAAGGCCTTGAGAAACCACTGGGTTAACAAGCATATTAATAGAGCTTAAACATTCAACAAAGATTGCCACTTTCTTGCTCAAATTAAATTTACACCCGGCTATGGCTGAGCAATGTCTGGCACAAAGCAAAAGCTTTTTTTGCTGTTACATTGCAACATGTCACCGCTGAGCAAGCTGTTTTTTTTTTGTATACAGTGTCTTGCAAAAGTACCCACAGACCGAGCAAGGAGGAGCATTAAAGGTAGGGTTGATGATTTTTCCGGAAGTTTCCCCAAGACCCTTTTTGTATAACTGCGCATGTGAAAGACCGGCTTACATCTCTCTTCCGCTCTTCAGGGGGATCGCGTCTTATAAATCTTCCAAATCCACTATGGTCTTACTACTTTTTACTGAGGCCTTTCTCTTCTTCTCATGAACATGAACGCTGTTTGCTTCATGCGACTCTAAGCCATGTTCAAAGTCTACAGTGAGAGCAGCAGAGCTACAATGAATGGCTAACCACTAAGCTAACTGCTAACCTAACCAGATACATAAAAACTAGAAATGTGCAGCTAGCAAGCGGAAACTATGAAGGAACGAGCACTGGACGTCAGAATGACCGGCATGTGGGACAACCAATAGATATGGCGATACCCCCGGAACTTGAGAGGCAAAGGGGAATGAAAGCAAGAACAAAACTCTGTCAAATCCAAGCTCTTTGGACCAAAGGGCATGGATTGGTTGGAGTTTTTACAGGCCTGCAGCTCCCACAGAAAACAATTTTTTAACCTCCTTTTTGTGAATACACAATGTATTTACCGCTTTCAGGATGAATGGACCATTTTACCCAGTATTACAAAAAGTGTTTCTGTGCAGGATTACCAACTATAGCTTTAATCACTGAGCATTAATCAGAGAAGCAGCACAGAGACCAAAGACAACCCTGAAGGAGCTGCAGAGGTCCATAGGACCACATTAAGCTGTACACTTCAATATAGCTGGGCTTTATGAAAGAATGGCCTGGAAAAAGCCATTGCTTAGTGCTAAAAATAAGAAGGCAAGTTTTGAGTTTGCCAAAAGGCAACTGGGTGACTCCCCAAATGTATGAAGGAAGGTGCTATGATCAGACACTAAAATCTAACTTTTTGGCCAACAAGGACAAGCTATGTCTGGCACTTACCCAACACATACAATCACCCTAAAAACACTATCCTTACCATGAAACATGGTGGTGGCAGCATTATGCTGTGAGGATGTTTTTTCAGCAGTAAGGACTGTGAAACTGATCTGAGTCAAAGGAAAAATGGATGGTGCTAGGTAGAGATAGTCTGGAGCAAAACCTGGGACAGTCTGCCTGTGATTTGAGACTGAGACAAAGGTTCACCCACCAGCAAAACAGTGGCCCAGAGCATGCTAGAACAACACTTGAGAAGTTTAGGGGAAACATTTACTTGTGTTGAATAGTCCAGTCAAGGTCTAGACCTCAATCCATCTGAGAATCTGTGGTAAGACTTTGAAGATCACTGTTCACAAGTGAAAACCATCCAACATAAAGGTGCTGGTGCAGTTTTGCGTTGACAAATGAGTAAAAATCCATGCATTTTTTTTTTTTTTGGGGGGGGGGGGGTGTTCTACACATCTTGTAGACCCCCCCCCCCCCCCCTGTTATTAAAAAATACTAATAGGAGGGAAATTGCACATACAAATCTCAGTTATAAACAGGGTAATTAGGAAAGGAGCAACCTTTTCTTTTGCTTTCTTGAATGTGAAGGAACATTATTATGAATAAGTGAGCTTAACAGGTCATCGTCCAGTTGACGAGAGGAAGAGAAAGGATTCACCTGCAATTGTATTTAAAAACACTTAGAAATGAAGTCAAAGTTGTTTCTTAGTTTCAGTCATGCTAGTTTAACTTTTGTAGCAACTGTAATTTCACTTCATTAACAGGGAGAAGGTATATTACATGGAACTACAGACGATGCAGTCATTATATCATCAGAACCATGAAAATGACAAAACAATATCTATCAACTTCCAGTAGCAAGGCTGCTGGAGATGTTGTCATTCTGCTTAATTTCTGCACAGGAAAAAAATGACAGTGGAAAAACACAAGCAACCTTCAGTCCTATTTTATGCGAATGACAGGACGTTCTTGCCAGGAGCAGAGCAGACTGAGGCCATATATGCTCCAAAACAAGCAATAAAAAATGATAGTGCAGCATGTTCTGTCACCACATCATTACTCAAGATAAAAAAAGATAAGCAAGTCGGCTATCTTTTGGTGTTTATGTGTTGCAGATTTCATGAATTCGGAGAAGATTCAGTAAAATCTGATTACAACCAAAAAGGCAGGTTGAGCCTACGAGCCTAAAGGTTAATTAAATGCAGGGTATCTGTTGCAATTAATTACTTCATATGATCAACACATATTTCTACTGAAGATCGAGCTGAAGGGGGAGCGTCTTTCTGAGGACGATCAAATCAGCTTCAACTTTTGATCAAAGGCTTTCCAGCACACCTCAGCCTCGAGACAATTAGCATTAAATCTGTGTGCATCTACAGGCACACACAGAGAAAAGTACTCTCACCGTCAGCCTCTCTATCCTGCACGTATCAGTGGGACTTTAGATAAAGCCAAATACGCACATTTGCAAGCAACGTCAACAGATCAATAACTTTTACGTAATGAACAGGGGCTGAGACCCTATAAATACCCTCGGGACACAACTGTCAGCACTCACTCAACAGGCTCTAAGCTTTCTGGTACAACACACAAAATCCAAAACTTCTGGTCGAGAACAGGATACTTTTCTTCATTCTACAAAGAAAAGGCATCAGTAAGTGAGCAGGATTGTTTCTACATTTTTTGAATACAGAAATCTGCAGATATAACTCAACAAAGCTAGAAAAGAGTCAGGTAGAGCAGCTAAACCTAAAATCTGCAAAAATGCAAGCCGTTCGTCAGTGTTCAGCGTGTGCAAGACATGCGGCTGGAGGACTGGTTCGAAATCAAGATGTTTCCTTGTTGCAAAAGAGAGGTGCAGCCTGCATCCGCTACCTCAGGTAAGTTTACTGAAAGCAGTAAATAGTAGTAATTCAAGCGCCTTTTTTATTTTTTATGACTTTAAATATATGTTGTACATTTTCTCCTGCAGCACATCTGAGAATAGGAAGTCTGGTGCCCAGAAACCTGGAGATCTGACAAACCCCACACACTTATGCCTGGCCTCATTAAGTGTCGGCCACGGACTTTGGGTAAGCCGGAGACTCAATTTAAAAACTGCAACAAACTGTTCAACATATACCAAATATGAACAAAAGAGTTAAGACTGATTTGTCTTTCTTGTTTGCAGCAGGTGGAGGATCTTTCACATAACTCTCTGATCAGGAGAGCTGCATCCGTACTGTCAGACAGCTCGAGTACCTTCCTCTCTCAGGCCACATTGGCTCTCACAGATGCGTTGAATGACTACGCAAAGGTAGATTTTCATTTTGTATTTGCACAATATTTTAAAATTGTTGAGCTTAATTCATTGGGGAACTAATAAACATTCTCCTCTTCTGTTTTTCACAAGGCGGTGCACTCACGCATCACTTTCCAAAAGAAATATCTAGCGTCACTAGGCAAGATGAGCCCATCAGAGGAGGAATCCCTCCGGCGGGCGATCAGTGGCTGGCGTGCAGAGGTAAGCATTAGAAAAGATGTTTGAAACAGTTCTAAATACAGTTTCAGGGTTATCTGGTTTATTTTTTTTCTTTCATACAAAAACAAGAATTTATTATACTGATTATGTCTTGTACGTGCCCTGACAGGCTGCTGAGAGACTGAATGAATGCAAGCATTACGAGTCTACCTGGATCAATGCTATCAACCTCTCCAAAATGTCAGCGGAGGCAGCGTACTCCTCAGGTAAGCAATATCTTAGAAGTTGGCTTTGTTTATATACATATATAGTTCAGAAAATAATGTGTGTTTTGATCTCTCCATTTGCAGGAGCCCATCAGGCATCCATCCTGGTCCAAACAAACATTCAGGTGGCCGAGTCGCAGGTGGAGGAGGCACGGAAACTGTCAGCAGAGGCCGATAAGAAGCTGGCCGAGACTAAAGTGGAAGAGATCCAGAGAATGGCCGAATACGCTGCTTTTCTAGAGGGCAGTGAGGATCATGAGGTGCACGAGGCTTATCTACGGGAGGACTGAGTCAAGCACAGCAGGAAGCATGTCAAAGTGCAATTGATTTCCTTTGGAAACTGATCTACTGACAGTGTTTGTTTTTTCTCCACTTTGACTTCCATTTGAAGTCTGTCGCATTTGAAATATTAAACATATTTATATTAACAGGAAAAATATCTAATTTTCAAAAGGGAAATAACTGAACAGCACTTTGGGGGAGTATTAGCCACTGTATCACCTTTTAACTCTATTTATTTGATCAGTGAATGTTCCACAATTAAAATTGTCAGTGAATATTGAGAAAGATGAGCTCTTCTCTATGAGTTGTATGAGAAAAACAACAAAAGCTGATGTTTCACTGTAACAAGCATGTTTTCTTATTATTATATTTAGCATTTTTGTTATGTCTGAAAAAGAAATAAAATAAGTGAAAAAAAACTTGCGGGCCATTTTTAGGAAAATCTGTTAAAGGTGTATTGCACAAGTTTTGAACTGAAATTCTTTCCCATATATGCCCTTACAATTGCCCAACATTTAAAATGAGTTACCTTCTATTTACCAGACCAGCCACAACCACAACTCAGACCCCATCACACACTCCACACAAGTGTAAAAAATAAAAGTGTCTAGTGCGATGAAAAGGGCGTTTAATTGAGTCAGTTTTGACCCCCTTGGTTCCTCACAGTGAGACTAACCTCCTTATTAAACTATTGTGCAGGATAGGCTGCTGTCGTTTTCACAGTTCACCTCTAGTGTTTATATCTTACCTGCTCCTTTATGAAGAAAAAAAACATAAATTTAAGGCCCTTTGCTGCATCCGGGGACATTTCTTTATTCTTCAGCCTCTCCCTCTTTGCTCCTCCTTTATTTTTTTTAAACTGTCTTTATCTCTCCATCTTACATGACTCTGCACTGTATTTGATACATCTTTGCAAAGTGCAAAACGATGTGGAGATTCTGATCATTTTGCTCCGTCTGCTGGCGGGTGCGAAGCTTTACAGTGGGTTTTGCAGCCAGGACGAGGCAGCAGCTGTCTGACCAAAGAAGTGGGAAGGCAATCACGGCTCCCTCAACTACCTGGAGAAGGAATGGTGCTTTCACATAAAGTCGCCAATAACACAGAAAAACAAATTAGTTGCTTTTTTTGAAAGTGAATGAACTGGTGGAGCAGAGGTCTGAAAAGTCACTGGCAACAGCAGTGTTGTGACAGACAATGTCTGCCTTCTCAGACAGTAAAGGGAGGGCATGAGGGGGGGAGTCTGTCTTTACCATCTTGCAACCGTGGGAGTTTCAGTCAGGCAGATACCCGAGTGAGCTGCATGACCAACATGGATTGTTTTTGTTATTTTTGTTATCAAATGCTATTTTTTTTCTCTTCTTCCATGCATGCGCACAACACTGGTGTCATTTCAACTTGTCGCCAGAGTGTGCAGATGTCAGCAAAATCTTGGAATTTGCGCAATGCACCTTTAATGTAGCATCTTAACAATACCCTGAAACATTATGTCACAGCATTCTTAATGTAATTATAATAAAACAGAGGGAACTTTATCATCAGGGCAGGGTCACCATATAGTCAGCCAAAAAGGACATTTTTTATATATCTATGAGCTTTTGGGATGATTTAGATTTTTTATTAGGGGCCCCTTGTAGATCAAAGCCCCTGCATCAGGGCTTTGATCTACAAGAAACAAATGTGGGTCATACTTAAGGTAAACCAAGCTTTATAAAAACAAAAACCACCATAATAAACAATCATAATTTACATTCCTTTAACAAAATGCCAGATAAATTGTGCAATAAATTGTGCAATGTCTTTCAGCCAGTCAGCTGTCTTACAGTTTTATCAAGAACACAGGCATATTTACCTATTTGGAAATATTTATATATTATATATTTAACGCTGATGTTTTGATAAATATACATAAAGGGTTTTATTTACTAACAAAAGTAAGCAAAAACAAAGCATAAAACACCAAAATAACAACTAATACGCCAGGAGGATGTCATAATCTTTCATAAAACTTTGTATGCACCCAGAATGAGCTACTGATGTATAAATAAAAAAAAAAAAATTAACGTGGCTATTAATCTTTAAGTTAATGAGGTTTCGCAAGGCAAGGAAAGTTTATTTGTAAAGCTCATTTCAGTAACAGGACAATAGTGCTGAACATGAACAGAACAGAACAAAGAAAAGAAAACATACAGAGGAAAGCACATTGTAGTGGAATAGTAGAAGCGGGTCAAGATATAAGACAAGTTGAACTACAAACTTCAACACCAACATTCAAAGGCAACTCTAAACAAATAGTTTTTTAAACTGGATTTAAAGGAAGTCAGGGTTTCAGCACTTTTACAGTCTTCTGGGAGTTTGTTCCAGATAAGTGG
Source organism: Fundulus heteroclitus (assembly GCF_011125445.2). NCBI lineage: Eukaryota > Metazoa > Chordata > Actinopteri > Cyprinodontiformes > Fundulidae > Fundulus > Fundulus heteroclitus. Next base: position 29,448,242 of record NC_046378.1, read on the forward strand.
AGCACAAGAACTAAATGCCGGTTCTCTATGTTTGGTTCTGGTTCTGCAGAGTAGACTTAAACCAGACAACCTTAGTGGGCTGGATGGTTGATACACTAATAACAAGTCTGTGATGTATTTAGGTGCTGAGCCATTCAGTGATTTATAGACTAACAGAAGTATTTTAAAGTCTATTTTCTGAGATACAGGGAGCCAGTGTAAGGACTTTAGAACTGAGGTGATGTGCTCTACTTTCTTAGTCTTAGTGAGGATGCAGGCAGCAACGTTCTGGATCAGCTGCAGTTGTCTGATCGACTTTTATAGCAGACCTCTGAAGACACCATTAAATAATCAATTTGACTAGAAATAAACACATGGATTAGATATTTGAGATCCTGCTGAGAAATTAGTCTGTTAATCCTGTAAATATTCAAGTGATAGAAAGCCAACTTTGTAATTGTCTTTAGATGCTTTGGAGGTTCAGGTCTACATGTAAATGCAAACCAAAACTGTGAGTCTGATTTGAACGGGAACGGAGAAAAATGCATTACTTAAATCAATAGCAGTGAAAAGCTTGTTGTCATGGTCTAACGCATTTAGCCACGTATGGGGGTCCGGAACATTAGGAGCGCAAGTTTGAACTGCTTCATTAACAGCGCGCAAATTTTTTCCATCAGCTTTCTGGACTGGAAAAATAGGAGCATTTACAGGGTGGATCTGTACATGGCCTAATTATTCCTGCTTATTGCAAATTTTGTACAACAGGTTTTATGCCCTCCTGTGCTTTAGGTTTTAACGGCTACTGTTTTATGCGCGGCCTGTATTGTGATCTTGGGGTTTATTTTTACAGGGGTGACCGTTGTTAATAGTCCTATATCTGTGGGACTCATTGCCCATAACGCTGTGGGTATTTTAATGAGATCAGTTTCATCAGATTCAGATAGAAAAGTGGAGTCTGGTTGTCCTGTTGGTCAGGGCAGATCATGAACTTGAGGCTTGGAATCAAGTAGAACGTAGGATTTTCAGTACAGATGTGTGTTAGCGCTGTAAAACCACCCTGTCTTCACTGGGTGAGGCTCAAAGTCTGTAGCTTGTTCTGCAAAAAGCAGTCTGGGGCCTTGTTTCTAACCGACATACAAAATTTTTTCACAGATCTACATTCGACGTACCATCTACTTTATACCTTTCCTCCCATTTCTGCAAGTATTTTAAATGACTTGGGTCAATCTGATACATGTACTTCTCATCCTCTCTGGGATCACCCTTTTTACTTTTTTCTCAATCCATCCCTTTAACTTTTGTGTTGTATTTAAATAACGTTGGTTACTTCCTTAAATACACTTGGTTAACACTTGGTTGGTCCGTTCTGTCACACAGTCCAGATACCGTCAATCCCTCGTTGACAGAAGGAGTTGACTTAGAACGCTGGCCTGTCGAGGAATTCACCTCCCCGGACTTTGGAACAGGTCCCCTGGACTCTGACTATCGGTAGTTTTCAGCGCGTCATCCTCCCTCCGTCAGCGAGTGGGTATGTTGGGATCTTGGTTACAGCACCAAGGAAAATGTTAGGGTTAAGCACCCTTTATTACCTAAAAGAACCAACACAGAAACCAGTTAGACTTTTTTGCAAAGAATGGAATACAGCCAAATGGAGTGAATTAAACACTGTGAGGGTCTGTGCTTGTCTTCACCGGCATGTTCCCTCCTTCAGCCTTTATTACCTCTTACACAGGGAGGGTACAAGGTTACACACCATTGCGGTGTCCGGTTTTACCGCACCCAATCTGAGTGGGTCAGATATTCTTTATCTAGCAAAGAAGCCCACCCAGTGGTTTTCCACTGGCCGCAAGAGGTACATGAGAATTCACACTTACAAGACAACTCTGAAATAGATTAATACTTGCAACTTAATGAAAATAAAATTATTACATTTATATTTTTCTAACAAAGACAACAACTATGGTGACAATTATGTTTTCTTCTTTTAGCAGTGAAAAGATAGATGACATTTTCTCTTTTATTTAGAAAAAAATATTCCATGAGTTTTTTTTTATTTTAAATCTTTATGTTTATCCCATGTTATTGGAAAACAGCTATTTTTACTCAAAGTTACGCTATGAGACTCTCACATTGGCCCACGTCATGTCAGGGTATGTTAAATTTGCACTGATTTCTTTACACAGATTTACAAACTGCGCTGGGGGAATTATAGGTAGCTGTACTGTAATCAGATTTCAAAATGTAAAACCCTATTGACTGGTAGACAGACAATTAACTTATTTCAACACATACAGGACTCCCAGAAAAAGGCTTCAAAACTCAACTTTAATTCAAAGATCCTGATCAATTATTTCATTCATTTGTTTAATGTTCTTGGCTTGATAAGAGTCCAATCCAAAAAGAAGTTAATTAAGAAAAGGAGCATACCATGAGTGGGTCTTCAGTCAGTCATGGAGCTGATTAGAAGGATTATGCTCACACAGCATACATATTTTTCAAAAAGTATGGTCTGAATCTCAGGTGTTTTGAAAATACGCAGACAAAATATAGAGTGACAGTAAATATTTTGTTCTTATTATGCAGAAAACATTAACAATTACAGGTATGCATATAATAAAAGCTGCAGTGAATAAATGGCAATTTTATATTTTGACTAACAGCCCTGTGAACAGTATAAGATTGTTGTCAGACTCAATTTTCCCATGGAATATTGTTAGATAATCTCCATCTTCATTAACAGTTTGGAATATTTTAGTGATGTTGATCAAGCTTTGAACATTGCTATTAACATTAATGCAGAAATAATAAAAAAACAAAACAGCAAAAAACATAATTATAACAAAAATAAAAATTGTAATGACAATAACACAATAAAGTTTTTTTTTGCACAACTCAGACTTTCCGTCTTTTACAAGAGCTCAAGCAAATATCGTTTTTTAGGGCAAGAAAAAATTTGTCATCCCTGAGACCATAAATAAGAGGACTCAAACATCTTGGTGCAACATTAAACAGTATGTAGTTAGAGTACCGGATGTCCATAAATAAAGTAAAATCAATATGAAGTGCAGCAGCCTCGAAGAAGGGGTTCCACAGCTGGATGAGACAGAGCAGCAGCTGGAAAGCATGAAGGGTGACTGTTCTCAGCCCTCTCTGTGTTGACCGCTTATTCTCTGTAGAAGCAGCTTTGGCCACCTTCATTATTTGAGCATAGGAGAAAATGATGACGATGCACATAATCAAAAAGTAAAACTGACTTACAGCGGACCTAAAATGACGTTGCCATGTCTGCAAAAGGAACATCTCCACTGAACACAAAGCCTTTTGTTTGTAGAGGCTGAAAGGCGCTGTCGCCAAGAACACAATGAGAATCATCATGCCGGGAACAGAGCTGATGCCGTGAATAATGAGGATGCAGCGTACGGACCTGCGGGTGGAGCACAGCTCTGCATGCCGCAGGGGCAGGCAAATGGCCACATAACGCTCCAGGGTCATAGCTGTCAGAGTCACAGGTGTGGCCATAACATAGAGGAGTGTGACAACAGAAATAATGGTACACAGCCAGACATGTATGCTGAATTCAACCCAGTTTAAAATAAGCAAAACATCAGATATGATTAACACAAAACTGTCTGACAGCAACATAACAGCAAATAGAATATACCGAGCGCTTGTGTGGAAACACTCCTTTTTGAAGAAAGTCACAATGAGCAGCATGTTGATGCACAGAAAAATCATCACCAACATCTGCACAAACATCAGCCGGAAGTTTACCTGTTGTTGAAAAAGGACAGCCACAGAGCTGTTATTTGACATATTCAGTTTCAAGGAGAAAAAAAATTATCAAAAAATAATGCAACTCACTGACTGCATTGTTTAAATATTACAACAAAAATGACATCCACTCAAAGCAGTCAGATGTAATAATAAAGACACTTTAAAAACCATTGATTCTTCTCTGAGAGAAATTATGTTAAATAGCCTGTTCAGAAAGCATGAGCGCTTTAAATATAAGAGCATTATCAAATGAAAGTTAACTCTCTGGTGTCATAATCACCACTTGCTGTTTGTGCAACTCATTGGTTCTCAAGAGAGAACAAAAAAACATTTGATCAGCATGTTCATTTCAAATTTGCTTTAAGAGAAAATGCTTCTAAAAACCTTTGATAATGTATTGATTTATTCCACTTAGACTAAATCATAGCATTTCTAAAGATCACTAGATTCTAATACAAGTTTATTATTGTTTAAATGGAAAAAATTAAAAACAGTTTTAAAACAAACTGAGAACTTGCACAGGCATGTTTGTGTCTAGATTTTTTTATAATTTTTTTTGCTCCTCCGAAACCCCTCTGATGTTGTTCTGGTGTAGCTTGTCCCCCATTTTATACATGCATATTATTTTCCCATCCCTGATCTTCCTTTTCAGTCCCTTTCTTTAAATCAAGAAACTCATTCTATCTTGGTTTAAAGTCTCTCTTTTTACTACTTGAGAAGAGCCTTTATTTCACTGTAAGAGGTGGTTGATCCGGGACAGTTAATCATGCAATTGTAGCAGCAAACCCAGTAAGGTCTACTGTAACTTTAAAGCAGTACAGTGTAACTTTTGGTCTCTTGGGGCGTTAAACCTGGTGTTTTCATAGTTCACTTCTAGTGTTTATATCTTACCTGCTCCTTTATGGAAAAAAAATAAATTTAAGGCCATTTGCTGCTTCCGGAGCCAGTGCTTTTTTCTTCTTCAGCCTCTCCCTCTCTGCTTCTCCTTTCTTTTTTTAAACTGCCTTTCTCTCTCCAACTTGATTTGTATCTCTCTGCACTGCATTTGATTCATTTTTGCAAAGTGTCAACAATCTTTTTGCACAATGTGGGGTTGGCAGCCAAGATGAGGCAGCAGCAGCTATATGCGAGGCTGACTAAAGAAATGGAAAGGCAATCATGGCTCCCTCAAGTAATTGGAGAAGGAATGGTGCTTTCATGTGAAGTTGCCAATAATACAGAAAATAGAGGAGTGACAGACAGCGTCTGCCTCCTCACAGAGTAAAAGGAGGGCATGAGGGAGTGAATCTGTCTTTTCCATCTTACAACCATGGGAGTTTCAGCCAGGCAGTTACCCGAGTAAGCCGCATGAACAACATGGATTGTTATTGTTATCAAGAGCGACCCGAACCTTTGCGATCACTGAGCGGACCTAGCTGGGCCGGTCCGGCAGGCCTGCCACCATAAAGGCCAACGGGATAATTCCCTGTGCTCTCGATGGCCGGTCCACCCCTGTCTATGGTGTGGACCAACTAAAAGGTTAGCTGTATAAAATAATTTACTATTGACCCAGTACGAAATATGTCTGTTCATAGAATAGTATATCATACATAATATTATATAATAAAACAACCTATTTAGCTTTCTTACCTGAGAAGACATTACACCTATAAAAAGACCTTTGAATCGTAACAGCAGATACTATTTTTTCCCTCTTCTTCCATACGTGTGCACAACACTAGTGTCATTTCAACTTCTCGCCAGAGGGAGCAGATGTCAGCAAAATCTTGGAATTTGCGCAATGCACCTTTAATGCAGCCTTTTAACAATACCCTGAAACATTGACAAACATTGACCCTGAAACCCCTCCCTGGGCTGCCACCTTACCACGGTGGAGGGGTTTGAGTGTCCCAATGACCCTAGGAGCTATGCTGTCAGGGGCTTTAAGCCCCTAGTAGGGTCACCCAAGGCAGAAAGATCCTAGGTGAGGGACCAGACAAAGAGCAGCCCAAAACCCCCTTATGATGAATACAATAGATGGATGTCGTGTTCCCTCACCCGGACGTGGGTCACCGGGGCCCCACTCTGGAGCCAGGCCTGGAGGTGGAGTACGTTGGCGAGCGCCTGGTGGCCGGGTTTCTACCTATGGAGCCCGACCGGGCTCGGCCCAAAGAGGTGACATGGGTCCCCCTTCCAATGGGCTCACCACCTATCAGAGGGGCCAAAGGGGTTGGGTGCATTGTGCAATGGGTGGCAGTAGAGGGCGGGGACCTTGGCGTTCCAATCCTCAGCTGCAGAAGCTGGCTCTTGGGACGTGGAATGTCACCTCTCTGGTGGGGAAGGAGCCTGAGCTCATGCGTGAGGTTGAGAGGTTCCGACTACAGATAGAAGGACTCATCTCTACGCATGGCTCTGGCTCTGGAACCAGTCTCCTTGAGAGGGGTTGGACATTCTTCCACTCTGGAGTTGCTCCTAGTGAGAGGCGCTGAGCTGGAGTGAGCATACTTGTTGCCCCTCATCTCGGTGCCTGCACGTTCGGGTTCACCCTGGTGAACGAGAGGGTGGCCTCCCTCCGCATTTGTGTGGGAGGAGGACTCTGACTGTTGTTTGTGCTTATGCGCCAAACTGCAGCTCAGATTACCCACCCTTTTTGGAGTCCTTGGTGGGGGTACTGGAGAGTGCCCCTCCTGGGGACTCCCTCATTTGCTGGGGGACTTCAACGCTCACGTGGGCAATGACAGTCGGACCTGGAGAGGCGTGGTTGGGAGGAATGGCCCACCCGATCTGAACACGAATGGTGTTCTGTGGTTGGACTTTTGTGCTCGTCATTGGTTGTCCATCACAAACACCCTGTTCAAGCATAAGGGTGTCCACATGTGCTCTTGGCACCAGGACACCCTAGGCCGCAGTTCAATGATCGACTTTGTTGTTGTTTCATCTGATCTGTGGCCGCATGTATTGGACACTCAGGTGAAGAGAGGGCGGAGCTCTCCACCGACCACTACCTGGTGGTGAGCTGGCTCCGATGGTGGGGGAGGAAGCCGGTCAGACCTGGCAGGCCTAAACGTATTGAGAGGGTCTGCTGGGAACGTCTGGCAGAGTCCCCAGTGAGACGGAGCTTTAACTCCCACCTCCGGGAGAGCCTTGAACACATCCCAAGGGAGGCGGGGGACATTGAGTCTGAGTGGACCATGTTCCGCGCCTCTATTGTTGAGGCGGCCAGTCGGAGCTGTGGCCGCAAGGTTGTCGGTGCAAGTCGCGGCAGCAACCCTCGAACACGCTGGTGGACACCGGCGGTGAAGGAAGCGTCAAGCTGAAGAAAGAGTCCTATCAGGCTTTATTGGCCTGTGGGACTCCGGAAACAGCCAATGTGTACTGGCAGTCAAAGTGGCAGGCGTCTCGGCTGGTCGCTGGGGCAAAAACTCGGACCTGGGAAGAGTTTGGAGAGGCCATGGAGAAAGACTTCCGTACGGCTTCGAAGTGATTCTGGTCCACTATCCAGTGTCTCAGGAGGGGGAAGCAGTGCAGTACCAACACTGTTTATAGTGGGGGTGGTGCGCTGCTGAGACCTCCTTAATCCCACCAACACGTCTTTCATTGTGGAAGCAGAGCCTGAGGACTCTGGGTCGGGTTCCCCCATCTCTGGTGCTGAGGTTGCCGAGGTTGTTAAAAAGCTCCTTGGTGGCAAGGCCACGGGGTTGGATGAGATTCGCCCTGAGTACCTTAAGGCTCTGGATGTTGTGGGGCTGTGTTGGTTAACGCGGCTCTGCAGCATTGCGTGGACATCGGGGGCAGTTGCCCTGGATTGGCAGATTGCGGTGGTGGTCCTCCTATTTAAAAAGGGGGACCGGAGAGTGTGTTCCAATTGCAGAGGAATTACACTCTTAAGCCTCCCTGGTAAGGTTCTGGAAAAGAGGGTCCGTCGGATAGTCAATCTCGGATTCAGGAAGTGCAGTGTGGTTTTTGTCCTGGCCATGGAACACTGGACCAGCTCTATACCCTCAGCAGGATCCTGGAGGGGGCATGGGAGTTTGCCCAACCAGTTTACATGTGCTTTGTGGATCTGGAGAGGGCATTAGACCGTGTCCCTCGAGGGATCCTTTGGGGGGTACTCCGGGAGTATGGAGTACCGGGCCCTTTAATAAGGGCTGTCAGGTCTCTGTATGACTGGTGTCAGAGTCTGGTCTGCATTGCCGGCAGGTAGTCGGACTCGTTTCCGATGAGAGTTGGACCCCGCCATGGTTGCCCTTTGTCACTGATTCTGTTCATAACTTTTATGGACAGAATTTCTTGGTGCAACCAAGGTGTTGAGGGGATCCATTTTGGTGGCCTTAGGATTGCGTCTCTGCTATTCGCAGATGACGTGGTCCTATTGGCTTCATCAGGGCGTGATCTACAGCTCTCTCTAAAGCGGTTCGCAGCCGAGTGTGAAGTGGCCGGGATCAGAATCAGTGCCTCCAAATTTAAGACCATGGTCTTGAACCGGAAAAGGGTAAAGTACTTCCTCCTGGTTGGGGAGGATGTGCTTCCCCTTGTGGAGGAGTTCAAATATCTTGGGGTCTTGTTCACGAAGGAGGGGAAGATGGAGCGGGAGATCGACAGGCAGCGTCTGCTGTGAAGCGGGCGCTGTACTGATCCGCTGTAGTGAAGAGAGGGCTGAGCCAAAAGGCGAAGCTCTCGATTTACCGGTCGATCTACGTTCCTACCCTCATCTATGGTCACGAGCTTTGGGTCGTGACCGAAAGAACGAGATCCCGGATACAAGCGGCTGAAATGAGTTTTCTCTGTAGTGTGTCTGGACTCTCCCTTGGCTATAGGGCGAGGGGCTCAGTCATCTTGGGAGGACTAAGAGTAGAGCCGCTGCTCCTAAATGTCGAGAGGAGCCAGTTGAGGTGGCTCGGGCATCTGGTTAGGATGCCTCCTGGACGCCTCCCTGGTGAGGATTTCCGGGCACGTCCCACCGGGAGGAGACCCAGAGGGAGACCCAGGACACGCTGGAGGGACTATGTCTCTCGGCTGGCCTGGGAACGCTTTGGGATTCCCCCGGAGGAGCTGGCCCAAGTGGCTGGGGAGAGAGATGTCTGGGCCTCCCTACTGAAGCTGCTACCCCCGCGACCCGAACCCGGATAAGCGGAAGATAATGGATGGATGGATGGATGGATGGATGGATGACCCTGAAACATTATATCACAGCATTCTCAATGTAATAATAATAAAACTGACTAATACTGTTAGAAAAATGTGAATGTAATAATTTTATTTTCATTAAGTTACAGGCATTTGGTCTGTTTCAAGAGCTGGCTTGCAGGAATGTTTTGTTGTTTTAACTTAAGACAGGAAGAACAAATGGTTCTCCCAGATAAGGAATGTCTTGCCTCATCCAGCTGTGCATCTCGCAGATGACTGATAACTAACCCCAATAAACCTGCACACCTCTTTCTATACTGACCCACATGTAACCTCCTGACCCCTCTTTCAAGTCCGACAATAAAGGCAGAAAGACAGAGGTAGAGCGGCGGAGATAAGCCAGACTGTCAGGGAGCTCTGTTTTCCATTTTGGCTCCTCTGCCCTTCTCTGGAGAAAAGTAACTTGTGTTTAGTGTTGGTTTTTCTAGGACAAAAGGGGTTATTATAATAACCCTATCAACTGTATTCCCAGTGACATTTCAGTCTTTCCCCTCTTGGAATCATATATTTTTTGCATTTTTTTTCAGTGGATCTTGGACCACTCTTCATTGTTTCGCTGGGAGATGCTAAAAGCTGTTAGCCGCTTCCTTGTTTTAACGCTGTTGTTTTTATAAATATACTCAAAGGGCTTTATTTTCTAACAAAGTGAGCAAAAAAAGCATGAATCACCAAAACATCAACTAACATGCCAGTAGGACGTGATAATCTTTCCTAAAACTTTGTATGCAACCAAAATGAGCTACTGATGTATAAATAACCTTTGAGTTAATGAAGTTTCGAAAGGCAAGGGAAGTTTATTTGTAAAGCTCAGTAACAAGACAATTCAAAGTGATGTACATGAACAGAGCAAAGAAAAGAAAACATTACAGAGGAAAGCACATCATAGTGGAATAGTAGCAGCAGGTCAAGATATAAGAAAAGTTGAACTTCAACATCAACATTCAAAGGCAACTCTAAACAAAGTAAGTCAGGGTTTCAGCATTTCTACAGTCTTCTGGGAGTTTGTTCCAGATAAGTGGAGCATAATAACTAAATGCTTATTCTCCATGTTTGGTTCTGGTTTTGTGTATGCAAAGTAGACTGGAGTTAGAAGACCTTAGTGGGCTGGAGGGTTGATACACTGATGAGAAGTCTGTGATTTATTTAGGTGCTAAGCCATTCAGGGATTTATAGACTAACAGAAGTATTTCAGAGTAAGTCTACTCTCTGAGATACAGGGAGCCAGTGTAATGACATTAGAACTAGGTTGATGTGCTCTATCTTCTTAGTCTTAGTGAGGACGCAGGCAGCAATGTTCTGGATAAACTGCAGTTGTCTGATCGACTTTTTTGCAGCAAGGCTGAGCTCAATTCGTGGCAGCGGCAGCTCGTAATGGCACTTCCGGTGGCAGGGTTGCCACGGTATAGTACTGGCAGCTGCCACTACGGTGACAGTCTCTACTGGCACCTGACACTAGGCCCCCAAGTTTGCTATGAGGGCTGCCAGTGCCAGTTTTTGGCAAATTACTGTTTTGCCTCTAAGTAGATTATTGTTTTGAAATTGTGATGTTCTTGCTTAATAAACTGTATTAAATGTTTCATAAAGTGGCTTTTTTTTTTTCAAAAAATATTATCTGGATCTCATGTGATTCGAAAATACGCAGATCAAATACAAAGTGACATCAAATATTTAGTTCTTATTATGCAGGAAACATTACAACAAACAATTACAGGTATGCATATAATAAAAGCTGCAGTGAATAAATTGCCATTTTATATTTGACTACTATGAACAGTATAAGATTGTAGTCAGAGTCCATTTTTCGATGGAATATTGTTAGATAATCTCCATCTTCATTAACAGTAATATTTTAATCACATTGATCAACCTTTTCTTTGAACATTGTTAGTATTAAAGTAGTATTAAATTAATGCACAAATAATAAAAACAAATCAGCAAATAATATAATATAACAAAGATACGTTTTAGTTCATAATATCTGTCGTACATACTTTGTCACAAACATTTTGAAATAAACAATAATATAAGCAACAAAAAAGGTCAAATATGTTTTCCTCAACATGATTGTTGTTTCTTGTACAACCCACAGAGAGCATAGTACCTGACAGCTTGGAAAAACAAATCATCCCTGAGACCATAGATCAGCGGACTCAAACATCTTGATGCAAGACTAAACATTATGTAGTTAATGTACCGGATGTCTATAAATAAAGCAATGTTAATCTGAAGTGCAGCAGCCTCGATGAAGGGGTTCCACAGCTGGATGAGACAGAGCAGCAGCTGGAAAGCATGAAGGGTGACTGTTCTCAGCCCTCTCTGTGTTGACTGTTTATTCTCTGTAGAAGCAGCTTTGGCCACCTTCATTATCTGAACATAGGAGAAAATTATGACGATGCACATAATCAAAAAGTAAAACTGGCTTGCAGCGGACCTAAGATGGCGTTGCCATGTCTGCAAAAGGAACATCTCCATTGAACACAAAGCCTTTTGTTTGTAGAGGCCGAACGGCGCTATCGCCATGAAGATGATGAGAGTCATCATGCCGGGAACAGAGCTGACGACATGAATAATGAGGATGCAGTGCACAGACCTGCGGGTGGAGCACAGCTCTGCATGCCGCATGGGCAGGCAAATGGCCACATAACGCTCCAGGGTCATAGCTGTCAGAGTCACAGGTGTGGCCATAACATAGAGGAGCGTGACAACAGAAATAATGGTACACAACCAGATTTGTATGCTGAATTGAAAATAGTTTACAATAAGCAAAACATCAGATATGATTAACACAAAACTGTCAGACAGCAACATAACAGCAAATAGAATATACCGAGCGCTTGTGTGGAAACACTCCTTTTTGAAGAAAGTCACAATGAGCAGCATGTTGATGCACAGAAAAATCATCACCAACATCTGCACAAGCATCAGCCGGAAGTTTACCTGTCGTTGAACAAAGACAGCCACGGAGCTGTTATTTGACATTTTCAGTTTCAAGGAGAGAAAAAAATCAAAAAATAATGCAACTCATTGACTGCATTGTTTAAATATTATGACAAAAAATAATTTTTTCGATTACAAAAATGATATCCACCCAAAGTAGTCAGATGTCATAAGAAATACAATTTAAAAACCATTGATTCTTCTCTGAGGGAAATTATATTAAATAGCCTGGTCAGAAAGCATGAGTGCTTTAAATATAAGAGCATTGTCAAATGAAAGTTAACTCTCTGGTGTCATAATCACCACTTGCTGTTTGTGCAACTCATTGGTTCTCGAGAGAGAACAAAAAAACATTTCGGGATGTTCATTTCAAATTTGCTTTAAGAGAAAATGCTTCTAAAAACATTTGATAATGTATTGACTTATTCCACTAAGACTAAATTATAGCATTTCTAAAGATCACTAGATTCTAATATAAGCTTATTATTGTTTGAATGGGAAAAAAGCTCAACAAACACAGTTTTAAAACAAACTGAAAACTTGCACAGGCATGTTTGTATGTAGATTTATTTTTTTTTTTTGGTAAACCTGGAACTTTCCTGTTTAGTGCCCCTGAAGGCCACTGGCAACGCTGCACTGTCGCAAGCCTAAACAGCCTCCCTCCATGCTGTGGAATCTGATAGTAGACCACTTTGGACCAGCAGAATGAGATGTCATTAAGTTACTTGTAAAGGCAAGGCCACATTCACCCGTCTAGATTAAGTCCTACATCAGAAAACCAAAAACATTTCATATCAGGTAACTGTCATATCTGTTTTATTTTGGTAGTCTGAGCTCAGAAGGACTCCCCACATACTCCTGCCTTTTTCTGATGAGGGAGTCCAACTAGACCCTTCAGAGCTCTTCTGTGGGTTCCATGGGTCAAGTATCCAGAGTGAAGCTCCTGGTTCCAATTCTCCAAGCCCATCTTCCGGTTCCAGTCTGTGGGGTTCCAGGCTCACAGCTCTTGGTTTCAGCCTCCAGATCCTGGTTTCAGACTGCAGGATTCCAGTCATTAGACTCTGGGTTCCAGACTCCAAGCTCCTGATTCTGGTTTCAGCCCGCTTAGTTCAGCCCTGGGTTCCTTCATTCCACCCAACAAGCTGCCTCCTAGTGGGCCTCTCAGGTTCTTCCTTGGCCATCACCGGCCTAGGAGGAACCTAAGAGGAACCTTAGCTTGAAATAAAAATGGTTTCCTTGAATTAGGTCTTTTTGTGTTGCTTCATTGTGATTAGGAGATTTAAACACTTAAAAATATATGATAATCAAGAATTAAGGCACTAAACGTGCCTTAATTGAAACAATATATGCTGAAGTCTTTGCAGGTTTTTTAACAAAATGCTTGTTTGTTGAAGTTAACTCTGATCTAGTCAGATTCTAAGGGTGAGGATGAGGAAAGCGACAGAAACTAGGAAACTCCCAAGACCACCAGCTCCCCCATACCACCAGTGCTACACTTTCAGGAAAAGTGAATCAACACAGCCATGTCCTTTGCCACCCACATGGTCTGCACTTTCACCGATGATACAATAAAGCTCCACTTTCTCCCCACACACCTGGGGCCTGTACAATGTCTCAAGTAGCTCCAGCTAACTCTTGAAACCTTTATTTTACTTTCTCTTTACATTATTTTTCCTTTATACCAGGTGCAGCACTGTTTAAATATTGTAATACTGATGAATGCGCTGTACTGACTGTTACATTTTTATTTATTTTTTGCATTTGTTAAAGCAGACCAAGTATCTGTGTATTATTTGTTTACAATTTATGAGTGCTGTATTGTTCTATATTTGCTTTTTCTTGCCAGATCTGGCCTTTCCCTGCTTTGCGCAACAAATTTCCTTATTTATCATCGGTTTACTGGTAGTGAAGGTAATATTTTTGTTTGAGGAATATGAGTTAGTGAAGCTAACTTTTTGGTTTGCTGTGCCCACCACTGCCGTGTTGTTTTTGTTGTTTTGTGTCTATATTCATATCCCAAATCAGTTCTTAGCCTCATGTACAAAGTGTGCCTACACAGAAAAAACATGTGGCACAATGTTTATCACAGAACTCAACGTGTACAAAAATTAACATTGGGTGAAAGTGTGCAGTAATCCACACAATCCCTTGACTTGCTGTGAAAAAAAGTTTTTAAATCAGCAATAACAAAGTATTGAGGATTACCACTGAAATATAACTATTTATACTCTTTTATTTAACTCAAAGAACATGAAACCTGATGTTTCTTTTCACAAATTTGAGCTTTTATGGTTTAAATCTATTATTTATATTTTGTACTTTTTGTTCTCTGTCTTTTTTTCTCTTCATAACAGGTACACCTGGTCTAGCGTTCTGTTAGCTGTGACATCATCCAGGGGAAGACAGATCAGCCGCTATTACCATATAACATAGAAAGGATTCCTGGATCAATGTGTGCTTCTGTGCCTCTGCGCTGTTTTCTCCAACCCCCAGTCGATCGAGGCAGATGACACTGAGTCTGGTTCTGTTGGAGGGTTCCCTCCCTGTTAAAGGGGAGTTTTCCTCTCCACTGTCGCTTCATGCATGCTCATTATCAGAGATTGCTGCAAAGCCATGTACAACGCAGACAACTGTCCACTGTGGCTCAACGTTTTTTCAGAAGGAGGGAATGCTGCTTGTCAAGACTTGATGCAATCTGCTAGGGTCCTAAGATAGGAAACTTTTTGACCAATCTGGATGATTTGATTAAATTTGACTTTGTAAAGTGCCTTGAGATGACATGTGTTGTGAATTGGTGCTACATAAATAAAGTTGAATTGACTTGAAAAAATAGAATTACATTTAGCCTCATACAATAACATAACACACCTCAGAAATGATAGAAACAACCTCAGTCAGACGGAAGCTGTAAATATTCCTGTGTTTGTCATGTAGATGTAAATGTGCTTTGGTTTGTGTGCCGATTTTACATGGAATGCATGGAAATCATCTATGGGACACTTTCATTCGCAATGATAACGTAAAGTGGGTTGGATCAGCAGATTTTAATATCTTCCAGTCACTTTCCATTCACCACAGTAATAAGACTGCCCTTGTTAAGGTTTTCAATAACATTTCCACGAAGGCAAACTGTAGAAGAACCACAGTACTGTTTTTTTAAGATTTCAGAACAGAATTTAAAGTTGTTTACCATGACATATTACTTGACCAACTAGAGAACTAGATTGTTTGAAGTTGACAGAAATCCTATGCAGGATTCCCCTCCTGTTCAATATCGACATGCTCCCGCTATCTCAGATTATAACAAATAACAAGATATGTAACCATAACTATGCAGATGACACACAGTTCTTCATTACATGACCAGGTAACTAGGAACACATTCAAGCATTGAGTAGATGCAGAGAACAAATCATTGTGTGGATGTGTCTTTTTTCAGTTGATTAAACACAAACCCAAAGTAATTATTTTTGGATCAAGAATCAGCGCACAGCTTCAGTAAATCCAGCTAGAAACTACTGACTGAAAATCTGGGTTTAGGGACACACTCAAAGGTACACAAAGACAATTACAAGGTTTCACTTTTATCATCTAAGAACCTTTTTGGGATTAAAGGACTAATGTGATTATCTTTAGTCAAACTGATTACTGCAACAGTATCTTTACATGTCTGAAAGATCAATCAGCCATTCTGCATCTGATCAGAACGCTGCTTCCCATGCCCTCACTAAAACTAAGGTGGAGCACATCACCCCAGTTCTAACATCCTCACACTGGCTCTCGGTTTCTCAGAGCTTTATAATATGCTTTAAAGGAATTAAAAATTGTACTGTTAGATTACAAATCACTGAATAGCTTACCACTCACATATTTTGGTTCTGGTCTACTTCCCTACAACCAGAACCAAACATGAAGAAGCCACATTCAGTTTTTATACTCCACTAATCTGGTACGAACATCCAGAAAACTCCAGAAATGCTCATATCCCGAGATCGTTTATATCAAAATTAAAACCCCATTTGTTTAGGGTTGTCTTTGAATGTTCTATTTAAACTATTGACTGAAAATAAATTACAGCCTGTAGCCCAACTTTTCTTTTCTTTATTATATTTTGTAACTGCAAAGTACTTTTCATGTTTCTCTTCTAATATTTTCAACATGTAAAGCTCTATGAAATGCCTTGTTGCTTAAATGTACTACACAAATAAACCTGCTGTCCCTGCCTTGCTTTAAAGCATAAAATAAACACAGTTCAAATTCATGTTTTACATATAAATTTTTACATCTGTCCAAAATGTCTTAATTTATGTTTATTCTTGACAGAGGAAAATTTAACAATAAATATTTTAAATGTCCTGAAGGTATCATGGGTATGTCTTTATGGATTCCAGACGTGAGCCAAAATAAACATAAAATAATAGGCTGATCACAAAAATTTAAGGTGATGGAGGATTTGTTCAACATCGCCATTTTTTATTGATGAATGTTAGTCAGAATGTCGTCTGTTAGAAAGAAAATAAAAATTATTGATTTAAGCATTTATAGGGGAGCGGGTACAAAAAATACTTTCTACACTTTTATTTTAAAGATTTGTACAAGTATTAGTTCGTCATATCTGTCTTTGTACAAACCTTGCCACTAACATTTTTAAATAAATAATATTCTAAGAAACTAAAAGCTCAAATATGTTTCCCTTAACATGACTGCTGTTTCTTGTACAACCCACAGAGAGCATAGTACCTGACAGCCTGAAAAAACAAATCATCCCTGAGACCATAGATCAATGGACTCAGACATCTTGGAGCAAGAATAAAAGTTATGTAATTTAAGTACCTGACATTGATAAATAACATGTAATCAATCTGAAGCACAGCAGCTTCAATGAAGGGACACCACAGCTGGATGAGGCAGAGCGTCAGCTGGAAAGAATGAAGAATCACCGTTCTGATGCCTTTCCATGTTGATTTTTTATTCTCTCCTGATGCAGCTTTGGCCACTTTCATTATCTTAACATAGGAGAAAACAATGATAATGCACATGATCAGGAAGTAAAACTGACTTATAGCTGATCGCAGATGACTCTGCCATTTGTGCAAGATGAACATCTCCACAGAGCATATTGTGCGTGAGGTGTAGAAAGCAAGTACAGAGGATGCAGAAAATATAGAGATAACAACAACACAGGGAATTGCGCTGACACAGTGAATGGTGAGGATGAGGTGGAAGGTGCTGCGCGTGGTGCACAGCTCTGTATGTCGCATGGGCATGCAGATTGCCACATAGCGCTCCAGCACCATTGCTGTGAGAGTGAGCGGTGTGACAAACACACACAAAGACAAAACAATGTAGATGAGATAACACAGCCACATTTGCATGGTAAAACCAAAGTAGCTCAGAATGAGCAGCACATCCGTCAAAATCAGAAACAGGCTGTCAGAAAACAACGTGACAATAAATAAGATGTAGCGCATCGTTGTATGAAAGTAATCCTTCAGAAAAAAAGTTGTAATCAGAAAAAGGTTAATGCAGATAAAAACACATACCAAAACCTGGACTATAATCACTCTGTAATTTATACCTCTGGAATAAGATTGCTCCACAAGCGAGTTATTGGATGCCATGTACTTCTTTGCTGTAAGAAAAATACTAATATATAAAGAAAATAATGATAAATTCAACCATAAAGATTTTGTATAATAGTCTTTCTTTAGCAATAAGCTGATCTAAAGATAAAATATTCACATAGATGATTGTCATAGCCAGTCAATAATTATGTAAGCATTGCACACCCACCGGTGTCTTCATCTTAGTCCTGTTCAGACATCTGAGATGACTCTGTGCACAACACCTTTATAGGATAAGGTTAGACAAGAGGGACACCTTGTGACCTCAATGGCACAACAGAGCACTGTCTTCCTTGTCTACTTTTGGGATGGAAAATGTTGCTAAAGTGTCATGACTTGGTTGAGCTTTGCTTTCCATAATCTTATGACTGGGGGAACTTATGGTTGATGTTATGTCTTCATTTAATTTTATTTATTCAACTTTTTATTTAACCAGGCAAAACAGCCGCTGAGATCAAGACACCTTTTACAAGGGTAACACAAATCATGGTGGACAAAACAAATAGAGAACATAAAAACAAACATAGAGAACATAAAGTTCGAGTAAAATTGACAAATAAAATGCAAGCGCTATAATTTTGGTAAAAACGTAACTTATAACAGTTTTAAATTTTTATGATTTAAAAACTGAGCCCAAACAAGGTTAAAAAATAAAACAACAGGAGTTTCTGGAACTATTGTGAAGCTGAAGACGCTTTGTTTCCCAGTTACTGTAGAAAGGATCCCCGTTAATCCTAAAGGGAAATTGAATGGTGGTGTAACCCATAGGTTTTATTTTCAGTGAGTTGTTGTAGATGCTGATGGCTGCATCTTCTGCAGCGGTCTGTCTTACAGCAGATCTGGAGAAGCCTCTGATTGAAGAGACTCTGTTGTTGTCTGATGACAGTCTAATGAAGAGGATGCTCAGAATTGTCCATAATGTTCTTCATTTTATGAAGAATCCTTCTTTGCAAAGTCAGAGGTTCTAGAGGGGCCCCTCGAAGAGAGCCAGCCTTCTTTATTCCAATGCTGCTACCCCAGCAGATGATGGCAGAGGATATCACACTCTCCACAACAGACTTATAGAAGATCTGCAGCATCTTGCTGCAAACCCTGAAGGATCTAAGCTTCCTCAGAAGGTACAGTCTGCTCTGTCCCTTCATGTAGAAAGCTTCACAGCGGAGTCTCCAGTCCAGTCTGTTATCCATGTGAACACTGAGGTATTTATACTCCTCTACCACCTCCACCAACATATTCTTGTTTCTTCTGAAATCCACAATCATCTCACTTATCTTATTCACATTCAGTATAAGATTATTGTTTCCACAACATGCCACTAAGTGTCATGATTTCAGCCCTGCCATGTTTGTGCTACTCTCTCCCTCCCCTGCTGATTTCTGATTGTTCTCACATGGGCTGCTCCCTATTTAAACACCTGCTTTAAACATCTTTTCACAACCTTCAAGCAATGATTCATGGGCCAAGTGTAACCTGTTCTTCGACCCTGCCTGTCCCTGACCACTGCTTTTGCCCAGACCTCACCTTGGAGTGAGTTGAGTTTTTCTTCCTGAATGGTGCCGAACTCTGACTCTGATTAAGCCCAACGGATTCTGGAAATTCTTTGCTTAAGTGATCTTCAGTGCATGAAGAAACTTGGACTGACTATGGACCTCAAGTACCCTGCTTTCTGTAAACCTCCCCAAGACAGCAAGACCCCCATTCTCAATAGGACCCTGCCCTGTTGGAGCTGGACTTTTAACTGCTGAACCAGCAGAGTCACCCGAATTAAGATGGATAATTTCAACACCCACGCTTTGCTTTTTTTTTTTAAAAAAATTATCTTTAACTCAGTCTTTGTTTTGGCTGCGGGTTGGGTTCAGGCTCCTTACTAAAAGTGTGACAGTATGATCTTGCCATAATGAACCCACAGACAAATTAAGATCGGTCTCTAAAGATAGAAAATTCTATTTCTGGCCTAGAGAGAAGTGTTCATGAGATTTTACAGGGACTTTCTAATCTTCAGACCTCTCAGACTCCATTTGGGCCTCCTGTCACTCACCCTGTCCCTCTTCCAGTCACATTGTTGTGTAATTAAATACACTGTTTAAAGTTATTTAATGTTTAATAAATAACTCTCTGTCTGTTAAGTATTGTCTGGAGGATATCAGCTCTAAAGCTGATGTCAGGGCAATGGTTGAAAGGGATGAATTTGAGCACTAGCGATCTTTTAACAGCAAACTCTGCACACACATAGAATAAAGGAGTGACAACTTCTCTTCAAGTTCAAGAATTTATTAACAGAAATTAAATGAACATCCAGAGAACATCACTATATAATACTGTTTATCTGAATTAACACTATATTTCAATCAATAAATCCTCTCTAATAGGCTAGTGAAACTTACCTAAACTACTAAGCAAAATTAAGATAAAAGAAGCTAAGCTAAGGAACTATTTACTTGCAAAAACAAAACAAAAGACAAAATAAAAGTGGTTGATTATAATCAGAATAATTCAGTGAATCTTGGCTCACTTCAGATATGACTTAAAGTACATGGAATGGAGTTAAATTAGCTTAACTCCTTTAGATAAACATTTGGCATGTTTTCAATCCAGTCACAATGCAAATCCTGAGTAAACAAAATGTTATTCGAAGAAATAACATTTAGTTTGAGTTAAAGAACCAAAGTTCATCTTAAAGAATGTGAAATGAGGTAAAATTAGCTTCACTAATTTAGAACAACATTTGGTATATGTTTCAACCCATTCACAATGCAAATCCCGAGTTACACAAAACATTATTTGAGGAAATAATATTTTAAAGAATGATTTGCTCAGTTAAATCATTTAACTTTAGGGACGGTGGATTTTATTAATGCAATTCTCCCTCCGGGAGCTAGAGGTCGTTGCAGCGATCAGTCGCTGAAATCGGTTACTCCTAAGGTTAACAAAAACGCCTTTAAATCAACATTAATATTCCATATTAATGCGGTTATAAGGCTCAGCATTATCAAAAGACGGCGGAGCGAAACGAAGCAAGCTTTATGCTTGAAACGACCGTATTTGAAAAATCTGAAGTTACCAGAAGCTAATAACATTTTGGCTAGCAGATTGTCGGCGCTAATTTTAAAGACTTCAGCTTTAATTTTAGCCGTAATGAGTGAGCCTGTTAACATTAACATTAATATGCCATCAGTGTATGAAACTGATAACATTTGTTATAACCATAAAAACACACTAGAATCATATCAGCAATGCCATGCAACCGAAAGCTAACATGAGCTAATTTCGTTAGTCCTTTGTGTTGAAAACACCATGTAAACGCATGTAAACGTGAAGAGAAGCCGTTCCAGCCTGAAACTCTCTTTCGCACAACCCAATTTTAATCCTTCCCCATGTCACACATTGTTCAAAATTAACAGAATTTAGCCATGGTTTGATGGCATAGCAACATGAACAGCAAGTGCTTGTCTGAACCTAAGATTCCTTTCCCAGAATGTTTTGATGGGGATCCTGAACAGTGCAGGCGTTTTTTGACCCAATGTTTTCTGATTTTTGTACTACAGCCCTCGGCCTTCCCTTCTGAATGTGCCAAGGTGCCCTATAATGCCTTTACAATCAGTGCACCATCAGGTTCTCTGAGTTCTCACAGGAGGAGTCCCAGCTGTTTCCATTCATTCTGGGGCAGATGCTGACTTTATTGATGTCAATCTTGCTCACAAGCTCCATCTGGAGGTGGAGCCCCTTGAGATCCCATGTGAGATTTTTTACCATTGATGGTCATAAAATAGATTGGACAACCCACAAGACTAAACCTCTGTCTGCACTAATTTCAGGTAACCACCTCGAACGGCTCATATTCCTCCTGGCACAGTGTTCAGAGATTCCAGTAATTCTGGGACAACCTTGGCTCATCAGACACAATCCAGTCATCAATTGGGTCGCTGGTGAGATTCACACTTGGGGTCCACCCTGCTCCTCGGATTGTCTGACAGAAGCCATAAATTCATCTTCTGAAGTTAGCCATGATTGTCCAGATTTGTCTATGGCCCCCAAAGTTTATCACAATCTGTGTGAAGTATTTAACAAGTCTAAAGCCACCTCCCTGCCTCCCCACAGACAACATGATTGTGCCATTGAACTTCGACCAGGATCCACCCCTCTCAGGGGTAGGCTGTATTCCCTATCTGGTCCTGAGAGGGAGGCAATGGATAGCTACATTCCGGACTCCCTGAGAGCTGGACTCATTAGAGAGCCTTCTTCCCTGGCAGGTGCAGGGTTCTTTTTTGTAGGCAAGAAGGATGGGTCTCTTAGAACCTGAATCAATTATTGTGGCCTAAACGAAATCACTATCAAGAATAGATATCCTCTCCCTCTCATGACGTCAGCCTTTGAGCTCCTTCAAGGAAGCACCATCTTCACAAAACTAGATTTACAGAATGCTTGCCATCTGGTTCATATAAGGGAGAGTGATTAATGGAAGACAGTCTTAAATACCCCTTTGGGGGCATAATGAATATCTGGTGATGCCATTTGGGCTCATAGATGCACCCTCAGTCTTTCAGGCATTGGTTAACGATGTCCTAAGGGACATGCTTAACAAATTTGTTTTTATCTACCTTGATGATATTTTGATTTTCTCTAAGGACATGTCTTTCCATATCCAACATGTTCGTGAGGTTCTTCCTAGGTTACTCCAAAATAAACTGTTCGTTAAAGCAGAAAAGTGTGCTTTTTATCCGTCTTCTATACCCTTCCTGGGTTTTGTCATAGCTCCAGGTAAAATCAGCATGGACCCCTCTAAGGTATCAGCTGTCCTTGACTGGTTAGTGTTAAGGAGCTTCAACGGTTTCTTGGATTTGCAAATTTTTATCCCCGCTTTATCAAAAACTACTGTTCTGACGCTGCCCCTGTTCACAAACTCACTTCAACCTAGACTCAGTTTAAGTGGTCTGCAGAAGCCAAACAATCATTTGACAAGTTTAAGGGTCTTTTCACTTCAGCCCCCATCCTTCATTTCCCTGATCCTTCAAAACCATTTGTGGTTCAGGTTGACGCTTCAGATACTGCTGTTGGTGCTGTTTTGTCTCAGCGGTTTACAGATGATGCCAAGTTACACCCATGTGGCTTCTTTTCTCGTCACCTCTCCGACTCTGAGAGGAACTATGACAACGGGGACCGAGAACTCCCGACTATTACACTAGCACTGTAGGAATGGAAGGCCAAGCGAGGTGGGCATTGTTCTTCAATAGATTTGAGTTTACCCTGGCCTAGAGGCCGGGTAACAACAACATTAAACCAGATGCCCTTTCAAGAGTTTATCATCATCTGTTCGTTCTTCTGGATCTGAGACCCATGACTACATACTTACCTGACAAGGTTAGCTCTAACTAGGATAGAGAGATTACTCAAGAAATGTCATAAGACTCAACCACCTCCAGCTCAATGTCCCAAGATTTTTCGTTTGTTCCTGAGAACATGGTATCTAAGGTCCTTCAGTTCTGTCATAGCTCTAAACTATTCTGTCACCCAGGTGTTACCAGCACACTGGCAGTGGTGCAGTCTGGGTTTTGGCCCATGACCCATTTCACACCTCTTTGCAAGTTACCTTCTGCCCCAGATCTTGCAGATGTGATGGCCCGGGAAAGTGTTCAGGCTCCATGGAATTCCTTAACATTGCGTCGTATAGAGGACCACAATTCGTCTCCTGTTTTTTGGGGTTAATTTTGCACATTTCTTGGCATTGACATCAGTTTGTCTTCAGGTTTTCACCCCCAGACTGATGGCCAGACAGAGAGGATCAATCAAGAGGCTGAGTCCAAGCTGTGCATCCTCTGCATAGATGCTCCTGGTCAGTGGTCCCAGAACTTACCTTGGGTAGAGTACACCATCAATGGGTTGCCGTCAAGTGCTACAGGTCTGTCGCCATTTCATGTTCTCTATGGTTATCAGCCTCCAGTTCTCTCTGTCCAGGAGAGGGTAACTCAAGTTCCCACTGCCCATGTATCTGCACGTCGCTGTCTCACAAATTGGAGAGAGGCTCGAGCAGCTCTCTGCAAAACCACAGCAATATATCTCCGCAATGCTAACCGCCACTGCTACCAGGCCCCAATACATGTAGTGGGATAGAAGGTGTGGCCATCGGCTAAGGATCTGCCCATTAAGGTTGACAATCGTAAGCTGGCAACTCGTTTTGTGGGCCTATTGCCAAGATTGTTAACCCAGCGGATGTACGTCTTAAACTACCTTCATCATTGCATGTACACCCCACCTTCCATGTCTCCAGGCTCAAACCAGTTCTATCGTCAAGGTTGTGCCCTCCTTCAAGACACCCTCTGCCCGCCTGGCTTATTGATGGGGCTTCTGCCTTAACTGTTAATCGCTTGTTGCGTTCTCGGCGTCGGGATAGTGGACTGGACAGGTTATTGTCCTGAGGAGAGGTCCTGGGTGGCGTCTGGTCCAATTCTGGATAAGGGCCTCATCCGCATCTTCCATTGTCTGCATCTGGATCAGCCCAGAAGGGCGTTAAGGGCCACACCTTGGGGGCTGGGGGGTGGTTAATATCATGATTTTAGTCCTGCCATATTTGTGCTACTCTCTCCCTCCCCTGCTGATTGCTGATTGTTCTCACATGGGCTGCTCCCTATTTAAACACCTGCTCTTCCCCTGTTCTATGTGAGATCGTCTACCTTTTCACAACCTTCAAGCAATGTTTAATGGGCCAAGTGTAACCTGTTTTTCGACCCTGCCTGTCCCTGACCACTGCTTTTGCCCAGACCTTACCTTGGAGTGAGTTGAGTTTTTCTTCCTGAATGTTGCCAAACTCTGCCTAACTCTGACTCTGATTAAGCCCAACAGATTCTGGAAGTTCTTTGCTTGAGTGATCTTCCGTGAATGACCCTAGACTGTCTATGGACGTCAAGCCCCCCATTCACAATAGGACACTGCCCTGTTGGACCTGGACCACCAGAGTCGCTCGAATTAAGCTGGATCATTTCAACACCCACTCTTTGTTTTCTTTTAAAAAAATATTTAACTGTTCTGGGTTCAAATCCAACCCTGGGTCTTTTTGCATGGAGTTTGCATGTTCTTCCTGTGCATGCGTGGGTTCTCGCCGGGTACCCCGGCTTCCTCCCACAGTCCAAAAACATGACTGTTAGGTTAATTGGCATCTCTAAATTGTCCTTAGGTGTGAGTGTGCGTGAATGATTGTTTGTCCTGTTTGTCTCTGTGTGGCCCTGCGACAGACTGGCAACCTGTCCAGGGTGTACCCCGCCTCTCGCCCAGTGAACGCTGGAGATAGGCACCAGCAATCTCCGCGACCCCATTAGGGATTAAGCGGTTTGGAAAATGGATGGATGGATGGATAAATATTTAACTAGATTTTTGTTTTGGCTGCGTGTTGGATTCTGACTCCGTACTAAAAACATGACACAAAGCAGTCCAACAGCTCCCTGTACTCATCTTCCTGTCCATCTCTGATGCATCCAACAACTACAGAGTATTATTATTGATAATGTCAGGTTCGACAGATTTCACACATTTAAAAATAAATTATCCAATAAAAGGAGTTCAAGGAGGTGGCATTTTATTAAAATGTGGCAGTTTTTAGTTTTCTGCCACCCAATGACAACAATTTTAATATATTTTGTTATTCTTTCTAAAAACCCTCCAAATGTTGTGAAAAGTGTCCCAAATTTTTACAATCTAATTTGCTATCAGTCTTTATGGCAGAGCAAAAATGTCAGTCAGAAAGAAAAAAAAGCTATTTATTGCTTTGAGCACGTATTGTGGAGGGGGTACAAAAGACTTCTTTCTTCACTTTTAAAGATTTGTACAAGTATTAGTTCATCATATCTCCCATTGTACAAACCTTTTCACTAATATTTTGAAATAAATAATATTCTAAGAAACTAAAAGCTCAAAATGTTTCCCTTAACATGACTGCTGTTTCTTGTACAACCCACAGAGAGCATAGTACCTGACAGCCTGAAAAAACAAATCATCCCTGAGACCATAGATCAACGGACTCAGACATCTTGGAGCTAGAATAAAAGTTATGTAATTAAAGTACCTGACATTGATAAATAACATGTAATCAATCTGAAGCACAGCAGCTTCAATGAAGGGACACCACAGCTGGATGAGGCAGAGCGTCAGCTGGAAAGAATGAAGAATCACCGTTCTGAGGCCTTTCCATGTTGATTTTTTATTCTCTCCTGATGCAGCTTTGGCCACTTTCATTATCTTAACATAGGAGAAAACAATGATAATGCACATCATAAGAAAGTAAAATTGACTTATAGCTGATCGCAGATGACCCTGCCATTTGTGCAAGATGAACATCTCCACAGAGCATATTCTGCGTGAGGTGTAGAAGGCAAGTGTCGAGGATGCAGAAAATATAGAGATAACAACAACACAGGGAATTGCGCTGACACAGTGAATGGTGAGGATGAGGTGGAAGGTGCTGCGCGTGGTGCACAGCTCTGCATGTCGCATGGGCATGCAGATCGCCACATAGCGCTCCAGCACCATTGCTGTGAGAGTGAGCGGTGTGACAAACGTGCACAAAGACAAAACAATGTAGATGAGAAAACACAGCCACATTTGTACGGTAAAACCAAAGTAGCTCAGAATGAGCAGCATATCTGTCAAAATCAGAAACAGGCTGTCAGAAAACAACGTGACAATAAACAAGATGTAGCGCATCGTTGTATGAAAGTAATCCTTCAGAAAAAAAGTTGTAATCAGAAAAAGGTTAATGAAGATAAAAACACATACCAAAACCTGGACTAAAATTACTTTGTAATTTATACCTCTGGAATAAGATTGCTCCACAAGTGAGTTATTAGATGCCATGTACTTCTATTATATTAGAAAAACACTAATATATAAAGAAAATAATGATAAATTCAACAATAAAGATTTAGTTTATTATAATAGTCTTTCTTCAGCAATAATCTAAGAGATGCTTAAATCATCTCTGCTAAAGATAAAATATTCACAGATGATTGTCATAGCAAGTCAATAATTATCTGAGCATGGCACACCCACCGGTGTCTTCATCATAGTCCTGTTCAGACATCTGAGATAACTCTGCGCACAAACCCTTTATAGGAGAAGGTTAGACAAGAGGGACACCTCGTGACCTCAATGGCACAACAGAGCACTGTCTTCCTTGTCTACTTCTGGGAGACAAGTTTTACAAACTGTTTTACAAACTTTTTGTCAGGTAGTCCTTGATCCAGACAATTGTTGAGGCCTCCACCTGAGTCTTCTGGAGTTTCTGACATAGCAAATTAGGCTGAATTGTGTTTATTGCACAGGGAAAATGAAAGAATATGGCCCTCACAGTGCTGTCTGCCTTGTCTAAATGACAGTGGGTTTGTTGAAGCAGGTTTACGATGGCATCTTCAACCCCAACTCCATGACAATAAGTAAACTACAGAGGGGCCTAATAGTTGCTTGTTTGTTACTCAGTTGGGCCAACGGGAGTTTCTCTTAACACTTTTTCACCTGCAGCACTGTGGTGCTAGCAGCCCCAGCACCATGGGTGGTCATTGGGCTGCCGTGCCCGCCCTGGACTTGAAGCTAGGTTTTGTTTTCTACCTCAGAGTTTCTAACTTTGTATTATTCCTATCTCAATTTGTCAATCAAATATAAAAATCATAAAAGAATAGGCCAAATCTCAACCTTAGACAAATGTTAAAAGCCTGGAACTATTAAACAAATATTAAGGAACATGCCATTAGCGCACAACTGCACTGAAGCAAAAAAAAAAAAATGCATAAAGACTCCACAAAATAGCCTCCCAACTTAAGTTGTAAATCTAACTTAATATAAGATTTGTTTCTCTCAGAGTATAGATCCATCTAACATTTCTCTTCCACACACAGTAATCAAACATTTTTAAGTTGATTAGTTGCACAGTCAATTTTGTAAACAGTCAATATTTACAACAGTGACTGTTTCTTAGTGAGACTTGATTAACCACACTATTATTTGTTGATAATGTCAATGAGTTAAAGGACATGCCATTTTATTAAAATGTGGCAGTTTTTAGTTTTCTGCCACACAGTGACAACAATTTTGATATATGTTATTCTTTCTCAAAACAGGCCAAATGTTGTGAAAAGGTTCCCAAATTTTTACAACCTGCCCATAAGCTGTTTTTGTCCAGTTCAATGTGTTCAAAAGATGCCCAACCAATCTGGCCACACTCACTACACTATTGCTTTTGGCATTTTCAAAGCACTGTAAGGGTGGTCATAAAGTCACTGTTCAGCCTGAAGCAAAATAAATGTTTTATGAAAAAGTGTGCCCCCTGGTTTTAGTCTGGGCGCTAAAACCAGTTCTGTGGGTGTGTGTCTGAATGTTGATGTTTTGTTGAGTACCTCTTTCAGAGTGGGAAATGTGGGAAATCAGTAAGGTGATTAAGCAAAGTAGACAAAGGAAAAGGTATAAACACCAAATTTGGCCTCAGTCCGAACACCCGTATAGAGTAAGGACTCTTTAGCCAAAGCGGCATTGTGTCCGCGGTTGCCATGATATGTGTTGTCCGAGTACTGCAGTCAGAAAGGAAGGAGGTAGGAATAATAGCCTGTATGCTCTCTCCCGTGGTACTTTTGACCAGGAATCATGCAATCTCCTTTACCAGCGCTAAGAACCCTTAAGGTATCCCACAATTCTTTTGTGGGACATGACATATAAGCACAGCCTCCTCACGGAAATCAACGAAAACGTCCGAAGAGAAGAGAGCGAGCAGTTTGCAGTTCATTTTTGGAAGGCTGTAGGCCCGGATTTGACTCGCATCATCCATGAGTGTTTTCGCCATGTAATGATGTCGGAGTTAAAAGCTGTCCGAATTTGGCACAGCAGTCTGAAGCTCCTTTCCTTCCCACAATAGAGTTCTTACTGTTGACCCCATTTAAGGTCTAGGAACTGGAGCTAGGAATAGGAGCTAAAAGCTATTATTAAGTCCAACTCACATTCTGATCATTCTGTAACAATGTTAGAGCTGGATTCCATCTTCTGACAAATATATCCATCGGAGCTCAGATTTACATGTTATCCATATCAAGAGGCCTTCACGAGTGAAGTGATGCAGAGTGATGTAAAGGAGGCCATTCTAACTGTGTGAATGGTGTGATTAGAGCGAATAGAGCGAAGCGAACCCCTTGATGGATGAGAAGCAAATCCACTCTGGTCTTATTACTGAGGCCTTCCTCTTCTTCTCATAAACTTGTATGCAGTTTGCTTCTTGTGACTCTCAGCCATGTTCAAAGTATACGGTGAGAGCAGAGGAGCTACAATGAAGGACTAACACTGAAGCTATCCGGATACATAAACACTAGAAGGGTGCATGCGCAGCTAGCAAGCGGGAACTAACAAGGAGCATGTACTCTGCTGTTACGTAATCACGTCAGAATGACAGGTATCTGGGACAACCAATAGATAAGGTGATACCTGCAGATCTTGGGGGACAGAAGGGGATAGGAGCAGGACCAAAACTCGGAACAATCCCTGCCCTTCGCACCGAACGACAGGGATTGGTCAGAGTTTTTACAGCCCTACAGCTTTCCCAGAGATTTCATTTTTTAACCTCCTTTTTCTGAATACGTAATGTGTTAACTACTGTCAGGACAGAAGGACCATTTCACCCAGTATAACAAAAAGTGTTTCTGAACAGAATTGCCAACTATAACATTAACTAACAGTGTAAATAAACATTTACTGTTTTACTTTAAATTTATGCAGTTTTTACAAGATAAGATGTAATGGCTGACTAAAGGCAACATATTGAATTGTGATGTAAAATGTCAACATATTTGTGGCTAAAAATGCTGCTCAGTTTACTTTTTTTCATTTATTCATTTATTATTATTATTTATTTGCTTTACCAACGGGTTTCTGCAATTCTCATTGTTTTGACAAAAAAAACTTCAATTAGAGCTGGCAAATGGTGAATTTGGAAACATCCCCAAAATAAATTAAATCGGTTTTGAGAAGAAAGTAGGTAAAACATCTTGAAACTAGGCTCTTTACTGAATACCAAAAACTAAAAGAAGTGTAAAGATTTATGTAAAACATTGTTTGATCTATCAAAGTCGGATAGTCTTAAAACCAAAACTAATTAGTTATTTTATAATGAAATGAACACAAAAATTAAATCATAGTCAAAAATTATTTTATTTTATTATTATTATTATCATCTATTTTGATTACAATGTTTTGGTTTTTGAAAGTCAATTACTTAAAAAAAACTGTCCTTCATGAAAAAAGTGGTGATTGTTTGAGACATTGAGATTATGATAGTCTTGAGATGTGTTTGTGTGAGAGTATCACCATTTAACAGTAATTCTAAAATTAAAAACATATTCCCAGCGTCCTTTAAAAAAGTGTGATATTTTAAATAAAAAATAAAAAATGGTTTCAAAGAAAACTTTTTCTGTAGTTAAGAATTTACATTGAAAAAAATGCCAACAAAGCTAATATCTCTTTGAGGAAAAGAAAAAAAAAACTAAACCATCAAAAATGTATAAAAATTGTTTTGTTAAAAAAAAAATTTCCCCCAATTATTTACCAGAAATCAACTGTGGTCTAAAATATTCAAAATTATTCCATAACATGCCAGCAGATTTTAAAAATAATGCAACAATGAAATGTTGTTCATGTATAAATATTGGAGACTAATTGTTACAAAAAATTCAAAATGAAAAACATTTTAAACTGAACTTTTACAATTCCTAATTTTGTCCCTCATCAAAGCTAACTCTGATCTTTAATATGGGGAAAATGAGCAACAGTAAAATTTCAGCTAAAAAAGTTTTATTACATTCAGTTTAACAGCAACTCTAACATTTTAAAACTCAAGGATGAGCAATACAAGTTGTTCCAACTTAAAGTACCAAAAGGCCTCCTTTAACATCAGCTCTTCTCACAGATCTGTTAAAATATTTGAATATTTATGTATCATGGATTACATTAAATACATAGAAGAAATGTAGGTTCAACAAATTGAATTATTTTGTATGTATATCAAAGTTTTAACTTCTTTATGAAGGGACAACATAACACAAATCGTTTCAGCGCAAGTACAAATGCTTCATCCCTAAGGCCATAGATAAGAGGACTCAGGCTTCGTGGAGCAAGATTAAAACAAATGTAATTAAAGTATCTGACATTCAAGTATAAATTTAGTTCAATTTGAAGCACAGCAGCTTCAATGAATGGGGTCCACAACTGGATAAGACAAAGCAACAGCTGAAAAGCATGAAGGATCACCGTTCGGAGTCCTTTTTGTGTTGACTCTTTGTTCTCTCCCGATGCAGCTTTGGCCACTTTCATTATTTTAACATAGGAGAAAGCAATGATAATGCACATGATCAAGAAATAAAACTGACTTATTGCAGACCTTAAATGATCTTGCCATCTGTACAACATGAACACCTCCACAGAGCAGATTCGGTATTGCTTAAGAAATATAAAGGTGGTCGAAGAAAAAAATACAATAAGAGTCACAAGGCAGGGAATAAAGCCGATGCTGTGAATAGTGAGGATTCCCTGCAGGGCCCTGCTCATTGTGCACAGCTCCCCGTGATGTAGTGGCATGCAAATAGCCGCATAGCGCTCCAGGCTCATTGCCGTCAGAGTCAGCGGAGTGACATAGTTATACAGAGATGACACAATGAAAAAGATGAGGCATGACCAAGTTTGTAAAGGAACAGAAAAATAGATGAAGATCAGCAACAGATCTGTGATTATTAAATTTATGCAATCAGAAAATAATGCGTTGGCAAACAAAATATAGCGCATGTTTGTGTAGAAGGTGTCCTTCATAAAAAAGGTTGCAATCAGCACAAAGTTAATAGAAAGAAGAACTGCTACCAAGACTTGAACAAAAATTACTCTATCATTTATCGGTCGACTAAAGGATTTGCCGCCATCCAAAGAGCCGTTGTTAGTCATTGAAAGTTTGCAGTGAAATACAAAAAAAAAAAAAAAAAAAACTTGCAGGTTACCAGACACCCGAATCAAATATTTTTTCAATATTTTGTTAGTTACCCAAACAACTTGTCATATTAACCTTAAAGCATGAAATGTACTGATCAGCACAGAAAACAAATCTATGGGATGTTATATCAGAGTTCATGGATACAAGATCCTTCTTGTTACAACACTATCAATTCTAATGTGGCATCGTGGCTCATTGTGAGCAAAAATGCTCTCTGTTGAGCTGGCTTTGTATAGTTCAATGCATGCAGTGCACACGTGGACACGATGTTGTCATTATGACACACCTCTAAACTGTCTTATCATGACATAATTAGATAATACTGTAAAACTTTTTGACTGACAAACTGCCATTTAAGATGCAGTATATTGAAACACAACCGATGAGAGTTATTGATTATTTGTCAAATATCAATTCTGCTTCAAAGCTTTGACAGCATTAGCTAAAATAATAAACAACACCTATTGTATTATACATAACAATTCACAAACTGGAAAAAGATGTAGTAGTTATGGGCATTTTCCCTTCGATTACCACCCCCATTTTTGATATTATTGACCTTAATAAATATATAGATACCGCAGCTTTTCACGGTTGCTGAAATTAACCTTTTTAGAGAACTAAATCGAAACTTCTTTTCTTATATTAATATCTTAAGAAACTAAAATGCAATCATCCATGTGAGCATTTACTCTAATAACCAGTTAAAAGAGTTTCAGTCAAACTTCAGAGCTCATCAGCACTGGTGAAAGTTACTAATGATATTTAGATGGCCTCAGATCAGGGACTTGTGTCTGTACATGTCCTATTAGATCTCAGTGCTACATTTGACACTGTTGAACTGTAATGAACGTATGTAGAGACCCAAATATTTGAGACAAAGACGTATATAGGCCCATTCATACCTCACGTAAAAGACGGATACGGATAAGTGTGGAGTGTTTCATACGTTCTAACCGTCGATTTCGTCCGTATTTTGACACGAAAATTGGGAGCTTACGATTACGGACGAAACAGATCAATACGGAGCAATACTACCGGAAACGGTGGGGGCGCTATTGAGTTTGTAGTACAAAATGTCAACAAAATCACGAAGAAGGTTAGAATTCTGGGCTTTAAACAATGGCGGGATTCGAGGAACGACTTGCGGAGCTTGTCCACAACTACCCACACATATGATGTGTTGTGTCTGGGGCACAGGGACAAACAAAAATTTTACTTACGGAGCAAATACAACAAAATCACGTCTTGGACCGTCGTCATGTTTGATCAGTGACGAATCATTAGTGCCCAGCACTCCCACCTAGAGGAAATATTGGTTATTGCGCACCTCAACGGACGGAGGTATGAAGGAGTCAACGGATAGAACGTACGGACAGAAATACGGACGTGTAGGCCAAACGTAGGGTATGAATGGGCCTTTAAATGTATTAAAAGTGTATTGGTGGATGTGCAGGTGATGGCAGACAAGACAGGTATCGTTTGTAACGGCTGAAGAATAGTAGATGTCAAGACTTGACCAAGTGAAGATGACCGAGACAGGCTGACCAGATGATGACGACTAAGCCAGATTGATGAGGTGATGACGGCAGAAACAGATTGACCATGGCAGAAGCCGATGAGTTCCCAGATAGCACAGAGCAAGGACTCTAAACAGGAACACGGTAAAGCAGGTGTTCTAGTGGTCCACACGTCCACTAGAATGCTGGTCTAGTGGGGGCGGGGCAAGCATCAACAAGTGGCGCAGAGCAAGTACGGGGAAACACATGCGAGTAGAGAGAAGACGTTCTGGCAGGGAGTAGTGAGTGAAACAGGTATAAGTAGGCGGAGTACCAGGTGGAATGACCTGATGATAATTAGTGGTAGCAGGTGATGCTGTTTATGGAGAGAGGGTGGTGGCGGAGATGGGCATGGCAATGGGAAGGATCAGTCAGTCCAAAAACACAAGAAACTCCAAATCATGACACGATCACAATATTCTCTCACAAAAGTTTGAAAAAGGATCTTGGAAACACCGCTAGGCTGGTTTCCATTGTAAATGTCTCTCAGATTCAAATTTTTTTTTCACTCTAATGATAACTATTCCTTACACTCCAGGGTTAGTTGTGGAGTACATACCACAGGGTTCAGTGTTAGGGCCCACCCTCTTTGGATAGATTTCCACTGTTATGCTGATGATAGTCAGCTACATTTCTCCATAAATCCTGATGAATCAAATCAGTTATAATACAGGCATGTCTTAAAGAATTAACAACCTGGATGACTTTGTATTTTCTGCTTTAAAATTCAAACAAGACAGATGTTGTCATCTTTGAACCAGGGTCACTAACAAGCGAGCTGCTTAGGCTACGTTCACACTGCAGCCTAAAGTGACCCAATTCCGATTATTTTGCCCATATGCGATCTGTATCTGATCTTTTTATGACAGTCTGAACAACACAGATCGGATTTTTTCAAATGACACTTGAATATGTGGTCCTGAATTCGATACGTATCTGATCTTTTCAAATGTGACTTGTGTCTTTTTGGCCGGGTCGCATTTATCCGACCTGTACGTCACCGATACTCGACAAACGTCACTGTTCTGCGTCCTGCTATGCAGAAGTGGGAAGAAAGACGACACCCATGGAGGACAACAATGAGGAGAGCAGTCAATGGAGGAAAAGCTCCGGTTAGAAAATAAATTAACACTGAGGACGCTTGCTACGTGTGACGTCATCGCGTCCTCGAGTGCGCATGCGGGACACTTAGGTTGAATGCATTCAGTTCACACAGGAGATCACATACAAGTCGCATATATTTGGAATGTGAACAACCACGCAAAAAAATCCAATTTCACAAAAAAAATCGAAATTGAGCAATAAGACCTGCAGTGTGAACGTAGCCTTAGACACTTCATTTTGGATGGCAATGAATTGGTTCCTAGTACTAAGCTAAAGAATCCTGACGATGATGAGGTTTTAATGATGCATGATACAAGTCACAGGGAACAACAGAATGAAATGGAGGAGCCAACAAGGAAAAAACACAAACTACAAACCAAACAGCTCGGGGGAAAGACTACGTCAGGAAGCTGTGGAACACATGAAATAGACAAAACCTATACACAAAACATAAAAACAGAATCATAACAAGTCCATGCATATTTTATTTAAAAGCTTGACTACCATAATTCTTTACCAACAGGCTGTCTGTACATTTCAGTTAAAATCCTTCAGCTGATAGAAAACGCTGCGGAGTTCTGATGGAAATTAAAAGGCACAAATCATATTGCTTCTATTCTACCATCCTCTTCATTACCTCCTTGTTAAAATCCAGAGTAGAACTTAAAATTCAAATACAAAGGTCCATTTTATATCAGAGATCTGATTGTTCCCTATCCTCCTATTACAGTACTCATTTGCAGACGGTAGGTTTACTGGTGGTTCCTAAAGTTTCTAAAAGTAGAATGGGACTCAGTTTTTTTTTTATTACAACACTCCTCTTCTGCAGAACTAACTCCCAGTTTTCTTCCTCAGTCTGTCTACACCCTGTGTACTTTCAAGATTCAGTCTTACTCAACATACAAAAAGTGTACAAATAGAAATTAGGGTATTAATTTGTGTTAGGTTTAATAGGACAGGATTATGTTAAATTAAATTGTTCATCTTTTGTTGTTGTAAACTATCTTGTTTAAATACAAATCTGTTCAGCATAAAGTAATTAAACGTATTAATGTAAGTAACATCTCGATTTTATTTGCTAGAGTTTGTTTAAACAAGCAAGATTACTAGTAAAAGAAAGATAGCAATACAATTCAACATGTCATCAGAGCCCTTAGAGCTGTCGGAGAGGTCACAGGCACATGATGTGGTTGTGAGGAATCTTCCTTAGACATGGCTACAGTAATTATTCTACCAATTAGGGCATACACAACATCCCTAGCACTGGCCTAAACCATAACATCAATAATGGATGAACACCAACGTTCAATTAATTTAAATTCAGAAATACTTTTAATCCCAAAGGGAAATTAAATAATATGAAGGCATATGGCCTATAAAGATGTGGTTTTTGTCTTTGCTTTAAACCAGTGGGTTTCTACCTCATCACCTCTGCATGAAAGTGCATCCAAGAGGTCAAACTCCATTGCCACAGCAATCTGTATGATTAACTGTTTTGATCCTGCTGATTGTACACAATAAATAATAAAAAAGGACAAAACATATTATAATAATAAATAAAAAAAGGAAACATGCAAAAAAAAATGCAATATGAAAAGAAATGTCCCCGCCTGCACCTCCTCAAAGCTTGACCTTTGATCTTTTCCTCCCCAGCTGATTTCAATTGGTCTTATTGCCACAGCTTTAGAATACCCAAACAGGATTTATATTGGTCTATTTTTACACAACACCTGCCAGCTCAGCAGATTCCAGAAAAGGTTCTGGGGTGTGTTTATGGGAGTTTTTGAGCATTCTTCCAGAACCACATTTGTGAGGTCAGACACTGATAAGAGGTTGAGAGAATCAGAGTGGCTGAAGTTAATTTATAGGGAAGTACCACACAACTATAATCCCAATTTATGTTTAGTGCACTATACTGAACACTATTTCCTGAACATGGCTGAACTCAAGTCGGATTTTCAAATAAACTGATTTTGAAAAAAACTTCTGTACCAACACTGAAAGTGGCAACTATATTACAAGTAAGTTAAATCATTTCTAAAAGCTGTGTTGTCTGATAAACATACATGCACTTCCTAACCCTAACCCTGTCCGCCCTGGTCCTGTATTTGGACTGCAGGGGAGAGCCTAACCCTAACCCAACCCCGTACAGAGCTAAAACCTATCCATTGAAAAACAAAACTAAAATAAAATAATAATAAATAAATAATAAGACAATGCATAAAAACACTTAAAAGAAATAAAACAAATTTTAAACAAAAACTAAGACTCGCTAGTGGTAAAAGCCAAAGAATAATAGTACGTTTTAAGCAGAATTTTAAAAAAAGGCAGTAAAGGAGCCTTTCTTGTGCACAATTACCTCAGTTATCTTATTCTTAAAATTTAAAAAGTTCAGAAGTAATTAAGCTTTAAATTCTTTAAGGCAGTCCAATAGGAATATTTTAGGATATTATATTCTCAGCTGGGCAGACAAAGCGGGTTGCGCTCATGAATGACAAGCGTCAGCCCGTGCCTTGCCTTTGACTCCATACACCAAACTTTTTTGGTCAAACGACTGATTTAGGGGGATTTCAATGTGATACTAAACCAACATAACCTAACCCTATTCCCAGCCCTAACCCTGGCCCTAAACCCTAACTCTAATCCCAAACCCTAACCCAACCCTGTACAGAGCTAAAACCTATCCATTGAAAATCAAAAATAAAACAAAAAAATAATAAATAAATAATGTGACAATGCAATAAAAACACTTAAAAGAAACAAAAAAAATGTAAACAAAAACTAAGGCTCGCTAGTGGTAAAAGCCAAAGAATAATAATAAGTTTTAAGCAGAATTTTAAACAAAGGCAGTAAAGGAGCCTTTCTTGTGCACAATAACCTCAGTTATCTTATTCTTAAAATTTAAAAGTTTCAGCACTAGTTAAGCTTTAAATTCTTTAAGGCAGCCCAATAGGGACACTAGGAATATTTTAGACTATTACATTCTCAGCTGGGCAGACGAAGGGCGTTGAGCTCTTGAGTGACAAGCGCCGGCTCGTGTCTTGCCTTTGACTCTCTACACCAAACTTTTCGGTCAAACAACTGACTTAGGGGGATGTCAATGTGATACTAAAACCACCGTAACCCTAACCCTACCTGGCTGCGCACCACAACCGCTACACAGCAGCGAGCTGGCAGGAGTGTTGGAACAAGAAGAGAGGCGTGGATGGAGGGGGCAAGGGCAGGTGGGGATGTGTTGGTCTAACCTGGCTAGCCAGATTGATAATGTGTAGCACTCCCAATTTCATATTTATTTTGGTCAATATAATTTACTATTTCCTAAATAAATTGCATTAAGGCCATAGTTGTTGATCTGTTCCGTTTAAAACCATACTGGCTTTCGGCTGTGTTTATTAATACATTTGTCTATTTTGGCAGGAGACAGTTTTTCCAGTATATTAGAACTAAGAACCAATGTTCAAAAGGTTCTGGATACTTTTGCAAATCACTGTACAGACAATTATAAAGTGAAGAAAATTATTGAATGTGGTTAACTTTGGCTGCTCATTTGGGGCTTTTGATTACTGCAAAGTCATCAACTTCTGTAACTAACTTCTGTCACGAGGGAGTGTTACACTATGAAGTCTTGCTTTGTTTTTCTTCAGAAGTTGTTTTGATTCACGCAATAATGATGATAATAATTGGACTGTTCTCTGTGTTCCTGTGTGCATTAATAAGCTCCTCTGAAACTCATTAAAGGGATGCTTAATGGTTGTCATCAATTATTCAAGGACAGATCTGTTTACTATCTCTATACGTGAGGGAAACAACCTCAACATGGATGAAAATAATAATTCTAAATGTTCCTAATGCTTTGTAAAAGATATGTTAAACAGAACATTTGTAAAACTAACTGAAAGTAATCGTAGTGCTTTGAATAAAAAAATATCAAAATTTGAAAAGCATGCATTTCAAATGTAACTTTTACTCATTGTGAGACTTTTAAAGGCATATGCAACCATTCTTTTTTTCCAAGTTATAAAAACCAACAACTTTATTAAATTGTTAAAAACAATAATTTGATGCAAAGTTGCCAAGAGTGAAAATTATACATATACCCCCGGGCCTGGATTATATATGGTTGCATTCCTCCAACACATCATTGTTGCCTTAAGCAGGTATCTGGTATTATTTTTGGCAGAATATTTGACTTATTACACATTGTTATAACCTATTATGACTGAATTTGTTAGGCATAGCCCACAATTTTACAGTTGAGTTAAGTTAATGGTTTCAGGAATTTCATTCTGGAAGCTCACTCTTAGTTTGCTTCATCTATTCCAAGACTATTTTTTATATGAGTCATGCTTAAACTTTCATGGTGGTGGTAGGATCTTGCTCTGAGCCGGCCTGTTTCACTGCAAGTAGTACAGCTAAATCGTACAAGGAGGATGATGATGATAACAGGTTAATTTTGAACTTGTAACAGGTTAATTTTGAACTTGTTACAGGTTCATTTTGAACCTGTTACTATCAAAATATAGAGTAATGAGTAAAGAGGACTAGGACGACCAAATCTGCACCTACACAGTCGAAGCTGACACACAATTAAATGTTTATTTGAATTGTAATCGGTCATTGGGCGAGAGGCGGGGTAGACCCTGGCCAGGTCGACAGTCCTTATAACAGGACATGATCCCAATTAGAACTAAACATTTTTGTATAAAGTGGACTAATATTATTCATGCATTAGCCTTTGCAAAGTTCCCACTCCAACCCAGTCAGAAAATTTGTTTACTCTATTAAAAGCCATGGTCACTGCCAAGAAAGTTCAAAAGGACTGCACAAAGAGTGGTCAAACAATGAGCCAGAACTAACCAATAAACTTGTAGATGGCTGCAAAACGCTTTTTGCTTGAGGTTTAAACTTGATATAGGAAATAAATCCAAATATAGGAGGGGGTGTATGTATATATTTCAACTTTTATTATTGTGTGATGATTCCAACCTGTAAATATAACTATTTAAATGAATTAGTGTTGCATCCTTGTTCATTATGAGTATATGTATGTTTTGATATAAAATGAAAACAACAAATATATATTAATAAATATATGAAGAAAGCTTTTTGTCATTCTTCCTGCTTACAGTTTAGTTATTTAACACATCTAGTACTTTTTTATTCTTACATAATTATTATTATTTTTTTTAAAACTCTGGACAAAGTCTGGACCATTTGTTTTGTGATGTGTCTTTATTTTTATTTGGAATAAATGCTGAGGTGTTCATGAGCTGTTCCTTAATTAAAGTATTTATGTTTTGATTAGGTTTGAGTTGTATGATTTTATTGTTTTTTTTTATATTTTTGTAAACATTGCTCAACATTTCAAGGCATTTACTCTGCTATTCCAGTTTTTAACCATTTTGCTGTGAGGGTAAATTATATATTTACTGTAGCAAATTTATGTGTGGTGTCCTTGTGAAAATTTGCCCTTGTAGTGTTTTTTATATTAACCATTGGGTTTAAACATTATGTATACATTTTACAGCCTGAGTAGTCCGCAATGCCACTGTGAAATAAAATAAGCACATTTGAACCACAACAACCTTCTTTTATACAACAAAATATTGAGTGTATAATACACATGTACATATTGCTGTGTTTATCTTTTATTTCAGTTCCTCTTAAGTTTATTTAGTTAAACGCTGGATGTCTGCGCTGTCTATGTGTATAAGACCAAAGAAAAAAATCCTTGCTTATGTATCCTATCTTGGCTTCAGTATTATGAAAATATTATAATGAATTACTTATAATAGTTACCGCTCAGCTGTGTTTAAAATGAAAAGTTTTGTCTATTTGACCGAAAGCATTTACTGAACATAATGTCTTCTTCAGCTCACCAGGCAATTGGACAAATTAATAATAAACTATCTTTTAAAAGAAAAATCAAAGAGGTTATTGTAAATTGACTCTGTACTGTCATCACTCCTGTGTTTGAATGTTTTTTTTTCTAATGTAAATGTTTTAATGCATTTTGTGTATCTTATTGTATTTTACTATGATATATACATTGTAATTTTATACTTTTTGAGAACCCAGGGAAGACGAGCAACCACTAATGAGGATCTGAATAAAAAATAAAGACAGAACAAAGAATAAAGAGAGAACTAGGGCTTGAGGGGGGGAAATATTGATCATTCACCACCAGAGGGCAGCAGTGATGAGTTTCTCCCATCAGATAAATACTCTTTATATGTCTATGAGAGGAACCAACAGCCTTAGAAGCAGTTACCATACACATGTGCAGCAAAGGAGAAAGAAAGGTGCTATTAAATGTATCCAGAAATTCAGATTATCTATATGAACTCTCAGTAGATTTTATATTAACAAGAAGGACCTGTCACCGTTTCAAAGGAACCTCCAAAAACTAAATTTCTGACCAATTATGTTAGACTTTCCATTCTGTCTTGATCAGTGACAAAAAAAACTAACTTTAAATAACGAGACACTATGAACATTAAACCTTTATGTGATTTTTAATCAGTTTTTATGTGACGTGACACGATCTAAAAGCTATTTCTTTAGCTCCAATGACTGAAAAAAGCACAACGAATTAAAGAAATATTGAACAGGCAAAAAAACAAGCCACAAATGTTCCTAAAACCTTGAAGATTTTAATTCACAAGCATTTATTTATTCACTTATTTGTAAAGAGGGTTCCGTTACTATTAACCAC
The DNA here is from genome assembly GCF_011125445.2 of Fundulus heteroclitus. Classification (NCBI taxonomy): domain Eukaryota; kingdom Metazoa; phylum Chordata; class Actinopteri; order Cyprinodontiformes; family Fundulidae; genus Fundulus; species Fundulus heteroclitus. The sequence goes on from NC_046378.1 coordinate 29,489,096, forward strand.
GGGATGGCGACAACGCATCAGCCCAACGCGGCGGAACGTTTATTCTGTGGCACAGAAAAACAACAACATTTTAGCGTGACGGCCCAACATGGCCGCGCTCTGGAGGAGATCGCAAATTATCAGGTTGATCAGGTTGGCCGTAATCACTGTTATATAATCTGTTTGTGTCGTTACCTTGTTGTTTGAAGTGGGGTTTCTGATCTGGTTAAAGTGTCATATAAATTATTTATCAAAATGCGAGATAATTAAAACGATGTAAACGAGTGATGACAATAGGGTTATTTTAATATCGGGATTGCCTTTTTGTTTGCTGTGTTGTTGAACAGAGCCAGCCTACAGGGACAGTGAATGAGATTTCCCCTCGTTTTTTGTTTAAAATAATTATTTTATGTCCAGGAGTTCTGTTGAGCTCCTGTCCAGGATAAACCCAGCTCTTCGGAAAACCCACAGATGGACACGCGTCGTGTACCCTGGCGTGGCGGCTGTAGCTGTCGGCGGTGGTCTGTGTGCTGTACCTTTTAAGCAGGTGAGTCTTACAGTTGCACACGAGCGTATTTTAAGGTTTCAGCTGCTCTAAACCCACCTGAATCCTCCTGCTGCAGGTTGAAAACCTCTCTCATGACTCCCTGGTCAGACGAGCAGCCTCTCTGGTGACAGACAGCTCAAGCACTTTTCTCTCTCAGGTCACTTTGGCTCTGATTGATTCCCTCACTGAGTATTCAAAGGTACGGCTTCGTGTTGTGACTACCAGGCCCTTCAAATGTTGGAATTGATTGATGTTTTAAAAATGCCGCCAAAGCTCTTAATGGAGCATAACCAAGTCAAACTGAAGTTTTTTTTTCTCACTCCGGCTAAATAAAACTTAATTAGGACTGAAATGTTAGGTGATATTTTGAAAGAAGACAGGATCAAAAACTATTTCATTAGCTGTAAATGAATGAAAAAAGCACAATGAATTAAATAAATATTGAACAGGCAAAAAACAAGCCACAAAGGTTCCAACTGACTACATATAAAACCTCGGTTGTTAAATTATAATTTTTGATAAATATCAACTATACAAAACTTAGCGCTTTTAAGAAATATGTAAATTATATTTTTAGGTTTTTAGGATAAAGAAAATAAAATAAAAATGTTTGCTAAGAAAGGATGGATACATTTTCTGGGATGTTGATATTTGTGGAAATGTATGTAAGACTAGAAATTCAATGCAGTTATTCCATGAAAAAAGATACTTTTTAAACCTGCCTTTGTTGTTAAATCAATATTTTATGTTGTAGATTTATACATGATACATCACATGCAAATACAGTAATTGCATGACATATATACATGTGGTTCCAGAAGCTTGAAGAATAGCTTGTGTTGCTCACTTTGTGTTGTATTATATTTTCTGATCAAAGCAAAAGCTCATTCGTGTTATGTCCGCTAATAATGCTGATCTTGCTTTTAATTAATGCAGTAACGGTCCAGTATTTATGATCTTATTTGCTTTACTAACTAACAGTAGGGTGTTTACAGAAAATCGTCCGTGTTTCTTTAATCTATCTCAATAAGTTGTCTTTGCTTTTGAGGGTAAACACTTACAACCTTCCCTTTGCTTCCTAACAGGCTGTCCACACACTCATTGCCCTACAAAGGCAGTATTTAGCCTCTTTGGGAAAACTGAGTCCAGCAGAGGAAGATGCAATCTGGCAGGTGATCATTAGGCAACGTGCAGAGGTCAGTCTCTTTGTTGCTTTTACACTTCTTTTTTTTCCTAATTAAAAATATTAAATAAAAGCAGGGAATTGTACATCTGTCTGTATCTGACTTGAGTTTTATTTTGTGGCAGGTTGCCTACAGACAAGAGGAAATGAAGCGCTTTGAGTTGACCTGGGTCAGCTCAGTAAGGCTGTGTGAGACGGCGGCCGAGGCAGCGTACATATCAGGTGTGCAACTGAAAGTCTCAGTGTTATCACTTTTTCCTCTTCCTCATACATCACTTTGGACAGTGAACGGATCGTTTGCTGTCACTCTGTGGTTCGTTGGGAGAAAACAAAAAAGAAGGTGATGGACAAGACGGCCTGCTTAACGACCCCCTTTGAAGTCTGAATTTGAGACGCTGTCGTTTCTTTGAGCATTTTCTTTTTGTGCCTGTGTGTTCTCAGGAGCTGAGAATCCGTGCGTCACGATCAGGACAAATATTCAGTTGTCCCAGTCGCAGGTTGAGGAGGCCCAGAAACTCTCACTGGATGCAGAAAAGAAGCTGGCAGAGACTAAAGTCATGGAGGTCGAAAGGATGACGCAATACGCTACCACCCTGGAGAGTAGCAATGATGAAGAGGAGATGCCTGAGGCCTATCTAAGAGAAGACTAAAACACACAATTATAAGCTAATTAAGTTTGGTAGCTCTGTACTGCTTTCTGGCTTATTTTTAGTGTCAGGTGGTGAAAGTTAATTGTTTGTCCCAAAATAAATGAAGGGCAGTAAAATCTTTATTTTTATTTTTTTTTAAGTATTGAAACTAAATAAAATCATCCTCATAATCCATAATTTAACATTAAATGTATATAGCCACATTATATGCTTATAAAAAAAGAACAAAAACAGTTTGATCGTGATAAAATAAAGCTCTATACACCAATCCTCCATCCTGATAATGTTTTGATGGTCCTTTTTGTGGGTAAAAATAGCCCCAGTACTGGGCACCATGACCAGATATAAACAGATGTGGTGCCATCTACTGGTATTATCGCAGAACTATCATAATGCCAGTTTGCTTAAAGAATAAATCACTTGGAAATAATGCCGGACCGACCCTCTGAAATTCCTCTCAGTAAAGCAGCAGCTCAGCGTGATCGAAGACCAACCATTATTAATTAAATACGCCGATCTTTAAGAGCAATCGGCAGGTTTAGCGGCACTTTAGTGAACACCGACGGTCATACTGTATTCCCAGTGGCATTCCAGTCTTTTCCCACTTGGAATCATATTTTCTTTGCTCTTTTTCACTGGATCTTGGACCATTTTGCATTGTTTCGCTGGGAGACGCCAATAGCCATTAGCCACTTTCTTGTTTTGTCCCCTGCTGCGCGTCTGCAGTGCTGTACTTCCTCTGTTATTAAAAATAAATATGAAAGGCTTTAATTACTAACAAATTTAGCAAAAACAAAGCGTAAAATGCCTACGCCAGCAGGACGTGATAATGTTTCATAAAAAACTTTCTATGCAACCAGAGTGAGGTACTGACGTATTAAAAAAAAAAAAAAAAGTCAAATAACGTGGCTATGCACCTTAAATGTTTTGGTCCTTCGATGTTACTGATTTGATACCTGACCAGAGGCATATTTCACTAAACCAAGATAGAGGATTATGCCGGGATTTCCGTGATATTCTGGCTATTCTGGGCAGCAAGCCTATTCCCGACCAGGCTAACAGCCAGGCTTAGTTAATCCTGGTGCCTTCTCTGTTCAGTCATTGAATTGCTTTATTTGTCCCCTGGGGGGGTTGCATTTCAGTACAGCCCATCAAGATGGGCTACATGGGTAGACAGGTGACTGAGGCCAAGTTCACCACTGAGTTCAGATCGCAGCCGGCATGCCATACTATGCAAGGATCGCATCCAGCTTGCAGTTTTGTTCACGGCTCGATTTAATCCTCCACACATTCCCGGCAGCCTCGCCATGGCCAGAACAGCTGCTGACATTTTCAGAATTTGTCAATTTAACAGGTAACCGCCAGCTCCAAAAAGCAGAAATCATGTTATCATAAATCCAATTATGTATGCATCTTCCAGGTGCTCGATGGACAAAATAGACAGACACACAATCCTCCACATCTCCCAGAAGTCCAAAGTGTATCCAGCTGCAAATGTCCCTTCGGGACAGCTGGGCTCTCCTTTGCCCTGTCTTCTCGTTGAGAAAATATGATCCATTGCGTTGAGCGACCAGCTGACCAGATCTATGGTTTGCAATTTAGATGATTTGCAGAAAAAAACTCTGATAGAGTTACAAAGCGACGTAAGACATAGATCACAAGCAGGGAGGCTACAGGAGGGGCCAGAAGAACGGATCATGCTGATACACATTGGTATTCAGTCAAGTACTGTAATTATTTTAAAATTATGATGGTAGCCTATACCATTATTAACTTTATTATTATCCATGTGGGCATTATTACAGTTGAACTGTTGTTGTTCTGAGCTTGACAGAAAGGCCTTTAATAGACTATTGCACGTGTTGAGGGAATGAGAATGGCTGATCCGAAGAAGCAAAGGTGTTGCCAGTAAAGTCAGGCGTTACACCATTGTCCACGAAACTCTGCGACTAGGGGGGGATGTTTTGCTCACTCCTCCAGAAAAAATACACATTTCCCTTCAAGTGCACAAAATACACAATGTCACAGCCCCAAAAGGGAAAAAAAACTATACAAGTCATAAGGCTCAGTGACTTAACAACTGTTAATGGAAAAAATATGATGTTATTTGATATTTTTTCATCATGAGTATGTAATTTTATTGTATGTCAGATATCCTACAATAACTTCCTTAATTTTTTTTAGAGTTTATGCTTAGTGTTTTAAACGCCAACAATATTTGTATTAATAAATAATGCCGCTATTAAAATCTGATATGAGGTGAACATTGTTTTGTGAAGGCCGTCTGCTGAAAAAGTTTCATCCCTCTGTAATGCTCTAGTGCTTCAGGAGTTATGGAAGGATCAATGAAACAGCGCCCTCTAGAGTCTGAATTGGATAGCTCAGAGAAAATGGTTGAACTTTCCCCCCATAGAAGTAGCTCCAAACAAATGTGTTTCCATTTATAATGGCAGCAATGTTTCCTTTCTTGAGTCTGATTTGCTTCAGTTCCTCATAAGTCTCCGTCAAAAGATGTTTCTCACTTGGTTTTGAAGTTTGCTGCTCGCAACTCATCCATTGTAGCATCAGTGAATTTGTGATCGACCTCATGGTATTTTGTAGACAGCCGGGGATGCGCACATTTAGCTGGATTACTAACACCTGCCTTGATTTAGTCAAACCTACTGAGCCTGGATCGGGCTTTGTGAAATGGATAAAGCCAGAACACAATCATACTATGTTGAGCCTGACTTTAGCGCTTATCCTGGATTTCCAAATTCGGCTCTTGTGAAATAGGCTTCTGATGTGATTTATGAAATTCAGTGACTTTAAGGGCAGGTTTTCATGTTATATTTTGTCTGGATTTATTTTAATAGACATAAGGTGCATTTATTTAGATAAAAGTTATTTTTTCCCCTTTGTTTAAACAGACTCCTGAATTGTAAGATAAAATAGGAAGGTTGGGTTGATTGCATTTATTTTATTTCTACATCTCATTCACTTTTTTTATCCACATAACTAAAACTATGCTCACTGACCACTTTATTAGGTACACCTGTTCAATGACAACTATCGCTTTTGCTTTTCACACAAAGATCTTTTGGATTTACAGAGAATAGTCCTCAAAACAGAAAAGTGAAAAGCAGTTGTGTGAAAATGCTTCGTTGATGTAAAAGGAGAACGTACATAGGCAACAGTAGCTCAGACAAACACTCATTACAGCCAGGATCTATAGGACACAGTCTCTGAATATATCAAGTTGATCCTTGAAGCAGATGGGTTACAGCAGCAGAAGAGCACACTGTGGTGTCACTCCTGTTGGCCAAGAAAGGAAGCAGATGCTACAATTCACACATACTCATCGTGTTTTGTCTGGTCTGAAGATTCACGATTTTAGCTGTGACATCAGGATGGTAGGGTCACAATTTGGTTTAAAGGGCAGTGCATGGATCCCCATCTGGCCTGTATCAAAGATTCAGGACAGTAGTGTTGCTGTAATGGTATAACGGATATATTAGGCCTTGTTGTACTACCTGAGCATCATTTAAATGCTACAGCCTACAGAAATATTGTTGCTGACCATTTCCTTTGCTTTATGATCACAGCGTAGACATCTTCTGAAGGCTAATGCCAGCAGGACGATGCTCCATTTCAGAAAACTAATCAGAAATGGATTCCTTGAACATGACAATGAGTTCATTGTACAGATGTGCAGATGATGTACATATTTGAGATCTTGTTGAATCTATGCCATAAAGAATAAAGGTGGTTCTGATGGCAAAAGGGACCCAATCCAGGCATATTACCACATTCCTAAGATGGCCTGTAATTAGCTTGAGGGTGAATTTCATGCATCCATGTCACATAGTTCCTAATGGTTTGGCCGTCGGAAAGATTTTCACATTTGGTCTAACTTAATTTTTATTGGAAACAAATGACATGAATCAGATCTTTTATTGCCAACTATGTGGAGGGGAAACAATCCCTCCGGTCGTTCTGGGTGAATATTCTGTCTTCGTAATGGTTGGATCACACCACCGGTTGTGCAACACCATCTTTGTCAGCCTTTGTCTTGTTAACGTGTACTTTGAGCGTTATGACTCGGCAACTATAGCTGAATGAAAAAGTTGGGCACTCCATTTATGGTTAGTATCCAAAACTCAAGAAAAACCACCCTGTTTTTCTCATTAATCTAAGTGATCGATTAAAATTTTAAAATCTTAATCACTTCATTTTTTTCAGTCAGAAAAAATGACTGCAGCCAAACTTTTTGGCCCCTTACATGTTTAGTGCTGAACACCACACCCTTTGGCTAGAATCACGGCCTGTAAGCACTTTTTGTTGGAACAAAGATTTTTTTCAGCAGTTGTTTAGGAGTTTTATTCCCTGTAGATTGTTCTCTCACAAAATGCTTTGGGTTCTGTAAGATGAACTGCCATGTATACACTGGTTTTTCCTGAGCTCTATCTAAAGTATTTTTTTTGATTAATGTTTAGGTCTAAGAGATGGCTCACACAGTCATCCATTAGATTTTTTTTTTTTGTTATATGCCGGGTCATTATTTTGAGTATTCTTTGGACTTTTTATTTTTTAGGGTTCTTTAGATTTCACAATATCATTAGATAAATACAATTTTGATAGTTGAAATATCTTCTTGTGAAAAGTTCTCCATGTCACAAAATTTGGTTTTACCTCTCCAGACACCTACCCAATGTTTTCTCTGGACTTTGTTTTAGTTCTCTTAAAAGCCAAATAAATTTAAAAATGATTTGCAAAACTGACAGCTCTACTGATTTACTAACTTTATTTGTACCAAGTACTAAAAGCACTGAAATGAGAATTATGAACGCACCAAAACGTGCCTCGACTTACTGCTTTAAATTATGGCACAGAACTGCTCTAAAAAGCTTTTTAAGGTCCTTAACATTGGCTTGAGTTATCACTAAGTTTATATGTTTTTGGTTTCCTAGTCCTTTACTCTTCTTACTTCATTTTTGTGTAAAGTCTTTGTTTATCTTCTCTTTGACTTTCACATGATCCGAGGTTTTGACAAATCCTGCACAAATGCCTACGTGTCTCTGTATTCATCTGACAACATTTTTAAAAACACAGCTCACCTGCTTGTTATTTGGTTTCTTTCTGTTTCACTCACCATCTTGGCCTTCACAGCAAATTACCCATGTCCTGACTCCCTCCTGAGCTTTTAGACCGTCTCTCCACCTCCCCTCACTGTCACCACTTCATCTGCAACATCCCATCTTTCCACACAGACAAATAGCAGGAAACATGCAGGCCTTCATCTGGGCAGCACGAAGAACTGGATGTGTTCTGTTGTTTTTTAAATATAAATTGCTTAAAAACTAGTAAGAAATATTTCTATTGCAAAAACTGGTATTTATGCAGTAATGATAGCATCTGCAAAGAATCACCTACCTGCAAAAGTATTTCACCTGCATGCGGAGACTAAAACTTTAGTTTTAAGGGTGAAAAAATGTAAATAAATAAATGAAAGCATTTTCTATATTTTGTATTAGCTATGTTGTTTTGATGTCACAGAGTTCCAGTCAAAAAAAATTAATTTAGAAAAAATAATACAGTGGCTGGTAAAAGTATTCATACCTCTTTAACGTATTGACATTTTGTCATGTTACAACCAGGAGTTCAATGTATTTTAGTGTACACCATGTGCTGCAGAAATGTAAAGTACAAGAGAAAGGATGCATGGTTATCAAAGAAAAAAAACTAAAAAGTAAGGACAATTATGTTAATTGCAACATGATTTGAAAAACTAACACCGCCCATCACCCTGAGGCCTGAGCACACCACGCCCCAGGTGGTGGTGGCAGCATCATGCTGTGGGGATGCTTTTCTGCAGTACAGCAGGAACAGGAAATCTTTTCGGAGGTGACGTGAACATTAATGACGCCATATACAGGGCTATCCTGGAGAAAAACCTCTTAAAAGCTGCAAAAAATCTTGACATTGGGGTGGAGGTTCACTCTCTAGCAGGATAGCGAACCTAAACTCACAGGCCAGAACTACAATACAAAGGTTTGGATCCCTGGTTCTCAAACTGTGAAGTACTACTGCCAGTATTTGGGCTGCCGTTAGTGGTACTCAGAATAAATGCTGCCATTATTATTATTATTATTATTATTATTATTATTATTATTATTATTATTATTATTATTGAGATAAGCACAAGTGTAGCAATTATGATTAAGTGAACCAGAACAAGTGCTGCAGGGCACTGTGAAACCAAACTTAAAAAGGGTCCAGTTGCAAGTAGGAAAACGTGATATTTGTTCTAAATATTTTCAATGGTCAGGCTAAATTAATAACAAGTTAATAATAATGTATTTCTCTGCATTTCATTTATTTTTGAAGCAAGGTAATCATTAAAGAAGGTTGTACTGAACGGTGTGACTGATTCATGCAAATGCAAATGCATGGTCATAAGTGCAAAAACTTTTATTTTAATTTTTGAATGCAGGCAGCCATGTTCGATTTTGATGCATTCATGCATTTGACTTTTATGTAATAAATGTTAGAAATTCAAAAGAAAATAAGACTTTAGTAAGACACTGTACTATTCTTCCGTTTCCTCTTTCTTTTTACCTTAACATGTGCTCCAGCAGATGGCGCTCAAAATTCATTCTGATGCCTTTGCGATTGTAATTTTTTTGCGGTTGTGTATCCTGCAGCGTTTATTTCTGTTTTTTAACTGTAACTCTAATGCATCTGAGAAAGTAGTGTTATTCCCTACACTTATAATTAGTGTAGGGAATAAAATGAGTGCTCAGAAGAGATCACTTACTAAAGCTGGTGTATGTTGTGCTGTCTGGTGCAAATGCCAACACTTGCATGTGACATTTTGGCTCTAATTGTATAGCCTTTAAACTAAAAAGCTTGAACATAAACTCCTCTCATGATGAGTATATGGATGCAAATCCTAAGAAATACCTTCCACCATATTATTTTAAAATAAGTACTCAATGTAAGCAACATTTATCTTTTTTTTTATTCATCAACAATACGGCTATGCTCTGTTACTGTAACAGGTATGCTGTCTTAATTGACTTCACACACACCATCTAAAGGTCAGCGTGTACTGCAGTGGGTCATTTCAGTGCAAGCCCATTAGTGGAAAGAACCTACACGGAGCTGCAAACAGAAGTGTGTAGCGTCAGCAGTTAGGTGACCTCTCCGTGCCGTGGACAGCAGGGCTTTGGCAGGGGATGGGACCGTGAGTGTGGCTGCAGGAGGGAGGAGGACTGGGTTGGGGAGGGATCGAGGTGTGAGAAGACTGGCTCAGTAGTGTGAGTGGAGAGGAATGCTGTTGTTTAACAAAGGCTGTTTTCACAGACCGTGAAAACCAAACGTCCCAGACAGCCTGTGTTGTATGGATGTGCAACCGCTGGTCACAGGGGAGATTGTGCCAATGCGGCCTCGCCACGAAGGAACCTTTTTCTTATTTGCAGCACGAAACCTCCAGTGAGGCAACCACAATTACAAAGGTTGTGCATCATAAATGCTTTTAAGCTATTTACTGCCAGAGAGGAGATGTAAGCGTTTATGAAGCATTATACAGTAATGCAAGTGGTGTGAAACAAGACTCAGTGAAACAGTTTCCCTTAAAGGGCATTGAATTTTTACTGGTAGCAAAAAAAAAAAAAAATGATCTGCTCATACAGACATCCCCACTTCTGTTGAATCATATCAACCAATCCAATGTGAAGTGACACAGCGGGTACGATTGATTAAGAAAATGGCTGCATTTTCAGCTCGAGATTTACAGCTCTTTGTGGATATAAATGAACCACCAGAGGATATAAAAGCATGGTGACAAGTGTTTATCAAACTGAAGCAAAACTCCAGTGCCTTAAGAGGTGCCCGTGTCTCCTACTGGGGACTCAAAGCAGAGATGGTTCAAGAGGACGTCACAGCAAAACAAACTTGGTGACTGGATGCAAGGGAGCCACACTGAGACAAGCATTTCTGCTTATCTTCTCTGAATAAATATGATGTGTGCCTTGAACTGCTGAGGAAGCAAGTTTAACACTTCAGGCCTCAGCGCACGATAATAACACTGCTGCACACAGCACGGGATTCCTGAATGAGTAAAAGCTGTAATTATCTCAAGGCAAAGAACAATGCAAGAATGCTTTATTACCGCTTTGTTTCAGGACAGGGTGGAGGGGGGTGCAAATGTAATGAAGCAGTTGGGAGAACACGTTTTCAGCACTTTACTGGCATGTGATTGCTTTGTCCTTCACTAGATAGTCTCCTGGGCTTTACATTAACTTTCTCACTTGCTTCCTTGTTTTCCCACAGTTTTATAGTAAAATACTGGTTAGATATTCTCCATAAAATGTGTCTCCAAACAAAACAAATCCTACTGACCAAAGTACAAAAGTAAGTGCCTATATTTAAATGTTGTGCTACATATCTCCTTCACAGAAACACCTCATCCTTGCAATGAAGTATGTCTGTCATATTACCAACTTTCAGTGGCTTGCAGAGGTGTGAAGAGTGAAGTGAGAGGAGGAAGATATATTGGGTTTTTTTTCTATGAAAATGAAAACCTTAAAAGTGTGGCATGTATTTCTAATTGACCTTTTGGTCTGACCCCCAAATAAAATCCAATGCAAGTTTCTAAGCAGGAATCATACCCAAGACCTCAAAGGTTGGTTAGAAAATTACAGCGACAGCATCATGCTGTGGGGATGTATCTCTTTAGCAGGGATGGTGAAGCTAGCTAGAGTTGATAGGAAGATGAGTGAAACAAGTACAGTGTATTTATGGGAGAAAACCTGTTAGAGGCTGCACAAGACTTGAAACTATAGTGGTGTTTTACCTTTCAGTAGGACAAGGGTAATTAACACACAGTACAATCAAATGGTTTACATCAAGGTATATACTAATATGTCACCCAAGCACGACACTTGGGCATCAACACCTTCATGTGCAACTGGATTTTGGACTTTCTGACCAACATACCCCAGAATGTCCGATCAGGCTCCAACTGCTCCACGTCCATCCCACTCAACACTGGTGTACCACAGGGCTGTGTGCTAAGCCCGTTTCTCTACTCCCTCTTCACCCACGACTGCAAGCCTGTGTACACATCCAACACCATCATCAAGCTTGTGGACGACACTACGGTGATCAGCAACAACGATGAGACTGCCTACAGGGAGGAGATCAAGCACCTGGCCACATGGCACACTGAAAATAACCAGCTCCTCAACACCACCAAAACGAAGGAGCTCATTGTGGTCTTCAGAAAAGATTCAACAGGCATGCACGACACCATCTACATCAATGGAATGGCTGTTGAGTGTGTTTCCAGTTTCAAGTTTCTGGGGACCCACATCTCAGTGGACATGTCCTGGTCAACCAACACCTCCTACCTGGTCAAGAAGGCTCACCAGCGCCTCTTCTTCCTGAGGACACTGAGGAAAAATCACCTATCCTCGACTATCCTGGTGAACTTCTATCGCTGTGCAATAGAAAGCATCCCGATCAACCGTGCAACAGTGTGGTATGGGAGCTGTACTGTTGCAGAGCGCAAGGCACTGCAGTGGATGGTGAAAGCCGCCCAATAACATCACTAGGTCTCCACTACTCACCATTGAGCACATCCAGAAGAAACGCTACCGACATCGAACTTGCAGCATCCTTAAGGACTCTTCTCACCCAGCCCACAGACTGTTTTCTCTCCTGCCCTCCGGCAGGCGTTTCAGGTGCCTCCGGACCAGAACCAGCAGACTAAAGAACAGCTTTTTCCCCAGAGCTGTCTCTTTATTGAACTCTAACCCTCACTGATAGACTCTCCTCTCCCTCCTCACACCTACCTCCATTTTGTTATTCTGTTATTTACAAGACTGTAATGTTCACCTGCACTCCTGACTGTTACTATTGTAACAACTGTTTACATGCATCTTGCACTACTAACTATGACTGAATATTGATTTGCACTGCTGACTGTTTATTCACAGTACCAATTGTTTACATATACATTTGCAATACCTGTACTTTAACAGTAATATGCAATTACCTTCCACTGCACTTTAATTTAAATAGCTTCTGTCCAAACTTTATTTATTCATTTTATAGTAATAGCTACCTGTATATCATGCTCACAATTCTGCCTATAGTAATAGCCATCTGTACATATATTCATAGTACATGTAAAATCATATCTGTAAAACTATTTATATTAATATCAACCTGTATATAATATTCGGTACATATCTAGCTGGGTTGATACAACACCTCTGGGATCTGCCCAAGCCAGAAAAACATTCAGTGTCTTTTAAAGCAACACAATACAACACTTTTCCTCCCTTTTTTTCTCGCGCTTTGTTACAAGAACAATAATCATCCACAAAAAGTAAATGGTAATTTGAACAAAGAGAGGCCTAACAATCATTTTTGCTGGAATTTGATTTGTGGTTTGCAAAGACTGCATCTGAAAAGGGGAACTCCTGGTTGAGCACAAATAATTGTATTGATTGTGGGGTATTCAAATACCAATTCCAAAGAGATTACATAGGCTGTCCCATCATGATTCAAGTAACCAAGACCTTCACTCACACCAAGCAAAAACCTCTAACTACCCAGGAGAGTAATGGGTGGGTTGTTGATTTGCGTCTGAGCTAGAAAATGGGCCTCCATATGCTTAGTGTGACACTAATTTGGCTTTTTATTAGCAAAATCAAGTATTGCTTTCATAAATACGTATTCTGCCAAAGTCTAATAACAACCGCATCAAAAATGAAAGCGTTCTCATAGTTTAGAATGACTTGTTTATATATATAGGTGGGGTATACCCACCGTTTTTTATTAAAGTAGCCGAAAGGGGAGAAACCTGTTAGCTTTGTGGGTTTTAACTCTTTATTAACATGTCTTGTTGGAGTAGGAGAAGTATAAAACAACCAAAGACAAACATAGATCATTCTACTTGCTGTTTTCTGTTGAAATGGAGAACCATCCGTACTCTTTGCCCAGCGAGAGGCAAGCGAAAATAGACAAGAAAAGAAAAATAAGTAATTACAGGGAGAAAAAAAGCGTCTCCAAAGGCGTCACTTTTACCAGGTAGTGACAATTCATGAAGAAGCAGAGCTTCATAATTGATATGGGGGTTGCAGGCTTTCTGCAGGAGAGGTAAGTTAACAGTGAAGTTTATTGTGGCATTAAGTTAGAATCAGGGCAGTGTAGTCCAGCAACTACTCTGTCCTCCCGGCAAAGACGGCTGGTTTGTTTGTTAGCTAACACTGGAGAGCTCTGTTGCAACAGTTATCATTTGCTGTTAGATTGTTATTCATGTTGGTGGTAATGACACTCGGTTACGCCAATCGGAGGTCAGTAAAGTTAGTATTGCTTTGGTAAGTAAGTTTGCTAAAACAATGTCGGACTTCGTAATTTTCTCTGGTCCCCTGCCTGATCTGACCAGTGATGACATGTTTAGCTGTATGTCATCATTCAACCACTGGTTGTCGAGGTGGTGTCCTGAAAACGACGTGGGCTACATTGATAACTGCCGAACTTTCTGGGGAAAACCTGGTCTGATCCGGAGAGAAGGCATCCATCCCACTTTGGATGGTGCAGCTCTTCTTTCTAGGAATCTGGCCAAATTTATTAGTTCTCCAAAATGCTGACAACCCAGGGTCCAGACCAGGAAGCAGAGCCCTAGTTTAACACACCTCTTTACATCTTCTGTACTGTTACCCACCCATTAGCCTATCCGTGTCTGTCCCACGGCCAAAACTAAACAGATTAAAAACGGATCTAAAAGGAGCAAATCATAAAAATCTCATAAAAATCAATATGACTCAACTTGAACCAAAAAATAAAACAATTAAATGTGGTTTATTAAATATAAGGTCTCGCCCTCCAAAGACTTTGTTAGTTAATGAATTGATTTCTGAAAATCAGATTAATTGATTTATTTCATTTTTGTCTCACAGAAACCTGACTGCAACAACACTACATTAGTATAAATGAGTCAACTCCCTCCAATTATTTAAATTTCCACATTCTCAGAACTACGGGACGAGGAGGACGAGTAGCAACCATCTTTCAGTCTGATTTATTAATTAGTCCCAGGCCAATTAATAACTACAATTCTTTTGAACATTTAACCCTTAGTTTCCCTTATCCAAAGTGCAAAGCAATAAAACGTCTTCTGTTTGTTGTTTTTTATCGTCCACCAGGCCCTTACTCTCAGTTTTTAGATCAGTTCTCAGGCTTCATGTCTGATTTAGTGTTAAACACTGAAAAGGTTGTTATAGTTGGGGACTTTAACATTCATGTTGACACTGAATGTGATAACCTTAGTGTAGCCTTTAATGCTATCCTAGATTCAATTGGTTTTGCTCAAAATGTGCATAACCGGCGCACTCTTGCCTTCATACTTTGGACCTTTTGCTGACATATGGCATTGATTGTGAAGAATTAACTGTATTTCCTCACAACCCTGTCCTATCAGACCATTTTTAATAACCTTTGAGTTCCATTTAACCGAGTTCTCCACCCCCAAAAGGAGGTTTCAATATAGTAGATCATCAGATAATGCTGTATCAAACTTTAAAGAGTCTGTCCCCCTTTTAATATCCTCAGTATCACAGAAATGCCCCACAGATGGCAGCAATGTTGTTTGTTGGTGAAGATTCTCAGTCATCCAGGTCAGGGTCATTCTATTCCATTCGGTTTAATTTGCAGGCCAACAATGACCTTAACAGCTACCCATTACTAAGGGGGTGGACCTGTTTCAGTTCAATTTGCATTTCATCTAAGCCATTACAATCCCTTTGTTGGGCACTACTATAAAGCTTGCAACTCCACACTACTCCAGACATTTTGAATTGAGAAAGCTTTTTGGATAGGAAGTAAAATGTCATCAAACTTTAAAAAAAATAGTCTAGTTGTTTTGTTTTTTAACTTTTTTGGAATGAGCAATGTTGTTTCTTCCCATTCACAAATTGACACCTTTGTTGATGGTGTCACTTCCTCGTTGTGTTTTGCATTAGACAACGTAGACCCCTTGAAAAAGGTGATAATTCACAGTAAGCTGGCTCCCTGGTGAAGGTCACTAATGATATTCTCATGGCCTCAGATAATGGATTTGTGTCTGTACTAGTCCTGTTAGATCTCAGTGCTGCATTCGATACAGTTCATCACAATATTCTCCTAGAAAGACTTGAACATACTGTATGGATTAAGGGGAAAGCATCAGGCTGGTTTAAATTTTATCTGTCTGACAGATGTCTTCTCTAACCCCCAGTCAGTCGAGGCAGATTACCGTTCACACTGAGCTTTGTAATGCTGGAGGTTTTCCCTTCCCGTTAAAGGGGAGTTTTCCTCTCCACTGTCGCTTCATGCTTGCTCAGTAGGAGGATTGCTGCAAAGCCAAGGACAATGCAGACGACTGTCCCTGTGGCTCTACGCTCTTTCAGAAGGAGTGAATGCTGCTTGTCAAGACTTGGTGCAATCTGCTGGGTTTCCTTAGATAGGAAACTTTTTCACCAATCTGTATAAGCTGATTGAATTTGACTTTGGAAAGTGCCTTGAGATGACATGTATCATGGCGCTATATAAATAAAATTTAATTGAATTGTTATTGTTTACATAAGTCATAACAGAGGGCGACCATACACTTCTTACAGCCTTATTTTCTGAGAGATTTTCCATGTGTTTGATGATTTATTTTGACACTTCAACTTGTGCAGGAGGTTGATATTGACACATTTATTACATTCCGTGGCTTTAGTAGTAATTATATTTGCTTAACAATGAAACATCAAATCTGTATTGTCAATGAATTAAAGAGATTGCAGCAGGAAACAAAATTGGATGCATGACATGTTATCGGCCACCACTGGACACCTTGAATCATTTCCCCAGTGTATATGATTCTTGCTATTTGGGGAAGACCAATCAGTATTTCTAATTCTTTAGCAGTGATATTAAAATTTCTGTAAGTTTTAAATATCTGTGCAATGTATAAAATATAAAAGTATTTTTTAAATTAGCAAGTGCAGCATCCTATTGTGTTTGGGTTGAGGAAGGACCAGACAAACAGGATAATAACAGGATAATAATAATAATATTAATAATAATAATAATAATAATAATAATAATAATAATAATAATAATTATTATTATTATTATTATTATTATTATTATTATTATTATTATTATTATTATAAAAACTTACAACAGACACAAGGAAGGAGCATGGAAATATGCCATGAGGAGGAATGCCACCAAACAATCTGGCAGAGAAACAGAACAACGGGAAGTATGAAGTTAATGGAAGAAACTGGGGAGGAACAGAGAATTACAGAGAATATATACTGAGGCAGCGTGGAGAAAAGTGAGTCAGAAACAGGTGAAGGTAATCAGGAAGGGATGAGGAACAGCTGAGACCAATTAAAACCAATGAGCTCAGGGGAGGAGTGCACTGAACAGAAACTGGAGGGACACACATGGTAGGAATCTAACAGGAAATATTACAAATTGTACATAGAATAAAATTAATTAATCCAGAAA
The DNA here is from genome assembly GCF_011125445.2 of Fundulus heteroclitus. Classification (NCBI taxonomy): domain Eukaryota; kingdom Metazoa; phylum Chordata; class Actinopteri; order Cyprinodontiformes; family Fundulidae; genus Fundulus; species Fundulus heteroclitus. The sequence continues at coordinate 29,505,990 of NC_046378.1, forward strand.
AGTATTAAATGAAATGGGAACAACTAGAAAATATAAATGGGGAAAGCAACATACAGACAGCCAAAAACTCAAACACCTAAGAATAATAGGCATTAGGACTAAACAAACAAAGCATTTCCTAGGAAACATAACAGCAAAGAAAAAAAAAAAAACACTTGCAGATTGTAATACATTTCCTTTGTGATGAACTCTTTTAAGTACTGCAGTGGAATATGGATCTCATCAGGAGGTTTGGCACATTGTACCTTGAATGTGCTCCCCAGGGTTTCAAAAAATTTCCTTCTCAGAGAAAATCGTTGTCCTTTGATGGGTGCCTTTTGCTGCCCATGGTTCCTGTTAAATTTGGGCTCTTCTTCTACCCAGTGCTAGAAAATACTGACACATGAGTGAATCAGGATGTTTTGTACATGTCCCTTGGGGACTTTGTGAGTAAAAAGTCAATCTTAAACCTTAAAGAAACTATACCTGGATTTATTTTTGTCTGGTTAAGAAAAATGCTATTTATGCAATGTATCATGTGTTAAAAGGCGTAATTTACATTTGATGATAACAATTGACTAATTGATTGCGTGATCAAATGAGCCATGGCTTTTTTTAGTAGGAATAAGCAGTGACCTGGGGACCCTGGACAACTTTTTTCTGCCAATGGCACAACGAGGTGTGGAACCATTACTAGCAGCAGCTCCTCCAGCACGTGCATGACAGGGTATGTAAAAACAGCACGGAAAGAACATTAGTATTGACCATTTACATTAGAAAATATCATTTACCCAAGAAGTAGCAATTTATGTCAAGGAAAACAAAGAAAATTCCCTCAATGAAGCCTTGTTTTCTCCGGAGTATAGGGCATAAGCTTGAGGCGCATGTTTAGCCAATTGCATGTCGAGGGTTTCTCATTGGGGAACAAACTGTAGACTTACAGTTACTTGCTGTTCTTCTCACTCATGGTTCGAATTTGTGCAGAATCAGGTCTAATTGCTTTAAAAAGTAACTTTCCTTAATGAAAAAAAGGCTGTGCCAGTAACAACAGTGTCACTTTGGGTCCTTATGGTGAAAACAACTTTATTGGATAGTATTGGAAATTATCTTAGCGGGTGGCTCCTTACAACCACTATTGAGCATTTCTCTAATGGATAAACGTTGCATACACAAGCACACTCTTGCAAACACCTACAGGTGCTTGTATTCAGGTACTTACAGATTCACTAAAGAAAACCCCTATTACTAGCTTTAGCTGTCACTTTATACATCTCGTACTAAATAACACTGTATATTCTTCAGTGATGGTATCAAGGCATTGGCTATTTGTACCTGTAATACTTTATCGTTTTTGTCGCTGTTCTTTTTATAGCTCTCTCTGCAGGTGTAGAAGCAGACTCCAAGGATGTTATCTTGTTCTCTTCTTACCCTTTAAATTGTTTCCACTTTTTCTCCCATTTAGCATTTTGTCTTCTTTTTATCTTCCTTTTTTGTCCTACCTTCCTGTTTCTGTGTTAATTGAACATGACATAGTCCCAGAATAAAATCTAATAAAGCTTTTTTTTTTGCATATATAGCACTATAGTGAAAGGAGTAATGCTCCACCTGTGAAAGAAATATCTATTGGGCTCTATTTGGCATTAGGACAACAATTCTTAATGCTACATTGCAAGACCAAACATAGAAAGAGAAAAAACCCCGAATCTTACATCATTGGGAGGACATCTGACTAGTCTGATTATCAGTTATTTCTATTAGAAATAACTTTCCAATTGGACAACAAATACATGAAAACTAGCATTAGATGATACAGTTCTGAAGACTTTTGATCTTTACTGTTTGCAGTTAGTCATAAATAAATAAAAAACAACTGACAATAGCTACAAATTGAATGCCCATTGGAGTACACATATAATTATTTTTATGTTTCCCTTTCTTGTTGCAATAAAAATATATTATTTTTGAGCATTTTAGTTTGTAAAACCTTTCTACATTTGTGGATGCTATGTTGACCAGATGTCGAAAGTAGGTGGATTTACGTAGCATGCTACTTAGAATTAGTTCAAGTTAATTTAATTAATTAGTAATCTAAATAAACACAGCTTGGTAATACTTTTAAGGTAAATGACAGTGTTAGTGTCAATAAAGAAAAAGAAAACACAATACCAAAAAAGAATAGGCTTTCAATTTAACTCCCAATTTCAGATTCTTTCTACAAACATAAACAAAACAAAAATAAGAAGGTAATATAATTACCGTAATCATTTAATTTTATTCTTGAGGGTTTGACGGTATAATATTCTATCCTAACAACAACAACAATTACAACCTATGCTTCGCCCAATTTGTATTTTTGCACTGGAAGCTACGTTGCGGATCCGTTTGTTGTCCTGTCGGAGTGGTACAGCCCACGCTGCCCCGTTGCTATGGAGAGCAGTTGAACAGGAGCGCGAGCCGAGCCATCCTGAAAGAGGCACGAGCGAAGAGAACGGGGGGGACGTAGCTGAAAGTGCCGAAGCGCACAGGCACTCAGAGAAACCATGGAGACTAGACCCACAGACAGAGGACAGAGCCGGAGGACTGTACCTAATCACGGAATGCGACTTTTAACGTCCCTTTTCGTCCTGTGCGGAGCCATTGGTGAGTTAACGGTTTGTCTGCTTGTTTTCACTCGGGCGACTTTTTTTTTGCGGTAACGGAGAGAAGTTGCAGTGGCGCTGCTCTCTCGGTCCTTCTCTATTAGTCATCGGCACAGCTGAGCTGACCAGCACAGCTTAAACTCTTTTTTTTATATATATTGAATTAGACCCTTTCAGGCTCATGATAGTTGTATGTAAGTTAATTATAAAACGGGACTAGTTCTTGTCTGTAGACATTCATTGTTCGAGAGCGAATGAAAGTCACCGCAGGCATCCGCTGACCGTTAGCTAAACCTGGCTTCTTGCTCTATTTGAACACAACTCCGTTAACGTCGCTGCAAAAACGCTGTTAACTCGGAGCGGCTGCACGCTAAAGCCGACGGCCGATCCAAAATGCGTTCAAGTGACAACTTTGTGCGCCGCTCGGGTCTAACGGGGCAGATTATGCGCACACTTTTGCAGCAGAGGTACTTGTAGCTAACATCATGCGGGAAGTGTGAGGGAAATACCGGCTGGGATTTCTCCTACACAGATGGCTGCAGAACCCATTGAGGAGCAGCAGCAGCAGCGGCGGCAGCAGCAGCTCTGATTTGCGGTCGGACAAAAATAGAAACGACATGGAATAATCTGGGCGTCACTCGTGGTAAGCGAAGAGGGAGCTCCTGATGTGAGAAGTTTGCCAAGCTGTTGGTTGCAGATGAGGGGGGGATAAAGAGACGATACGTGATACAGAAGAGGAGGGGGATGCAGCGCTGGCTCCTCTGGCTGGCAGGGGAATGAGGACTTATTTTAAGGCAGCCACTGCAGTCGCAAAGTCTCTGGAAGTATTGACCTGAAGTTGGGCCGCATGCCAGCCAGAGCACCTTCCCATCCCTTACAGTCCCGGGCAGGGCAGCTGTAGGGCTTTGCTGTATCCCACCCTTGAGCTGGGATTACAGGACACGGCAGGTCTGCAAAGGCAGAGCAGGGGACAAACACGGGCGGCCGGCTAAGTAAATACTGCCCTAGAATGCACCATTAGGTTGATCAATGAATTCAAGGGCGGAAATAAGCTTGTCAGAGATTTGGACATGTCAGCAAACTTCTCACGTGGGAAATGAAGTTTTTTGCTGCATGGCCATCTTTATTATTGTTTCCTTAGCTGATTGATTCAATTCGTTGTAATCATAGAACTCCAGAACAACAACAGATATCTCAGAGCACTTCACAAACAGGGCCAGTTCAAATGAAGTTACAATAGAACCCCCCAAAAATGTTGTCTATGTGTTGATATTCATTCGATTCGTTTCACAGGTTTCTATGTTTCCAGAAAAAAATCTGTTTTGGCACAAATAATAAAATGACACTATCTTAATACACCCGCACCAACATGAGGGTGTCATGTAAATTTATACACTTTTTTCCGAATCTTATAATCTAAATCAGTTTTTTTTTTATAACCATAGTTTTCTTACCTTGAATTTTTGATATTGCTATACAATCTCTATTATTTTTGCTATTATTGCTTATTTTGATGTATACCTGTGTGCTTCCCTTTGCCTGTCAATTTGCGGTTGATACAAATAACAGATTATTCTATTTTAGCTCATGTCTTACTGCACATAAACATGATACAAAGGTTTTTAAACATTCGATTTCTTTAAACCAGTGAAACTTTTTGCACAATATTTTGGTTAATAACTATTTGAAACACAATTTAGCAGATTTTTATTCTAGTCATCAATAATAATAATAATAGCCCAATTAATGTAGTGTAAAATACCATCTGTATAACTGTAATAGGTAGGAATAACAGTTTATATTTAAAAAAAAAATGTATAATGATTTTCTTTTTTTTAAGTAGACAACACGATGTCTTGGTGGCGTGATTTCATTCAATATAGATTACTATTTAAATCTTTCCTCCAGCTGATTGAATGAAGACACTGGCATTGTGGCTATTCCTGAAGAAGTAGTGGCAACAGTAGACAGGAAACACTCTTTTTTTAACAGGAAGAACGCTCCAGCACAGCCCGGCTCAGTATGAGCTTCCGCAAACAACTGGGAGTTGAGAGAATAGAAAAGGGGGGACAAAGAAAACCATAGAAGCACTGCTCCAAGAGTACTTTTTATGTGAAAGGATAGTACACAGACTGATGTCAGCAATAGCTCTGGTTGCAGTTTGTTTTTTCAAGGAGGGAACCACAGAGAAACACTGAGACAGTATTACAAACTACGGGACGAAAAACTAAGTGGTTGAGTCGTTTTTTGTTTTTTTTCTTTTCTTTTTTCAGAATAGAGACGCTGTCAAAAACATAATTACTGGGCCAAATGAAGAAGAAAAGAGCATTGGCAGAACACAGAGTTAATGGGAGCAATAATTGCAAACAGTGGATAAATAAAGCATCAGTTGAGTAAATCACTCAGCTTAGTGAAGCATCACTTTCGCTCTCTCGGAGCCCAACATGCTATGTTGCCAGAAATCAGCAATATTTAGCTTGTAATTAGAGGCGAGGTAAAATTGTGTTCATCTGAGAAGCCCTAAATGAGGAAATCTTCTGACATCAGTCAACGCTTCTCATATAATTACTCTTTTTCTTCTGCATACTGGAGACACATTTTTTGCAGGGTGGCCGTTGTGCCGTTCTTTTTCTGTCTGTGTCCACAAAACACGGTCAAAAATCAGCGCGGAGAGCTGAGAAACAACACAGTGTTGCAAGCTCAGCCGATTAGCATCTGAACATGCTGCTTGCTTGATGCCTTCTGGATGCAGATAAGCTGTCAGAATAGTCACCTCGACAGTTCAGTTTGCTGATTATCAGCACGTAAGACGGACCGGGCTGAAAAAGAGCAGCTTTGGTAGCGTGTTTGTTAGCCTGGAACAACTATATTAGATGTTTGCCTGTTGGAAATCCAAGTTTGCAAGGTACAAAAAGTGTTGCTCTTCCAGGTTTGCTTAAGTTCTCTTTTGGAGGAGCTGTGAGGAGGGGATTCATGCAAGGCGTGGCTACAGACTGTGAGGTCTGTAATTGAAGAGCAACGTTGTGTGGTTTCTTCTCCAGGGGCCGCATGATTCACAATATAAATAAATAATGTAGTAATGGAGCCACCGAAATTACAGAGTAAGAAATAGATTTAAGAAAAAAAAAGGAGAATTACTGACAGAGCAGATATGATCCCCGGAGAGGCTAATGGCGTCGTCACCACATGGCACAGGGCGCCTAAGGTCAGGACCTTTTGTTTGGCTTGATTGTCCAATAACTTAATACAGATACGCACTCACACGCAGACCCGTCTGGCCTGCCTGGCTATTGTAATGTTAATGTTGACACCATTTTGTGCCTTAAGTCGACTTTGGAGTAGACTTAAGTTTTAAGTTTTAAACATTAGTTCACAAAAGAGAGTGACGTGTGCGGACCAATTTTTGATGACTCTTGTTGCTCCTTCCTGGCTGTTTGTTGTCAGACTTATTCACAGAAAAGGGCTGTAAGAGAAGTTTGAGCGGCCAGCTGTCACACCCATCTCATCCTTCTAATTTGATCCCAAATCTCTGTTGCAAAGCAGCTGATTGAATGCTCTTAATCACTTTAAACGCAGGCAGGGTTTTATCTGCCAGGAGCAGATGAGTGTGGGGCTTTGTTGTGGGACATTAGTTTTTTTTTTGTGTGGGGTTCAGGGAGCAGACTGTGGTCACCAGCTTCTGTTGACTCCACCCTTTGCTTCCTTTTCCACAACAGATGTGACTGACTGTCAGAGTTTGCGAACTCCCCGGTGGTCTATTAATGACGTTGGAGCTAAAAACTTAAAGTTTAGCTCACTTTATCAGCTCTGTTTTCCTAAGATATTTGATCTTAGAATGTATACATCAAGCTGGCTTGGGCCCTGAGGAGGGTGCTTCTTCACATTCACTCTTGTATGAACATTTGGTGTAGATTTTGGTGGGTGATGATCTCTGCTAATCACAAGACATTTAGAAGAGTCAGGTTTTTACCCCAACACTTTCCGTTATTCGTCTATCACTGAATGGCAGCCAGTAACAGTGTGGCCATGTAGCTCCACCTGACTGTGTGTTAGCTCGTTTTCACACCCGATAGTTCAGTTCGATTGGCGACCTCAGCTGGTGCGGTTTGCTTTCACGCTGCACTTTTGTCAAATGAACCAAACCTTTGACCAACCTGCTCGACCTCTCTCTCTGTGGTGGCGCTGCACTGAGAAAGGAAAGAGTTTCCTCAACAACGCAGCACAACTTCCTTTACCGGGAAAGTGTAATCAAAATGGAAATGCGACGGGTTTGCAACGAGGAAACAGAGAGGCTCTCCTCTCTGCTCTGTGCTCTGACTGCAGGCGGGTTTCAAGTGAGACAGCGCTAAGAGAAGTGTGAAGAGGCTCACAGCAGCACTCGCCGCTGCCCCAAGATAATAACTGCACAACGATTGGTGCTTTTACGGGAAGTCACCGATAACAGAAGAAAGTCGCTGGATTTTTCTAAAAAATGTCGATGGATGGGTCTGAAAAGTCACTAAATATAGTGAGAAATTCTCTAAATTGGCAGCAATGACCAAATGCTTCCTAAGACTAGACGTATTCCCGCTGCTGGCCTTGAACTTTGCCTCACAGACATTGCAGCGGGCGTAATCTGCAGCACATTTTGAAAAGTGGAGCCATACTTTAAGACCGCTTTCTATCAGCCCCGCCTGCTTTGTTGACTGGACCAGCGGCTACTGACGTCATCACGCTCTTGTGCGTGCAATGCTGTGTTCAGGTCAGGCATGGAAAATCGGCCACTCTTCCACCCCTCATTATCACAATGAGGCGTTTAGGTAACGAAACATTGTACCATTTTATTTTTGCGTGAATTGGTCCTCGGTTGTAATGACGGGATTCGGTCAGTACCTATAAAAGTGCTGAGTTCAGAACCCATCCCTAGTGGAGCAAGGGGGAAAAAATCAACCAGTAACTACAGAAATCTGAATCAAAATTTTATCCCAAATGTTTCACAGACACATTTGTTTTAACAAACAGCTGTAGATAAATATGAGAAACAGCTGAAAAATAACCTGCTGGAATAGATAAAAGTATAATTATAACTAGTGTTGCCCCAATACCGATACCAGTATCGGCTGGGGCACCGATACCGCGCTAAAATGGTGGTATCGGTATCGCCGAGTACCAGCAAATAGGTCACAGATACCATTTTGATGTTTGTATGTCACTTGAATGCAGCCTTCTCTCTCTCGACACTCACTAGTTCTACTGGATTCACTTTGTATTAGTCTTTTTCCTGCTTTAATAAGGTAGCAGCTTGACAAAGCCATGATAGCAATTATTTTACATCCAAGTAGTATGCAGTTCTTCATATATACACACACACATACATTTCAAAGTAATGGTATCGGTATGGTATCGGTATCGGCCGATACTACACAGCCAGGTATCGGGTATCGGTATCGGGGGCCAAAAAAATGGCATCGGCGCAACACTAATTATAACACAACACAGGCCATCTTAACATAAACAATATTGTCTCGTCTTATATCTCTTAGAAAAAAATCTCAGTATTTTTGAATCTCAGTATATTGCCCAGCCCTACCCACACAGATGAAGGCTTTCAGCACGACCGAGTAGAACTTGTTTTTGTTTGTTCACAGAGTAGAATATTTTAGTTTCTGATTGGAGGGTCAATGTTTGGTGCCAATCAAACAATACCTGGCGGGTTTATTGTTTTGTGTTTTTATTGTGCATTTCTATTCTGCAATGTCATTAATCCTTTTGTTTGAGCCCTCAATAACTTTGACTTAAACAAAATGGAAATTGTAAAAAAAAAGTTTTTGGGCTGTGCCTTTCATCTGAACATGTAAGGTAAACATCTATGAAAATGCCTTAAAATGGCCAAATTACATACTAATTAACACAATAGCCTGTTTAGCTTGACAGTTTATGTTTAGGTTGACAGCAATTACATGGTTTTAAAGAAAACTAACGCTATTTAAAATGTCTATGGTCCAACTCTAGTGTCCACTATAAGTTACTTTGCAATACTCTTGCTCAATACAGTACATACGCACAGCTTTCACACCAAAATGCGTTGTATATTGGATCCTGTAAGAGATGGATGCTTTGTTCTGTAAACTTCAGCTTTTAGAAAAAAAAAAGCTTTCCTAATGGGTCTTAATAGCTACAGGTTGGCTTTTAAAGATATGCATCGTCTGTTTAAATAAATGGGCTCATGGCAACAGACAGATTAACAAAGTAAATACTAATAATACAAATATAGAATCAAGCCAACCATTGCTTATAAGCTTTCCATTGGTTCTGATTCCATCCACTGATTTACATGTAAGTAACTGCGCGTTTAAAATTGAAAGGAAAGTGGTAAAATGCTGTGAAAATACATCGGAGTGCTAATAATAGCAGCAGTGTTTTTTTTCTCCGCGATTTATGTCTATGTCCTGTCAACTAAAGAAAATCTTGGATAGACAGGAACTTACTGTTTCAGTCACTGAGTCATAGGAAACTGGGCTATATAAATGGCTTCCAGATATTTCCATGGTTAATTACCTGCTGTGAATGAACAGAGGGATACATTTTTTAACCTCTTTTTCCCCTGCTGTTTTCACGAATCAGGGTTTTACCCGAAAAAGGGGTGACTTAGATGAGGGTCACTGGCACGTACCGTGGCTTTATAGTCCGTATTAAAGAGTTATACTTGCAGGATGTGCATAGTCAGCAGTTAAACCCCCCAGGAGAGGAGCACAAAGGTTATGGGAAACAGGTGTGGCTGAGTTTCACCTCTCAATCTTATTTGTTTCAGTCCTTTCAGCTGTGGGATGGGCACACCGTGAGTTGTGTGCGCTGACCCACCCCCTACCACCCAAGTGGGAGATTATTAACACCCACCAGTCAAATACTGGGCTGCTCGATCTGCAGTGTTATCTCTCCTGGATGTACACAAAGAAAGTTGGCTTGCATTTTACTGTAGCAGATGAAACAATAGCTATTCCTGCCTACTTTTCCCACCTGCTCTGTGTCTAGCTGGGATTTAACAGGCACTCAGATCTTCATTCCCACTACTTAGCGAGTAACCAAACCTGTGAGTTCCACAGAAAGCGTAAAAAGACATTTGAGTTGAAGGTGAGGACCATTTTGGGAAGCTCTAACCTGTAGATTCTGATTTTTTTTTTTGGCCAATTCTAATTTATCTTACAAAATGAAAAACAACAAAATGCTTTCGTCTACCCTCTGAGTTAATTGAAAGTGTAACCCTCTACAGTAAAAACCTTTGCAGTAAAATAACACATCGATATTCTGACGCAACATATTCCTGCTTAGAAAATGCAATTTCTTTTTAAAAGGCTTCTTCTAGCTTCCTCCAGTGACAACATCCACTTGAATGGTTGTTGTGGTTATGCAGCCGAGTAGTGCTTGGCAGGGTGGTTTATTATGAAGCGTTCTTGTTTCAAACACAACTGAACTTAGCAACAAAAACACAGAACGCGCTGACCTTGTGGCAGAATTTTAAACTATAAGTAATTATGAAATGTCCATTGCATGCACTTTTAAAATGGTTAATTTCTAATCTCTCGCAGTACTAAAAAGGTGTTAATACCTCTGGTTGTGACTTGAAAACCATGCATACATGTTGAGCGCTTACTGTTAGGAAGGACCATAGCTAATGTGAGTCACAGAACAGAATCTAATCTCTGATGCACGTGTGTTGCAGTATGCATTTCAGCTGGATCTTGCACACCAGGATCCTCGCACGTTTATGCCAAATCATTCTGTTTTCATTGCATTTCACACCATTCCCAGTGTCTGAATTAGTTCCTGGTCCTCTCCCCCCTGTCAAACAGACTCTAAACCTGAATCCATTTTCCCCATTCTGATCAAAGTGTTAGAAAAGAAGAACAAATAAACTGCAGGCTTTATTTCTGTTAAATATTTATAAAGGAAAGTGCAGCGTGTCTTTCTACTGTCCTCTTTTTCAACTTCCTAGCTGCTGTGACACAGAGAAACAGAGTCTTGCTGACTTCTGGCGAACTTTACAGTTCTATTTTTTGCCTCTGCGTGGATTGCAGCAAAACAACTGTCCGGTCCCTTTTGGGGCCCTAAAACGGTGTTGGAATATCAGATATTGCACTGATTGCATTTCACCCAACGGTCTTTATAGTTTATAGCAGATTCAGCTTCCCTCACTCCAGATCCCAGACCTGATGGACCATTAACAATCATGTTGTTGCAGTCTTTGTGCATTTCAAACATTCCTCTTTTACATCAAAGCATTGCAAGTTGAGTCCAAAGACTGAAAACCAACTGCAAAGAGGGCCTCACTAGTCACGTTTTATTTTAAAATGAAACACTTTTGGTCAGAAATAGGAAGGGATTGTAAAGTATTACATTACAAAGAGTGGGGGATCCACTCTAAAGTCTAGACATAATAACAAATGGAAATGCAGCAAAAATAATGTGATCAAAAGCAGAGTATCAGGCTAAAATGAATTAACATGATAGGAATAGCTGAAGATGTTTTCTTTCTGTGAAATCAGTGTGATCATGCTTTATTCTGGATGACCTGGCCACTTTACTGTCTTTGCTCTCGTCTGAAAGTGGGCGTCACGTGAGGATCAAGGTTAGCTCATTATTCTCTGGCAGAAAAGGGTTCTGTACGCATCTGGAAATGAGGGCGTGCTGGGAAAAATCAACTTCCTTTGACCATGATAATGATGGGGACACCACACTGACCATAGTGCATCCTGTTTTTATTGACATCCGAAAACACACAGCACCATGACAGGTTTCTGTTGGTTTACTGCAGTTCCTTCCTCTGTTGAGAAGTGGTTATTGCTGGCGTGTAGAGCAGCAGTGCTGATGATTCAAAACTCCAAAGAGCCTAATGCTGTTTACATGACAAAAGAAAACATCAGAGCTGCACAGATAGCAGTTTCTTGGCTGATTCATGTTTAATTTAATTTCTCTCTTCTTTTTTTTTTTTTCTGCCAAGCCAAAGTGGCTCCTACCTTAGTATTGTGAATGTGTCCCACTGATATTATTCACCAATAGGCCAGTTGTTGCAGTGAGACCTTAAGGTAGAGTACCTTGGTTTTATGGCATCGTGCCATAAGCACAAAATGTAAACAATAATGGACAGAATCTAACAATTTAATTTTCTTTTATACATAACAGAAACACAACAATTGTTGCTGCTGCTAAAATACTGTTGTAAGTACACTGACGCCATAGCGTTTACTTATTATCTTCAAATTGTAATATAGATGCATTTAGAGGGTGAAAGAAAACAGGTGCGTGTTAACAGTCAGTGTGTTTAAAATCAGAGTTTTCAAGTACTCATGACAATGATTTCCCAGTGACTGTCATGTTGCTCTGCTCTTTAAAAAGTAACAGTGGGAATTAGCCAGGCTAGCTAGCCTGCAGTCTGCTGCTTAACAGAAATGCTGCTCTTGTCTCTGGGCATGCCAACCATACCTTCAAAAGCACAGACCCCTAATAACAGTGATGTGTAGAGCCTCTTTAGTTTCCGTACAGTGACTTTTAAAACAGACAACTTTCTTTCGTGTAAATGTGAAGCAGTGACCACTGGTACATTGAAACAGATAATGGAGGGGGGGAGCATGGATCAGCTCTGCTCCAACGCCGGCCTGCGTCTCATAGCAATAATATCTTTGAACTGTAGGAATGGTATCATGGAAAACTGGAGAAGTCCAGAACTTCTTTAAGCCGTGGACAACCCTATATTTCTAAACATATCTCCAGCTCGACACTTCAAGCCGCAGTCATCCACATGGTCACATCTTGCTACCGCTGACAACATTTTTATATGGAACAGTTTGCTGGAGTGCTAGGCCGCTACTAGCATGTTAATATCTGTTTTGATTTGGCTCCAAACACATGTCGATGCAGATCCACTTAATCCTGTCCAGACAAAACAGGAAGCTGATTTCCTGCATCACAAAAATTACCTTTGCTTTAAACTCAGTACAGTGACTAGTGTTTCAGCTGCTGTGTTTAACGCTGTGTTCCCTTACGCAGATATGTGTGTGGGGATTAGTGAAGGTAACATTAGGTTGTAAGGGAAAATCCAGACAATCGTTAATGGTGTCCGTGGTATCAGCAGCAGTCCTGAAGTAGCTAGTCAAGTAAGGATCCATGAAAACTGCAAAATTGTTTTTATTGTTTAAATTCATCTACAGTGAAGTCCATTCAGACACACAGAAGTCACTGCTCATTGCTAGTTTTGCAACTGGTGCTACTCTGCTACTGCTCTGGACTCCTCTTCCTTGCTTCATAGATTTTTTGGTGTATTTTTTTTCTCAGTTGATGTTTATTCAATCTTGCAAATCATTTTAAAGAGAAAAATTCCCTTTTGGATCTCTGCATAATGTGGGAAACTATGTTGGCACTATGTTAGATTTGGCCCAGTAGCCCATTCAGTCCCAGAGGAGGACAGTAGGTTCTGTCTTTAGTCCACTGTTCACTGTACAATTGAAGGATGCTGAATGATGGCCGTGCTTGGCTTTAAGTATCCTTTTTTAGTGGGGAGGTTTAGGAAGAAAATGCATCAATATGACGGAAACAAAGTGCTTGAAGCTAAATAGAATCAGTTTGCTATTATTATTGCTATTATTATTTGTGACCGTGAACAGTTCATGGCTCGGTCTGTTTTTGAGAGGACAGAGGCCGGAGTATTCCTCCAGCTGTTTTTATGCAGTAAAGACAGGGACCTGTGTGTTTGCATTACACAGTCAAAACTTGAATACAATGAAAAGCAAAGTTAACAGAAATTTAATAGTCTAATGTACACAGAAGGTAATTTGAAAGATTATACTAATAACAGTAATAACTATTGGGACAATTTTAACAACACAGTAACTAAGGATCAGTTAATTATACTGCATGGGAGAACCAATGGATAAGATGATTTCCCACGGAACTTGAAGCCGAAAAAGAAAATGCACCATACCCTCAAAAGAAGAATTTTCTTGTTCAGATTTTGTTTGTTTTTCCACTTGGTTTTAGTGGCTTTATTTTAGGCATCAGTATCATCTGTAATACTAACCTCAGCCCGTTACTTCAGATTTTATCCTTTGGTTTGTTGGTACCTGTCATGCCATGGGAACAACAGACTGTGATTGGATCACACGTCCTGAACTGAGTAGAGGTTTGTTAAAGTCACATGACGCTAAAGTAGGGCTGTATGGTATTAGAAACTCATACAACTGGGATATTATTTTTGGATATTGCAGTAAGGACATTAATTGCTGTAAACCCAAATTTCAATATGTTCTCTCTTTTTGACCTTTTATTCCAGTGCCTTAAACATGTTTTGTCGTCTTCAGCATCTGCAAAATTAACTTGGCTCGCACTGATTCACACGGTATTCACTGTGACTTCGGTAAATTTACATATTTGATATATTGTGCAGCCCCAATAGACATTTGTGGAAAGCTTTTAACAATATACTTTTTAGTGTATGTATAAAAAAAAAATAAAATGCTTTATCCCCAGACTTATGGGTCAGTTCCTCCAGACAAGAGCAAAAATAATTACAGTCACACTTTGCAATACTTACAGATCCTGTTTGTTCAATGTGGTTTTGTGACAATCAAAATAAAGTCTGTTTCTGTCATACACGGCGGTTTCGTAGGCTCTGTTTGTGTAATATCTTCTTATGGGGAAGTGTTTTTAAACGTTACCTCCACCATCCCCCTTACACCATGTATGGCAGTAATGTTTGGTTACATGGCTGATATGTTGGTGGTGTTGCCTAGGCAGGGAAAAGACGATCTTGTATGTCTAATAATAAGAGACTTTAAAATGATGTCAAAGACTTTTTACAGCACCTAGATGTTTCCCTTCGCGTGATTTCTGTTACCATCTGTGACATTTGTAAATTCTTCCACTGTTTTTTGTATGCATGGAAAAATAACACTGCCGCCCACCTCCAGAGTTACAGCGCTGTGTGCCCATACTAAAACCGCCAAACCCCCACACAACAAACAATAACAAATCCCACAATCTAAAAGACAGGATGCTGAAGGCATGTTTGTGTTCCTTTGGTACACAGTGGCAGACATTGTCCTCCCTAAGTCCTGCGGCAGAGTTATAGTTTGACTCTTGAAGGGGTTTAGCCTCCGTAAGCCTATTTATATCAACGTTATTGATCTTTTGATTTTAAACTCTGATCTTCCAATCAAATGTGACTCGGATGAGAAGGGCACCGAAGTCCAAATCGCTACGGGAGGGGTCAAAGACAAAAAGGTTTTGAAGAGGACAGTGACATGTGAAAGAGGCCTGCTGGCCCCTTATTTAAAGGCCTGTCAGCCAGTGTTTGTCTCCACCATCAATTAGCTTTCTAAAGAACTTCACACCCTCACGAAATACAATGCAAGGAAGGAAGGGGGTAGATGAGTGCTGGTGTGGAGACTAATGTTTTTTTCACCCTGCACAAATATTTCTTACAATAAAGGCATGCTATAAAACATCCAATTCACCACTTGGCCTATCCTGTTTCTGACTGATTAAGATAACAATATAGGCTTGTATTAGTCATTGTGTCACGTTTGCCAGCGTGATGCATTCAAAAGCCAGTCATAGGGATGGGAAATTGTAGATTTTAACATTTAAATGCTCTGGTCTTTACCAAATGTTGAAATTCTTCAAATCTGCTGAAGTATGTTTGTTAAAATGGGAGTACTTCCCATATTCCACGACACGCTAATTGTGTTAAAGCCTAGAATTTAAAGGGAGTGTACTTTTTTACAATGACTGAACCAATGGCCTTACCTTACTGTACCTTACAGATCTCAGTGCTTTTGCTGTCTTTGGAGCAGTAGGTCAGTCACATTAGCCTAGCCAGGCAACCATTAGAACCCGGTTCTGATGTCTAAACTACCGTTATTGTGACACTACAGAATCTGCCACCTCGACCAATTCCAATTTGTGTTTATTCCATAGTTTATAGCTGAAGAATAGTTGCAGAACTGT
Source organism: Fundulus heteroclitus (assembly GCF_011125445.2). Lineage (NCBI taxonomy): Eukaryota > Metazoa > Chordata > Actinopteri > Cyprinodontiformes > Fundulidae > Fundulus > Fundulus heteroclitus. The sequence continues at coordinate 29,521,586 of NC_046378.1, forward strand.
ACCGAACCACAGAAAGATTCAAGCATCAATTGGAAAGTAATCCATATTACAAGGTTGACATGCAGGAAGTGCTCTGATCCAGCTGATTCAGCACATTATTTAGCAGCCACTCAGACTTCAGAGGCCCTGCAAAGATGATTCAGTGAAAGCCTGATGTATAGGTAAGACTTAGGAAACATTTACCTATACAATATACAACATTCAGTTCTAATAACATTCAGTTCTAATAAAAATGTACAGTGCACTCAGTGTCTTGAAATGTGTGTTACAGTCAATTCTTTGTAGTATATATATATATATATATATATATATATATATATATATATATATATATATATATATATATATATATCCCTTAGTTCCACAGCCAAGAACAAATAAAAATGAGATAAGTCTTTATTTCAAAGCCTGACTCAGGTAGGACTGTTTCTCCTGTGGTGTTCCTTGCCATTCTATGTAAATGCAGTGTTGGGTGTTACAGCTGCTAGCCCTGGCTGATACTGATGTCTGTCGATTCTGCTTTATTTTCTTAGGACTGTACCATCCAAAGAAGAATAAAGGTGTTACAAGGTTCATTGTTAGGAGCCGTAGTTTTGAATCCAACAGAGAAGGAAAGAATAATTATATCGTCTCCATTTATAGATCAAAGCTAATCTATTTTTATTAATCTGAAAAAGTACATGTGGTTTGTTGATGCATTCTTTAGATTGATTTAGTGAATGGGGGGTGGATCAAATTTTCATTATATAAAGAGTGCCAGAAGGGTATGTTTGTCATCTTGCAGCATGGTAAAAAATTGGGCTTTAACTGAACCGTTTTCTTAAGCACCAATGTCTGTGTGGTTTGACAAAACAAGGCTGAAACAATACAAATCTGCCATGTAGCCAAATTGAAGTTGAAGAAGCTCAGATTTTTGTTTGAAAAAAAAAAAAAACACAGAGAAACTGTTCAGGTTCCTTGTGTCTCCAAATAGATTCCCTTTCTGGAAAGAGAGCATTAATGACCCTCATATGCACAGGGGGCTTCTTCCCCAGACTTGGGTGCATTAAAACCATTTGTGTCAGAACAAACTTTTGGAAAAGTCGGTTCATAATTTAAAGCCTCCAGAGTACAATAATCATTAACGTCCTCAAAACCCTTTCCAGACAAACCTGTTTCAATCATCTTGTAAACAACTTGTGTCATTTAACATTACAATAAGTTGCAGAAACAGAAGACTGTGATCCCAGTTTTCACAAAATGGCGAGGCTCTACAACATATTGTATTTATTTCTGTACATATGTAGAAATGATTGGCCCAGCCGGCTACATTTTTTCGTCCTTGCATCGTTTCCAGTGCTTGCAGCGGTATCGTTCTGTCACTCTGTTTCCGTACTTCGTCCGTACCTGACCCAGTTCTCGCTTTTTTGTCCTTATTCATTCTTTACTCAACTTCCTCCTGCTTTGGTCCTAAAACCACACTCCCTCCTTCACAGATCTCATGTGTGCATTCTTCTCCTGTGAGGTCTTTAGATCAGTCCCTCTTGAGTGCTGTTTGACATGATAATCTATGCATGGAGTTTGTCTACACGAACATGACATATTGTGTGTTTTGTTAGCCCCTTGTGAGTGTCTCTGACCGTGAATCCCACTGGCGTCTCCCGAGGTCCTGACATGCTCCGCGGGGCTTCACTGGGTGGAGCCCAGGCCAGGAGACGGCCTCTCCCGGGGAGGTCAGGGCCGGAGCTGGGTCAGGTCCTGGTAGGTGGGGACTTCTTTGGCTCATCAAGCGGCCGATGCAGAATGTTTGAGCCAGTTGCCAGGCAAAAAGGAAGGTTTTGATTTACCCTTGTGTCTGTCGAGCAGCTTGTCGCAATTAGTGATGTCAGGAGGGAAAGAAACAAATATGAAGCATTTTCTTCAAAGAGCGAGCATTTCCTGCCCATGAGTTCATTCTTTCCTCGGGTTTCTCGATGAAGAGGGGGTAAAAGTGCAGCCAATTTCTTATTTGTCATGATAGATTTTTCAGGTTTGGCCTCTTCTCTCTCTTCAGCCCCTACATGTCATGTCGTGACAACCATCAAAGTCTATTTATTTCCTGTTTATCCTTAATAGAGATCTGAACTTTTGTGTTTGCTGAATAAGATAAATGACCAGTAATAAATACAGTGATAGTTGTGAACTGCACCTCGGGCCGGCAGTGGAATGCCTATTCCTCTGACGAAAGTAAATGACAGCTTTGTTTAGCATGCGGCTTATATTTCATTTGCCTGCAGTATTTTAGATAATATGTCACAGTGCTGTAGTTTATGAGGCCCGACTGTGTTCGTGCAGCGAGCAATGCCAAGTTTCCCCGCTCTCCTCCTGGCTGAAGGTATCCCATGCAGAGGCCATCTGTCTCCCGCTCCACCTAATGGTAAGGGTGGAGTCCCTTCCTTCGTCTGGTTATTTCCCAATGCTTTACTGTAAAGCAAACAGCACATAGCATAGATGGAGTCCAGTTTCTTCTTATGCTTTGACAGGCGCGATAGCCGACAAACTGAAACCAACACACGTTGTACGGTGGCAGTTGGGACCAGCGTGTCAGGTAGCTGCTCTATCTCGGGGTCACGTTAGGAAGAAGTCTGGTCTGTGGGACACGTGTCTGAAGGCATCACTACAATGTCACGCATGCCAAACATGACGGTTTACTACTCCAGCAACCTGTGCCACTGAAATGTTTTGATCCATCCGACCATCTTCGTTCCCGGTCCGGCTATAGATACGACTGTACAGCTGTCGGTGTTATTGCAAAGCGTTGCTATTTTTTTTTCAACTAAAATAACTAAGTTGAGCAAATAGTGTGGCAGCAAACAGTTGTTGTGTCAGCTCAGATGACCCTGGGGCAGAAAATGCAAGAGGCACATGGCTCTGACCCCGACGCTCCCCCGCAGCTATGCACCCTGGTGACTATGACAGAAGCAATGCAAACAGAGGGCAACACATGCACTGGAAAACAGATCATACCAGGGCCAGCCGCTTTGTTTTTTTTTTTTTTTTTTTAGACTAGGTCATGAATCAGACATAGAGAATAGACGTTTATGTGTTTCTAAACTATCGTGGTGAAATGTTATAATCCAACGTGACTTTTCCAAATGTCTTTTCAAGTGGTTGACAAATAAGGCAGAACTGGTTTATTTCTCTGAGGGAAATGTGTTAACAGCCTTAGTATACAGTGCCTTGCCGAAGTATTCATACCCCTCATATTTTGTCACGTTACAACCACAAGCCTTAATGGATTTTTACTGTGATTTTACATGTTGGACCATCAAACGTAGAGAGCATATGTGAACTGGAAGGAAAATGGCGAGTGTTTTTGGAAGTGGGATGAACATCTGTATTCAGCCCTTTTAGTCAGTGCTTTCTAGAACTACCTTTTGTTGTAATTGCGGCTTCAAGTCTTTTGGGATATTTTTTTACACTAAGAAAACTTTTGATATTTCTGTGCAAAACACTTCAAGGTCTGCAATTTTCAGGTTTTTCTTCAGATTCTCTATTAGATTTAGATCTGGACTTTAATTGAGACACTCTAAATACAAGGATATGCTTTTATCTAAACTATTCCAATGTAGCTCTAGCTGTCTGTCCGGGGTCATTGTCCAGTCGGAAGGTGATCCCCTGTCTCAATCTCTGTGGCCTTTAACAGGTTTTCTTTCAGGATTGCCCCATGTTTAGCTCCATCCGTCTTCCCTTCAACTCTAACCAGATTCCCTGTCCCTGCAGAACAAAATTTGCAAAGCATGACGCTGCCCCCGCCACAAGTCGCTATAGAGATGGTGCGTTCAGGTTGATGTGCAGTGCAAATTTTCTGCAGCACATACTTTTTGCATGTATGCCAAGAAGTCTTTGTCTTGTCTTACCAGAGCTACTTCTGCCGCATATTTGCTGTGTCCCCTACATGGCTTATGTCAGACTTTTTATATCATTCTTTCAACATTTGAAGCGTTAGTAAAGTGCATGACTAAACATTGCAGATTCAGCAGATTCTCACAGCTGAACTGTGGCTCTTTGCAGCTTCTCTAATTACCACCGTGGTCTTGGCTGTTACTTTGATCAATGCTGCTTTTGCCCAGCCTTTCACTTGAAGTGGATGGTGATGTCTCGGCAGGTTTGCAATCGAGCCATACTCTTTCCGTTTTCAGAGGATGGATTGACCATGACTCAATGAGACGTGCAGAGTGTGGGATATCGTTTTGTAATCTTAAGTATTAATCTAACTTTATGTCTGACCTCTTCCTGGAACATGCGACATTGACCTGAAGATCCGAAAGATCTGGTCCTTGGTCTTCAGGATGCTGTTTGATCCCTATTGTTCCCTAACCAACCTTTGAGGCCTTCATAGACAGCTGGATTTATACTGTAAATAAACTCCACACAGGTGGACTCTTCTGACTTATAAGGGCCACTTTGAAGGCAATTGGCTGTATTCAATTTTATCTAGAGGGTATCAGAGTATAAATAGGGCTTAAAACAAATCCACTTCACTCTTTGAAAAGTTCAAGAAGTGTGAATACTTTTTTAAGGCACTATAGTGAAGTGTTGATCAGTGTACACATTGGAGAATGAAAGCAAAATATCTTTCAATGTGAAAACCCAGGCGGAAAAAAATACAAGCAGGGAAGGCGAATAAAACTTCCCAACATCAACGGTTCACATATTGGAACTTGAGCAGCTATTCACACAGAGGGTCTTACTTTTGCACAGATGGTCACACACTTACTTCTTATTTTGGTAGAGAGAAAAACACAGTTTGTGTGTGCGCGAGTGTGAGCGTAATCACTAAAATTACAGGGGACGAAATGGAGCTCGGGGAGCGTCAGCCTCCTTGGCTGTATTGCTCACAAACCCTGATAGCATTGCTGTGGTTTACCACTCATATTCATGCCAAAGACTTGAAATACCCGCCAGTGGACCACTTTTATAAGTTTTACTCCATGCACGTCTCAAACGGCGTACAAAGTGGAAATTTATGGAAATATAGTTTGTTCTGACTGCAGCCGTGTCAGGGAAACTGAGATTTAATGTCGGAACATTTTGAATGAAATCAGCTCAGAGCAATGTTTCACTGGGTTTTTTTTGTTTTTTTTTGATAAAGGAAAACATTTATTCTCAAGGTTTAAAATGGGTCTACTCTACTGCTCAGTGTGGTACAGTGTTATAAATTATTGCACTGCCTTTTAAAAATAAGCATTTGTGTTTCTATATCAACGAGTCATTCTCACAGAAAGTGGAAAGAAAACAGTAAGATAGATTTTTTTTTTCGTCCTGGCAGCAGCCTTAACCTGTAATTTAGGATTTATTTCAGGTTACTTTTCCAAGATACGGCATATACCACCGCTGAGCTGGATGTGTTTGTTTGTTCTGCTGCAACCTCGGAGCACTTCTGTCAGCGGTGACGTGTAGATTACTGATGGCGTAAGGCAGTCACAAAATATGTTTTTTATTGTTGTTGTTGTTGTTATTCTTAAACCACAAGCGGTTTTGATTCAATAAGTAAGATGGAGGAAGCCTGAATTAAATCTTACTCCAAAACAGTTTAAATATGTTTATTTGCTCACTTATCTGCTAATTAGACATGACTGACTTTCAAATATTATTCACGAGGACCGCGAAATGAGTATCTAAATTTTGTAGGATTTTATTTGACTTTATTACGTTTTTTTTTTTTTTTTTTTTTTTTGTAAAATTCAATCTGATTTCACCAGCTATGCATCCAGCTACTGTTTGAGCTAACACTGGCCAAAAGGCAGCATGCACTGTGGTTTACAGTCCATCACAAGTTTGCCATAAAACTGATAGACAACACCTTGCGGTCACAGCAAAGTTGCCCCTGCTGTATGTAATAGTATGTGTCTTCTGACCGTAGAAGGCAATTCTCCCTTCCACAAGGAGAAATTGCTGGTCACAAAAATGAACCAGCTATATCCAGAATTTTACCTCTGCACCACCAGTGAACAAAATACATTTCATGCCACTCATGAGCATTGTCATTTTACTTTCAGAGTTAAATCCTCATTTTTATGACTCAGCACTGGTCAGTTTTCAAAGTCCATAGTATAAAAACAACCTTCCTAGACATTAGATGCCATTATGGTGGTTAAACAAAAATGTATACTAATTGCTTTCATTTGAAACAGAAAAGCAACAATCATTCCTACTGCAGCTAAAACAACGCTACATCTTGAGAATTACATTTCTAACAATGTTATTGTTCCTCGAGTTTTCATAACACCTTAGCAAACACAAAGTTTTCTTCAAGTTTTTCAGTTTCTTGCTTTATGTCAAAAGTAAAGCAAAGAACATTCTTATCCATTTGCTTGATGGATGCATCTTTATTATGCAGTGATGCAGGGTGGAGTTTTGGGACTTTTCCCTACCGCGCTGGCTTTTTTAGACCCTATTCAGGATATAGTACCGCAGGAGCGGCATCGAGTAGAACTGTGACGTGAACAGACTGGTTGAACGTGGGTATGGACAGCCGAAAGTGGAGGGAGCCAAGAATAAAAAACAACCGTGATTTACTGCAGAGAGGGAAAACAATAGATTCACCGGATATACTGAAAACTGCTAAGTTTCTCTCAAAATAGAGTGTGGTTCAAAAAGTTGTTCTTCACGGCCGCTGATCGAACTTCTGTTGTGTCTGTGCGGTAGAAGGCAGAGAGAGAAAGCTCCCGTTGCATCGTGGAGCGAAGGGGTCTCCACGATGCAACGGCTGCCAAGAGAGGAAGCTGTCGCTGTCTGTATGGAGCCCAGCAGTGTGGAGGCTAGGGCAGGGCGATATGGCCTAAAATCAGTATCACAATATATAGAGCAGTTCAACTCGGCAACGATAGATTGACGATAACACTAACAACCCCTGCCTCAGCCCCCGACCTAGGTTATATTGACGGTATGATTCCCCTTGACAGTCACAGCTCAGTTATCTCAGCAGATGCACCTCCCAACTACACCAATGTCCCTAAAGGGTACATGGGTTAAAAATAAATAATAATAACCCCTATGGAGCGGCCATGCCTGCGGTCAACATTATACAAATGTAAGTTTGTTAAGATGTGCACACTGTTTAATTTTGAAGGAGACAGTGCAATGTTGCCAGTGGCCTTGAGGTACGTTTAACATGGAAGTAACAGGTCTAGCGCCGCTAGTGGCTAAAAGTTACAAACTGCTGCTTTAATGCGGAAGAGCTAAAGAGAAACTGAACTCAGGGGGAAAAGAAAAATACTAACCTAAGGGGAAGGAAGTAGAATCTACAGGGTATGGAAAGCAGGATAAAACTAAAAAAAACTGAGCACAAAGGAATACCTAATAAGCCAAAAATGTAGTCCATAATGAACAGTACATTAATGAAAACAAACACAAAATGAAGACCGAAATCTAACACCTGGAATAAAAATAGGTTTGATGTCATTCCCAGATCCAAGTTTCTGCTTCAGAGGTAAACTCAACACCACTGATATTCCCGGTTCATTCGTTTTTACCTAAATAACAGGCAACCCAGTTACCAGACGTTGGTAGCACTGTTGCCTTGCAGCAAGTAGGTCCTAGGTTCGAATCCCAGCTTTGGCTCTTTCTCCATGGAGTTTGCCTTCATACATTTTCTCCAGATATGCCAGCTTCCTACCACAGTCAAAAAAACATGAGCGTTAGGTTAATTGGTCTCTCCAAGTTGCCCTTAGGAGTAAGTGTGCCGTTGTCTGCTCTACATGTCTTTGTGTTGGCCTGTGATGAACTGACAGTCAGTGAAGATGTACCCCACCTCTGGCCCAATGACCACTGGAGATGCACACCAGTCAACCAACCTCAAAGACTTGGACCTCATTAATGATTAATCATGAAAAACACCAATGGAAGCATACATTAGTTGAGAATGACCAATAAAGACTTTTCAAATTCTCATTGAGAGAGGTGTAATCATTTTAGACATTCAGGTTCTTGTTAAAATGTAAATACAAACTTTTTTTTATCTTAAAAAGTGAAACCCCTGTTCACGGTCTTATATTTTGGGAGATGTCTTTAATTTCCTGTTAGTAACAAACGTCTTGGTTGAATACAGATATTTTTACAAGAATAAATCATTTTGGGCCCAACAGTAGAGTTAGGTGAGCAAAAGAGACCTGCGAGATCAATTTGTAGTTTTCAAATATCTGTCGAGCAGAATGTGAAACCTATTTGCTCTTCTGATCTTTACAGAGTAACACTGGGAGTAGAACGAACTGATTAGCTGCTTTACTAAGATGCAGTGCGTAGCTTGCCAGCTGTAATTTCAAAGCAGCATTAATTTGGCAAGAGGGATGGATGTCTCTTTGAGCTCCTTGCTATGACTGCTTTTCCGAACCAGAAATATTTCCAAACAGCCAGATTTGTCCGTCTCGCAAGTGAGGGGAAAAATGTATTACGCGTTTCTTTAACCAGCTGACAGCCAGTGTAAAGCAACAGGTGGGGAGAAGGCAGTGCTGAGCAGCGGTAGCTTCAGCCACTGGAGCACTTTCTCTGGTTTTTTTGAAGTTTTAAAAACATAACTTCTTTACCTTCGTCTTCCTTGAGACCGATAACAGTCCGATACCCATCTGGGACCACATTTGTTGTCCTGTTCTCCTTCTGTTTCTGTCTACAGCACTGAGATGGCTTTTAACGTTCAAAGCCTGTTTTATATGTCTGAAACAAGACAACAAAAGCTATGGGGTGGGCCCCCGAGTCAAATTAGTAGTCTCGTAAAGAAGCAGGAATAAAATGCATCAATTGATTCTTTTGTTTCATCTCCTTCCAGAAAATCATACCTGCTAGTTAAGAAGGTGCTCTTATAATTAGCAAGAGGAACAGTCTGAGTGTCCCGTGGTGAAAGTGTGCAGCTCGAGAGGCAAAGCAGAACCCTCAGTCACGCACAGGAAATCTGGTTCTTCTTACATTAGGAAACAAAAACATGCATTAAACACCAAAGTTACTTTGACCCAGGGAAGGAAAATTAAAGTAAAATCTTTGGCATTCATTATTTACACGAGAGTAAGTTGGTGTGTTTTTTTTTTTGTCTGTACAAGGTGGTATTTTCAATTTGTGTTGGAACAGTTTTAGCATAGATGAACACTCCAGAAATGCTTAAACTCTTTGTTTTTGTCCTTGGTTGGTCGCATCCAGCTGCTGTGAATTTTAAGTCGCTCTGACGATCACACAAATGACTATTTCATGTTCAGCTCGTCACCGTTGATTATTCTTGCTGGATAATCTTCATCTGCTTTCTTCCTCCGCTTTGACATCCAGTAATTAAAGACCATAATCGGTTTTCCACTTCGTTAACAACTCATGGCAGATAGTCCTGTTGAATTGCAGCAGCAGCAATGACATGGGAGCTTCCTTTTCTGTCCTTTTTTCGGCAGGTGCCGGCGGAAAACAGGTGGTCGTTCCTGACAAAGTGAACGCGGTGCTGGGCAAGAACATCACACTTGGCTGCAGAATAGATGTGGGAGCCAACCTCAGTCTCACGCAGATCTCCTGGGAACGTCGTCTTCCTTCAGGCCCCCTTACCCTGGCAGTTTTCAACCCCGAGTATGGAACCTCCTATTCTGAACAGTATGGCAAACGCATCTCATTTGTTTCCCCTTCCATACGAGATGCCACCATCACCCTTGAAGGAGTCGGTTTTGCTGACGTCGGGTCCTACACCTGTAAAGTGGTAACCTTTCCTCTGGGCAACACGCAAGCATCAACCTTTGTTAGTGTTTCAGGTAATGTAAATCCTTCAATCCTCAAAGATTTCTGAGTTATTCTATTTTAAAATTCCATTTTTCAAAGCAGTTCGTTGTTTGTTGTGGTAAAACAAAGCTTGACAGACCACTAAGTGTTTGCTCTGAAGAAATAGGCCGCTCCCCGAAGCTGCCTAACATTTAAACTACTGCTTGGAAAAATGCCATTTGTTCTTAAATCTGTGTTAAAATCTACAGAGGAAGAGACACTCTTTAGCTTTGACCTCAATCCTCTCAAGTTTTAATAACCCCAAAACTGTTTGGAAACATTATTTCAAATGTTAGTGTATCTCATCGGCACCCTTTAAATGTTATGCAGGAACGTCAGACTGAATCTGAATGAGACGCAGCAACAAGTTAATTGCAGGGTGTGATACAAAATGAGTCTCATAACATTCAGTTACATTTTACCAAGTTAGATGAAAATGTAGATGTGGATGGGGAAAAAAACAGTTTTCTTTTTTTGCTTTTTATTTTCCTTCTTTAGATCTTTTTGAAAAACATAACTCAAAGTCTAATTAACATCCTTAATTGTATTTGGTGATATTTTGCTAGAGACTAATCTGCTTACGACCAGAATTGTTGATTTTCAGCTTAATTTATCGTAGGCCATTCAGAAACACAGAAAAACAGAATTTCAGGGAATGCACCATTACGTAGCTCTTGAAATAATTTTGTCTTTTAATTTAGTTAAACCATCTTTTGCCATTTCTGCCCACTTATAAATATGGTAATGAAATTAATATTTAATGCTTTTAATTATCGTTCTTGAAGAGAAATCAGAATTAGCTAAAGCTTGTATGGCCGGGTCAACGCTTTGCAAGAACCATGCCATCACAAATCCACCACAGATCACTGATCAGTGCACGTTACACTTTTAACTTCAATAAATACCAAAAAGAAGAAGGAATATATGCTCCGTCCTGTAGGGAATTACAAATGTATAACTATAAAATAAACGTGCACCCACTTGCAATATGAATATATTTAAACTAAATGACCACTCTGTCAAGGATTCTATTATTGAACCATTACTAATTAAAAGTTAAACTACAGTGCCTCTATATTTTTGTGTGCATTACAAACTTATTTACACATAAAAGCTTCTTTTCTGAACATGATGACCTTTGTCTGCGCTCAGCATATGTTTTAGGCCCTCGATGTGATTCAGTGTTGAGCGTAGGAGATTGTGCTATTGGCTGCAGCTTCTTGTCCTCCTCCAGAGACGGAAGGAGACTCTGAAGTCTGATGAGCGGTACATTAAGTATTGCTGCAACAGCCGCAGTGTCTGGAACCTAGTAGAGCTCAATTACACCTTGCCGTCTTCTCTGAGCAGATTCTCAGGCACTTTTTGCTCATAAGAAAAGCGCGCACACCCAAATGCAAACACACACCTTCTTTACAATTCAGATGTAATTACGATGTGATTACAGAGGAAGCATGTGTCATTTGCAGTCTGATATGCAGCTTGTGGGAATTAAGTTACCCAACTGGGAAATTTTCTTAGACAAGGAACATCACAGTTTGAAGAATTAAAGTCAGCAGGTTTGGATTCCCAAGTGCCCTTTTTTGTTTGTATATATTTTAAGTGACTCGTTTTATTACAATGAAACTCACAGTATCACTGCAGCAAGGTGGCTGCCACCTAGCAACTTTAATGCCTTGCAAAAAGATTCATGCCTTGCTTTTCATAATTTCTTTTAAATAAACATACTTTAGAAAGTGTGATGTGTATATATACTCATCCCCTTTACTCTGACAGCTAAAATAAAATCCAGTGCCATCAGTTGACGTCAGAAATCAACTGACTTGTAAATAGAGGGCACCTGTCTTTTTTTAATGCCAGTGTAAATCCAACTCAGAAGTTAGTTGGAGAACATTGGAGAACAAACAGCATAATGGAGCCCAAGGAACACATCGGGCAGGTCTGAGATAGAGTTGTAGAGAGGTTTAGAGCAGGGTTAGGCTACAGAATATTACAAACTGAACATCTTATAGAGCACTGTAAACTCCATCATCAAAAAATCAAAAGAGCGGGACACAACTGCAAACCTTCCAAGAGGTGGGTTAGTGTTAATCAGAGAAGCAGCCGAGAGGGCCAGGGTAACTCTGGAGGAGCTGCAGAGATCCAAACCACATGAAGCAGAATCTGTCTACAGGACAAATATTCATGGGGAAGTCCCCAGACGAAAGAGATGATAAAAGAAAGCCATAAGACTTCCTGTATTAGGTTTGTCATGATCTATGTTGGAGGCACAGCAAACAGTAGGAAGCCCCCACAGTTAAACATGGTGGTGACAGACTTATGCTGTGCTAGGATAGAGCTAAATACAGGACAGTCCTGGAAGAAAACCGTTTAAGATGCTGCACAAGACTTGACACTGGGGCGGAGGTTCACCTTCTAGAGGGACAATGTTTCAATACTGCTGGAGCTACAACGAAAGGTTTAGATAGAAGCATATTTATATGTTAGAATGGTCTAGTCAAAGGCCAAACCTAAATCCAATAAATGATCTCTGACAAGAGATGTTCTCTATTCAGTCTGGCTGAGCCTGAGCCACTTTGTAAAGAAGAATACGAAGCAGCTGCCGCTCAACCTGCCTCTGGATGTCAAGAAGAGCTGAATACAAAATGCAGAAGTTTTTATTAATGAAAAAATTGAAAACCACGCATTATTTTCAAAAAAGTGCTTGACAATCTGTCAACATCATACGAAGCATATCAGCTTCTCCATTTACACTCATAAAATGGATTAATTGGACAAATCTTCAAACAAATAACTTTTTTTTGAAAGGGACTTGTCATGACATGTTTGGGGGATAATTTCCTAACCCACACGCAGAATCACTCACAGGAGACAAATTGAAAAATTGCTACAAGGCTTCCCAACAAAAGAAAATGTGCACACTGGGGCAGGTTTCTGAGTCCCAGGTTGGGCGCCGTGGTTTTGCGAGTTGAAGGCGGGACTTGGGGAGATAATGGGATCCTGGTGGTGGATTCCTGATGGAGGGAGCATGGTGAGGATCTGAGTTCTTGAGCGAAGACGATGGCGATGGCGATACGAGGTCCAGATGGACAGAGTATTGCAGAGCAGGCAAGCACATAAAGTCAGGGAAAGTTGGAGCTGCAGTAGACGACCGTGGAGTGGGTAAATTCCCAGAGGAGATGGTAGGTTGAATCCGGTAGGTTACTTCACCCGGAGCTAGAGCTGATCATCAGTGGTCGTCCTTCAGCTCCTAATACCGCTGAGCAGGCTAATGAGGAAATCACACACAGGTGTGTGGTATGCAGTAGGCCTGCCACACCTTCCAGCAAAGATCCTCCGTTCAGAGAGACGTCTCATACAAACACAATCTCACAAACACACGCCAGGACCGTGACATAAAATACAATTATGAGCATAGAGAGAATTATTGTTATAAACCTTGACCTCTAACGCACCCTTCGATTCTTGATTTATGCCATGTGTGTTTTATTTACTCTCTTTTCAACTCATTACTTTTTTTTCCCCCCCTTGTTTGATTCCTGTTTATATTTTGAGGATCACGAGAAGCACACGACTGCATTTTCATTCCTTTTAGATTAACTCCAGTAACAACATTGAAAAGTCAAGCCCCTGAGTAATGGACTAAAGTCACGGCACACTTTGTAATGTTTAACAGGTGCACTGGATATTGGCATAATTTCAGAAGTCACACTCCAGATACAAACATCTTGTAGATGAACAACGATATGAGTCAGAAAAATAAATATTTAACCGTACGTAAGCTTTCTATTTCTATTTCTTCTTTGTCTGCAACAACAGGAAAGGACAAAATATTTAGGAAACTGTTTAGAAGGCACTCTGTTGCTCTGCACCAGGCAAAAACCCTCTCGTGTCAGCAGAAGGAAAGAAAATATTACCCTAAGTGAATAAGCTACAATGAGCCTTTGTTTTTAACTACTGGTAGGCGAATTGAAATCTCCTGAGCAGTTCAGTTACTTGAAAACAAAACAAGGATGCAATTAGGTTTACAAAGTGGATTTTACAGATAAGAAACTACTGCAACATTTTTGTAAAGCGTGCAGGCTCCAAGAATTAATTATGCCCACCTATTTTAGTCCCAAAGCTGTCTGATTTGCCTGGTTCTTGATTGGTCTCTCTGTTGAGTCCCTAAATGGACTTTTTAAGTTGGCTCAAAATGAGATAAGCATATTGGCTTGTTTAGGATGAAGGAGTTTCAGATCTGCTTTTAGCTTGTTAAAATGATCCTGGATTTCCCCAAATTTACTATGAGTCAGAATTTCACAATCTGCTTGCATTGATGCAATGCATTCGCAATGGCAGCTTTTTAGGTACTATAAAACGTTTTGTATATGGGTTTGCATCAGAAAGCATTTAATCATGAATTCATCTAAAGAAGCCTTGACCATCAGTATTAATGTCTAGAATGTGTGTGAGCCAAGAAGAGCCAATGCAAGTCAGCTCGCCGAAGGGAAACGATTGCCCTTTCCCGTCCCGACACTTTTCCATTCATCCAGAGAGTTCCCTTCCCTTTCTGACTGCAACCCCAAATTAACACGTCCGTCTGATCTAGTTATTCTGATGGTTCAGCTGGCCAGCCTGCCAGCATAGAGCAGCTACTGTTTTAAAGGTCATAGGGCTGCGAGGAGGGGCAGAGAGAAGTGAGTGAAGAATGCGAGGTGGAGCCATGAAATTGGTGTCCCCGCCCTTGTAAGGCGTACATGAGATGGCCGGTTATTTTTGGAAAAGAGGAAAGAGGGGGTAACCTCTGTTTTTTTAATTCGCTGTTGGACCTCCTGCCTGGCTGGCGAGGAGGAGGATGGCAGATGCGGGTTTGTGCACCATTTGTAAAGCTATAAATGTTGCTTAAAAACAACAGCTTGTTGGATTTCTTTTTTTACGCAGGAAGAGAGATAGGAGGTGGTGCACTGCAACACAATGCAGAAGAAGCAAACCAGAGCAAACTGTATATCGCTTTTAACTCTGCTTGTTGTTTACTTCAGTTCCCCTTCAGTGAGTGTTTTTTGTTTTTTTTTCTGTCGTCTTGCCCGCTTTGCCTCTTCTTCTCCTGACTGTCAATGCTGACAGTGTGTGGTATGTTGCTTCATTTTCCGTTGCCTTTTTCAGTCCAGAGCATTGTTGAGACGATTGGCCTCTTTGTAGTGAGTTGCATAATTCTGGTCACGTTCCTCCCACATAGACCTGTCTGTGGAGTCATTCTCAGGAAAATGGTGTAACATCGCCCCAGCTCAGAAACAGTCAGATGTCCACATTTGTTGTGTTCAACTTAGTCTTATATACACTCTACAGTGGAGCGTTCCTTTGCAGTCTGGGAAAATATGGAATAGAATGTAACGATCGTTTATGTTTAGATAAGTATGGGGGGAAAAATAGTTTTTCCAAGACTTTATTCTGTCTGTCCATCATCCATCCATCTATTTACTGCCCCTTTCTTGATTCTTGTCTCTTTTTTCATATTTAAAAAATGATAACCTGTTTAAATAATGACAGGAAACGTATAACGTATTTTATGTATATTGTATTTCAAAATGGGCTCAACAGAATGGTCAGCAAAAATGTCAGATTTTTACATTAAACAAAACTTAATACAGATTTTTCCCGTTTGCACCATTGAGACCCACATGGACTTCTCTGGAATCAGTTAGCTACAATGTGGTGTTCTCCACCTAAATGTACAGGATGTGAGTGAATACAACTGTTTGTCAATTTTTAATGCGAGCACTATGGGTGAAAGAGGGAAATCAATGTTTGCTCTTTTGGCAGCTAAGTATACTGAGGCCACTGGACATTACATATTCATGCATGTATACGAAACAATCAATAATAATTGTTTCATGATCTTTTTTTTTTCTTTTCCACACATTTTTTTTCCCCCCTCTCCTTTAAACAGTGGAGCCCAAGGTGTACGTGTCTGCAGGTCCCGCAGCTCTTCTGGACGGTGGGGACGAGGTTCTGGTGGCCACCTGCATAGCCGAGCGCGGCCGCCCCGCCGCCGAGGTTTTCTGGGAGACGGAGCTGGACGGGCGATCTGAGAGGCAAAGCCAGGAGGAACCCAACGGCACCACCACGGTGCGCGTGAACTACATGTGGAAGCCCCAGAGCTACGCCCAAGGAAAGATGCTCACCTGTGTGGTGCGCCACCTGACTCTGCAAACAGAGTTTCGCACACACTACAAGTTAAATGTTCAGTGTAAGTGCTGAATTAAGACACTTCCTCTGCATAACTATCTAAAAAAAGAGATATTGTCGTTTCTTTTTAATGTCTGCTTTTGTGAAGAATTAAGACTCTGTATGTGCTACACGTTTTACATATTTGTTATGTTTATCAAATATATGACTGTGGACATCTTCCGCATCCATTTTCTCATTGAATAAATGCAAAATTGTACAAAACCTGAAGTAATATAAATATAAGACGATAACCTTGTTAAATACCACAGTTTTAAAATGTTTAACATGATCTAGATTTTAATGCCTGCATCCTAGTATTAACTTTACCTTACTTTATATCAGGTTCCTTTAGTGGAAGAAGTAAAAAAGAGACAAAGGAGCTTTTGGGTGTTTAATTCACACTAATCATAAACTCCTCATGTATTCTTCACGTTTGGCCGATTGTTCCCTCTTTTCCTCAGCAGTTTTCTTTTTTTTCCCTGGTGGAGGTTTCCCTCTATTCACAATTTCCCACATCAATCAAGACACTGTGCTGAAATTAGAGATGGGCAGTGCTTTTTTCTGGCATTGATCGGTAAAAATAAAGGAAAATAAATACCTCCAGCTGGCAGCATAAGCATCGGGTCATGCCACAATACCCGACGCCTCTATTCCATCTGAGGTTATTTCAGTTGCAGGAGTTGTTATGAGTAAAATTTCATTTAATTCAAGTAATCATCACAACCATGTGGACCAGGCCTGTTTTAAACAGAAAATAATGATTGCTAGGCTTCCACTCATTAAGGCGAGGGCTGCTACCAACTATCTCCTACAAACTAGCTCCCAACTATTTGTTTAATTAAGTAATCTAAATTACTTTTTTAAAATCAAAAACAAATTTCGTTTTGTGTAAATTTTTTGCAATAAATGTTGGTATAGATTATAGTAACAGGGGTAGGGGTAGGGGTGCACATAGTAAAACCTGGCTATTCAGGAAATTGTGAAAATGAAATGGAATCTCTTATTTTACATTTAATAGTTGGCACTGTGACATTAATAGTATGTTGATTGATATTATTTATTTTAATACTGACATTAGTTAAATGTAATCAAAAGAGGCATAATACACAGGATGGTTGGATGGATGGATGGATGGATGGATGGATGGATGGATGGATGGATGGATGGATGGATGGATGGCAGCAATGTGTTTTTGCTTTGCTGCATTCAGCCCAAGGAAAGCTTCAGTTACTCCAGACTCTTTCTTTGCTGTCATATCGCAAGGATTTTAAACTGTAAGATTGTTATGATGGAAAATTAAAGCGTTAACTTTTAAAACTGAAACTGTTTAATAGCTTTATAGATTATAGTTATACAGTAACCGCTTCATGCCTACCTGCTAAAACAGGTACAGCAGCCCTTCTCTTTTCTAAGACAGAAGAATTATTTGCGGCTCCTGGACTGATGTTGTGTGGCCCCCAGCTGCAATTCAACAATAAATTGCCCCATCAGCACAGGTTGTTGATGCAGATGAGGACTTTTAATTTTTAATTTGGGCAGAATTATTACAGACAAGTTGAAATATTCTTACAATTGAAAATGGTAGGTACAACACAAAGTATTTGTCTTTTAATGACCACACTTTTTACATTCTCTTTAATTTCATAATAAAAAGGACCTCAACCATTCAGTGACTTTTAAATGAATGTCCTATAAACTTTAGTTTATAGGATTAGGCGGTTATAGGGTTATTTATTTATTTTAATTTTTTTTGCCCTCCAGTACTTTGGCTTGACAATTTTGCCCCACTTGACACAAAGTGTGGACACCCCTAAAGAAACCATTTGCCGTAATCTTGCTAAAAATTATAGACCGAATGGCTAACGTGTCCCCTGCTTCCTTAACAAACAGTCTGTTTATTCTGTGTGAGCGCAGGCTAATGAAGGTGTTTTATTAAATATTGATCAAGTCTTAACAGCAACAGTAGTAGCAGGAGGCTGATGGGTGCAACGGATGGAGACACACGGAAACCAAGGTTAATGCAGGAAGAAAGAGGCTCTCTAGTTCAATAAATCATGTCAAGTGCAGAGGCAAGGGATTTTAAGTGCAAAAGAAGCACAATTTTGAACTGTGTGGAAAGGGTTCAGTGAGCGCAGCGAGTGGCGACATCTTCGCCTGTAATGCAAACAGTTCCTCATTTGCCCTCTAGAGAAATCAAAATGAGAAATAGGATGCCTGTGTCATTGTTTGCCGTGTTTTATTACAGTGGCGTGTGCGCGGCTTCAATTATTTCTTTATGGTGATGTTGCAGGTAGGCTTATTATGAGGCAGAGATGATCTACTGTCTGCTATTATCTGACTTTCCATCAACGAGCATTCATTTGTTTGTTCTCCTGGCTTGATTTAACCAGCAGATGCCGTGCCTTCTGCCTGTTCTGAGTGGTGATTGTTAGTTTATCGCTGCTGTGCTGATAATACATGCTTTGTTCCTTACAGAAAAACTCATTTGTCACCTGTCAGCGGGTATCACAGAGGCTGGCTATGAAGTTTTAAGTCTTATATATCTCTGGACATAGAATTTAATTAAGTACAAGAGATGATGGTCAGCATCAACAATACCAAAGTTGTAGGAGGTAAAAGAGAAAATAAAGAAGAAAGGTCCATTAGTAAATCTTTGTTGACTTATAATTAGGTGATTTTTTTTTTTTAAATCTAAATTTAAAACATATTTTTTGTTTGTTTACAGTCGCACCAAATATATCCATACATGGAATCGATAAGATTTGGTATGCGGGCCAAACAAATGTGAGACTCATCTGCACAGCCAAAGCCAACCCTCCTGCCCGTGACTACAAATGGATCCGGTCAGTATCTCCGACACATGCCTTCCTCTGGGAACCCTGTCACCTCTTGTCGTTTTGGACTTTCCTGCCTTCCTCTTTTTAATGCTGCCACACTTTCTGTTTGAAAATCTCTCAGGCCACAGTTGATTAATTCCTTAGAGTCGTCAGAAACCCTCTCGCCCAGAACACAGAGATATAGAGAGGACTGACTCCTTTCCTTCATGGAGTTATTCTTTTATTTTTTGGGGGATTACATGTAAAACACTCACAGTTGACTTTTTAGGTACAGCACTTTATGGAGTTATTGGTGTCTCTACTAAAGATTCCAGTTGCATAACCTCACACTGACTATTTTTTGAAAAAATCTGTTATTTGATTTGTGTACATTTATTTGTTTAGGGAGAAAACTGCATGTTTAGGAATAGTTTTTACAGTTTTTTTAGGTAAAGTATTTATGGTAATTTATACTTCACCTTTTGATGTTGATTAGTATGTGTAAGAGCCTTTATTAGTAATTACTGTCTGTTTCACTAGAGTCTATGTATGACATGACTTAGAGAAGAGTTTCTCTTATTTTTCTTGCTTTCATACTGAAGAATGTGGTAAGGGAAAGAAAGAAAATTCAGAGTTTGCTGTTCATTAGGGTCTAGAGCTGCTGTTGGAGCTCACCAAGTTCCCATAGCAAACATTAGATCAGGGCTCACCAAGATGGTGCCAGGTGACCCCCCCAGGACCACATGTGGGGCCCATAAGCCTGTTCAAAGAAATAGCACAACCCTCCAGTGAGCTGCATTTAAAATGCCATTTTATTATGTTGCTCTTCCTTTTTAATCATCCTTGTGTTTGCATAGATTTAAAAATGATAAAAGCATTAAAAACATATTTATATTATTGTAATCGTAAGTTGGGCTTGGACTCTTGTAGTTCAAAGGTCAGTACTGGTAGCCCTTCGTATGACACAGTACTGATGAAGGTCTGAAGACCCCTGCAATGGATAGTATCCACATTTTCATGGGTAATTTGAGGGGAAAGCCTGAAAAAACCCTTTTCTGTTCTACCATCTCTAACGTAAATGTCTATACAGTTGGCTAAAAGCTAGTGGGACCATCTGCATCGGTTCGCCTTATAGCAGCTGACGCTCCAAGCAGCTCTGGCAAGAAATAGAGGATGCACCCTACACCCTGGGCCCACTGTGAAGTACAGCAGAGGATCTGCACTGATGTGGGCCTGTTTCCTATTCAAATGTCCGCTGCTGGGACATTTCAAATGTTGGGTTAGGGTTTATTTTGACATTATGCTACATTGATAAAAGTTTATTTTTGAGGATTTTAAGGAGGGGTGCTTCAAAATGTTGAGCATGCGGTATTTTGAAACGCTTGCTACGACATTTTTTTTATGAAAACTTGCTTTACTGATTCTTGCTAAGCCAGAAACATTAACAACTGCAATAATCATCCTGATTTAGTGGTTTGAAATCTCTGGAATCTCCATGAAAACTCTTAAAGAGACGACATTTTCTTAAGGGCTCCAGATATTCATTAGGTGAAACTGTCTTAAGTCATTTAGCAGGTATAGAGTGTAGTAAAATCTTCTAATATAGATAAATTCACCATGCCCTAGTGACCTTTGAGAAATTGTTAAATACTGTCCTGTTGCATAACTTGACGTTATAGATGTTAAGAATCATATACTACCACAATCTTCCACTGGAGTGCAATAAAACTTGACTGGTAGTATGAGCTTGTTGGCAGCTAAAAAAAATAGAAAGATGCCAAAATATGCAAGCATTTTGTTTTATGCAAACCAAAAAAATAGGTTCCACAAAGTAAAAACAAATATGACATGAGAAACTGGCTGCTATTCTGTGCTGCAGTCATTCCAGACAGGGCGTATTAAATCTAAATAACAGCAAAATAAGTTTTTTTTTTTTTATCTATAAATGACTAATGGTCTAACCCTGGACACTGGAGTTGTTGAATGTAGTGCTGCACCCTTTGGGAAGACTCCCTGCTATAAATAAAAGAGTCAAGCATAAAGCAACTCTGGCCTGTTGGCAACTTTTCTGTATCCTGCAGGGCTCCAGTCTTAACTTTTTGCCCGGGTCTGCCTAACTTTTTCAGTTTGGTGTTCTGTCGAAACATTTTTGGGTGACCCCAGTGTTTTGTTGCAGCTTTTCTTCCACGGTATTACGTCTTTAGAATTCAAATGTGTGTAAATCAAATTACAGACTAACAATAATGTAACAGAGACGTTACTTCGTACCATGGCTGTTTCAGTTAATCACGGTTATCTACATTATCATGATTTAGTAAAAATAAATTCAAATTACTGTGAAATTAAATAAGGAATTTGTATGAAGTAATTTTTCACTTCCCTTGCATTTTTTCCTCTTCATTTATTGTTCCAACAAATCTTTTGTCACCAACACTCATGATTTCTTCCATATTGTTTGAGGCTCTTATTGGGAAAGTTTGATGAAAGCAGATGTGCTCCGTTAGTCACTGAGAGAGGCCGTCTGTAGGATTCCACCACATAGGTGTGGTTTTGCACAGCATTTACTGACTTCAGCCGGAACATATTCTGTTCACGTCCTCTGATGGACGTGGCAAACTCTGATGTCGAGCGTATTGCAGAAATAAACACAACAGTTATTTGGGGGATTGAGATTAAAATGTCCAAAGTGAATCTCTTCAATTAGCCCTTAAGTAAGGGTAGTTTTAAAGAATCATATACTACCACAATGAATTTCTCCATTGTGAGATCAATAAAGACTATCTTATCTTATCTTTATTTATACTTATGTTCTTATATTGTTTAGATGCTAATGTCACAGTTATCTGATATAACTTTGTCATGCTCTCCATTTAAACAAAACAAGTTCCTCCCTTTCCTCATACCTTTTGCTCAGGTGATCCAAACTGTCTGTGAAGAAAGGTGCCCTTCGTTTCAGCTCTGTGCTGTGTTTATAATTTTAGCAGAATACAAAAGAAAGTCACATTGCCTCAGATAAAAAGCCTTCTTATTAATATTGTAGCTGTTTTGCCAAGTGTGAGTAGACCTTAGACACAATTTTACTTGTTGTTTATATGGTAAACAGACAAACTAGGCCATCATTCTGGAAATCTGCTTACTGCTGTATGTTTAACTTTCTCAGCATTAGTTGCGAGTAAAGTGAGGGGAGGTGACTACATGTTGTTCAGACAGGAAGGTGTTGCTCAAATTTGACTAAAATAGATGCACTCAACAGATTATATCTGCATGTGTGAACCCTGTAATTGTGCTTTAAAAGCAAGAAACCTGGTGTTCATTGTTTGACATCGCCTGGGATCGTGTGGATTTAGGAGCTTGCTAATTAATTGTCTCTCTGCCCTGATGTCAAAACTGTGTTCCTTTTTTAGAGCCTTGCCTTAAGACTGATGGAACATTTCATATAATTTATGGTATATAAAAGTTACCCCAAAAAAAAATGAGACAGCAGTGCATTTAAAATTATAAATTTAGAAGTAACAAAACGAGATCTGTCCAATTATTGTTGTTTTTTTCAGTTTTGTCTAATGCATGCTGCAAACTAAAATATGACGTTTCCGGTTTCTGTCTAGGTCGGATGGATCGATGCCAGAGGGTGTTCTGATCTCGAACAACAGCCTTTCTTTCACACGACCGCTGGAGCGCAATGATTCTGCAGTCTATCGCTGCGAGGTGACTAATGACATCGGTCGCAGGACTCACAATGTCAACTTCCGGGTTCAAGGTACTTTTAACATTTTCTCACAGTTTGGTAACATATTAACGTAAACCTTTAACAAGGGGGGAAAAAAAATTAGTTTCTTTCTAGACTTCCTCATGTAGGACAAACTCTATGATTCAGGTCACCACAACAACTAAGCTTTCATGTAAATCTAAATGTCCCTGCCCAGATCCACTTTCACACATTCCTTGGAACAGAGGAGCACGGGCCGCAGATAAAGAGCATCAGGACCAAGAGTTTCCAGTGTTGTGGTTTTGGCAACATTAGATGACTCAGATAAGAAAGAAGCTGTTTATCCCTGCTGGTTCAGCACGGTATTCACCCATGTAGCCTTTTTACTGTGCTTGGTTAAGGTCAGGTTACACAGCAAGACACAATGAATTGGGTTCAGAGATTTGCAGCATGCTGCAGTCTGTCTTTCTACCCCATAAAACATCTTTATTCAGCAGTAGGTTGTAGTCCCACAGCACTGGCAGACAAACTGTTCAGATT
Source organism: Fundulus heteroclitus (assembly GCF_011125445.2). Lineage (NCBI taxonomy): Eukaryota > Metazoa > Chordata > Actinopteri > Cyprinodontiformes > Fundulidae > Fundulus > Fundulus heteroclitus. Next base: position 29,544,599 of record NC_046378.1, read on the forward strand.
CTTTAGCTTAATTCAACGCCTATAGATTTAACCGTGAAGTAATGGGAGAAGGGACCGCACTGATTCTCTGAGCAGGATTTACCTTCATTAGGATTTGATCCCGTTGATGCAGTTACAGTGCCTTTACTTTAAAGTAGTGTGTGGATGTGAAGTTGAATTTTTGTTTGTTTTGTTTTTGTACAAATGGCATCCTAAAAGTGTCGCATGCATATTTATTTATTTAAACCCGGAAGAGACATAGGCCAAAGATCTGCAGTTGTAATTTTAGTAAAACGTGACGTTACAAAGTGTTGTCCCAGAAGTGCTGAGTATAAATGTGTGCCACGCTTTCTGAATGTCTATTTGTAAAACATCTTGAAAAACGTTTTCCTGCACTACCCTGTGTTGGTGACTTGCCACCTCAGTAACACACAGGAACTCTGTTGTTGTGATGGTATGAATACTTTTGAGCTGCATGTCATCATAAAACAAATTCCTCGAGGAACCTGAACTGCTCCCATCTGCTTCCTGTGTCTATTGTTTGGTCGAGTTCCTCATAAAGTTCGGGTGTGGACCCTCTCCGTTTCTTCTGCTTTATTTTTCCTTCTCTCTCCTTTCATTCTTTTTGTTCTCCCAAACAAAGCAAACGCTGCTTTTTGACACTGCTTTCCTCTAACACTCGCAGTCCTTCTGGTATCTCACTGTTGAGAGGAAAGAGCTTCAGGAGTCCCAAAACACGCCGTCGGGCTCCATCTGTGAACAGCCCGCCTTTGGAAGTGCTGCTCCAACTGAAAGCACATCTGACATCCTGTCCAGAGCGGCTTTGCACTGAGCAATTATCTTGTTTTTCTTGTCAAATATTGAGTCTTGGGCATGCATCCTCTTGCCTCCATCCCCTGTGGAGATGACCTGTTTGAGCTCAGTAATATTCCCTGCCCCCTCCAAGCATTTAGCTCTTTCACATTCCCAGTTTGTCTCTGCTGCTTTGTGGTTTCTGGCCACATCTCTCTCAGATGGTCGGCTACATGGGTGCAGATTTCTGTTCCCTACATGAAGGGATGTTAATTGAAAAATCAAGGTAACTGCTAGTGTTTCAGTTCACCAATCTTGATCTGTGTCTGTTATCTTCTCTACTTTCCGTCTGATCCTTTCCACTCGCACCGTGTGTGCAATTTCAGGTAATTAGATTCTTACTCAACCAATTGTGGCAATAATTATAGGTCTACAAGGACCTAGACTGTGTCTTAAATGCAGTTAGGCTTATGATCGGCCTGTAAACCCATGAAATAGTGTTAGACCTACAGACTCCAGGTCAGCATAGAGACACTTATCCTGACCTTGAGCTACAAGCAGCTCTGACTGTGATCAGAAGAGCTGGAGGACAAATCAGATTCAGGAAACTTGCATCGATCACATAGGGTTTCCTCTTCTCACATGTCTTTGGCATCGCTGGGTTTAGTAAGGAAGCAGGTAGAACATCTATGTCTGTCTCTCCTGCTGACACAATCTGTCATTTAACACTTACTGTATCTTTCAAAACACCTTCCAAAACTATTTATATCACTTTTTTTTATCACATTACTATGACAAACTTAGTGTGTTTTATGGATATTGTATCTGATAATCCAAGACAAACTTGTGCATACTTGTGGGACACATTTTAACTTTTATTTGTATAAACAAATGGTGTGATTTCTGCACGAGTTTGTATTCAGGTCCCCTATTCAAAACTTAGAACCAGTGCCTTAAGCAACAAAAAATAAAAGAAATAAGTGTTGGTACACCTCTTAATGTCATACAAACATGGGACAGAAACATGGATAATATGTTTAGATAGATCTATCGATCTATATCTATAGTTTTATTGTACAGAAATTACAAAGAACAAAAGATAAAGCCAATTCTAAATCATATAAACATGAGCCAAATCCAAAGTGTCATGAAGCCACTTTTATTAACTTCAAGCCTCAAGGCGTTAAAATGGACAAAGAAAAATAACAAAGATTAAGATACAAAATAAAAGATCATTAAAAACATAAAGAACTGATAAGTCCCTATTACAATTAGCTTATTACTGTTATGGTTTCCTTCTGTAAAATAAATGTATTCTTAATATTAGGCCTAGGGCACTTCAGCAATATTGTCTTACCTTTTGTCTGAAAATATGTCCGTAAAAACTCAATATATATTGACCAGCCGTACACAGGGTCTCTGCATAAACATGTTTAATATCAAATTTGTCAATCAGGTAACATACACTGTATACAGAAATGTGTGAAATGCCAAAAGTCATCAGGCCTGAACTTGTAGAGACCCCTGGAGGGCAACAAAAACAAAAACAAGCTGTCTCCATGTCCATCACACAGCGGTAATAGATACGGATAGGAGATGGCAGAGGCTGAAAGAGAAAGCAAAAACAAGCAGAAAACATTAACCATGAATGTAAGAAAATTCCATTCCATCATGAATTTATAAACGCCACTTTTAGTGCTTTGAATATTTGAAATACATCAGCATGTTTTGCACATACAATATAATGTTAAATATTAATCATTGCTTATAAAACAGTAGTCTTCATCTAAACATTAAGATAACGACAAGGGCCTATATTAGAAATAAAGATGTAAGCCTACTTAAAAAGGTCTTGGGTTCATCTTTTGATTGGTTTGGTGTTTCTAAGTAGAGATGCACCGATCCGATACCCGAATCGGATATCGGCTCCAATATTGACAAATTAGCTGGATCAGATTTTGGATGAATGACGCCGATCCAGCATATTGATCCAGTCATCATTAAATTAATGTAAGATAAGATAAGCTTTATTGATCTCACATTGGCGAAATTCACATATATTCAAATTCACAATATAATACACAGCAATACAGTTACAGCGATCTAGTCAGCTAGCGATGAGCAAACAAAGAACAACATGGAGCAAGCGTCAGACCGAGTCACGTCTCCATTAATTTTTCTATTAACTTTGATCATCTTCAGTGTCCCTGCTGAAGAAAAGTGTCCCTACAGCATGATGCTGTCACTACACAATGGTGTATTCACGCTGAAGTTCAGTGCGAGTTTTTCCTCTACAAATAGCATTTTGTATGTAGTCCAACACGTTTGCTCAAGTCTGAGCATTTGCTTTCACGTTGGATGTGTCCCCTACAGGGCCTGTGGCAAACTACAAGCAGAGCTTTTAATAGCTTTCTTTCAACAATGGTTTTCTTGCAACTCTATAATAGTAACCATATTTGTGGGCCACGTCACTAACAACTGCCCAGTCAACAGAGTCTCCCACCTGAGCTGTAGATCTCTACAGCTCCTCCATTTACCAGGAGGCTTTGTGCTGTGTCTCTGATTAATGCTTGCCATGGGTGGACATTTATGTCAAGGCACTTTTGGTAGTTGTGATATCCTCTTCCCATTTCTGGATGATAGATCCCACTGTGCTCTGACATGTTTAAGGTTTAGGATATTGTTTTACCACCTAACCCTGCTTTAAACTTATCCTAAACATTATCCCTGACCTGTGCTGTGTTACTTGGTCTTCATGAGCCATTTTGTTCACTAATGTTCTCTAACAAATCTCTGGGCCCACCACAGAGCAGCTGCATTTGTACTTACGGTAGATTAAATTACAAACAGGTGTACTGTGTTAGGGGACTTCTGAAAATATTGGTTGCAATACGTTTTATTTAGGGATATCAGTATAAATAAGGGCTGCACACAAACAGATTCAGATTTTCTTTATTCTAAAAAACAATTTAATTGTTCAGCTGTTAATTTCCTTCCACTTCACAACAACACATCACCAATTGCTGGTTAATTACACACAATCCCTGTAAAATACATCGTAGTCTATAGGCGTAACGTGACAGCATTAGAAATAGGCGGAGGTTGTGTGAATACTTGTGCTTCTTCAAAAGAAGATCTGACTCCCCACTCTGTTGTTATAAATTTATAAAAGAATCACATTTGCTTTGTCAGTTGTTGCAGCGTTCATCTGCTACACTTTGATGACTCTCCTCTCGCTCCATTTGCTGTCTTTTCTCTCCAGTTTAAATCCTTTTATGTTTGTTTCCGCAGATCCTCCTCCCACCACTGCAGCCCCAAGCACCACTGCCTCCCCCCTCCATCATGCGTCCGGACCCGGAACAGATGTGGACCGGCACCGAGCGCTGTTCACCTCCCCTACCCTGGCCTCCGTCCACGACGGCAGCCTGGGCACCATAATTGGCGGCGCAGTGGGCGGGGTGCTCTTCCTGATTCTGCTGCTGATCCTTGGCGGCGCTTGTTTTATGCGTCAGCGCAGGACCTTCCGAGGAGACTACTACACCAAACAGTACCTGGGACCCGCCGACATGCAGAAGGAGTCTCAGATAGACGTCCTACAGCCACATGAGCTGCAGGAGGTTTACGGGGACAACATGAGCAAGGGTAGCCAGGAGCTGAAACCCAAACTGGGTGGGGACATCATTTATCCCGACTACACTCCTGAGCGGAAGGACAGGGATGACTGGAACGACCGGGGGGACGCCCACAGGGGCATGAAGGAGGGAAACTATTACCCAGACCACTACAACAACCAAAACATGCACCCCTGTGGGCCTCCTGTGCACAGCCCCATTGTAAACAACGGCTCCCCCTACCTCCCGGATGACTGCTTTGAAAATGGTACGGACAGCGACTATGTGTCGCACATAGACGGATCTGTGATTTCACGCAGAGAGTGGTATGTTTGAGGACGAATGAGAACAAAACAGTGAACATCCGACTGGGATTAAGTCAACAAGTGACAGACACGACTTTAAAGGATGCATCGTTTCATTCGAAAAGCAAAAATGAAATTTCTAAGCTTTCACATTGAGCTTCTTGAACAATTTATCTCTGCCTTGATTGTAACCACTTAACCTTAAAGTTGTGTTCGTGGATTGTACTCCAAGTTTGTAGCAAAGAGCCACACCGCAGCTGGGACGCCTTAGAGATTTGACCTGATTTTTGCTTTGGCCTACAGTGGTGCGTCACACCAATGTGAACGAGGTTTTGTTTTCTGCTGGTTTGTGCTGGCACCTGTCGTCTTCTGCAGGTAGGCTGATCACGCCCTCGTTGTCAAAGTATTTATTCCTCGGACTGAATGAGTTCTGCTCTCATGAAATCTCACAGTTTCTGTGGCATTTGGAAAATTATCTCATGCAAGGTCTTTGTGCATTTTCACAAACGTTTATTGTGGCTGAAACCAGTATTTAAAGCAAATTATATTGCATGCTTTCTGAAAACAAAAGTACCATTAAGTGAAAGGGAAATTTACAAGATGAAAAGGGAGACTTGCCGCGGCATCGTACAAAGGGGAAAGCAAAGCGATGGATCAGAGTCTGGAACCGTGTAGACATGGGCAGGTGTGAGATTCTCACGGTTTATTAACCTCAAGTAAAAACACCACAGAATCATGCTGTTTAGACAAAAATTAAAAACAAGAGTGTTTAACATTATTTAACAGAAACAGAAAAGCATCAGTTTCAGGTATAATAACACCTTAATAAAAGAAGCAGCACTCTGTGCTTCCTGCAAGTCACGGAAAAAGTGTTGGAGCCTTGCTGACTGGTAGGGCTCAGCAACAAGTAGAGGAGGGGCAGTGCGGTGCAGCTCTATGTTCTTCACAAAACAAAAACATTGGTCACCCTGGCTCTTTTTAAAACGACTTTAAACAGTACATACGCTCGCTTTCAAGACCTTAGCTATACCCAGGCCTGATGCAGACACTGACTAACATGAACAACGTTCGGTAAAACTCTGCTGTGGATTTTTGACAGAACTCACAGAACCATCTGTAAATCAGTCACAAGTTGTTTTACTTGTCAAATTCACGCTCAAGAGATCAGACACTGTGGAAAACAGACACCTTTATCCTTTCAGCAGTCCCCAAACCTGAAGCTGTTTTCTATTTTTAATTTAAAAAAGTAGTGTGCAAAGGGCATAGTCTCCGGTTGCTTTTTGAAGTAGTTTATTGAAAGAACCTCTGTCACCAAAATCTGATTTTAATTTACTCGTTACTTTTTCCAGACGGCTGCAAGACTCAGTAAAACGTCTTCGTCTGTCAAGATGTGCAGCGTATCGCTGGCGGCTCTTCTTCTGCAGTTGCTTCCTCTTGTTGCGTAGAGAATCTAAAGCTAATGAAAAGGTGATGACTGTGAGCGTCCGCTGTGTCCGACTTCACAAAACAATCAGCTTGTTTCGACCCTCGGTCCGCCAGCACCCGTATCAGCTGCTGTTCCGCCCAGGCTTTAGTTTTTCTTAGGAAATCACAAACATATCTGCCTCAAATATATGTCATTTTAACTAAGTGCTGATGTGTAGCCATGCAGAGTAAACAAAACAGTTTTGACCCGGTTCTAGGGTTGGAGCAGGGCAAGATAAAGCTGTTAATAATTTTCTACCATTTTTTTCTCCATAGGATGCCTTGGAGGTGCTTTATTTGTTTAAACATATCGGTAGATAAATGATCAAATGGTTTTCATGATTTCCGCTGTGTTATCAGCCACCCCAATGTCTACAATGGATGCTCCTACCAGGTAAACATAGATTTGGTTTAAAGGCTAGCATAAACTATAGATGCACCAATCAGCTACATGTGTTGTTTTAGTAAAGCTTTGAGCTGCTGATACCGACTTTGTATCGTTCTGTTTTCTCTTAAGCAATAGAGAAGATTTAAGTAACATAATAGCTTTCAAAATATTTTTGTAGCCTGCTTGTTTATCAGTCGTTAGCTATTTATGTCACGAGCAGAAGCGAAGTCACGTGTGAGAGAACCGAGTGTTAACATTGTAAAACAGTTTTAAAAAGTATTTAAAAATTTAAAACAAAATGTTATAAAACTGTCTTTGGCATCTTGTCTAAGTGCCTAGCATAACTCAAAGAGGTCTCTGTGATTATATTCAAAAGAATGTAAATACTTCCCCTAACTCTGAGACTCCCCAGAAACATTTCCAAATATAACTTTGTCCTGTAGCAGAGGTTGAAAGAATAAAGCAGAAAACATTTAATGTTCACTGTTCAGCCTTCCTGTTATCAGCTGAAAGTCTTATTCTCTCTCATCTCAGCTTGCTTGAACCACACATATAACGTAAACATGTTGAGAACAATTCCCTGCTCATAAATCTGTGCTTTCACTATCTTCATTTTTAAACTTACTGAAAATAGTCGACTTTAACTCTTCTTCAACTTCCACACCAAAGAGTGTTGCTGCCAGTTCAACCTGATAGCAACTATACGGTTCGCTCACCCATTGGAGGAAGATTCGGATTTTTGAAAGCCGGCTGTTGACTGGTCAGGGCCATACGAGCAGAAAATCATCTGATTCAGTTAACCAGCAAATTTCATCCCTAATATAAGCTGATCAAAATGGACTTGATCATATGAAGGGATCAGGTAATAATAAGCCATCAGATCTGAACCCATAACACCAAGGTCAAGTCGAGCCTGAACTGATGCACACAGATGGCTATTGTAGAAGCCAATCCCAAACTGTGTAAAACTGGGGTTTGATAATAACTTGAAACCAAATCGACTCATATGGGTATTGACATAAATTATTCCAGCCGCATTCATGCAGTCAGAAGCGCTGCTCTGTTATTAAACTTCTCAGTAAACTTTAAATCAGCCCAGGCTTCCCATCCTCTCCCGCTTAAGGCCTGATAACAGGCTGCGCTGCTGTCTTTTCCATTTTCCCCCCTCGAATATTTTCAGATTTCTGTCTGTAAGACCAGCACCAATTGGTCATTAAAGTTTTTTTTTATAACACAAGATCAAAGCGAGGCGTTATAAATACCAGATGTGACTGGTGCGGCTGTCATCATCTGACATTATGTGGCTGCGTAAACCACCGACAGTTTTACTGCTGCCGCTCGACACTCCGCCTTGACGGTTCAAGATCGCCAACATGTAACAAAAAAAAGAGAGGGAGAAGCACCAAAGGGTTCCCTCAGTTTTTAGTATGTTTGAATTCTGGATTAACCAGGAAGCTTGGAAATGGTGCGAGCAGCTGATGTCACTGCAGAGCATGCTGTAATGTTGGGGTTTGGCTCCTCTGAGGACGTGGAGTGGTCATGGAAACAAGAAACTTAATCTGAACCACGGAGATCCAGGATGTCCATATAATGGCTCCCTTTGGGAAAGATACATGTTTCTTTTTTTCCCCCCCCCTACAAACAACAATTCTTGTGAAAGTAAGTTGAAACAAAAGAGCTGACATCATCAGTGATCTCATCTCTTCCTGCTGGATTCGTCTCCACACTTTTCCACTTAAAGCCTTTGCTTTATTTCCTCAGGAATGACACATGGATCAGAGTGGCCTTTGCTAAGTCTCACCGCCTTCCAGGAAGCTTTTGTAGAAGAATCTGTCTTTTGCCAGCTAAGTTGTTGCCAATTGTTTTTGATCAAGCAAAGAAAGCAAGAGTAAATACTAAGATTCAGTTTTCGAAATGTGTTAAGGGGGGAAAAAAAGCTTTACAAACCACCCTGGCCACGTCTGTATATGCAGCTACGCCCCTTTGTTAAATCATGAATTAATTTACAGAAATAAAGAATAAATAAATCTCTTAAATAGAATCTAAAAGTCTAATAAAATCAACCAATAATCAACAATGTCATAGATCTATCAGCATTGAGAAAGTTACAAAGCAGTTTCTAAGGCTTTGGGACTCAGGCTAACCAGGGTGAGAGCCTTCACCCACAACAGTGGGGAACCTTCCCAGAAGTGGCAGGCCCGCCAAAATTACTCCAAGAGTTTATCACCGATTCATCCAGGAGGTCACAAAATAAAACACTAGCAACGCAAGCCTCCCTTGACTGTTAATGTCAATGTTCATGATTCAACCATTAGAGAGAAACGGGGTAAAAATGATCTCCATGGGAGAGTAAAGGTAAAATACGCTGTTGACTAACAAGAAGAAGAAGAAGTAGAAACAAAACAGTGATGAAACCCAAGAGTTTAACAAAAATATTCTGTGGATGAGATAAAAGTGGAACTTTCTGGAGGATTCGTGTCCCGTTTACTTCTGTTGTTAAACTAATACAGCGTTTCATACGATTAACACTAAACGGTCAAACACTGCGGCGGCAGTGTGATGGTCTGGGACTGCTTTGCTGCTTCGGCACCCGACAAACCCTCTCATAGCGGACAGAACCATGAACCCCACAGAACAGCTGAAGAAAAAATGTTCAGGCCACAGTTTGTAACTTTAAACTCAAATCCATCTGGATTGTGCAGGAGGACGATGATTGAAACGCACTGGCAGGTCCACCTCTAAATGCCTAAATAGAAAAACTAATTAAGTTCTCAGACTAAAATCCTATCGAGATGCTGTGGCACGACCCACACTACAGACTATATAGGGTGGCCAAGTTAAAACAATCCTGCAACGAAGAAAGGACCAAAATCCCTCCCCTGATGGAAAAGGAAAAATTAGCAGGAAACGGTTGCCTCTGTTGTCGCCAAGAGCAGAAAACCAGTTATTATGATGAGAAGTACCCACAAGGAACACGGGAGCAAGTCAAGGTTGGTTGGAATAGCTTTTCTCCATTAATAAATAAAATTATTTCAAATTTTTTTATTTATTTACTCAGGTTAATAGAGTATATCTTATCGTCTCCACCCTGGTCTTCCCATGGCCTGGCTTCGGTCGAAGGTTTAGATGTCTCAGAAGAAACTGCTTTAATGGGGTTTTTTTCGCCGTCGCCACACATCTGCCACTGCAGGCCACATTGAAGGAGCAAGTCGTCGCCTCAAAACCTTTCCGCTTTTTAATCAACTTTTATACCCTTCCTCACCGCGCTTGGCAGCTGCAGCTCTCGCACACTGTGACACACACAGCACGGCCGTGTCTGCGTTCTCCTTGTGTAGTTTATTCATAGCTCTCAGCTTATATTTGGAATGGGGTTTCTCCATGCGAACAGCTGCCTGTGCTCGAAAAAAAAAAAAAAACGAGCTTTAATCAGCCTCAGTTTGGTTTTGAAAGCAAAACCAACTGATTGGATGAATGTTGTATTTTTTTTTTATCTTTTTTTGTGCTTTTCGGTTTGTTGCTCACCAACTGGTTGCATGTCCAGTTACTTGCTGCCAATTATTTTCCATCACTAATGTTTATATTACGTGTACATATTCCGTATAGTATTAGCGTGGGATTAGTTGTTCTCTGTCGTTCTGGGTTTGTTCTGGACTCCCCCTACTGAATAGCTGGTGCCTTAAATGGGCTGAGCAATGCACAGAAACTTTAAAGCTGACAGATACTGAAAGCATTAATGTAAAGATTATTGTTATTGTTTAAAAAAAAAAAAAAAAGAGGGCATCTGTGCCTTTTTTTTTTAAATATGTATTCCAACTTTCATATTTAAGATTTGCTGTGTCAGAGCAGCAGAATTGACAAAAGGTTTGTTATCATGCCTTACAGAGTTCAAAACGGACACACGTAACACGTCGGTTACTGGGAATATTGTAATAAAGCAACGTTTCACTGGGAATTTAGGCAAGCCAGGTTCATAGAAAATATTATTTTCCTGTAAATATGCTGGCTTTTTTTTATTATTATTGAAGAAAAAATCTTATTTTTTGTATGAGGTCTGTAATTTTCACAGAACATTAGTTACTCTTACATGCTTCCAATGGGCTCATGTCTCACAATAAGATGGAGACCCTGTTTTCACTGCATTTTTATATCTGTTCCTGAGCGTTGGTGACCAATTATTTTGTACGGTGTTCTTTGAGTGATTGAAGTCTCACAGGAATCAGAGATGAACAGGTGGTAGATTTTGTTCTTTTGTTCTTTTGTTTGCAATAAAACCATCATCGTTTCACTCCAATGTGTCCAACTCCTCTTCTTTTTTTTTTTTAAATGAGTGTGAGTGTTATCAAAATTGTTTTACTTTTTACTTTGCTTTCATCGGTATCTAAGGAGTGGATCTGATAAGATGGTGCGGTTTACATTGAGGCGCCGTAACACTTCAGGTAAGTGTTTTGTCTTTGATGTTTATCAGGTGAACTTCCTTTTAATATGCAGTCAATTAACACAGATGTCTTAGATTTTGCAAAACTATAAATTGTAACTGCACAGCGTGCAGTTTTGCTTTTAAATACATGTTTTGTTTTACTGTAATCCTTTTTTATTGCATATTAACCTATTAAACAAGTCTAATTCTGCTTTTATCTTGAATATTTACATGTTATAAGCTACTTGAGACCCGTTTGATCTGAGACGGGGTGGTCGTGTTTTGCAGTTTTTCTCATAATTCTCTCATCATTGCAGTTTGACTTTGGAAGTGTGTTGGTCAGGATGTTGACTCCTGCGAAGATTGGCGGCTGTCCTAAATACTTGTTCAAATTCTCTCTCTTACGCTGTAGTACTGTGTCCTTGGATCATCGTGGGTTGTGAAAACGGCCTTATAATTCATCCCAGACTGATGGGCTGCCACTGCTGGATCTCTTCTGCTTGACATTTTGACAACACACACACCTGTATGTCCCAGGTCAAAAGTGATTAACAGAGCCTGGCTGCTGCGTCCCACAGAACAGGGGTGTCCAACTCTAGAGCTCTTGGACTGGTGTCCTGCATGTTTTAGGTGAGCACCTGCTCAAACACAGCTTATGAAAATAGCTGAACCTCCTCGGCATGTTATCAGTTTCTGCAGAGACCTGGTAATGATCAGGATGTGGGTTTTTTTTTGTACAATAGAGGTTGGATTTAAGGAATTTTAAAACCTGGCTCAGACCAGATTCCTTTTTGGTAGCATCTGATACGTAAATCGCTGGACTCAGAAGAGGGCACACTTTATAGAGCTATGGATGTACTTGCTTTTCTACCCAGGACCCTTAAGGATGCACCTTAAATCACAATAAAACCATGTTTACTGATGGCTCCGAGGGTATATCGGTCACTACAGCAACAACAAAAATTTTAATTGATTAAAGTGTTGCTGAAACATTAATCCAGTCTAGTGACTTCGCTATTGATTTCAGTTGGGTTGACAGACAATTTATAATGTTAAATCTCTATTTTATGGCTGTGTGCACAGAAGCGTCAATGAGCATGAAGTCAAACATTCCTTGCAGCATTTTCTCTAATCCAACAGTTTATTGAGTGTCTTCGTCTGTCTGATAATGCTCTTGATTATGTTGCGGGCCTTCAGAGAGTAGCCAAGATAGTTGGGTCCAGCGCATGGTAACATATTTTTTGGTTGTTCTTTTTTTCTTACACAGAAAAACCTCAAAGTAAAATTATTCAGTGGTTCCTGCAACAATCTGATAGATATTTTAAATGACTGCAATCTTTTATCTCAGGTTAGTTTTTCTATTTTTCATTCAAGAGTTTATGGTTTGGGTGTTGGACACATGCACAAACAGGATTTCTGGAGCAGCACGGTGAAAAGAAAGATTTAATAAAAACAAAAACAACCCAGTATATGGAGCAACACTAACTAACTAACTAAATAAATAACTAACTAACACAAAGAAGCTGAGCTAAAACACAAGGAAGTGCTTAATAAAGAGAGAAGAAGTACTAACCTAAGGGAATAAACTAGTATACACAGGGAACAGCACACAGGAATAAACTTGAGAAATTAAACACAAAAGCATAACCTAATATGGAAAGACTAAGCTAAACTTTAATCAACAACAGGTAAAGTATGGAAAACATAAAGACAAAAGAAAACCCAAACAAGTGGAAATATCAACATTTTCAGCACAGTTTTTGTTTAGCTGAGGTGACTCTGGGTCAAATCTCCCTTGACTCTTATCCAATTATTATTTCGATCACTTCCTTACTTCCCTTTTGTTCCTGTATATAAACTGTAGTGGAAAATGTAATTCTTGTTATGCTTGTGTGCCCTAAAGGTATATTAGAAACTTTTGCTGTAACGGAACAAGTTTGACGGAGGAAAGTTTTACTTCATTTTCATTTCATTTGTAAAACAGAATACGCCAGTTGGAGGGCCTACGCCTAATCCTCATCTCATGATTAATAAAAGTCTTCATGTAAAACGATTTCTACTCTCAAGCACTCATATCTGTGCTGGTTTCCATGGTCAGGACTCACGAGTCTGTTTTTTGTGTGTCTTTTTTTTTTTTTTTTAGATTATTTTGGGTTGTGAATAGTTTCTGGTTTCTCTCTGCACAGGACGTTCTTTATGCACCAGCTAAGATTCTTACTTTAATGTTAGTCTTCAGCTTTTTATTCAGTTTTATCCCTTTGTGTCCGTCAAGATCCCTCTGTGCTCATCTCTGCGTTTATTTAGTCGCTTTCCCTCAGCTCCTCCGTTGAGCTCCTCACCCGGCTCCTCTGCATTTCCCTGACTGTGCTCACCTGGTTCTCACGTCCTACCAATCACTTCCCCAACAATTAAATCCTGTACTTGGCTCCAGCTCTCTCACAACACATCACACCTATGCTCATAATCACACAAAAAAGTGAATTTCCTTTGTATGTTTTATGCACCTGCAGAGGTATGTACGAAAAAAAACCGAGATCGGGGTAAAAAAACCCACTATGGCTAAATACAAAGAAAAGAATCAAAATAGACAAGAGAGATTACTGAACATCGAGCGATCCTTGGACTGTTGAATACTGGTGGATCAGAACAAAAGCGGACAGGCTGGTGGTAAAAACAGAAAGTTGGTGTCTTCGCCTTTGTTTGAAGAAGTCGCTAAGTCCAAAGAGCATCGGTCTCTGTCAGCCTCTCCCTTTTCTACTGTCCACACCTGTGTAGGGACCAACTGACCCGTCCAACCCGACTCTCCATCCTGTCCAAATCATCACCCTCTTCATCACCGGCTCACAGGTAGACAAGTCGTTTTTTTTCTGTCGCGCTCGCTCGTGGCCACCCACAACTCTCCCGCGGCCCCGTCGTCACCCGTCACTCTTCAGAGAGACAGATCTGTCCGTTTTAAAAAAAAAGCCGTGAACTTCTCACACCAAAATTGTGCCCTGAGAACATTCACAAAGGAATCCACAATGGCATCCCAAATCCAGGCCCTCCTGCTCTAAGTGCACGGCTTTAATCCCCAGAGTTAACCTGGCTTTGGAGGCGCTCACACACAATATCAATAAGGGTTGCTTAGGAAAGTGACAATCGTCCCCTCCGGTCCAGATTAGGAGGCAGGAGAAGAAACTGGATACCTAATCCCTTGTGGCATGCTGCTGGGGAGAAATCTCCCCTCTTTTTGGACTTTGCTTTAATCGACTTCAGTGTCCACCTCTGCCCGGCCCGAAAGCACTTACTCTGTTATCGCCGCGTTGGCTGACTGGGATAAACCCGGTCTAATCCATCACCCTTAGCATCTGCATGTTTGCGCAGGCAGGGTGGGTAAATAAGGCCGTGTTGGTGGGCTTGGGTTACTGCTTGTTTTTCCTTTTTTTTTTTTTTTTTTTTTTCTCTCAAGTTTTGGGCAGATGGCTGCAAACGGGCCTTTTTTTTTTCACAGGTAATGAATCAGTCAGCAAATGTGTTTGGTTTGTTGCCTCGTAAAACAGCAGCAGGTCCTTTCAGCGAGCTTTAAATACCCCCACCCCGAAATGGGAGCACCAGCGTCAGACCTCCATTGAAATGGATCGCCAGCTCATTTATTGATTGATTTTTTTTTTTTTTTTTTAGCTCCCTGTCATTCACCCAGCAGTGTTGATCACTTATATCGCTTTGCACCACATATTGAGGAAAAAAAGCCAAGTCCTGCTCTCCAAACTGCGAAGCTACCGAACAGGACTGGAGCTCCAGGGGAGTTCACATCAAAGGCCGTCGCCGACTGAGCCGCGCCGACAAGTTGTTTGAGCTCACGGGTTTGGAAGTAATGAAATGCTGCAGAGGGTGGGAGAGTGTGTAGCAGCTAAAACAAAAATGTTGTCACATGGCCCGTGGTCTGCCCTGGCCTTTGTCTCGTTGGGAAGCGTGCGAGGCTAGGGCTGCAGCCACCTGTGGGAGGACAGAAGGCGGTCTGGGAGGGGAAAAAACAAAAAAATCAATCCCAGTCACAGGTTCCACGTCTGTTTATGGGAGCGAGTGTCTCGTTTTTGTGGATGCTTCAATGGATCTGTTTCAACGCATAAACGAATGAATGAATAACATAAAAAAAAACCTCAGACTGATTTTAGTATTTCAGTTCATCAAGGTGAAATCATTACTTAGCTATATTACACACTTTGATTTATTTTAGCATTTCTTTCCTGTTAGGGTTAGGTCTGAATTAATTTTCTCTGAAAATTGAGTGTTACGTAAGACAAATATAGATGAATTAAACACGGGGAAGACTCCTGACTGAACAGTTGTCTGGCAAATAATCATTGAGATTCCCCACAAGCAGGGTAAGCCGCAGGGGTGACAGCCAGAGAAGCTGGTTGTTCACAGCACTCCATCCATGCATTATCTACAATCGCTTGTCCGCGCATGGCTGGGAGGGGGACTGGTCACCAGTCTATTACCTGGCAACACAGAGACACAACCAGCAGGCACACACACACACACACACACATTCACACCTAAGAGCCATTTATAGAGACCAGTTGACCTAACAGTCATGTTTTTGGACAGAGGGAAGAAGCTGGAGTACCCGGAGAGAACCCACATGTGCACAGGGAGAACATGCAAACTGCATGCAGAAAGACCCCAGGCCAGGATTTCAAACCCAGGACCTTCTTGCTGTGAGGCAACGGTGCTACCGACTGTGCCGCTGTGCAGCCCAGAGGACTCTTGCTTAGCGCATTTACGCAAGGTCAAGAGGTAGGAAAATGTAACAAAAAAGAAAAAGAAGAACAGTGTGGCTGGATTCTGTTTTAAGACTCCTCACACACACACACACACAAAAACAATCTGTTACGATCACGGTGTGTTTGTGTTCGACACTGCAAAAACAGATCTAAAAATAAGTAAAATGTTCTTAAGGTTATTGTATTTATCCTTGATTTGGGCAGGTAAATAAGATTATCTGCCAATGGAATGAGTATATTTACCCCTAAAATAAGATAATTAGACATCCTGCACTTAAAACAAGATAATGGAGATGAATTGTTCTTATTTTAAGTGCATTAATCTTATTCCATTGGCAAATAGTCTTATTTACCTGCTCAAATCAAGGACAAATGCAATAATTTTAAGAACATTTTACGTATTTCTAGTTCCATTTTTGCAGTGAAGTGAGTCTCTTTTTCTGAGCAGAGGATCTCTGCTGGAGAGTGTGGCTGACGGGGTCATACACCTGTTTATAATCAGTCTCATCAGTCTGCTGGAGTTATAAGGAGCTGCACGCTTTGGCTCTCTCTGCCTGCTGGTCTCACATAGCTGGCCTAAGCTGCATCACCTGCCCTTGAGTTCCTTTGCCACGTCACTGAAACAATTACTCCACAACGTCCTACCCTGGACTCCTCTCTGTCCAATCTACCCAAGGAAGACTCACATTTGACCAGACAGACCACCTCTCAGACATCGCTCTGAGGAACGTTTGTCCCCTCGCTCACTTTCACAAATGAGATGTTTGAGAAGCACAGCATCTCAGTTGAGTTGTGGGCTCTGACTCGGCCCAGGTCTTTTCATTTCATAGTTCTCCACCAGTCTTGATGGATTTACTTGAAGGTTGTGAGTCATTGTTGTGTCGCAGGTCTTTGTCTACATTCTGATGTTTTTCTCAGACAGCAAAGGTTTCCTCCTTTCACACCTCTCAGGAAAAAAGAAACCTGTGCAGTCTGGTTCTGACTGTTGAGGCATTTGCTTTCGGATCAATAGTTGCCGTAAATCCCATGATGCCGTTTTAGGGATTTTGGAGGCATCTTGCAGCATCTTGTGGTGTGCTGTCAT
Organism: Fundulus heteroclitus; assembly: GCF_011125445.2. Lineage (NCBI taxonomy): Eukaryota > Metazoa > Chordata > Actinopteri > Cyprinodontiformes > Fundulidae > Fundulus > Fundulus heteroclitus. Next base: position 29,561,405 of record NC_046378.1, read on the forward strand.
GGTGAAGGTGCTTTGAACTTTCTAACCTGAGCATGTTGGTGGCTGTTTTCAATGCCTCTTCGCTTGCAGACTGCTTTTAGCACACCTGAGCAGCAGATTGTTTAATTATTTTGAGACCTTGTTTAAATCCCTTACCGGGCTCATAAGCTGCTGTGACCTTCTTTCTGAAGGTTACAGATGGCTCTTTGGACCTGACCTCGGTGTTCATTCTCACTTTGACCGTCAGGAGCGCGCCACACTAAACCTATAATGTTTAAACAGGGCAAACCTCCTTCAAAAATTATCACAATAATTATGCACTCATGTGTATCTGATGTAATCTGCCTTTTTAACCACTTTAAGTGGGAACTAATTTGAGAGTGTCTGAATTTTATCCTCACCAGAAACACTTTTTTTATCACATTTTATACAATGTACATATTGAAAGTCCTTTTTCTTTAGTTTTAATTGCTTGGTTAAATTATTTGTATGTCTCTGTACTTTTAAAAGCTTTAAAAGCATTAAATATCCAGATGTATGAATCTTTTAAACACAGGGACTATTATAGGTTTATTCACATGAGCTGCAATCACTTGTCACTTCTTCATAGAGGCAGAAACATTTTACACGGACTAAGGAGGAAAATGGGCTCCACTGCTGCTCAGTGGTCAAAGTGCATGTACAGAAATTTCAGCATTATGTATTAAACTTTTTTTTTTATTTGATCTTATGTAATATCCGGTTTTCCAATGAACGGAATTATTGTTTTGTTTTTTTGTGTTGCAAAAAAATCTAATTATTCAAACTGGCAGAATAAATTCTTGAAATATATCAACTTGTGTATTTTATCTATATGAATTCAAGTTTTGAACAGTAAAATATATTTTTGATAATACCTGTGGAATTCACTAAAACCAGATCATCCCCTGTTTGCACAGCGGAAATAGTAAGATATGTGTTCTGCTATGTTTTTATTATAGATTTACAGTTTTCTAATAGAAACTCTCATGTGAACAGTAGCTTTATCATAAAATTTATAAACTGTGATCTCAGGTTTAGCCTTGAAGTTCTCCGTAAAACATCCTAACTGCATCTGGATTTTTTTTTTTCAAGTAGCTCTGCAGCAAATTAGGGGGGGGAGACATCTCCACACACCTAATTATTACCCTGACACAGTCCTTTGTCCGGCAACAAAAGACGAAGGAAAAACCTTGAGGTCTTCACTGAAGTTTTTCTTCAGGCGTGTGGTTGCAGAAAGAGGTTTGGTTTCCTATCTGTCGGACCACAAAGCAGGTTTGCATTGTGATGTATAACGCTGCCTTTAAATAGCAGAGCGCATAACCAGCTTGACAGACAAAATGAAAACAGTTTATTTGCTTTCCGCTAAAGTTAAGAGGGCGAAAACCTCACAAGAGCCTCTGTGGAGAAGCCTCGCTGGAAGCACCTTCAGCCGCACGTTAAACGTGTCTGTGGTATAAATTGACACGCTGCCGACAGATTGGGCCGCTGTGACAAAATCCCCCTTTGTGCAGGGTCTGCTGTGAGACGGAGGGCAAAGACAATGAAGGTTTTCATCGATGAGCTGCATTGTTACTCCTAAATTGTGCCAAGGGCCGTTCACACAGCAGATCCTGTGGGCTGCTTCCCGGCCCACTCTCCAGCCACGGAAAACTTTGGGTGCATTTCTCTCTGCTGACTCAAAAAGTTTTCCGGAGACAAAAGTCCTGAGAGCAGCAAGTTGCTTTTTCCACAATATATGATCAAACCAAGATGATTTTTTTTTTTTTTTTTTTTGCAAACCAAAGGAAAATATCCCTATCTGACCATCAGCAACACCCCGTGCTCTAACACTCAGCTTTATTTAAGCGCAAAGTGCAAGCAGGTAGACAGTTTTCCCAAATGGATCAGCTGCTAATTGGGCTCATGGCATGCCACAGGCTCTGATCAGGATGGGTGGGCGGTCACCTTACTGAGCGGTGACAAGTGGGACCCCCACATCCTTCTGCATTGTTCTGCAGTGCTGGAGCAGATATAATCTGCAGTGAATTTTAATCCCCACAAAACAATGCCGTGTTCCCTGGGAAATGTCTGTGAGGGGTATATATATGTGAAAGGAAACAACAAGATAGTCTTGAATAGAGCCATAAAGTGATCTGCGAGTTTCTTTGTGCAACAGTTGAAAAGGTTTGTGGGGCAAAGAACAAACTTCATGGTCCAACGTGATTCTATCAATCCTGTTTGGCACCAGCTAACAAATTTAACTGATAACACTGACTCCAGTCTACTGAAGACAAAATGCTGCTGAGGAAAAAATGTCACCAGAGAAATCTCAACATGAGCTAAAACGCCAAATGAAAGTTCTTCATTTTATTTTCGGTTTACCTTCATGAAGCTCTGGACTTCTTCTCTTGTTTCTGGAAGACGTTTCACCCCTCATCGAAAAGGCTGATGTTTAGTTTAACTGAGATTTACTCAGGATATTTTGGTCCAGTGTTAAACTTTCATGAATTGATCCAATTAAGTGCACCCCCCCCCCTCCACCCACCCACAAAAACAGAAAAAAAATCTGTAAAGGAGGAAATAGGCCTACTTTTTCTCTACAGTGGATCTTATAAACTTCTTATATATTGTTTAAAACACACTTCTCTCTTAGAAATGGACCGTAGATAACAAATGCCTAGGTAAAGGTGCTTTAAAAGGGAAACCATAGATCTAAGATTAAAATGCTGAAATACAATTTAAAATGTCCGTGACCTATGGACCTATCTTTTCCACGTCTTTTTGAAAAATTAAAGTCTTTACCCAAGAAACACAACATCATTTCTAAGTCAACGGAGGCTTTATTGTTTTACTTACTGTCTTTAAACAGTATTGGACTCTCTTGCCTCCTGGAGGACTTAAAGTTTGTTCTCTGGTGTCATCGACAGTCAAAGAGGCCGTCACCTGAATTCATTCGGCACATTTGAGGCCAAATGATGCTTTAAACACGAATAATCTTTAGGATTCTTACATTTTTTGTGACTGTTTTCTTGAACACCCTTCCAAAAAAAATATCAAGACAATTGGAACATGTCCCATCCCACAGTGAGTCAAACAGATTGCCTGGCTCCCTTTGCCTTGCTGTTATAGTGGTTAAAAAAAAAAAGACTTTCTACATTCATATGCCGTTCCGCTGTAAGTTCCCTTCTGTCTGCCTCGGTGTTTGTTATTCTCTGCTTCCTCTGTTGTTATTTTTAGCCTTGATGCTCTTTTTCCTTCACCTGCCTGTGTCTGTCAGTCTGTAGCTCGTACGGGGCTCAATAAGCAGCCTCGGATTTGACTGACCGGACGGTCGACAGATCCCAGAGCGTGCTCCCAGTGAGCAGCTGGACGTGGTTCTGTGGATGCAGTCTGACAGCCGCAGACGGCCCGTCCGCTCTCAGCTCGCCGTGCGTTTGTACACGGCACAGGGCTTGTCATGTGAACCCTGATTGCCCGACTCGGTGTCAGAGCCCTACAGACCACCACCGGAGAGGCTGCTGTAGTTAGTTCCAAGTCCTTGGAGCAGAGGAGTGGCAATTATACTTTGCATTAAGGCCCTGCCAACTCAGCTTTTTGTCAACCAGTCAGCAGGTTTGGGTATTATAATGTTTAATCATCTGTTTAGCTGTGATTTGAGTGTGTCGCCTTTATTTTGCAGCTCTTTCCTCTCAAGTCTTTCATCAGACAGAAAGACTTCTCCTGCCTGGGACAGACGAGCTTGTCAAAGTCAGCTGTTCAGCTGGATGATGTATCATCGGGTCCGGGCTCACAATCAGGACATGTGGCTCTTTGTTACAGCATCAACAAGGCTATTATGTGTCAAATTTATGGCTCTAGTTCATTCCCGGTGCCGGTCGCAGGCTTAATGTATCAAAAGCAGACAGAAGCCGGCACTATCAGGAGATCAGTCCGGTTAATTAGGACAAGTTTCTTCTGTGTGTATTACATATGTGTTATTTTTAGTATTTACCTAGACTCCATAAAGAAAAAAAAGAGTCTTCCAAGCTCTTTGTTTATGATTTCCTGTACGTTTAGACCTAAATAAGCACCTTACAACTTTAGTTTACATCTATCTATCTATCTATCTATCTATCTATCTATCTATCTATCTATCTATCTATCTATCTATCTATCTATCTATCTATCTATCTATCTATCTATCTATCTGTCTGTCTGTCTGTCTGTCTGTCTGTCTGTCTGTCTGTCTGTCTGTCTGTGTATATATATATATATATATATATATATATATATATATATATATATATATATATATATGAATAAAACATATGTCTTATACATATATATGTATAAAATGGATCTAAAAAAGCTTCCCAGAAATATTATTAACCCCTCCTTATATGTCAAACACATTTCAATACAAAGGAGTACAATAAATAATTAAATGAATACAACTAAAAATAGTATGGATGGGTTCAGTCACCTGGTGACATTGTAATATAGAGCTGTGTATCATCTGCGTAGTTATGATAACTAATATTGTTTCTTGTTCAAACGTCAGCCAGTGGGAACATATAGATGTTCAATAGAAGAGGTCCCAGGATTGAACCCTGGGGAACCCCACATGTGACGTTTGCCCCCTTTGATGAGAAGTTACATATTGACATAAAGAAGTCCCTGTTTTTTAGGCAGGATTTGAACCAATTGAGTGTTTACCAGTGAGTCCGACCCAGCTCTCCAGTCTGTTGTTATGGTCAACATTCTCAAATGCTGCGCTCAGGTCCAACAGAACCAGCACTGTGATTCTTACACAGCCTGCATTTATGTGGATGTCACTGAACACTGTGACGAGGGCGGTCTCCGTACTGTGGTGAGCACGGAAACCTGACGGAAAAACGTCAAAGTGGTTGGTCACTGTAAGGAAGCTATTTAACTGTTGAAACACAGCTTCTTCGATAATTTTACTGATAAATAGCAGGCTGGAGATTAGCCTGTAATTCTGCAGATGCGATTTGTCCAGATTGCTCTTTTTTATCAGTGGTTTAATAACTGCACTTTTTAAAGCCTAGGGGGAAATACCCGTTTTAAAGGAAGGTTGTAGGTAGGATATCAAGACAGCAGAATGAGGAGGTTAACTGATTTCTAATTTTTTTCTATGCTTTTATAATTGAGTAGTTATAATGTAGTCCTTCTCTCTGCATTTATGTTTGAGCATAACATTGGTACTGGATTTAGTGTGGATGTCCAGATTAACTTTCTAATTTTTGGATTATCCCTGCAGAGACATTGGCATTCAATTCATTGCAGGCCCTGGTAGAGTGGAGCTCCGCTGGTACAATAACAGGCGGGTTTGTGAGTCTTTAAATTGTGATGAATAAAGCATGAGTATTGTTGATATTTTTGTTTATGATTTCTGCAAAGAACGTTTCCCTTGCATTTTTAGTGATGAGTGAAAGTTTTGGAGCCTTTCTTTGTAGATTTCACAAAAAACATGAAGTCGCATTTTTATTCAATTAAATTTTATTTATATATAAATAAAAGTTTTACGCCGTTCAGCCCTACAACAATGTTTTCTTTCACATCTCACTAATGGAGCATTTCTCCATGGAGATTTCTTCCTCCCAGAGACAACCTTCACTTTAATGGGAGCAATGGAATCGATAGCGTCTGAAATCTCAGGATGGAAATTATCTACTAACTCATCTATTGTGTTATAGCTTTGAAATGAGATGGAGGAGTAGATCTGATGATGAAGGTGTCAGCTGGGTTCTCGGTAAAAGAATGTTTTGTTACAATGTCTGTTTTGCTAAGTGAGTTGACGGAGGTTATGTTTTCAAAGATAACAGAAGAAATTATCCAACAGGGTGACATCAATTACAGAGATGATAGAAATAGTTACACCCTTGCTGATGTTCAGAGTCCAGAATGTGCATCCTCGATTATACTTTGCTACTTTGATATGTTGAGTCAAACCAAACCTATGAAGTATATCACGCAGCTATTTTGCATCCCTGTCTTTTAGCTTGTCAACATGGATGTTGAAATCTCCCACAACTATTAAACAGTCATAATCAATGCAGATAACACATAAAAGCTCATTAAAGTCATTTGAGAAATAATTGTCATATTCTGGTGTTTTGTAAATAGCTGGTGTCAGAGTTTGTTTATGGCCTTTTACCTAAATTCCCAAATATTCTAAAGAGTCAAATTTGCCAAGGAAAACTTCCTTACAGTTTAGTGAATCATGAAATATTGTAGCAAGGCCTCCACCCTTATGCTTTCTATTTTCCCTTAAAAAATTATAATTGGGAGGCGTTGATTTCGATTGGTAAAGGTGATTAGTTATTGTCATCTAACCATGTTTCAGTCAGAAACATAATATCAATATTATGTTCGGTCATGAATCAGAAGTCCTTTTGCTGATAATGACCTTATATTTAGCAGAGCCAGTCTAAATGACTTGGTGGTAGATCTTCAGTCTGCGGTTGCTTTGAACAGGGGATTATTCTAAGATTTGAATATAGGCCATTGGATTTAATTTTGCTGGCTTCGATTATTTTTCTTTTAGTGATCCTTAGTGGTTTTCTCTTGTATTGTTCTGCGGAGGGGCCAGACGCATTCTGGAGGAGCATGTGTGTAACGTTAATGTCTGGTCCCCCGTTTCAGACTTGGTTGTGAGAAATCCGACCCAGGTGGTTCTTTTAGAGAATAGCATGCTTTTTGGGCACTCAGATGAGAAGTACTTGTCCTTCTACAATCTTTGCTGGGACAGTGTTGTTTTCATCGTCCTGTGTTTGGAGAAATGACCTGTTAACAGCATTGAAAATATTGACAGTGAAAAGTTTTGTTCCATCTTGCTTTAGGCTAACTCCATTGTGTCTGAAAAGATGATAGCACTCTCAGAAAATCTTACGATTGTCAATGAAGTTCATGGAGCTGGCAGATCATTTTTTAATAAGGCATTTATTAATCATAAGCAGTCTGCTGTAATTCTCATCACCATGTACAGGTGTGGTATTGGTCCACTGATAAACACCTTCATTTTCAGACTTCTGACCGTTAGAGACCGTGTAGAAGATGAATAAAGTAATTTTTCAGAATTTCTGATTTTTGCTTGGCCAGGTCATTAGCTCCAATATGTATGATAAGATTCTCAATGTTCGGCTGATCAATGGTTTGTGAGAGTATTTTCTGTGTTATGTTACCATTGTTCTCTTTGTCTACCATTCCATTAACTATTGCAATCACAACAATAAGAACTTTTGGCATAAATTTTGATTTCTGGGTCACTTTAGGAGGTTGTTGTGTTGATCTGGTCTCATGCTGCTTGTTGATGTTCGGAGGAGAGGTGTCCTTCGTGGGCTCCTGCTGAAGAGAAGCAAACCTGTTTTCCAGAGGAATTCCAGAAAAGTTTAGTAGGTTTCCAGTTGGAGACATTACGGGAAGCGTTGTGGCTCAAGCTGGCTGATTAGTTCTTGGTACCAAAGTTAAGGAAGATGGACATTATTCCATCTTCCTTAACTGCTGGAGGAAAACATCCACACAAGGTTTTCCTCAGATGGAGGTTTTTCCTCCCTGTTAAAGAAGAGTTTTCCTCTCCACTGTCGCTTCATGCATGCTCAATATGAGGGATTGCTGCAAAGCCATCAACAATGCAGACGACTGTCCACTGTGGCTCTACACTCTTTCAAGAGGAGTGAATGCTGCTGGTCAAGACTTGATGCAATCTACTGGGTTTCCTTAGATAGGAAACTTGTTGACCAATTTGTATGATTTGATTGAATTTGACTTTCCTGGCCACAGTGTATCATCTAGGTGAGGGGTCTGTCCTGTTAGATGTCTAGTCAGATCCAAAGAATGAGATTTATTTTTCAGCTCGGCTCCAAGACAGTTCCAGGTGGGTAAGCTGCTGGCTGGGGAGCTCGAATGCTGTTAGTTGTTTTTAGGTATTGGTAGAGTTGTTTCATTTCCAAAGCCTGGGTTAATCTCCATACTTACATCCAGCCGAGAAACCCCCTGTTCTATCGATTGAAGTCTTTGTATAATGATGCTAATGTACTGAGCTGGCTTTTGTTTGTCTTGGAAGTAAAAATAGGGCAAAAAGTACAAATAAAAAAATCACACCGTCCTTACGTTTGAAGTAATCCAGTTATGAAGGTAGACAATGTAAGAGTGACAATAAAAACTGACTATATATAACAACTTTAACGGTAAAACTATCAAATGAGGACAGGAGAGAGCAGGATAAGCTGTTCCTCCTTCCAAGACTATGTCACGTATGCAATACAATACAATTTCATCCAATTCAAAATTTTGAATCTTGAAATCTTGTTTTGGAGATGGGTTCTCTTACACTGGCTACCCACACAATAATCCATAAATACCATGTAAAAGAAATTTCTACACAGTGAGAAAAGATGATGCACAAAGCATAATGCAAGCGTCCAAAAATCCACAAATGTATAAACTGTGGAACGATTATTTTTAAACTTCTCAGAGCATCAACAAGTTCATACTAATTTGATGGAAGCTGCATAAGCACTTGAAGTTAGCCACATCGCTGAAGGTAAAGTGATGTGAGACAGCCCACCAATCTCTTTTCTCAATATCCTCTCATTTGAAGTCTTTTCTGTTTGACTGCTTGGCTTACTAATTGTCTGCCTTTATGCTGAATATTGAGGCACTTTTGACTTAATTAAACACAACCGTGATCATATTCAGAGGCAGGGAGGACAAAATCACAAACAGACAAAAGGAGGAGAGGAACTCCATTGTTCTGCCACATCACTTGCATGTGTCGGCGGAGTCCAGAAAGAAGTGAAGCACAACTTGCCTCAAATCAAACAAATTACTTTGAACAGGAAGGCCAGAGGGAGGCTGGAGGCCCATTTAGGAGCTTTTAAAGTTGAACAGCGTGAAGTCTTAATTACTGAGACCTAACACTGGCCAGCTCTGCGCTCACGCTGCGATGGTCAGGAGTCGGAGGCTGTCAACTCCCCCTACAGCTTCAGAGGAAAGAGAGAAGACCGACAATCAGAAACATCAAAGAATATTTTTTTATGCTTTCTGTCAGTTTGAGGGAAGAAAATTAATGTTGGTTAAACTCCATTTCATTCCATGATCACTTAATGAAAGTGATTATGTCTCACTACAAGATTCTCAAACTGTGCTCTTCTTATCTTTTATCCATCTTGTCAGACTGAACAGCATTTACTGGCACTAATGATCCAAGATTAAGCACCTGCTGAGCAATCTCATGTTGTTACTTGATGTTCAGATGAATAAGAGGAGAGAAAAAATTATCAGAAGTTAAGGGTCCATTAAGGAGAAGTAATTATTACAAGATTAACAGTAGAGATACCATCAAAATCTACGAGGTTGCAGCTATTAATTATAATCAGTTACAATTTAGGAATTACCTTTCTGTTTATGATTGGTCCGCTTCTACGCAGAAGATGCAAGTCTACATTTGTAGTTAAACGATTTCAGCTGTACAGAGGAGCTTTAAATGTCACTTTAAAGAACTATTATTCCACTGTGTCGTGTCTCAAAGAGTACCTCAGGGCTCCATTTTAGGCCCAATACTTTCCTGTGTTCGCAGCCATGCTGCTATTTTAACTTTTATAAATCGCTTTTGCTACGTACAAACCTGGACGGAGAGAAAAAAGCCTCTTCTCAAAGAAAAAATAGATTTTACTCTGACAATTTAATCTCTAAAGCAGGGATAGTCAACTCCAGTCTTCGAGTGCCGGTGTCCTTGAACCTTTAGATGTGTCCCTGATCCAACACACCTGAACCAAATGGATGAATTACCTCTTTAGAAATCAGTCACATTCTCCAGAGTCCTGCTAATGACCTGATTATTTAACTCAGGTGTGTTGAAGCAGAGACAGATATAAAAAGTTGCAGGACGTCGGTGCTCGAGGACTTGAGTTGATTGTGCTTGCTCTAAAATAATATTGTCTTCTAGTAATACAGGTAAAATCATTTATGTCAGTTTGTTTTACATTTGAACACCCTAACAAAATGATCCTTAATTTGTGGAATGGTAAAGCCTATATTGTGTTTTAAGAGCTACAAGTGACTTAAATGCAAGAAACACTGAAGGAACTGTGTTAAAATGATTTTAAACTGAGAAATGATCAGATATCCGTTTCCAGTCAATCTGGACGGCAGTTTACATCTAAAATCAGAGAAAGGGAATTGGTGTGGCTCAGGTGTGACTTCAGGGAGCATGAATTTGTTTGCAGCTGCCTCGCGTTGAACATTTTAACGTTATTGCTTTGAAGCAAGAGGGGTTAGACTGAGTTCCCATCCAGCGTCTTTCTGAATGGAGCTTGCAAGTTCTACCCGTAGGTTATTTCTGGGTACTTAGCTTCTCCACATAGCCCAGAAAACACACGTTAGAATAATTTACTCCAAATTGCCCCTAGATATGAACTTGTGGATGTACGGTTGTTGGTCTGATGTCTCCTCGTGTTGGATTGAGAGATGGTAGTGACGTGTATGATGTGTTGCCTATTGCTGCACATAGGCATCAACCTCCTCTGGACAAGTTTTCCGTTTAAATGGTTGATCTTAAAACTCATCTGATGACTGGATAACAGCTGGAGTAGAGGTTCTAAAAATCAGAAGACGCAGAAAAGGACACTGGGAAATGTTTACTTCATATCACAGGGAATTTACCCTTATTTATCTTGACCAACAGAGCAATAAGGCTGGAAGAGCGTTGATCTAAAATAATTTAAAAGATGGTGGCAGGTTGGTGTAGAGGTGTGTCTGCTCATCAGAGGCAATCAGAGCAGTGGCCAAAAAAAACGTGAAAAAGAGAGCAGCAAAGCATCAAAAAAAAAAAAACGACAATTAGCATTTGGCATCTCAAATCTATCCTAAACAGAGAAGGCTCTCTCTAACAGGAAATAACCTTCATTATTTCATCATCTGTTTTGGTCTAGCTTCCCAGTGGGTTCATTTTAAACTTTCCTTGCTTGTGTTTAAAGGTATGAAAGTATTTGTCCACCATGATACATACTGGGGCAAATACGGACCCCAGAGCACTGAACCGTACCACCCACGTTCTTTTAATCAATCCTAAATATTCACTTAAAATTAGGTGAGATGAACATTGATCATTATTAATCTTTTTATATTGACTTTTAGCTGTATTTTTTTATGCTTTTTGCTTAATATTTATTGCTGAATTCTGAATAATTGATTTTAGGAAGCATTTTAGCACATAAATGGCAAACAGAAATGTGAGATTGTTTATTTTGGGGTGTTTTTTGTGTTTGTTTGTCGGCTTAAGTTGGTAGATTTTAATAAAAAGTCTCAACTGACCTGAACTCCACATCACTGCACACTCAGAGCTCCTTTGCTATCTAATTAGCCAAATATCCGGGCGTCTCCTGTGGTGATGTTAGAGCGAATGTCATGGGGCATCATTCCTTCACCCTGATGTACATGTTTGTTCTGGTGTAAAAGGGGGAGAAGGAAAAAAAAAAAAACTCCCCAGGCTGCGTAACCTCCAGAGGCCACGCAGCGGCCTGTCAGCAGCCCTGAAGATCACGAGCCTGGTAGCCGTGAAGATACACTTTCATTTTAGCCAGCTCGTAATCCCACAGTGCAATAAAACCGTCTGGCCTCTGTGTCTGGCTCCAGTCTGACCAAGTTTACTCACAAGAAATGTCCTAACCCCCCTGCAGTATGATTAAGTGGAATGTAAATCTCAGAATGCTCCCCGGTTTGTTGGTTCTTTTCCTCTTGAACTTCAGTTGTCACTCGGCAGCTTCTGGCAGCGACAGTCAGTCATTTTACACGAGGAGAGAATCATGTGTTGGAATAAGGGATGTATCCTGTAAAGCAGGACACCAGCGGGGTCGGAGGTCACTGCAATGGGGTCGGTGTGTTTTTGTTGGCATGGCAGCTGCAGCTTCGTGCAGAAAGGCCGGGCCGTTGAGGCTCTATCTCGCAGCTGCTTTTGGTTAAGTTTTCAAAACAAACAAGTGGCTTCTGCAGCGCCCTGTTTAATCTGTCTGAACTCGCATTATGTGTGTGTCTGAAAACCTTTTGGCATCTTTGGCGCAGAACTGTTTTTCTCAGATTGGCTAATGTGTTAGGATTTGCAGATAAGCAGGGAACACATGCACAGCGTGGTGTTTTAATGGTCAATGCCGTCATTAGCACAAGGAATCTGTGGTTGATTCTGTTTTGGTTTTTTTCCCAGGTACTGAGTCAAAATAGCCTGGGAACCAAGCAATTTTTTTTGTCGAGACCTCTTCTTCCGTTTGATTTGGCAGATTGCACAGGCTCTCTTCCTACTCAAACAGATTTCCCCTCTGTTCATTCCCGCACTGGGCCAAACACAACTGCGGAAGCAGATTTGACTCAATAAGACTCTGAAGCTGAGGGCGGTCTGCGGTACATCTTTTATCAGCGTGTCGCTAACATTTGCTTGTTTGAATTTGGTTTAGCTACGGCTCCAATATGCAGCAAAAGTCATTTCAGGAAACGACACAGCCAAAATAAACTAATTGAATGAATTTCATTCTTATGACAACTTCTTCATCCAGATTGAGAGGCAGTAAAATCTGACCAGGTTGTAGGCCAGAGTGAAAGCATCCCCTTTTCACAGGGATAAAAAGGTTTTCCCCATTCAGAATAGTTTATTCAAGTAGAGATACTAAGAAAATCAAAATGTTGATCTGATAGCGGATCCTGAACCAAAGGAAAAGTGACAAAGTCGAGGAAGATGTTTAAGTACGTGCTCTGGAATCAGCAAGATGCACTGTTTAAGATTATGGCACAAAAACCTTGATGCATCTGTCACACACAGAAGAGGAAGGCTGATGATTTGGGATTGGTTTGCAGTCAAAGGAGTATTCTGGACTCAGTTGGCCAAAACTTTGGTCAACGTGGTAAATGTGCTGTGAAAAATATTTAATGTATTGTAAAGGCGCAAAAAAGACCAAGTTGTTTTCACCATAGACATTTGTCCCCATTTTTTGTCAAATAGGTTCCAGAAAGATCTCATACGTGTTTTTAAACTTTGGCCAAATATGTTTTAGAAATACGGCGACTTACTGTTGCTGATAGATCACTCTGTGTTTAAACTTCAGCCTGTTTCATAGATCTGCTGTGTAGCCGAGGTACACAGACACCGACGAGTACCAAGTCTTGCACTTGATGAGGTTTTTGGTTGACATCTTTGTCTAAGGATCCAAACGGTTCCCACATAAACAAACCGACTCTACATTTTACTCAAAAGTGCCACTGCTGCCATCTTAACGTGTTGCTCTGTTTGTCGCTTTTATCAACCCAAACCTGGGTTCAACCTTTAAAAGGGGCTGAAGCTGGCTCATTGACAAGGTTATGGTCCTATGAACAGCCGCAAATCTCCAACAAAATGTCTGAGAAAGAAAGGAATCTAGATGTACAAATCCTCCAATCAAAGTGGAGACTTGAACTTGATTAAAAATGCTGTGGTTAGACCTTAAGAGGGGGAAGGAACAACAGATCTCTCAAATTTCAATGACCCGAAGCAATGCTATGAAGAAGAGTGGTACATAAATTCCTTAACAAAAATGTGAGGGACTGGAACAGTCCTGTCGGAAATGAGCTCTCCTGCATATGTCTGGCTGTAAATATGAATGGCATGACATTGATTACTAAACTAAAATTGTGTTTGAATCCGTGCATCAGTGACAGATTGTCGCTGACATTCAATACAGCAAATATGAAACCTACAGATGACCTCAGTTTCCTTATCACAGATCAGTTTCATGCAGGGCTGCCTGAAACTTGACCATCAGATATTAAACTTACTTCCTGGATCACATAGCTCAAGTTAACCTCCTCGGTGTTCGTAACAATCGAAGGGTATGACAAATAAAAGGAAAGGATCGTGTGAGAGATGCACTGAGCGTTCGATGAATTAAATCATGCTGCTGCCATCAGATATTTATCCCTGCAGCTCATCAGGGGCCCGCCTCCAGCCACATGCTTCAATCAACCTAATTTCACAATCATAAACTTCCTGGCAGACTCACAGAATTTGAAGCATAACTCTCGGTCAGGATCATATTCTAAACTAAGGCTTTGCCACTGCAGTAAACATACGTGGCAACACTGATTGCTCATCATAAACATTTGCCTGTTAAATAAATCATTAACTCCAGTAGGTTTGGTCCACATGCTCTGGATTTATGAGCTCGAGCTTTCCTGGATTTTCAACGCCATTAAAAGAGGAAACGCTCCTGAAAACTTGCCGATCGCACCCACAGGAAGCAGAACAATCACTCAGCATCAAGGAGCAAATGCTGAGTCAGTGTAGGTATGATGAAGGTCAGTGTGTGTGTGTGTGTGTGTGTGTGTGTGTGTGTGTGTGTGTGTGTGTGTGAGAGAAAGAGAGAGACAGATTCAGAGAGAGCGCTGGCCACTGAGGGACGATTAGGCCTATTCCTTCCTTGTTCTCGTCTGGAACAATGTGTGCTGATAAGGCTGCGCAGACACGTTCTGTCCATCATAATTTCCTGGAGTTGGGAAAAGTCACTTAGGTTCTGCTGTCGCGGGGTTAGAGCTTGCGAGAGCTGCAGGAATGCGCTGGCTAAACGGTCAGTGCGTACACAACAAGGCGCCATGGGGATTCCTGTGGCCTCCCCGTCCTCGGCGCATTTGTGGCTCGTTTATCCTCGTTAGTTCTCAAGTTATGACAAACGCACGCTTACATAAACACACGCTTGCATGCTGAGTTCATACAGGTTTCTAGGGTTTCCTTTTTTTTCACCTTTGGAATATCGCCAAAATTACAAATATTCTGTCCAGGGGGGATGCTGGAAAACTAGTCCATGCATTTGTTACTTCAAGGCTGGACTATTGTAATTCTTTACTATCAGGAAATCCACAAAATGCAGTTCAAAGTCTTCAGCTGATCCAAAATGCTGCTGCAAGAGTTCTGATGAAAATCAACAAGAGGGATCATGTGTCTCCTATTTGAGCATCCCTTCATTGGCTTCCTGTTAAATCCAGAATATAATTAAAAATTCTCCTTCTTGCAAATAAAGCCCTTAATAATCAGGCTCCATCATATATCAGAGCTCTGATTACCCCGTATGTTCCTAACAGAGCACTTCATTCTCAGACTGCAGGTCTGCTGGTGGTTCCTAGAGTCTCTAAAAGTAGAATGGGAGGCAGATCCTTTAGCTATCAGGCTCCTCTCCTGTGGAACCAACTCCCAGTTTTGGTCCGTGAGGCAGACACCCTGTCTACTTTGAAGACTAGGCTTAAAACTTTCCTTTTTGACAAAGCTTTTAGTCAGAGTGGCTCATGTTACCCTGAACTACCTCTATAGTTATGCTGCTATAGGCTTAGGCTACTGGAGGACAACAGGGCCTATTTTTCTCACTCTGAGTTCTCCTACTGTTCTCTAATTCTGCATTATTTGTTATTTTAATTTTTAACTTTATGTTCTTACCATTTTTTTTTTCTTTTCATAGTAGCTACATCTGGCCTGGCATTCTGTTTAGCTGTGACGCAATCCTGGGGGACAGATTGTCTACTATTACCCTCTCTAACAAAGAAAGTGCTTCTGTGTTTGTTTGTGTGTCTTTAGTTATTTCAGTTTTACTGTAAGATAATTAAAACTTAATCTCGGATTGTTGATTTTTCTTTTAAATAACTTAAAGTACATATTATATGTATTATCAACCTGACTATTGCAACTTGCAATTGCAAATTGAGAAGATTAATATGTGATTTAACTTTTTATTTTACTCTAAAAGAGTATGCCATCTTTTTGCATTCATCGCATTTTACTCTGATACCCATAACTAAAACCAGAGCAAATAATCAATTTTAGACGTCACAAATTCAGTGAATAGGCTTCACATGTGTTTACTTTAATTTATGTGTAAATCCAGCTGTTCTGTGAATGTCCCAGAAGTTTGTTAGAGAACATTAATAAAAAAACGGCATCATGAAAACTAGTAACAGCCCAGATAGGTTGGAAATAAAGTCGTGGAGAAATTTGAAGCCAAGTTAGATTTGAAACAGTATTCTTAAGTTTTGAACATCTCACACAGCACTGTTCAAACCATCACTTAAAAATGAAAAGAGTATGGCACCACTGCCAATCTGGCGAGACATGCCTGTCCACCTAAACTGACGGACCTGGCAACAAGAGCATTACTCAGGCAAGCAGCCAAGAGGCCCATTTTAATTCTTAAGGAGCTGCAGAAATCCACAGCTGGGGTGTGAGAGAATATGTCCACAAGGCAATAATTACCCGTGCATTTCACAAATCTGACCTTTACGCTGGAGTGGCAAGAAGAAAGCCGTAAGAAGTATTGTTTGCTGTTTGCCAAAAGCCATGAAGGGGGACAGAGCAAAGATGAGCAACACGGTCAAATAAAGCAAACTTTTGAGCCTGTATGCGAAAAAGCCTTTATCAGTGGAGGAGTACTATCGTTACACGCAATCCTGAATCCATAATTTACACAGTGATTAACATGTTGATCATGGTGGTGGCAGCATCCTGGGGAAAAGAAAGCTGATCAGAGTTGATGTGGAGATAGATGGAGCTAAAAACAAGGCAACAAGAAAACCTGCCAGAGGCTGCAAAAAAAAAAAAAAAAAAAAAAAAAACTTGAGGCTGGGACAGAGGTTCTCTTTCCAGCAAAAAGCTCTGGCTCCGGATCTCAGCTATTTCAAAACTGAGCAGTTGAGATCGTGGCACATTTGTTTATTAGACTGGCCTAGTCAAAGTCCAGACCTAAACCTGGTGCAAGACTGGAAAATGAATGTTCCCAAGTGTTCTCTGGCCAATCTGACTGAGCTTCAGCTCATTTTCGAGGGGAGAAATAGGTTCTAAATCTGTAAAGCACGTAGACATACAGTAGCTCAAAAGGCTTGCAGAAAAGATGATTCTAGAAAGCATTGATTCAAGGAAGCGGAAGAGAAATACACACAACGGTTTTCAGATGTTCATTTGCATAAAAAAGCCTTTGTTCTTTGAATTATGCTCTACTGTTTTTTGGTCTACCCTATGAAACCACTATAAAATACACTGAAGTTTGATGCTTGGGGTGTTTCAAAGCAGTTGCTGCTATTCTCTCTTTTTTTTTTTTCCCACCAGGTATCAGGTCTTCCTATAGGTGGCAGCCATGAATTTTATAATGCAGAAGTTCTTGATGGAGGCTGGTCGTGCAGACTTTCCACCCGGTACCGTGTGTCTTTTGCATCTGCAACCTGAAACTCAACAGAGGAACGTGAAATGGTCTCGTATCAAGCACAAAAACAGCTGCAGCTGCCAGAGCGGCTTCATCACTTCATCTCAACGTTGTCATCTCAAAGCAGGCTGGTGTGAATGTGAGTGTCACCTCTCTCTGCGTTCCTGATGAGCCATCAGAGAGAGAGGGAGATGAATGGGGGCAGCTGAGCTAAACAGGAACATTTAGCCGTGATTCGGGTCTATAAAAGTCTATTGATTGGCTCCTCTCCTTCCTCCGCGGTCCCTGATGGCCGGTTGGTGCCGGAGCAATCTGTCCGCCCACCCTTCCCCTTCAGTCTAAGGTTGCATGTGAATTTTCTGTTGCGTCAGCTGAGTTTAAGTGCAGCATATGCTTGAGTGGAGGTGAACTCCTTACTATCCCACACTGTTTTAATTAAGAGCTCGGTGTCAACAAACGAGACATCTTCAACTCATTTGTGACCTCCTGCGAGAGGCATCCTCAAGCTGCAACAGGCAGTTTGTCATCTTCCACGGTAGAAAGCAAGTGGTTGTCACGAACACATCTGAAGCAAATAAATATAGAAATGAATAATTCAGCAAGAGACAGGACGTAATTGAAACTGATGCTTGGCTCTTAAGTCCTCAGCCACCACTCATTGCTCAATATTTGCTTCCAAGGAGACAGAGTTTCTTGTGATCTATTAAAGTCTCATGAATAGCTCTCCAGGACTTTTCTGGAAGGGTCTTCATACAGCCTTTTGTTGTTTAATGACAATACTAATATGTGGAATTATACAGTTTTAATTTGCAGGGACTCAGATTACTAAAAGGCTTTAATCGGCTGACAGAAGGAATCTATCAGAAGAATTATGACAAATGCATCCATCCATCCATCCATCCATCCATCCATCCATCCACACTGCAAAAACTGATCTAAAAATAAGTAAAATGTTCTTAAAGTTAGTGTATTTAACCTTAATTTGAGCAGGTAAATAAGATTATTTGCCAATGGAATGAGTATTTTGACCCCTAAAATAAGATAATTAGACATCCTGTACTTTAAATAAAATAATGGAGATGAGTTGTTCCTATTTTAAGTACAAAAATCTTGTTCCATTGGCAAATCATCTTATTTACCTGCTCAAATCAAGGACAAATACACAAATTTTAAGAACATTTTACTTATTTTAAGTTCCGTTTTTGTAATGCATCCATCCATCCATCCATCCATCCATTCTCTGTCATCTGCTTATCCCAGATATAATTGAAGGGATAACAGGCCCCAGGAGAGAGGCCTTCTCCTCAGCGACGTTCTTTACCTTAGTCTGGGAAGGGAACAGGCCACAAGGCAAGGCAAGGCAGGCAAATTTGTTTGTATAGCACATTTCAGTACAAAGACAATGCAAAGTGCTTTACATGATTAAATATGGGAAAATAAAACAGAATAAAAGCAAGTTGGAATAAAATGTAGAAACAAAATAAAACATGGGAGAATAGAAACTAAAAGCAAATATATTTATAAAAAAAAGTTGGACTACAAAGTTGAACTAATTATGTTTAAAACAGTTTAACTAGAACAGTTGAAGGCAATCCTAAACAAATGTGTTTTTAATCTCGATTTAAAGGAACTACCGTTTTCTAGAAGTTTGTTCCAGATAAGTGGAGCATAGGAACTAAATGCTGCTTCTCCGTGTTTGGTTCTGGTTCTAGATAAACAGTCTCCTCATTTAAGATTTGGACTGCATGAGATGCCTTCCTTTAGTCTTTCTAGGCTCCTCCCAGTGGGAGGAGACTTCCTGACACACCCAGACCTTGCTGAAGGGAGCGTGACTTCCTTTAGGACTGGAAACTCCTCGGGATGCCGCTGTAGAAGCTCAGGTGTGTCACAGGAGGGAGAGATGCCAGGGCCACGAACCTGTTACATCTGTGACTCCATCTCGAATGAAACATAAGAAAATGGATGGGTACAGCCCTCTGCAGAATGATATAGGGAATAAAATGGTATGAGTTTTGATGCAGTGATGTTTAGGATACAGCGTACCTCAGGGGTACGGTCATGGCCTTGAAGTTTAAAAACAGATATTTACTACATTATTCTGCCTATTGTGATTTCAAGAGTGGCTTTACTTTTATTTTGAAACCTTTCAGTAGAAATCCAATTATGCAGCTGTGTTTGTGTTGTCAGTGTGTATTCTTTATACTGGATCAATGCACAAGTGGATAGTGTTTTAAAAAAAATGCAGCCTTGAATTCAACATTGTGCTGTTATTTATAGTCTGTTCACAAACAGAGACAAGATGCAGAAAATCATGAGGGTTTCCGTGGTTTACTATGGCTGTGATGGAGGGTAAATGAGATGGTTGGAGCAGGTCATCACGAGACAAAAGCCTTTAAATCTAAAAATAAAACTATGTTTACTGTTTTTTATTTTCACATCTTGTTCTGAAGCTCAAATAAAAACAGCCAAACCTCAGCACAGCCCTGTAGGAAGATTGTGGAGCTCTATATTTAGTGCGACCGAAGCTACACTTCACAACTTCCCTTCAGCCGCGGCTTTACAGCTCCACCCATCAATGTGGGACTTTAAACTGCAGTAAATACCCAGAACACCTTGTCCTGAAGTCTTCTTGTGGATTTTAAAAAAAGGATTTAACGCTTATAAACACCTTGAACATCAGGTTTAAGAGTTGAGCAATCGTAGTGAGATTGGGGTCACATCACGGTGACGCAGCTCTAATATGAAAGATGTCCCTCTAGGGATGTCTGGCCAATAGTAATTCAAACAGCACTGTTTCCTCCACAGCTAATCATCACCTTTCTGAGCTGTAAACAGCTGCTTACTTACACATCCATTGGAGCAACATTTGCATCCATTTGTGGACATGTTTCCAATATTGTCTCTCACTGCTCCGTTCTGGCCTCGCTCAACTCCTGAGGGAGCCTTCTGACTCCTTAGCTGCTAAATCCTGCTGTGCTCTCGCTAATTGTGTCTGTCTGCTTTTTCTGTGCTGAGAGGTTAATTTGTGCTGGGTTCATTTTATTTATATATATATATATATATATATATATATATATATATATATATATATATATATATATATATATATATATATATATATATATATATATATATATACTGGAGTGTCAGTTGTTTTCTCTTAGGTGTTTAAATTAAGCAGTTTAACATTTTGTACAAAGCCTATTAAATATGGTCTTATATTTTAAAAAGGATGATCAGACAAAAATCATAACGGAATATGAAAACCAGTTGCGATTTTACAGGCAGAATATAATTCAGGTTGTTGTGGTTAGATGGTTGTTAGGCTGCACATCTTTCCAACCCTAATTTACACATCTTGCCACATCTGAAAAACATGTTTGTTCTTTCACTGAAGCATAGTTCTTCAAATTTTAGTCACTGTATGCATCGCAGTAAAACTTTCCACTGTACTTTTGGTGTGATTTTTTTTTTTTAAATGAAAAAGACTTAGCATCCCCTCTTGCACAACCCTGTCACATGCCCAGGTTCGGATGTGGTTAATGAGGTGTGTCCTTCTGGTTCTGCAGCAACGACAGCCTTGTGGTTTGGGTTTTCAAAACAAGGTGGGTGTACAGAACTCAAACTTCGCCACCTTAACAGGTTAGAATATGAACATAAATGCCAAAAACCTCTTCTTTTTTTTTGTTTGCAGTGATTCTCAAAAGTATTCGATTTACCTGAGGACTACTTGCACACTCTGTGAGTGCCTGTCTATGGCTTCTGCCTAAAAGTAAGTGAAGCTCAATCAACACGCCTAGAGTATTCAAGTCCTATCTGCCCTGCACTTCTCCTTGATGACATCACAAAAGTGGACTTGGAAACACATAAATACTACATCCTTCTTGCAGTTCTGGACATTGCAAAATATAGACCAATACTTAAGAACTGAAAGAATATAATGCATTTCAATATAATGTGCTTTATAAATATGTTATAATATCTTATTCTATGGAGAGAATGTCTGCTTGTAAGAAAAACCAACAGAAAAGCTTTGAATTTGTTTGGTCTACAGTACATCACCTAGTGGCGTAGGGGGGCTGGGCATAGCCATCTCAGCCTCTGGGGCTGAGGGTATGGGGATGCTGGTCCTGGGGCAATCCTGTCCCTAGGTAGGCTGGGCATTTGCGCGTTGCCCTGGAGTGGTGGTGCGTCTGGCATTAAGTTGTTAGCAGTTGGGTCGAGTTGCTGTGGCCACTGGCACTCAGGAGGTGCTGGGTCATGGGCTGCTGTGCCCTCTTGCCTAACCTGCTTCCACTCCTGGCTGGTGTCCTTGGATGACATGGGGCCAGCCGTGACTCTTGGTTGGTGTGGCTGCTGTGCACCAGGTGGTGGGTGCCATCTTGGCATTCCTGGGGTGGCAGGGTGGCCGGGAGCCAGAGTGGGTGGGGCTGGGTGTTGGGGACCATAGGTGAGCCAGAATAGGGCCTGGTGCTGGGAGGTGGTTGGAGGGATTTGTGTATATTTGGGTGAACAGTAGAGGTCTGGAGGCAGGAAATGCTTGCCAGGGCCTGTGTGGTACCTGCGGTCCAGGCTAGTTCAGTGAATGTCTGGGTCCTGGGCTACCAGTGGGGGGGTTACTTTGCTGGGCCGCCCCAGGTTCTCCCAGACGGTTCTGCTTCTCTGTCTGGGGTTCCTTGTGGTGCCGCTAGGGTTCTCGGGGGGATCCCTCCCCGTGGTTGGGGCGCGGAAGGTGTGTTGTTGGGACAGGAGGGCGACACTTGGGGAGCTGACCTCCCGGGGGGGTTCATGCTGGAGCCTTGGCACCTACCCCCTCCTCCCTCACACATGCAACACTACACTTGTCCCAGCTAAACACTACATCCCAGAGTGGTGGGCCCGTGTCTGGTTGCCTTTGGTTCCCGAAGATGCACTGGGCTGGCTTGGGGCCTCAGGGGCTGTGCTAGTCACTGGTGGGCCCCCCTTCCTTCTTGACTTCTCAGGGACTGGCCCAACAGGGTGAAATCCAATGTGCCCCTCTCACCCTGGTCCTTCCGAGTTACGTCTGCCTTGGTGAGCTGATGCCTGCCTGGTGTGGTGGGGGCTCTGAGGGGTTCCCTTGGCTTGGTGTGGCGCGGTCTCATTGCTGGGGGTCGGGGCAGTTCCTGGGCTCGCACGGCTGGAGGTGGCACTGTGGCTGGGTATAACAACCCTGCGTCTCACTCTGTGCCTCTTTGTCCTGGGGGCGGCTGTTCCTGTGCTTCGCTTGTGACTGTCTTGGGAAGATGTTTTATGCCTGGCAGCCTGAGAGTGCTGCAGCCTTCCGGGGCCTGGTCTACCTGTTGTTTGTTGTACTTGGGTGCTGTGAATGGGAACATGTTTTTTTAAACATACATCTCCAGGTTGCAAATATGCTCTCACGTCAACACAAAGACATTTATGTCTACTCACCCAACCACACACACGCACACACTAGCACATAGTTTCTCTAAATGGTTGAAGGTCATACAAGAACAGGTTACTATAACATTACTGTGGTCTGTTTGATTTGATACTGGACTAAATAGATAAATAAATTACTCAGAAGTTTGCAGTCATAATGTGCCCTTTGCAAGCCACTGCAAATTGACTTTCTTATACTATTAAAACCATTGTTTCTTTTAGAGAGCGTCAGTAAAGTCCCTCCCTCTGACTAGATTTCTGTAGGTTTTATTAGCACAGAGTGATAACCTGCTGGTTGCTCTGAAGAAGAAGAAGGAAGCCAGGATTGGTGCCAGATCTTGAGGAGTGCACAGACCCAGTTGAGACCAGTGTGTTCCAAACAATCGGCGCATGAACCAGGACCATCTGCTGCCTATTTCACTTGCATTTTCACTTGATGCTCTGCCAGCAGTTTCCCCCTTTCACCCCAGGAATGGGACTTAACTCTTGCCAATAAATGAGCCACCAGAGCAGGCTATAGGCAACATTTATTTCCATGATTTTTGCATCAAAACACTGAGATGTACTTTCCTGAAATGCATTTCAAGCAGAATCATCTATCGCAAGCGCTCTTTCTCCCTCTCACTCCATCAAATACTTACTGTAATGACCAGAAATGCGTCTTCACTCCACTTGAGTGTGTTTAAGTAATTCCCATCAACTAAATAACCATTAAGCACTCAGCGGTCTAGCCTCAACTGTTGAAACACATAAATGGCCCATGAACTGAACATTAGACTCATCCCCTTCAGAACTTCCGGATCTCTGTTTCAGTAATTTCCACCACCTTAATAACCATTAGGCGCTTAGTGACCAGCCCATTTTTGATACCCCCTGAGGAACCCCCTGGGAGCATTAAAAAAAGGAAGCGATTGGTTGGAGAAGCTTTGACTCAGAGTAGATGTTTCTGTCACTGTGAACGTTTTCGTTGTCTGAATCGTCCCAGTTCTTCACACAGTCCGCGTCGCACGAACAGTTCTATCTGATGTCAGCATCAGTGTCAGTCTGCATATGAGGACCTTTGGGTGCTTCCTGTCAGTTGTAAGAAAGCATAACCAGTATTTCAAAATGAGTCACCTCATGCTCCAAACACATCAATCCCTCCCCGTAGAGCGCAGTGGTTAGTGAAGAATCACAGCACATTTCTCTGTATGGTTCCTGTACTGATCATGGCTGTAAAAGCTTGGAATACAAGTCATAAATATTTATGAGAACATCAAGGAATCCGTATTGTTTTATAGGGCTGGTAAATGCACTACAGACCATTATGCATCCCCTGGAAACAAGACGAGGAAGTTGACTAAATCCAAAGTGCTCTTTATCCTTGATATAACTCATGTCTAAACCGTTGCAGGCAAATGCACTCTGCACTGAAGGTGTTGGTTGTTTTTGTGCAGCTGATTTTGTGGTCTCTGCACATGATTGTACCTGCCTCCACAGAAAGTGGTATCTGCTGAGCGATTTGTCAAACAGTTAAAACCGTCCCTCACAAACAAGAGGTTACAGTGAAACGAATGGGACCAGTGCTGCAGCAGACTGAAACTAAAGTCTAAATCATGAGTTTGATGCGTTACTGTTGCCGTTTTAGTCTTTGGATCTAAAGAAGCAATGTGTTCTTGCACATGTGTCACTCAGATGAATATCGATACTTTTAAAAGATGGAGTCCTGACCAACTTAGAGTGTTTTGAACATCTTGAATGGATGTAGGTGCATTTGAAATAAAATATTCAGAGCTGGGGAAGAAGTATTTGCCTCCTCACAAGTTTCTATTGTGTGTTTATTTTATTTCTCCACATATAACTGTTTCAGATCACCAAACTGATTTTAATAAAAGACATAAACAACTGGTGCAAGTACAAAATTCAGTTTTTCAAATGATGACTTTCTTTTAGTAAGGGAAAATAGATATACAACCAGCCAGACCTAATATCTGGTTGTGCCACCCCGGGCACTTGCGTTAACCGGCAATGAGTCTTTATATCAGTTTGGGGTCAATTTTGGCCCATTCTTCTTTGCAGAATCAACCACATTGTGGTCTTTTCAAGCATTAATGGATGTTCACGGCCTTGACACAGCCTCTCAACAGGAAGAAAGTCCATTAGGCCACTCTGCCGTATTCATTTAGTTTGTGAGCCATTCAGGAGGACTTGCTAGGGGAGGGGTTCGGCTCATCGCCCTACTGAATAACCGACGTCTGCTTGAACTTAAGGTCGTTCTTCTCTAGAGTCCTGCTAGAGTACAGAGTTCAAGGCTTCATCAAATTCAGCAAGTCTGCCAGATCTTGGGCACCAAAGCTGCCCCAGAGCATCACTATACCACCACCACTGTTTGTGATTGTAGGTATGATACAGCCAGGACTGTCATAGGTTAGGGTAAAGTTTTGCGTAAAGTTAAATATTGTCTTAGGGCTTCTGAACCTTGTGTGTCTGGCAGGTATTTTTGGCTTTGAGTAAAAACGAGTCCAATGCTCGGCATAGGGCTTTTTTAGTTGTGTGTTTCATGTGCGACTCGCTTCTACGGTGTTGCTTTACACTCTTCTCTGTGTGAAACTTAAAAAATAACTTTGTAAAGTAAACTTCACATAAAGCTCTCAGAGAATCACCTTTCTCTGGCCTCACCCAGCTAGAAACCGTTCCTCCATCTTTGTTGCAGCACTTTCTTTACTTTGACGTTGTTTTCTTACTATTTTGTATCCATCAAAATCATTTTATATTTTATATAACTTACTTTTATAAAACGTGTTTTTAAACATGCTTAAGTCGGTTTTCACACAGGCCCAGGTTGATTTGGGTAGCCTTTGTCCTAATCAGTGATAAATTATTTAAAAAAAAAACATTTGAAAGAAGTCCAGGTTTTTTGTTTCTTCTTTTGTGTCGTCTGGACTTGTCTAAAAAAATGTGTGAGTCCAGCATGAGTGTGATGGTGTGAGTATGAGTGTCATTTCTGTTTCCAGTAACTAAAATCTCATATCACAACTTACACACAAAGCCCTCTGAAACTTAACTGTTTAGTATTTCTCACCTGCAACTGGAAACCAGAATCCATCTGCTTGGTTTGCATTTTGTTCATACTCTCTGCAGAACATGGCATGCAGGTTGCGCTTCTATTTGGATTTCTGCTTCTTTTGTGTGGCGCACAGATGCCAGCAGAGTCACAGGCCAGTACTGGTATGTGACTCGGATTGTTGGTGTCAAATCAATCATGCTCCAAGTCCGAGTTGTATCTCATCAGCAGTGCTTCCTCGTTTGGAGTGTCTGTGGGAGAGAAGTAGATTTTTTTTTTTGGAGATGGCTCCGCTCTAAATGAACAACAGCTGGCAGAGATGGTCCCGATGATCAGAGATTTTTACTCCTCCGCAGAAAGGTATGGTTGAGAAAAGTTAAACAGGTCAAACTGCAGGCCCTTATAGGAACCACCACTGGTTTCTTCGTTAGACATGAGTTATTTCTGGCTGATCACCAGCACGTCTTTTTTTTTTTTTTTCAGCTGATTTTTCCAGATGTGCATCTTCAGAGAAAATGATGAAGAGAAATACTATAGCATTGCAAAAAGAATGCCTGTTATACATCTGTGAAAATTGTAAATGCCTTGTCAGGGAAATGTTAACATTTCATTGTCATGTAAAGCGAATCAGCTCAAAGTCTGCAAATGATACACCCAGAGGAGAGTGAAAGTTTCCAGACTCCTCCAGATTTCCAGCCACCTACTGGGAATAACCGCATCAGGTAATTTGATTAGCAGGAAATACTAACTGCGTATCCAGATCCGCGTGATTTGAACAGACAGACATGAGTGCGTGTCAAGAGTTTGCCCTCGAAATTCAGTGTTGCATGTAATTTTGCTCCGAGTTTTACCTTCCGGAGATTCAATCATTAACAGTGCAAAATGAATCAGAGCACAAAGATGGAAATAATAAGTGATGTAACGTTGCTTGGAAAATGCCTAATACCCCTTAAATTAATGGTGCCTTGAAAATGTATTTTCCACGTGTTGTCACGTCACGTAAGTATCTCATTGAACCTTTAAAGCAAATATGCCTCAAAGTGCATATTTGCAAATTGAAGGATAATTATACTTCTTTTTTGAGTGCTTATTTCAAATAAAGATATAAAAGTGTGTTTTGTACTTGTTTTCATCTCCTTTGAGTCAGTATCTTGTAGAACTGTGTTTCACTGTAGCTATAGCTGCAAGCCCTTTGAGGTCTGGCTCTACCAGCTTTGCACATCAGAGACTGAAATCTGCCTGCTCGCCTTTGCAAAATACCTGATTCTCAGTCATGTTGGGTGGAGAGCATTTGGTGACCCCAATCCATGGGGTATTGTTTTCTAGCCCAACTATGCCTCAGACCTCTTCACATTATCCCTGGCTTCTCTGGTGGGTTTCTTTGTCCTCTAACAGAACTGATCAAATCTGTTAGTGTCAAAAAGTGAACAAAATATTTGACTTTAACAAAATAATGTTTTAAACATTTAATGGGATTGTCTAAATTTTAAGAGATATTGATGGCCCTTATGGTTTCAGGTGCATAAAATGGCCTTATATTAATGCTTGCATGGAAAACAAAGTTTAATTTTGAGAGAGAAAACTATGCCACTTAAACTGAATTTAAGTTGCATACCTCCTTTGATGTTAGTTTTAGGCTTAGTTTAAAAGTTTGTAATATAACGTCATGTGAAGTACTGGAAACTTGTGTGATGATGCAAGTGGACTCTGCATCACGCTTGCATCATTATTTTTGCACTACCATTGTTGCTGAACTTTTTATAATCCATTTAAATAGTACACAACTGAATGTTTACTGCATTTTTGCACCACATTATTTTGCACTGCACTGAACTTTTCATATTAATGCCTTTTTGGACCATTATTTTTGCACCATAATCATGGTGGAACATTCTTCTGTACACTTTTTTTTTAAACTGTTTTTCTCCTGCATTGCTACATTCTTGTTCCTGCTGCACTTTATATTGTAATGTTATCTTATTCCAACTGCAACATCATTGCGCTGTCGTAAGCTGTATGCAACAAAATTTCGTTTTGTGTACACTCTGTGCATACAAAATGACAATAAAGTTTGTGTAAGCCTAAGTCTATGTCTAAAGTCTAAGTAGTGCATGTGTGTGCAGACGGTGTGCAAGTAATAGTATTTCCTTTTTTGTAAAACCCAGTTTCCCATGCTGCAGAAGCTCTCACTATGCCTACCGGTTTCAGAAGAGCTCATTCAAAAAGCCGTTACAAACCGCACAATAAAAAATGTGATAGCAGCAGTTTTTTCTTTTATATGGGGTCATTTCATTCACTGTCAGCCCGCTGTGGTTTGAATGACTCAACACTAAAGTTGAAAAGATGGCACAGCCTAAAACTTTGCACTGCGAGGCATATCTCGCCTACTCATCCACATTGTTTCCACTCTCCTGAACAATGACAACGCGTGCAAATAATCGGTCTGAAAGAGAAGCGGCGTCAGAGTGAATCGGGGAAACATTATGCCGTAAAACAACGACCAGGAGTGATTTCCCAGCATGCGGGGGGGGCATCGGCAGAAGCATGCCGCCTCTGCTGTCAGACCGGCCGTCTCTGAGGTTCCCCAGCAGGGACAGGATGGTATGAATGATACATGGCTTTACCCCTTTCCCAGGGCGCCCTGCTAGCTGAGGCGGCTGAGTAACCGAGCAAACGCATCCTGCAAGACGACGAGCTGAAAAAAACAGACCAGGCATCTGAGGACAGAGAAATCGTCAGACATGCAAAGCTTTGATGAAGTAGTTTCTTAAAAAGGAAAACAAAAAAAAAGAGAAGCGGTTCGACACCCAGCTGTTTGTGTCTATGCGGGTGCACATCCAGCATGTGTGTGTGTGTACGAGCAGAAGACATGCATGCACGTCAGTATCAGCTGTAAAGGGTGTGCACCTATAACCATAAGCCACAGGAAAAACACACACACACAGTTTAAATACCACTGTGCCTCACACACAGTTGGGGCATCCAACTCTGTGTTGCTAAATGACACCATCATGGGATGCTCATGGCTGTTGATTTTGGGTCTTGTCCAAAATGTTGCACATTCCTTGGAAATTCAGGGTAAGTCTGCAGAGTTACAGCCCATCTGTGGCTGTCAGCTATTTATGGGCTTATTTTAACTGGACCTTAAGGTCTTATTTAACCTGTGGCATTTATATCCACTGGGGCTGCTTCAGTTTTCCCTAAATGATCAGTTAAATTATAAATGCACACAGCCTATAAAATCAAATGATTAACTGTGTATGGAACTATTTCTGCAATATTTTCCCGATGGCATGCTGCATTGCACCTCTGCCAGTGAGTTTATTGTTATTGATCAGCTGCTTCACCTAAAACCCTCAGTAATTTCTTTACGGCCTATTAAAACTAATGTATGAGGGGTGTAAAGATGCGTTTTTTTCTCAGCGTAAGGGGAAAACCCACTACGAGCTGAACTCATTCAGAGACCCTGGTATGTGCAGTCTTTGTTTCTGCGAAAGTCAGTCGGAGATGAAAGTTTAAATATGAGAAAGAGCTCAGAGTTTTTACACTGAAAGACTTATTTGTTTACCACATCCCCAGTCTGCAGGGGAAAGACTTGCTGTGTGTCACTGGTAAATTGTTGCTGTTGAATTGGTGAGAAAAAGAACCCCCCTTGGGCTCCAGGAAATATGATGCACTAAATGAATGCATGTTTTTTTTTCTCAGTTATTACCTTGTTTTTGTCCTCAAGGCACAGCTTTTCCATTCTTGGCTGACATTTATTTTGGCAATAACCTGCAAGGGCAAATAGACCCAGAAGGCGTTGCTGAAGTGATAGAGCGTATTTATTTCTTTTTCTCCTCTTAAAGGCTTTGGAAGCTCTACACATTGTTTCCATTTTGCTGTGATATACAGGGAGCCCCGGCTGGATTTCAGCTGCAACAGAGCCATCTCTGCGTTCTTTGGTTTTGCCAGGACACAGTGCAGCACCAAGCTGTCACCGTTGTACTTATCGTGTGTATAAACCCGAGAAGAAGCTCTTAGCTTCAGCTGATCGATCAAACAAACGGTGTCCTTAAACGCACCTTTGATGAAGTCAGCAGAGGAAGCGGAGAGAAGTGGACTGAGGTTGCATCGCAGGAAGGAGTGCTAACGCCTGTCAGTACCCATTAAGTAGCTTTTCCTGCGAAGCGTCCCCCAGAACTGTGGCTGATTTGTGCTCCGTGTGGAGGGAAAAAATGTTTTTGAAGACCCAACATACCTTCTGAATTGTTTTCATTAACTTAATGGACTCCTCTGTTAAATACTAACAGTGAAGACCGGGCGGCATTTATCAAACGCTGAGTGCAACAAGTCAACTTCTTGTCCTCAGCCTGTGGAGTGTTGACAGATACACCTTGAACTTCTCCAGACTTGCTGCCAGCTGGAGAGAGAGAGAGGTGCCAGCCCATTTAGAGCAGATCTTTGTAGTGCTTTGATCCTCCTCACACACTGGATGCATTTCTGTTTGGGTATTTACATTACGTACACGCATCAGTGCTTAACATCTTGTTGTTTTTTTCTCGCGTCAACCAGGTTTTTGTGTTTGTGAAGACAAAAACGCTGATTTTTCTTTCTTCTTCGTTTAATTCTGACCTTCTAGTCACACGCAAAGCTGATTTTAAAAGGCCACAAAAATAACAAGGGATTCGCTGTCATGAGATATAGAAACAAACAAGGAAATTAAGTTATATTTCTCTTCTCCGGAGAGTAGAGGTGAAGTTAGGTCTTCTTTCAGGATGCAGCAAATGAATCAGCCTTTGGGGGGGGGGGGGGCAGCACAGGCTATGTCTCCTGATGCTTAAGCAGCTGGAGGAGATGAACTTGCCTCCTTGGTCAACCATAATGCCTGTTCACATCCGGGCAATAGGTAATGGTAGTCTCTGTAGTATAGGTTTCCTCACTGCATCAGGTTCAAAATCAGATGTTCACCACAGCATGAGGATGTAGGCTTTACAGCAGATCTTTCCACAATATTTGACACTTACCACCATCAGGTTAAGATGAAGTAGCTGGAAAATATTTCTCCGTCCATATCGAAATGCCGGCGTTTTGCATGTTGCCCTTCTAGTGTTTGTACTGAAGGGTTCTTTGGAGCATTTTAATCATGATGAAGCATCTAAAGCCCCCGTGGATGCCGGTAGTTTGACTCATCTATCATAGTTTCATTACTGCTGAAAATCAAAAAAAAAAAAAAAGACACCTGAAAGGTCTTTCAAGGGGTAAAATGAGCATCTATCGTCAATATCAAGAGAGCTATGCTTGTTTTCACGATATCAGCACTCCTCAGGTGAACTTCTGACCTCTCGTTGTGACTGAGTGCCTTGTTGCTCTCTGTGTCTCAGGTTCAGGTGAAGAACCCACTCCCGTGCTTGCTCACAACGTCACTGGAGTCGTGGGGGAGGACGTGTACCTGAGCTGCCAATATCTGGGTGCGGGTCAGATCCAGAAGGCGGAGTGGAAACGCAGGGTCAACTCTCAGAGCAAATTCAAGCGGCTGTCCGGCTTTTCGAACGGGAAAGCATTTAGCCGGGATGACTTTTCAGAGCCAGACTCTCTCACCAACCTCACGGTGAGGATGAGGGTGTCCAGCATGGAAGCAGAAGGAGAGTACATATGCGAGTTCGAGGAAGAGGAGGAGAATTTATTTGTCAGCGTGTTTGTTTCTGTTTTTGGTAAGTGGACCTGTGCCCTGAGAAAGAAAAAAAACACTAAAAAGGGAAACTTTAAGAAGCATATTTTAAACCTGGTCTAACAATGTATTGATGTTATTGTTGAATCTCCCCAGCTAAACCTGCTATAGAGATAATGGTGCACTCAGAGACCATAAATGACACTCACTACCAGTCGGTGTCGTGCTCCGCCGCTGGAGGCAAGCCAATGCCTCACCTCAGCTGGCTGGTCGGTGGGCGTCCTCTTTCAGATTTCCCCTTCACTGCAAACGAGAGCAAAACCCTTCACTCAAACGGCACCTTCACGCTGAGCAGCACCCTCCGCTTCCCCACCCATCTTCAGGACGAGGAGAGTGTGACCTGTGTGGTCAAACACGAGACCCTCCCAAACCCGAAACGCGCCACAGCGAGGGTGGAAACCTACGGTAAGCTCGTATCGGCAGCGTTCGTGTCTTTGTAGCTCCGTTTCCACGAGGCGTTGCATCAGCAGCACAATAAGTTTGCAATCAAGCATCATGACTCAGCAGCTTACAACACTTTAACTTTCTCCTGCTGTTCCCTTTCACTCTGCTCCACATACACACTGACAGACCATAAATCACGCCGCACACTGCGGCGCATTCATGTGGGAATGCAGTATTTCAGTGGATTTGAGCAAAGGGAACAAGATAAAAAGCAGAAAAGGCTTTTAAAAAAATGATATAGTGCAGGGCAGAGCCTTGGTGACCGATTTAAAGCAGAGCGTGGACGTGTGCGTGTGTGCCGGCAAATCAGCAGATTGTGCACATGAACACAAGTGAAACAGTGTGTGAAAACAACTTTTTAGCTCAATTATTGCAATAGATGGAATCAGTTAGATCAACTAAATACATTCTCTAAATATATTTGAGGTGGTGGTCTGTGGGAGTCTGAGGTAATGATAAGGATCCATCTGTTGGACACAATAGACAGTTTTTTTGATATACTTTATACTTTTAAACTCTGTCTTATCCACCTGCAAAAATGCCTTTTATCTTCAAAAGGAAACAGCAATGGTGAAACTACTGCATGCTGGATGATTAGTAGAGATGAGGCGGTATAAAAAGTTTGAATCTTGATTATTATGTAAAGATTTATCACGGTTACCCACTTTGATCTCATTCCCCTCTATTTCTATCTGCAACGAAGCAGAGACCGAGGCTCCATCCAGACAAAAACGAACACAGTAAACGCTCATAAATGATTAAGAAGAAATATGTGTCCACACGAGAAGACGCAGCGCCACTGATATCAGAAACATGCAAAAAGAGGACGCCACCATTAGCTTTAGCATGAACACAGCACCGCCGTGCTTGTTGTACTTTGTGAGGTGGAGGCGCATTGCGAGTTACAGAGTGAGGCAAAGCTACGACGTCGTCGTTTCAGAAAAGATGCGTCTTGCGTGTACACACGGAAACAACAAAACAGCTGTTTTTAAATGGATCCACTCTGGGACTTGTTTTCAAACATGATCATTTACTGTCTCCCAAAGTGTGAAAATAGTTCTTAGCGTCTGATAACATTTAACTGTGGTCATTAAACCAGCTTTTGGTACCTTTGGAAGTGTGGGCCGTTATCAAGTCCAGCTGCAAAATGAAAGCGGCATCTCCACAAAGCTTGTCAGCAAAAGGAGGCATGAAGTGCTCCAAAATACCTTGGTAGATGACTGCGTTGACTGTGGACTTCAGAAATCACAGCGGGCCAACACCAGCATTGGACATGGGACCCCAAATCATCACTGACTGTGGAAACTTCACACTGGACTTCAAGCAATATGAATTCTGTTCGCCTCTACTCTTCCTCCAGATTTCCAAATGAAACGCAAACTTTACTTTCATCTGAAAAGAGGACCTCGTACCACCGAGCAACATCCCAGGGATTTGTTTCTAAATTAGCCCAGGGAAGATGCTTTTGATGTCGCCTCTGTTTCAGGAGTGGCTTGACAAAAAGTAATTCAACATTTGTGGCCCATGTGTAGGATCCCTCTGTGCGTAGGAGCTCTTGAGTCACCGACTCACTTTTTGTGAAGCTCCCTCAAATTCTTCAGTAGATTTTGTTGGAAAATCTTCACATGGCTATAGATCTCCCTGCTGCTGATGGACCTTTCCCTCTACCGCAACTTTTCCAAGATATTCTAACTTTTTGAGATGCACCTGTATAGTGGATCTAGCGATCGTTTTGCGTTGGCAGGTTGTCAACATTCCCTAATCCTTCAAGATGGCAAAATATTTAAACAATGCAGATCAATGTACCAGAAAGCAGCTTTCAGCCAGCTAGCATGTCATTTCAACCTAAAATAAACAAAAGTGTTCTGTATCTAATCTTGGCCCACATTTATGCTCACGGAAATGTTCGTGTTTATTCTGGGGGTCTGTTGGGAAGGTGGGGCATTAGGAAACCGGTGATTCACACCAAAGCAAACCTAAGCAAAGGAGGAAGTGAAACCTTATTGCAGCTATTACAAAGAGATCAGAGGAAGAAACCATGGAAGATACGCCTGATTAAAGACATGCTTTGTTTTGCCCAGCTGTAATGTTAACCCCAAAAAATGTCAAATATTCTGGTCCTCAAAGCTGGTGGTAATCTCACAAACAACGGTTACGCTAAACACTCACACACACACACACACACACACACACACACACACAAAGGGATGTTATGTGTATCTGTACTGCTGTAATTCACACAGCAAAGACTACCTACTGACCCCGCCCATAAATCTGTTCATAACCCTTCAACGTTTTTAGATTTTGTCAAGTTGCAAAGCTAAACATCTGTGTATGTTATCTGAATTTGTTGTGCAACTACATAACGCAGCACACAATTATGAAGTGGAAGGAAAAACATACAGGGTTTTTATTTGCTTACATATTTTACAGATACAATCTGAAAAGTGTGGCATGCATTTGTGTTCCGCCGCTTTGAGTCAATACGTTGTAGAACCTCCTTTGACTTATATTACAGCTGCGGATCTTTTGGGGGTATTTCTCTAAGCAATGCACACCTAGAGACTATCCAGATACCTATTTAGCTTTGCTAAATAGGTAGATTGAGTCAAGAGTACTTGTGAACATTAATTCCCACGTCTTGCTTAAGAGTCTCAATAGAATTTAGGTCTAGACTTTTATTAGTCAATTTTAATGCGCTTTCATCTAAAACAGTGGATCCCAACGGTGGTCCTCCTCAGGATCCCTGCCCTGCAGGTTTTACAAGTGTCTCTGTTCCTGCTCACATGAGCTCCTCTGCATGCAAGCAAGTGCTGCAGAAGCCTCTTAATCCTCCCTTCATTTAAGTCAGCTGTGTGGCAGCCAGGAGACACCTGAAACATGCAGGACAGGGGTCCCTGAGGACCAGAGATTAGATCCACTGGTCTAAGCCATTATGTTTAGTGTCGTTGCACTGCTAGAATGGGAACCGCAGCTCCAGTCTCAAGTTGTTTGCAGCCTCTAACAAAGTTTCTTTTAGTATTTATCGCCATTTAGCTCCATCCATCTTCCCATCAACCAGTGAGCAGTTTCACCATCCCTCCTGAAGAAAGTTGTCCTGACCACATCTTGCTTCCACCATAATGTTTGACTGTAAATGTAACTTTCACCTGTTGGCTGGGTCTCTTACTAGGCTTGTGGCAAACTTTAAACTGCTCATGGCTTTTATGAGATCTTTTTTTCAAAGCTCCTCCATGGAGGCCAGACTTGTACAAAGCACATCTGATAGTTGCCCTGTCAACATTCCCCCACCTGAGCTGTTGATCTCGGCAGCTCCTGCAGAGTTACCATGGCCCTCTTGGCTGCTTTTGATCAATGCTCTCCCTGCCCGGCGTGTCACTTTAGGTGGATTATTGGACCAGCTGCACCATTTTCATTTTCAGCGGATGGATTGAGCAGTGCTCTATTAGAAGTTAAAACCTTATAGTATTGTTTTACAATCCGAGCCTGCTTCAAACTTCTCCAGAGCTTTATCTCTGACCTGCCTGCTGTATTCCTTGGTCTTCCTGATGCTGTTTTTCTCCATCAATGCTTTTTTTTCAACAAACCTCTGAGACCTAGATTTAATTGAGTATGACTTGATAGAGTAATGTTTATGGTTATGATGTGACAAAATGTAATGTGATTCCATAAGTCAGACTCTGTGGTTGTCTCGCATTCAGAGCAGCGAAATATGACTTAAACGTTTAAAGCATCGTGCTTTCAACGAGACTTTTCTATCCACACTTTAAGCCGCGCAGAACGTCCAAATTGCGGCAGCACATGTTCATACGTCACGCTGTACGGTAAGCGTTAGCCCGGCCAGGCAGCTCATTTGTCTACAATAAATTTACACTTCTCCGAAACGCTGCTGCTAAGGTAATTTTCTGACTGCTGTGGTTAAATCACACGTAACTCGAGGTGTTAACAGATGGAACATTTTAAAGCCGGAGTGAGTTAACTCCCTAACACCCCAGAAATTATGACGTGTTGTAATAATTTCACCTTTGTAACTCATTAGGGATGTCAGAGAGTTGCACGAAACAACTTTGATATATTTGATGATAGACTACTCCTGCGATGTTGATTCCCGGTATTAAAACCTGAGCAGCTGCTCCACACATCTGCTCTCCGCTGCAGCTTAGACAGCAGATGGGACAGGTGATAAGCGCATAAGTCCTCACTCCAAAACACAAGCAGAAGCCCCCCTTTTGGCCCTTGTTTGGCTAACGCGCCGCTCATCCGGGCCCCAGCTTCCTATTCAACAAAAACACAACTGAGCCTTTTTTCTGACTTTTTAATTTGCTGGAGAAAACATTAAGAGTTTGAGAAAGAATAACTCATCCTTCCTTTTTTCCTCCTGCTCCTCAGCGAGGCCGAACGTGACGATTAAAGCAGAGATGGTACAACGAGTAGGAAATGATTTCTGGGTGGTCTCTTGCATTTCATCCGGAGGGAGACCCGACGCTGAAATTTCCTTGGCTTTGAACGGGAATGAAGAGGTGCAAAGAGAGAACAGCGCAGATTCAGCCACGAAAAGCCTCTCCGTCCGGCTCCCTGCGGCGGAATACGAGGGCCGCAGCATCACCTGCGTGTTTAAACACCCAAAGTTCTCTCATCCCGAGTCGCGAGGCATAACCATGCCCACTTTTTGTGAGTATTGAGTCTCAGACTGCAAAAAAGCTTCCTTTTTTTTCCCAAGGTGGTAAAACACACATAACATTGTTTTTTTGTTTGTTTTATCTGCAGATTTGTCTGGGGTTCGGTCTCGCTCAGACGTGGGAAGCAGTAACAATGACTTTAACGCCCCAGAATTTTTAGAGCTGCGGGAAGGAGACAGCAACGTTGTTATCAGCGTGGAGGTTACTGGGAATGTGCCACGCTACAACGTTATCTGTAAAAAGTAAGAAGTATTTGGTGATAAAGAGGTACTTCATAAATTACATGTGTCACAACGTAGGCTTCAGGTTAAGCCGTGTCGACATAAAAGCATCACGCTTGTGTTCTGGCAGCATGTTATTTAGATGCAAGCAAACAGAGGTCAATATGTCATAGTTTGAGATTTTTTTTTTTAACCATTTGGCATTATTTACGATCCCTGAATCTCTTTGATGCGTCACATTTAGAGAAGATAAAGATTTGTCTGATGTTGTAACATTACCAGACTGCAGAGATGTTTTCCTGTAATATATTGTATCTGTAATCTCTTTTTTTTAGGTTCTAGCTTAATGCAATGATGAAATTTTTTTTTTAGAGTTTCAGGCAAAAGTTACATCAATGTTTAGAAATAATGATCAAATGCACAGATTTAGACAGAAACAACCTAGACATCCTGAGGAGGATGTGGTGAGACATTCGGTGGCACCAAACCGCGAGCGACAGACGGCAGGAACAAGATTCAGGTGTATTTTCCAAATCATTTCAATGTTTACAGAATTTCTTACGACGAAGGAAAGGTTTTGATTTTTATCGCAACAATAGCGCCTTATTTGAAAATACAGAACAAAAAAAAACTGTTGCACAGACAGTAAAAAAAAATGCAAAATTAAAATAAAATAAAATGTTTAGGTACTAAAACAGAGTTAAGGGCAATAAATCCATCAATAGCTTTCTCAAAGAAAGAAAGCTATACACAGAAGTACTTGGCCTGCGATACTTTGGGAAGGAAAAAGTGAGCTCACAAAGTTAGCAGCAGCAATATCTCCATCAATTAATCTGTCCAGGTAAGAGATACAACTAAACAAAGAAGTACATAGCCAGGGGTACTTTCAATGCTATTACCTTAATATCTTCAATACAATTCAATTTTATTTATATAGCACCAATTCATGAAACATGTCATCTTGAGGCACTTTACAAAGTCAAAATCAGTCAGATCATACAGATTGGTCAAAAATGTCCTATATAAGGGAACCAGTTGATTGCTTCAAAGTCCCGACAAGCAGCATTCACTCCTGAAGAAGCGTAGAGCTACAGGAAGAGTCGTCTGCATTGTCCATGGCTTTGCAGCAATCCCTCATACTGAGCAAGCATGAAGCGACAGTGGGAAGAAAAACTTCCCATTAACGGGAAGGAAAACCTCCAGCAGAACCGGGCTCAGTATGAACGGTCATCTGCCTCGACCGACTGGGGTTACAGAAGACAGAGCAGAGACACAACAAGAGAGACAAAAAAGCACAGAAGCACACATTGATCCAGTAATCGGTTCTACATTATATGGTAGTAGCGGGTGAGCCGTCTTGGTTTCATTGCAGCTGTTATCACTAGCAGCATGTTGTAACACGCTTCAGTTCAAATGTTCTTATCCCGTCATGTTAATTAGATCGTTTTTAAAACAGAAACATGACTTTGTCTTTGTGTGTTTGTCCTGTAGAGATGATGGGCCCTTGCCTGAAGATGTGGAGCTGGTTGGCAGAAATCTCACAATTCAAGGCGTGGTGAAGCACCAGCATGCTGGTCTGTATGAATGCGAATGCTCCTACCACCATCTGAAAGCAGCGCTGCAGTTCAACGTCACAGTTAGAGCTCAACCTCCACAGCTGGGTGGGAATAAAGATTTATTCGACTTTTAATGATGTTTTTCATGGTACCTTCACGGTGCTACTCTAAAAATTTTGATGTGGAACCTTTCTCACCGCACGCTTTCTTTCAGTTTCTCCCACAATCAGAGTTGATTTACGCACCGAAGGTGGATACAGGATGATTGAGTGCACAGCGGCTGGTGCTGTTCCTGCAGCCAGCGTCTCCTGGATTCTACCAGAGGGTGTTTCTGAAGATCTTTGGTCCAATTCCACTTTTTATAATGGAAGCCACTCTGTTCTGCTCCTCCCTGCATGCTCGCCTCAAGAGCTCACAGCGCTGTGTGTGATAAATCACCCTGCGTTTAAGGAACCAGAGAACAGAAGTATCAGCCTCCCACTTTGCGGTATGTTCAACAAATTTGTCAATATATAGCTTAGCACATATTTGGCCATATCCCTACACTGTAGATCTGATCAATTACTTAAAGGAAACACCTCGTTTCCTGTTTTCAACTGCTTTTCTCACACAGCTCGACCAAACGTCACCGTCAGCCACAGTTCTGAGTGGAAATACGATCGCAAACACTCAAAAGTGCACTGCACTGTGGTCAGCGTCGCCCCTGCTGCAGCTATAACCTGGCACGCTGGGAGCAAAAATGACAACATCAGTTATTCAACAGAAACTGAAGTCCTGGCTGGGGGTCTGGTATTGACCCGGAGCTCTGTGTGTTTCCTGTCCTCTCTGTACGCCGGTCAGAATTTGACTTGCGCTGTGAAACATCCAAGTTTGGAGAGTCCAGAAAAAAAATCAATACACATTCCAGCGCAAAGTATGGTAACCTTTTGGTTTTTTTTTTCTCCTGACAAATAAAGCCCAAATCACCTGCTTACCTCTTTCTCGCCACCGCTCATTTTATTTTCAGAGCCCCCTCAGCTCAGTCTGTCTGTGGTGAGACAGCATGACTCCCCTCTCTGGCTGGCAGTGTGTGACTGCAAAGGGGAGGGTGTCGGGACAAACCTTGAATGGGCCCTTCCCAAAAATGCCAGAAACGAAACATCCCTGCACACAGAGCACAAGGAACACATGATGATCGCCAAGCTGACTTATCGGTTTCCTCTGGTCCTTCACGAGGGGCAGGACCTGACCTGTGTGTACCAGTCTGACAACGGGATCACAGAGAAGAGGACCGTTCACATCCCAACATACTGTGAGTGCCACTGAGGGTCACCAGAAGAGAAATGCCAAAATCTCTCTAAAGATACTTCATGTTCGTCCGAATGTTTCTGCAGATATCTCTGCTGTAAAAGTGCTGAACAACACGAGCGCCCTGCAGAGCCGCGACACTGATCAACCTGTTGTATACAGAGTGTCTGTCAACCAGAATCAACGCAACCGGAAAGTACTGCTCAAAGTTGAAGGAAACGTGCCAGAGTACAGCCTTGACTGTCGAAGGTGGTGTATCCCTCTACTACAGTGGCTCTTAAACTTTTTATAACAAGTACCACCTTGGTAAATACTGCTACCTGAATCAGACTTTTGCGTTTTTGCCTTTCGCCTTAAGCAATACCTCTCCAAAATCACCTTACTGTGCATTTGACACTGTAGCATGTACACCGCCTGACGCCTGGACAAGCTAGGCTGTTATGGATTTTTTTGCTAACAAGCTGCATAGCATCACAGTGTTACCATTGCACACAATTTGTATATAATGATATACATTTAGGAAATTTATGTAACAATATTACATATAAAACCAGATTTGAAAAAAGTTTAACAGGCATTTTGTTCCGCTAACAGTAGCGAGCTAGTTGTTTCTCTGCTAGCAGTTTTTTTGCTTTAGCTTCCAATCCAATAAAGTAGTTTTAATACATCATATTGTCATTTAGCCATTGATAATACAGCAAAAAAAGATGTGCTTTACAAACATTTGAGCCTAAATCTCAGCATCACTTGTGTTTTAGGAGGGATGGCTCAATTGTTCAACTGGATGGGGCTGCAATGATCCTTCAGTCAGACCCTTCTGGGTCGTGTAAAGGCCGGTACACCTGCTTGGCTTCTTTTTACCACCACACAGCTTCTGTCGACATTCAAGTGGAAGTCCTGAGAGAGGATGAACTGTTTAGTAAGTGTTTGTGCTCTCTGACACGTTTGGTTAAGGACCCCTGATGCTATCTGCACGCTTGAGTGTGTTAAGGGTTCCAG
Organism: Fundulus heteroclitus; assembly: GCF_011125445.2. Lineage (NCBI taxonomy): Eukaryota > Metazoa > Chordata > Actinopteri > Cyprinodontiformes > Fundulidae > Fundulus > Fundulus heteroclitus. Next base: position 29,601,945 of record NC_046378.1, read on the forward strand.
TCTTTGTTGAGACGTCTGATCTCCGCGGTTCTGTGTTGCAGTGCTGGTTATCATGATCTGCGTCTCTTCAGCCTCAGCCGTCGTTATCATCTTCATCGTACTCGCCTGCGTGTGCTGGTGAGTCCCACAGGTGTCAGCTCGGCAGGTGATGCACTGACGTGCAAGTGAGGGCAGCGATGCCAGCACAGTTCAGTGTGAGACAAACAGGATGTGTGGATCGTTAACCCAACTCACCAACCAACCACTCCAGTGTAGTTATTCACAAACAGGAAAACTGTGGCTGACGCAGACAGGTGTCTCTGCCACCGCAGTCCCGCTTATTATTGAGAGGTAGAAGTTGTTCGGCACAGTTAAAAACAGATTGATTTTTTTTTAGTTTCCTGCAGTGGCTTTAAGAAGGTTTAAGCAGTATTACTTCTGGTCCATTATTGCCACTGCCAAGCTACACGAGCCAAGTGTTTCAGAAGTTATTATTATAATGTAATTCAAGCCGCTGTACATCAGTCTTAACAATCCACACATATTTTTTTATGTTGCTGCTGCTTGAAAAAGTCATTGGGTGACGTCTTAGGAACTTAGGAAGGATATTTGTCATGGACTTAAAAACTGTTTATGGCCTCTGCCTGCAGAGGTTTCTATGCTTTCTCACTGGATCTAACTAGAGGTTTGTGAGGTCCGTATGATGCCTCCCTTTAAAAAAATAAAACCACACAAAAAAAAGGTTTCCAACTTGTTTCAATAAGCCTGTGACTTCTGCCCCAACATTTGGATTGAAAGTCTCAGGCTCATTATTACCGAGATGGTTCTGTCAGGATAATTTTAGAAGGTCAGTCACCCGGTGAACAACAAGAAAACATGACTCCCCAAGAGAAGAGTTATTTTGAGATAACCTCAGGCCCCCCGACCTTCCACACGAACTCAGGAGAACATGACAGTGCAGGTCCTTCTCTGTGGACTGATGTCCCCGAGGTGATTAAAGACAATAGAAGCTGCTTCTCAGAGCTCAATGATAGAGTTTCATCTATCTACTAATTTTTTTTTTTTGTTGCAAGCAGTACATTCCCCTCTTCCAACTTTGAAATAAGTCTGATTCTGAGCTCACAATTATACTCTACTGCCATCTAGTGGAAAATAATATAAATAATTTGTGTAAAACTACATGGTTCTGACCTTTTTCTGCTTTTGCAGTAAAAGAGAGAAAAAGACGCCGCATAAGGTACATTTAAATATTCTGTCATTCACATTTAAGGTTCATATTTATAAGGTTTTATGTTTATAAACCCTGTTCTGTCTCTCCTTGTGTTTAATGTTCATAACTCAGGAACGGGAGTCCGTCTCAGCCTTAACGAGTCTCATGCAGGATCCGGGCTCTCCTGAGGTCAGGAAGCCTGCAGCAGAGATGGGCGACAGTAAGGAGTATGCTCAGCTGACCAGCTTCTCCATAGTCTTTGACGCCAAGAGTACAGTGTAAAGAGAGACAGATGTGTCTCAGAGGATTTTACATATCATTCAGCTTGAACTGTGCATTTAATGCCCTAATGCAACTGCAGCACTGTGTATTTTTGTAGAAATGTAGCATTAGAAATTAAACTGAATATGCACGGAACTTTGTAGCAGACTGGCATTAATGGTTTAAAAAGCGATGAGTTAGCACTTTTCCAACCTTACTTGAACTTTGCATTTAACACATTTTGTATTTTATTATGGGAGAATCAATAAAACAATTGAATTACAATTGTACAAGAAGTTTTTCCTTTCTTGAAATGCATGCACCTTTACTTTTCTTTTAAACACACTATCGCTTGGGGCTTTTTAGGTTGCTAAATTAGGTGGGGTCACATTCTGCACTGATTTCTCCAACAATGTAGTAAGATCCAAACTGAATGTTTATACTAGGCTGCAGTATTGCTGCACCATCATGTAGAAGAATGTTTCTGCAGGTAAATCATAAAAACATTCATCTTTATGTCGTTTTCTAGGGTTACTTTAAAGAAAATACAATTAAAAAGTCAAAATGATTAAATAATAATAGTAAACAACAGTAAAAGTTATTTTTTATTTGTCACAACTTTTTTTTGAATGACAACACATCATTTACATTACTTGTCTTACAAAACTTAAAACTGAAGAAATCTGAGGGATCATTTCAGCAGATACTTTAGCAGATTTGTACTGTTACACCCCCCCCCCCCAACCCCTATTAGCCTATTGAAACAGTGACCTTTCCACGGCCAAAACTAAACAGATTAAAAACTGATCTAAAAGGAGTAACTCAAAAAAAAGAAAAAGAAAAACAATATGACTGATCTTGAACTAAAAAATATAACAATTGAATGTGGTTTATTGTCCATAAGGCCCTTACTCTCAGTTTTTGGATCAGTTCTCAGACTTCTTATCTGATTTTGTGTTAAACACTGACAAGGTTATTATAGTGGGGGATTTTAACATCCATGTTGACACTGAATGTGATAACCTTAGTGTAGCCTTTAATACTATCCTAGATTAAATTGGTTTTGCTCAAAATGTGCATAAACCGATGCACTCTTGCCTTCATACTTTGGACCTTTTGCTGACATATGGCATTAATTGCGAAGAATTAACAGTATTTCCTTACAACCCTGTCCCATCTGACCATTTTTAATAACCTTGAAGTTCTTCACCCCCAAACAAAGGTTTCATTATAGTAGATCTTTATTAGATAATGCTGTATCAAACTTTAAAGAGTCTGTCCCCCTTTTAAGTTTCTCAGTATCACAGAACAGTTGCCAAACTTACATAAAGTCATAGCTCCGTTGATCCATCCATTCCCTCAGCTCTCAGCAGTAATGACTTTATGGAATTCTTCATAACTAAAATTGATTCCATTGAAAATAAAATCATCCTCCCAAACATGATTACCTTGTCCTCAAGTAAGTGAGGCAGTGTTAGAGGAATCTTTAAAACCTGATCGGTGATTTAACTGTTTAGATGCAGTAGAGATTTCAGAGTTAACTAAAATTTTTAGTTTTTTAAATTTTACCTTCAACTTGTATCTTAGACCCAATCACAACAAACTTATTTAAGCAAGTATTCCGTTTGATTAATGCCCCCATTTTAGACATTATTAATCTATCCTTAGTAAATGGATATGTACCACACACTTTTAAAGAAGCTGTTATTAAACCTTTACTTAAGAAACCCTCTCTTGATCAAGATGACTTAATAAATTACAGACCTATATCCAATCTTCTTATCAGAATTTTTTTGAGAAAGTAGTTGCTAATCAACTATGTGAACATTTACAAAGTAATGACCTACTTGAGGAGTTTCAGTCAGGCTTTAGAGCTCATCATAGCACTGAAACAGCTCTGGTGAAGGTCACCAATGATATTCTCATGGCCTCAGACAATGAACTTGTGTCTGTACTTGTCCTGTTAGGTCTCAGTGCTCCATTTCATACAGTTGACCACAATAATCTCCTAGAAAGACTTTAACATACTGTTGGGAGTAAGGGAAAAGCATTAGGCTGGTTTAAATCTTTTGTCTGACAGATTCAACCTTCAGCTGATCAAAAATGCTGCAGTGAGCGTTCTGATGAGAATAGGGATCGTATTTCTCCAATTTTAACTCCCCTTTACTGGCTTCCTGTTAAATCAAGAATATAATTGAAAATTATCCTTCTAATGTATAAAGCCCTTAATAATCAAACTCCATCATATATCAGAGCTCTGATTACCCCGTATGTTCCTAATAGAGCACTTCGCTCTCAGACTGCAGGTCTGCTGGTGGTTCCTAGAGTCTCTAAAAGTAGAATGGGAGGCAGATCCTTTAGCTATCAGGCTCCTCTCCTGTGGAACCAACTCCCAGTTTTGGTCCGTGAGGCAGACACCCTGTCTACTTTTAAGACTAATCTTAAAACTTTCCTTTTTGACAAAGCTTATAGTTAGAGTGGCTCATGTTACCCTGAGCTATCTCTATAGTTATGCTGCTATAGGCTTAGGCTACTGGAGGACATCAAGGTCTATTTTTCTCACTCTGCTGAGTTCTCCTACTGTTCTCCAATTTGTGTACTTTTTGTTATTTCAACTTTTAACTTTTTGTTCGGTGTCTTTTTTTTCTTCATAGTAGGTACACCTGTTCTGGCGTTCTGTTAGCTGTGACATTCCATGGGAGACAGATCATCCACTATTACCATATAACATAGAAAGGATTCCTGAATCAAGATGTGCTTCTGTGCTTTTTTTCTCTCTTTTTGTGTCTCTGCTCTGTCTTCTCTAACCCCCAGTTGAGGCAGATGACCGTTCACACTGAGCCTGGTTCTGCTGGAGGTTTTCCTCCCTGTTAAAGGGGAGTTTTCCTCTCCACTGTCACTTCATGCATGCTCAGTATGAGGGATTGCTACAAAGCCATGGACAATGCAGAGAACTGTCCACTGTAGCTCTACGCTCTTTCATGAGGAGTGAATGCTGCTTGTCAAGACTTGATGCAATCTGCTAGGTTTCCTTAGATAGGAAACTTTTTGACCAGCCTGTCTGGAGGATTTGATTGATTTTGACTTTATAAAGTGACTTGAGATGACGTGTTGTGAATTAGCGCTATATAAATAAAATTGAATAAAAAAATTGGATTGAATAGATATTTATTAAGAACAGAATGAACTAGCTTTTAAATGAGTCTGAAGCCGTGATTTAAACAAATAGAAATCCTAAATACAGGACTGCAATTAAGAGCATCCAATGAAAGGAAAATAAAGTGGCAGAGTCATTCTCACAGTTTCTGAAGGTTTATAAATGTCATAAATTTACTAATTTAAAATTCTGTGCACCCCTGGTTGCAACTTCTTGTTGTGGTAGTTATGAAATCAGTGTCTCAGGTAAAGATGAAGGAGATTTGGTCTTTATTCAGTTGTCGTCTGGGGAACTTCAGTTTTAAAGAGAATTGATCCAATTAAATTAAAGCTGATGCTGTTAATACATTGGTAAAAAAAAGCTAAATATGAGGGAGAGTTTGTGTAAAAAAACAAAACAAAAAAAACACAAGCTGTTGAGCTATAGTTATATAGTCACCTATCAGAAATCTTCTTGTGCTGTTAAATACATCTTAAAGGAGGTTTTCTGTTTTTGTATCTGCAATCTACTATCTGTACACCGCCACAAAGGAAACCCAAAAGGTATAGCCAAACTACCTGCTGATTTATATGAATGTTTTACAAACATGCATGCTTATAAATTCTTCCACTAACACTATCTTTTCTTGTACAGACATGGCTTCAACTGCAGTCCAGATTTCTTCAAGTTTTTGGAAACATTTCCTGTCTTCTCAAACTCAAAGGAGAAAAAATGACTGTTTTCTGTGTCCTGAAAGAAAAAAAAGGGGGGGGGGGGAAACAATTATTTCCACAGCTTCAGATGTTCACATGCTCAGAATCTTGATCTGATTAACCTGCAGGTTATCTACGCAGTGTTTAACCATCTGTTTGTTGCCAATGATAAAACAGAATGTTCTTTTCAGCTTGAGGTTTCCTGCCCAACGCACCACAAACTATAATTTTTTTTAAAGCTGCTGGCACCCTGCGAGTCAAACTGTGCTGTGAGTAAATGACAAAGTCTTAGCACTGAAGTCTAAGCTTCTGAATTTACCTATTGTTTTTTTTTCAAATGACAAGCAAATATCACCACGCCTGTAGCCTCACCTTCGACGTCAGCTTAAATCCCAGACCTCCCAGCGCAGAAATGAAGTGCTGCACGTTGTCAAATCTGCTCGCTACTTCTGCAATTTTCAGGACACCCCTGCAATAATTGGACATAGAAAAAAACTCAATGTGTAAGGTGAAGTTTCTGCAAAACTGTGAAACCCACCAGAACTTAATAAGGTTTTTTTTTTTTTCAAGTTACAACCAAAAACATGTTTGTGCTTTTTGTGGCAGACCAACCTAAAGTAGCACATATTTGTTTAAAGTAAATGGATACAGGTGTAACAGAAATCTGAAAAATGTGGCATGCATTTGTATTCAAACCCTTTTCTCTGATACCTCAAAATAAAATCCTGTGCAACCAATTCGGCTCCAGAAGACGACTCATTAGTCAACGTCCACATCTGAATCCAATTTAGACTCTATGGCAAGACTTCACTGAATGTGACTAAGCTTGAGGTAAATGCAATTTGCAAAAACTTTAAATATTTAGAGTTGCAAAGCTGGCAGAAAGGACGTACAACACTATCCACAGCAAAATGTGGCTCTATGAAGCATTAACGGAAAGGAACTGCATACGATTTAAAGTGACACATTTTAAGACTTATTTTAATAATAACCTGAAAACTCTGCATCCCTTTTTCTTTCATTAAAACGTACACACTCCTTTGTGTTGGTCTAGCATAAAATATATTCATGTTTTTAGTTGTAATGAGACGAAATGAGGAAAATCTAGAAGTTTTCCATATGTTTGCAAGGCACAAGCAAACATGTATAGTCAACTTTTCCCACATTTACCTCATTTTCAAGACACGGTTGGCTTCTGCCAAGAACTCTGCCAGGTTGGTGCCCATGAGGGACAGACAAAACACAGCGATGTCCACAGAGCTGTCACCAAGAGGCACCTGCACAGATACGCTGCATGTTTATTCACACAGAACACAGCATCATCATCATCATCATCGGTGGGTATTAAGCAGTCAGACTCACGTTGGCCATGTCACAGACAGTGACGAGTTCACAGGTGGCAGCCAGGTCAAAGCTGTGCACCTTATTCTTCACGCTGCTCGCTATTTTACAGTCGCCGCAACCAAAGTCTGCCACGACCAGCGTAGGTGATCTGCAACAATTTATGACAGAAAACAAACAAACAAAAGAATCAGCTTTCAACTGGAATCGTCTTTACTAAAGCAGGAAGAACTTTAGCTTCACAGGATAACTTTCTCCTCAGTCCACAAACTGCTGATGAAGGCTCTTTGCCTACAGCAGAAAAAATAAAGCATGGATTACACACCCACAGAGCAGTGTTATCTGCAGCAACACTCTCTGCTCTCAGTACATCTTCAGTATTCATCTGTATGTATTTCTTTACAGCAAATGCAAGAATCTGACATGAACACAATGTCTAATCGTGTTAGATTTAACGTATGAGTATTAAATGCTCAGATCTAAAAATTTCTTCTATATGATAAAAGAGTCTAAATTTTTTTCCTACTTAAACACGGTGACTCTTTCATGTGAGGTTTAGATAGAACTTCACAATTGGTTCATATGGTTGTGTTTTGCCAGAGCAGCTTATGAAGCATTTTAGCTATAAATTCTAACATGATGTGAAGAAAAGATATCTCTCAGCCAAAAACAGAATTAGACACATTTAGAAAACAATGGATGGAACCAATGGGATGGATGGATGGATGGATGGATGGATGGATGGATGGATGGATGGATGGATGGAGGAACAGACAGATGGATGGATGGATGGATGGATGGATGGATGGATGGATGGATGGATGGATGGATGGATGGACAAGTGGATGGACAGGTGGATGGATGGACAGATGGATAGATGAACAGATGGATGGATGGATGGATGGATGGATGGATGGATGGATGGATGGGCGGATGGATGGATGGATGAACAAGTGGATGGACAGATGGATGGATGAACAAGTGGATGGACAGATGGATGGATGAACAAGTGGATGGATGGATGGATGGATGGATGGATGGATGAATAAGTGGATGGACAGATGGATGGATGGATGGATGATGGATGGATGGATGGATGAATAAGTGGATGGATGGATGGATGGATGGATGGATGGATGGATAGATGGATGGATGGATGGATAGATGAACAGACGGATGGATGGATGGATAGATGAACAGATGGATGGATGGATGGATGGATGGATAGATGGATGGATGGATAGATGAACAGACGGATGGATGGATGAACAAGTGGATGGACAGATGGACGGATGGATGGATGAACAGACAGATGGATGGATGGATAGATGAACAGACAGATGGATGGATGGACAAGTGGATGGATGGACAGATGGATAGATGAACAGACAGATGGATGGATGGATGGATGGATGGATGGATGGATGGAGGAACAGACGGATGGATGGATATAACTGCCACAGTCTTGATTCAACATTTTGTTAAATTTTCTAACTAAGACGAGTGAAAATAAAAAGCGTTACAAACATCCCAGGAGGAATGAAGGTCGTCTCACTTTTTCTGGATGTAGGAGATGATGGCGTCCACCGGGTTGGCGGGCCACCTCTGGACCTGAGCCGTGTAACCTTTGTGGTACACCCAGAAGGCCTGTGGGTCCTGCTGAAACATGCGCCTGGCCTCGCCGCTTGACGTGCTGTACAGAAGTTCGTTAATGTAGCGGAAGCGAGCCGCCTCCAGACGCTGCTCCATGCGGGACCTGAGGGAGTCGGAGCGGCTTTGTTTCACCTCCTCCTGGACCGCCGGCGTGTCGCTCTTCTCTGCTGGACCCGTGTCCTTTCCCTGGCTGAGGAGTATTTTCTGCAGCCTCTCTCTTTTCAGACTCTGCTCTTTGCTCAGCTCTGGTTTCTGTCTTTTTGCGGGAAACTGCTGCAGGTCACGTGCGTTCCCCACCCGGAGTTCGTCTGCTTTACGTTTTAATCCGTCAGCAGAACCTTTAGATTCGCCTTTGCCAGAGTTTCCACTTTTTAATTTCTTCCCCTTTCGCTGTTTTTTCCCCGTTGCTGTGGTAACTCCATCCGCCTGCTGGTCTGTGTTGTTTCTTTTCACTGGTTTACTCTTTTTTCCCTTCTGCTGTCTCAGGTTTGCCGTCTGGCTGATGTTTTCACCATTGCCGTTATGCGGATCTGTTTTGATTTCTTCGGCTGGTTCCTGTTTATCAGCGGTTTTAGGTCGGTTTGCCTCGTCCTCGGGTTTATTCTGGCGAAATTTGTTCTTGCATCGTTTTTTATTCTTTATCTTGTTTTTCCACTGCTGTCTGCTCAGTTTCTCACTGCGTTGCTCCTTGTTTACGCTCTCCTGTGGAGGTTCTGGGACTTCTTGACCCTCTGTCTCTCCCGCAGATGTCCCGTGCGTTTTTGGGGCTCCTTCAGGAAAACACAAAAAAGGTTTAATTCCATGTTTAAAAAAAATAACATTTATGACAGAAAGAAATACCTGTTAGTCTGATAATTAGAAATGTAAACATGCAGTTTGCCAGAGTATACTGAGACTGGACTTGTCCTCTTCCAAAAGCCCTGGAAGCTTTATGTGCGGGCCATCATTTGAACTGACACAAGAATATAAACAATATTTTGATGGTCTCTGACAGAAACCTTAGATGACCGGACCATTTTAAAGGAAAACGTCTCAAACGACATGATCGAAGCGACACAGAGCTTTTTTATCAGAGATAAAACTGTGTTTGACTTGCCTGAAGAAGAGGATAATAAATGGTCTCTTAGCTTGTTTTCAAGTACCCCATAAAGTAAAAATGCCTTAGTTAAAACTGGGGGGATTTATTTTTTTCAATATTTACCTACAAGGTGTCCTTTTAAAAACAATGTAAGCTGTACGGGTTTTGGATTATATTTCAAATTAACCTCTGCCGCTGCTTTTAATAGAGTAAATATATTCTCCAGTATATATTTGGGCCTATTTCAAGTCAATTCCCAAACGTGTATTCACGAAAAAAGGCAGAATTATCGTCAAAGACCATTTGTTGGGACATTTCGTGCAAGGATATGAAAATATTTGTTGGGATTAAGGAATTACTTCAGATTTTGGACAACTCACATGCGCTTCAATGTAAACTCGGGGGACAAAATTTGCTCCAGAATTATGCTGCCGCAAGGCTTTTCACGCATGCCAGTAAATGTGGAAACTGTTTTGACTAGGTTTTCTGAATTACTAAACAGGTTTAATCCAAAGAAGGTTAAAAAAAATATAACAAGTCGACTTCTATTCTGAATCTGAAGACATTTCGCTTCTCATCCAGGAAGCTTTCTCGATTCAAATTGTCTGCAGTAGAGCAAAACGTCTTCAGCTTCAGAATAGAAGTCTAGTTGTTTTATTTTTATTTTACCTTTTTTGGACTGATCATGACCTGGATGAATGGGAATCTTCACCAACATACTAACCAGGTTTGTTTTCCCTCTTCTTCTTCTTCGGTTGAGGTTTCTCCTCCTTGACAGTTTGACTGGTCTCTCCGCCTTCTGATTGCTTTCTCTGTCTTCTCTTTTTCCTCCTCTTCTTCTTTTTACTGGGCGATGAAGAGGCTTCTTGAGTCTCACTGTCGCTGTCCTGCTCCTGGCCACTGCTCTTCCACTCTGGTGCTGATCCCAGTGTCTCCAGGGTCCGCAGCAGGCTCTTTTTCCCAACAACACTGGACTAATCAAGGCAGCAAGAATAATTATGAGCGTTTTCTCGTCTAACAGGCGTTTTATTACAAGGCAAACGCACCGGGGGGAAGATTATTTAACCGAGTAAAGAAATTAAACATAAGTACCTTTAAATGTGTGCTGTTGTCCAGCTTTTGGGTTTTAAAGACATTTCTACTCAGGGTCTCTCCCTCTTGATCGTCACTCCAGTCCTCTTCCTCGTTAAACATGTTTTCTCGATCCCTGACGGGAAACAACAGAAAGCGTCTCCTACAAAAACCCGACTTGATACTGGTTAAACAATTTATGCTCCAAAAAAAAAAAAAAAGTGTGCCGATATGTTTACTATTTTGTACCTGCACTGGTGTTTCTTGTCCAGAAGGGAATACCACGTTGGTTTATTTCATATGCGACGGAGAAGCAAAACAGAACTACAGACGCACGCCGATGACGTAAAACGAGTTAGTGATGTCTGGGATATGTAGTTTTTCTTGTTATCCCTCAACACTCACTACTACTACTACTACTACGTACGACTACGTACTACTACTACTACTACTACTACTACTACTACTACTACTAATAATAATAATAATAATAATAATAATAATAATAATAATGCATATTAGCATAATTTTACATTTTATGTGAATTCATAAACATTAAAAAGTATGGAGTTTGTCCTTCCTACTTTTGTACTGTGTGAAGCTTATCTCGACGTATTCATACCCTTTCCACTTTTGTTACTTAACGGCTTAACATACAATGTACAGTATTTAGCAAAACTTCTCATACTACTTTTTTTTACAAAAATGTACAATTAAAAACGTCGTTGCGTTTTACTGATGTTTGACGTGATAGACCAGCACAAAGTAATGCATCATTGTTAAGTGTAGGGAAAAAAAAGAAGCCTGGTTTTCACATTTGTCCAGCCCAGTTCTAAGAAAACCAGATTTTCTGTTTATGTTTTACTCCCTTTATGTTTTTTTAAGCAAAATATCAGCTCGGAAGCTGGGCTGATGCATCATTACTGAAATAACAAAATCATCTGCACCCTAAGCACCCAGCCATAAAATTAAAGAGAGCGAGAGAAAGAAAACAAGACTTTTTGGGCTAGTTTTCAGTAAATAGATAATGTGCACCACGAACATACAACAGCCCAAAAGTAGGCCTCTAAAAAGGTGCAAAATGTTCACATTTTAAGCACAATATGACCTTATTTTGGATTCCATAAAGCATTTTTAGACTTAGACTTAGACAACTTTATTTGACTTAGACAACTTTATTTGTCATTTTGTATGCACAGAATGCATACAATTTCATTAAACCTCACATGCATGATAAAAATCTATCTTTTGCAGAATTGGAAAAATTAGGATAGTCTCTGAGTCTTCATTACAATGCTTTCAAATAAGAGAGCTACTTCACCAACTAGGTAATTTTTTTCCTTTTGTGGGGTTAAACAATTAAAGGTGTATTCCTTATTTTGTCAAAACCTATTGTCGGTTTATTTTATTGAAATAATTATCACATTCTTTGCTAGCTTTCGTGTAACATTGGTTGACAAGTAGGCCTATATATATACAACAAAAACAGAAAGAGAGGAAAAACGTGACCCGAGGCAGTGAGTTTTACTTGTCGCAACGCTCCGTGTCGCCTGTAGGGGGCAGCACACCCTTCTTCAGTGCCGTGAACGTTTTGGGGGGGCGCTGCTGAGGGTGTGGACCTATCTCACTTTTACTCGGAGACAACCACAGGCTGTATAGCTAATAACTTCCTTACAACAGAATAAGCGTCTCATATCAGGTAGGTTTATCCTCACATGAACATGCGACGTAAGTTTGAAAGTGCTCGGACCAATAACAGAAGTTAATTTCAGTCATCATTCAGGCAGCGTCATGTTAGAAAGAGGAGCGCAGAAACAGCCCAAGGCGTCAGAATGGTTGGTTAGCCTGCTAGCAGAAACCTGCCTTGGTCTCATTTTTTATCTAGCGTTGCTGCCTGGTTGTGTAACTTCATTGAGGGGCCGTTTCTGTTTAATTTGGTGCTATGAAACGGTTTAGTTGTATTTTATTTAGATTAATCGACTAACCCATAGCTTATTCCCTAGTGAGCTAGCTTGGTAGCAGAAGAGCTAGTGTGGCTACTGTAAGTTGATAACGGTAACAGCATAGTGTTCAAGTGTGTTATTTACGTATATACCCACTAAATCAAAGATGAATTCAATGCCAAATGACAAGACATACTGTCTTTTTTTTTAAAGAATGTTTTTTAAAACGATGTAGCTGTATTACCAGTTCAATGGGTTTGCTTTTACGAATCAAGAATATTTATTGTCATTATGTGTGTTTTAACGCTACAGTTAAACATATTGATTGATACCTTACAGTATTATAACCTGCTATGACATAAATGATTGGACACTGCGATCCCAGACAGAGGCCACGTCCTACATATATTTATTTTCCTACATTTTTACCACAATCAGAAGAATAGTTTGAGTATAGAGAGAAAAGAAATTCATCTTACAGGGGTTTCTGTGGAAATAGTTTGTCTTAAGATGTTTTAGAAATGTATTCATTTTCAAAAATGTTCAAATTAAACAATGCAACATATCAGCATGTATTCACTTTTTCTGTCAGGAGTACACACAACTCTCCATTGGCATGTGCTTTTACTGTTTTAGTTAAATGTTTAATTTTTTTTAGTGCCTTTATTATGTGCTTTGTGTTGTTTCTATGCATGACCATTATTCTTAAGAGGAACAATTTTAGTTTTATTATACTCTGTGGAATGGGTACTTGCATTTCTTGCTGGTTCTATAGGTTTATTATCGGACTCTATCAAGGGATGCACCAGTCAGGCCGTTTCTGGCTGATCCCAGCAGTTTTCTTTGACTTGAAAAAATGCTGGTTCCAGAGTTGACCGATTGTGAAATTTTCGTTGTTTCTAGATGATATTGCACAACAATGACAATAAGTGTGCTGCAGGTGCTTTGAAAGTCATATTATGGAGCTGTCCGTCGTTGTTGGCCCTGCATATTGTTAGATGCATATGGTTGCGTGATTGCAGTAATCTTGGTAAATACTGAGATAATAATTACAGTTTTAAGAGGAATCTTACCGTTTTTCACTTTGGTCGTTCTTCTCTGTTTCTCAACCGCACTGTGAGCTTTTGCATCTTGGACGCTTTTATTTAAAATGGGTGTGGGCAAGTTTGGACAGTGAGAATGCATCTGGGCCAAGTAGCTGAGCAGAAACAAAATGCGTTTTGGAAGCGATGGTACTTTGCATTTGTGATACTTGCTGTGCTATGGCTGCAGCTCAGAATGAGTTGGCTACTTAAACTAATTTGTGAATAGTTTTTTTAAATTAATGAACAATTACTTAATTCCTTGCGTATCAAATCCACTCACCATACCAAATATGTTCTAACTATTACTCAGCATTCAAGGTTTCTGGCTTTTATCATTTTTAAGACATGTGCATCCAAATTAAAAGTTACAAACAAAATGTACCAAGCCATTTTTTTCACCTTTTTGTTGTCTTTCTATTTGCAGTGTTTTCCAGTGGTGCTCACCGTTTCTGATGGGGTCCCAGATGAGGGACTAATGCTTGCAGGGACTCACCTGAACTCCTCAGGTCACCTGGTTTAATAATATAATTTCCTCTACCTGAAAAGAAGAAGAAGAAGAAGAACCCAGCGACCACAATGGATGATATTTTTACACAATGTCGGGAAGGAAACGCAGTAGCAGTTCGCTTGTGGCTTGATAATACAGAAAATGACCTCAATCAAGGGTGAGTTAAGAGTTAAAAATATCCTGTGAAATCAGTAATTTCTAAATCACATCTCTAAGGCCATTCAAGTAAAAGGCTTAAATACAAGATACAACAGTGTTAAGATTATATCCACCTCCACTTATGAATCTAGTGAATTTTGTATTCCTTAGTTTAAGTGCAAAATAATAGTATTTTTTTAGTAGAGTTGAATATTGATTCAAATATTAAGAATCGGTTCAATTCTGATTTTCCAGACTTCGATTGATTTCGATCCGATCTCAAACTGGATTTCTGGTATTAAAAACATTTTTTTGTTGTCGTTACCTTATTTTTTTTTATTATGTGATGGTGTAGTTATGCAACAAATTGCTACTAGTATTATATTACCATTAAACAGCTAATAGTGGAGTGGAATGTGAAATGCCGGCTGACACATTTAAGTTCACAGCGGAAAATGTATTTCTTGAAGTCAATCTTTGGGAATTAACGAGAGAATCGATTCAGAATCGTTTTTTTTTTTAACACAGCCCTGTTTTTTTTTAACATTAAAATATATGGAAATGGTATCACCTGGAGATCTGTGTAGAACGAGTCACAGCATGTATTTGTGATGCTTGGTGAGATCGTAATCTCAGAGAAGCTGAAGTGTCTTTCACATGATGCTGGCTCAAAGCCCGTCTTTTCAGTCCCAGTGGAGATTCTAAAACCGAACCCATTTCCTTGCTGCTACTTTGCTTGTGTCCACATGCGCCTGGGTATCTCATAGGCATGGTTCTGGTTCTGGACAGGAAGCGTGCGGCAGAGGAGGAGTCATCCATACACACAGTTGTGCTGAGTTTAGATTTACAGGATCAGCAGAACACAGGAAAACTTTTCTTGTCCAGATAATTTCACTTAAGCATTTTAGTAACCTTAATTTTGTCTTAAAAAACATTCATATTAATAAATCAGTCATGTTTAGAAAAAAAAATATGAGTTTGTATTTGCAGCTTTATTGACCACATGGAAAAAATGCGTTGAGTATTTTCTGTCTTGTATTTGTTTTGAAAACAAACAAATAGCTTTGCCCATTTAATTATCTGTGGGAACACTGAAGCAGCCTCTTTTTCTTTCTCTCTCTCTCTCTCATTTATTGCTTGTTAATGCTGAGTTAACTCCACAGATGGAGTTTTAATTTTCATTTTTGCCAAACCTCTCCCTCCCTGTTTATTATTTGCCGTCTGTCTCTTTTTGAGGCTGTCTGCGTGTACAGAGCCCGTGTTAAACATGCCCTCCTATTTCGGACTGGCCCATTGGCTGATTACGTCTCAAGTTCCCTTTTCCCGCTGGCATGTCACCCCTATTTGAGGAAACAAATTTATTCTTGTGCTTTAATTGTATCTACAGAAGCCCGTTCAGCTTTGCCGCCCGTGTTGTACTGAACCTCCTGTAAGCTGCCCTATCAGACCTCAGCTGTAATGCCGTCTGTGCTCCTGGATGACAGCGTGTTTACTCTGATGTGAAACCCAGACAAAGAGTAGTCGTGGAATGCTGAATCTCCTTACAAGGAGTAAAGTTACGGGCCTCCAGGGAACCCTTCACCCCCCACCCCCCAAACTGAGCGAGGGGGAGGGGATTGTTGTAGTATCTGCCTGGGTTTGTATGTGAAGCCAAATACTGACGTTTTCAAAGTAGCAAGGCGCAGTTACGCCGCACACATCGCGTTCTTCTCCTCCAGGATGTTTCCGGTATTTCTCTCCCAGAGGTCTGGGATAGCTCCAGTTACTTCCGTACGATACGTACTCACCGCCTAAAGGCTGCGGTTACAGAGTTTTAAACATATCGCCCTGAATATTTGTCTCCAAGCCTTCGGTGAATGCGCTTTCTAACACATCCATCACACTTGGTGTCAAATGACGTTGCAAGTTTAGTGCCCAATTAAATTCTGATTGGATGACAAACTTTTTTTTTTTTTTTTTCGAATCATTGACTGTGTAATTTAGGCATGGAGCAGTGTGACAATCCCTTGGAAAATTATGCACAGCGTATTTAATCGCAATATCAAGTCTGCAATATAGCAGTCGCAAAGGACAGGACAAAGGACAGCTCGGGCACAATGTTTGCTAGGATGTTATGATGTAGGTGTCGGGCCATAGATCGCTTTAATGCCCACGCCACAAATGTGTCTTTAGTAGTGGGGACAGGCAATTACTCTGGAATCTCATTAAAAGCACTTACACTCTATAACTCTATAACGCTATAACTCTCCACTTTGGTGGAGAGTTATAGCATCTTTAACACGTTGGTACACATTTACACTGGTGGCCGGCCCACGCCGAGCAATGATGACGGCGTCATTCTGTCTGTTTTTAGTCAGAACAGGAAATAAAAAAGCCAAACATGGTTATCACTGCGGAGGGAGAAGCAGAACGTCTAAACATGTGATCGTAGGTATTTGTCTTCCTTCCTTTTTGGAGTAAAGAAATTGTGCAGGAGAGCAGGACAGAGAGGGGGATGCGCATGGACAAAAAATATTGAGCTGGTTTTTCACAGAGCTGACTGGATCTGGGTTCAGTCTGGAAACTGTTGATCCATTTTCCCATCAGGTATGTTTTATAGGATACTACAATGTAGAGCTGGACCTAATGGTAAAAAAGCATATGGATAAAATTATAAGAAATTATAATGATCGATATTGATAATTATCAAGAAATTCACAACATATATTTTAAGTGCAGCCCTGCCCATTTTATGCTTTTGCTTAATGACCTATTTTTAGGTAAAAAAAACACACAAACACTGAATTCTAACTCAACCCCTTTATTCAACCATCTTTTTTACCAAAATTGCAAGTAAAAAAAAAAAAAAGTCCTCTCTGAACTCTTTAAAGGGGGTGGGGCTTGGTGGCTGACAGTTCCTTGGTCTACGTCTGTGATTGGTTGGGAGGATATATGACTAGTATTAACCTGCATGATGAGCTATGATTCAAAAGTTCTGTTGAACTTTTTATTGCCCCTTTTTTTTAAATCTACCACTCCACACGTCTATTGATCAATATATATTGTTATTGAATTATTGTACGTTAACATCCTGAGACAAGAACATATTTCCATGTTCTAAGCAGGAACAAAGCTTAGTAAGTAGCTCTTCAGGTTGGCTAGTTCAAGATTCTGCTGATTATTACAGTTATTTTGGTCATATGTGTTTATAAAACTAAACCGTATCATTGATTTATATTCAAATAGTTCAGAAGGAAAGCAACCGCCATATTATACTTAAATACTTGTTAGTGACAGCGGCTTTTTACGTTTTGTTACAGAAGTTTTTTCCCTTAGCTGAGGCCTGTCCTGTGATCTGGCAGTGATGATGGCGCAGAGACAAACGGGGTGCAGACAGGGGCGCTTCCTGCGGCTCCTCAGTCTGCCAAGCTGAGCTGTGCTAGCAGGTGGAAATGCCTGAAATAAATGACTGCAGTCAGTGCGCTGTGGGGGTCGAGGCGGAGAAGCCCCCGGCGCTCGAGTGCCTCTGGGTTTAGCAGATAAAGTCAGCTTTATGGGTAAATCCATCCTGTATGAGGAAACGAGAAGGCTGGCTGGCACCTAGATGACGTGGCCGCAAAAGTCACAACTTTTTAAGCTCTCACTTCTATTTGCCTTCGCTGGGTGGGATTTTACAAGCTTTGTAAAAGTCAGTTTGTGCCTTGCAATATGAAACGAGACGTTGCTGGATAGTATCTTAGACCTTTTTTATACTTATTATTTACAAATGAGAACGCTGAATTAACCGAATACATTTTAATAGGCATTACGCCTTTTAATGGATTGCTTTACATTTATTTTTTAGTCAAACCGTGACTGCCTGAGTTTAAATTACATTAAATAGTTAAATCGTTCATTCACGTTTCGAGTCGTTGGATTGCATGGCTCTGTTGCCGGATGCTTGCTTTCAGGTGTATATTTTTAAAACCAAAACTGGATGTGTTACTGAAAAGGAAAAAAAAAAGAACACAGCTGTAAATGCTTCTATGGAGATTTTAAACCTCCTGAAAACATTCTGGCTACATTCAGCTTCAGCTGCTTTACTTTTAGGTATAAATCTATTTGAAATGTGGCCAAATACCACACCTCTGTGAGTAACACCGATATGAGCACCTTCCCTTGGCTTGTTATGAGTCGACATCAGTCGAATGGTAACCATTGCTGCACCTTCAGTTAATAAATAACTTGGGCATTGGCTTGTAGGAGTATCTCACAGTATGATAACCTTAAATAGAGATGTCCCAGTATTGTTGTATTTGCTGGTTGAGCTAACTTTTTTTTTTTTTTTTTTACCATAAAGAAGCAACAAATATTCCTAGTGCTGCTACAACAGCAAGAAATGCAAGTATTTTTAAGGCCTACCAGCTTTATCTATAACATTTCTATTGGTATTAAATAAGAATAAATAAAAAATTTGATCGGAAATTATACAATAAAATGCAGTTTGCAAATGCTTTTTATGCTGAATAATGTTTAGTCTTTTTGCTGTTCAGAGTTACACAAGTACAAGCTAATAACAGCTAGTTAATTAGTCAGGCCATCTGCTCTGGTATATCCAGCCTGTAATAGGCTAATTAACCAACAGAGTGGTCCAAGCTGGCATCTATAGGTTTATAACAGCGTTGCCTTAACAAGAGTGATAAGTCGGGTTTCTTTAGTTTATTCACAATGACTATCTGATTTTTTTCCCCAACACTTCAAATATTACCAAAGAGCCAAATATATAATTTTTCTAAGCAAGTGAAAAAGTATAATAGCCCTCTTTCAGCCAGCTGACTGGCAGTGTACAGGGACAAGTGGCGGATCACATCGCAGCCTTTGTCCATACTTTAAATAACTGGAAATAACTCCAGTCTCTTTCTCTTGCTTCTCATTAAAAGGACTTTAAACGGTATGTTAAATATTTGCGATTTTGAAACCACATCAGTTTCTAACCTTGGTATACCAGACATGGCCAAAATGCCGCATGGGTAATATAAACCTAAATCCATAGAAAAATAATCCATAACCCAGAAGAACACTGGTCGGAAAAACAGTGAAGAGTAAAATGTTTATTTATTTATCAGTAAAGAAGCAAAACCACAGTTTAAATTGCTTCCATTATATTACAGACTGTGTTTTGTACAAACTGCTTTTCGAAAAACTCAGCTATCAACTTAACTACTACACCTCCTGACCCCCAACAGAATGGGTTTTGGGGGGGGGGGGGAAACCTAATACTTTCTAGATTTCTGTGGGGAGTATTTTCCACGAGCAAAGGCTAATTAGTCGTCTGGATTTGGCCTTTTGGTCCGAGAGGAAATTGCCCTTTGAGTAGATCTGGTGTGATTGCAGCGGGTCGCACAGATAGCCGTCTGTTGGGGGACTGAGGGTCTCTGTGGGTCTCTCGAGGCCGTTTTAGGCTCAGCTCTGCAGGATGTTTGAATTCAAGTTGGTGAGCTGCTGTTTAGGGTGTGGGGGGGGGGCGAAAAGACTCAAATTCCTGCCAATTTATAATACTCTCTCAGTTCTCGCACCCTTTTATTATGCTGTCTGCCTGCTTATAAATTTAGAATGTGTGCATACATTTCTTGACAGTGGCATTGTGCAGTGTTTGTGGTCTCGCACTACAGTGGGAAAGTGTGCTAATAGTGAGGGATGTGATCGGAGGTGTTTAGCTTTGCTTAAAAAGGGAGCGGGTGTGGGAAAGGATGAATCGGCAAAGGGAGGACACTTCATAAGAAAGGAGGACGTGACCAGAGCCCAGAGAAAAGAGGAATTACAAACATACGCATGGCAACAAGGGCTTGTTTTTGCGGCACTGATGTAGGAAGTCTCATCAGGCCTTAAAAGGTCGCCAGTCAAGTTTTTTTTTTTTTTTTTTCTTCCCCCTTTCGCTTTTCTTCTGATTGACACTCAGTCACCCAGCTGCCCCTGTTTCCTAATCTCTCTGTCTTTATCTCTTTGTCAGTGAGGCGGCTTTCTGTCAGTCTCCATCATGACATCAAGGCCACTGCCCTCGGTGCTTTGCAGCCAGTGTCTGCGTGACAAGGACGATTGATGAGCTCCAGAGTTTTTATAGAAGCTTTTTTTTTTCTTTCTGTGTTAGCACTTTTTTATGAGAAAGAAATCATCAAAATAATATTGTTTCCTTTTCCTTTGGGGGT
The DNA here is from genome assembly GCF_011125445.2 of Fundulus heteroclitus. Taxonomy (NCBI): domain Eukaryota; kingdom Metazoa; phylum Chordata; class Actinopteri; order Cyprinodontiformes; family Fundulidae; genus Fundulus; species Fundulus heteroclitus. The sequence goes on from NC_046378.1 coordinate 29,622,225, forward strand.
GGGATATAGATTTTTTTTTTTTTTTTTAAACAAAGGCTTCTCAGAGCAGCTATAGTTTGTATGACTTACAAAGCCTTTCAAAAAGTATTCCAACTTCTTTACCTTGTGGTTTTATTCTATTTTATGAGATAAAAAGTAGTGCATGTATTGTGAAGTGATAGGAAAAAAGGATACATGCATCTCTCAGTTGAAAAGTGAAAAAATACGATGCGCATTTGATTTCAAAACTTAATAAAAACTGCCATTTGCTGCCAAACATGACAGGTTTTTAGGTAAAAGTTTCTGCCAGCCTTACACATGTAGACACTGAAATATTAATCCATTCTTCTTATGTAAATATAACCTAAGAAGAACCTCCTGTCTCAAGTTTTTAGCAGCCTGTCGCTGTTTTTTTCTCTAAGATTTCCTTGTCTTTACCTCCTTCCCACCCCGCTTCTAATTAGTTTTGACCAGCTTCCCTGTCGCTTCTAAAAAAAAAAAACTAAAAAAAAAACAGCGGTGTGAACAGTGTGTGTTTTGGGTGATGTGTGTATTAGTTTTCCTCCACACACTCCTGACTGAAACGCAGCAGGGTGGTCCTCTCTTGTTGTTATACTCTTCATTTTCTCATGGTGAGTTAAAAAAACACGGTGTTTAAAACTTTGTTCCTTGGTCTTTCTTATTCTGTCTGTTCTCAAACCTCTGAGAGCTTCACAGAACAAACAATCAGAAAAAGTTAAAGTGAAATCGAGATTTTTTTTGCATACTTTGCATTGTTTCATTTTTTTCTTTTTAAACATTTTATTCCAGAGTGTTTGTCAAGAATCTGTCTTGAATCCACTGTTAACCTTCACCTTGTCACTGCAGAGACGACCATGGCTTCAGTCCCCTCCACTGGGCGTGTAGGGAAGGACGCTCCAACGTGGTGGACATGCTCATCATGCGAGGAGCGCGCATCAACGTCATGAACCGTGGGGACGACACGCCCCTGCACCTGGCTGCCAGTCATGGGCATCGAGACATTGTGGGGAAGGTGGGGTTCATGTAAACACAGAGTGTGAGCTTTTTATGCTTATATATCTGTTGAAACGTTAATGTCTGGTAAAACATTTCTCAATACGGTCATATTCTCTGTGCTGAGGTTCAAGGACCAGTTGTAGTTAGTACCATTTAATCTGTAAACACCAGAAGCTAGAGCTAGCATTATGACTAACAACAGTTTCTGAAATGCATCTGTGAGATGAAACACTGAGCAAGTCTTACTTCAACCCGGGATGTTGTGAAATCTTAAATGATGTAATCTGTAGTTAGAAATTAAGAGGCTCTTGTCTTGTCTTGTGCTGCACCAGTCAGCAGCTGCCTGCTGCTAGAACAAGAGTCTTTTAGTTTTAAAACTTGGTCTTCCCCTGGTTCTAGGGGTTCAATGAGGGGAAAGGAAACAACATGATGAACCTCAGGTCTTCATGTTTTTTTTTTTTCTTTGGCTGCATTCAGTCTAAGGCGACACAGGCAGGTTGGTAAAAATAATCAAAAGGACTTTTCAATTCCGCTGTCACATTTTCACTCAATAAACCCACATTTTCATTCAGTCCAAGCCCTTTGCTTTACTGGGTTTATGTCAAGGCTAGCTTTAAGAACCAGGTATTTTATTCGGGTGTTTCTTATGATGGTGGGTACCCGTCCTGCATTCACATGCTCAACTAATTGCTATAAACCCACATCAGCTGCATCGCCTCCAGTCTGGTCCTGCTTTTTTTTTTCTTTTTTTTACTTTGATTTATCCATTTTGCCCATTTTCTTTTTAGACACTGCAAAAAAGAGACAGTAAAATATTTCCTTTTAGCCTTTCTACTTTAATTAAATATTTTTGAGGCAGAAGCCATGTTTGCACTGCTGTGTGAGACAGCGTAATAGTTGTAAAATAGGGTTTATTATTATTATGATTTTCAAAAGAAAGGCAAAATGATTATGCAGTTGACATGTTAAACTAGTTTTTGGCATCCTAGCTTAGAGATTAGCCTGGCTAGCATTACAAAAACATCTCTCTAAGTAATAAGCTTAAAAAGATCATCTAAACAGACATGGCAACATTTCTGAATCAAACATGCTCTATGGCAGAGATCTAATACTTTACGTCAATGCTGTTCTTCCTCTCCGTGATCTGTTTAAAGTTTGTGTCTCGCATCCTTAAATAAACGCAAACTTTTCACAACCTCTTTTAATAATAGCTTCTTACATTTCTGTTCTTCATTTGGCTAAATTTTAAACTAAGCCAATGTGACTTTCAGTGGAAAAATCGAGTCTTCTTCCATCAGTAACAGCTTACACATCCGAGAGCAACCCGGTAACGCCTGCTGGGGTGCGTTCAGGGATTAGAGGGGGAAAAATTAAAAGGTTTCTGTTTGGCCACCTTCCATTTAAGGCTGAAATAAAAATGCTAATTTCCCGATTGTGGTTAACAGACAATTGCTTGGATCTTTGCAAACAGCTGATGTACTTGACTGTTTAAAACATTAATGTCTAAACAATCCATAAAAGGACGGAAAGCAGCTAAACACTGACTCATCTTTTTTATCACAACCTCCTTTGTTGCATATTAAAAAGCAACTTTAGAGAGGGATTAAAGTAGTTAGTAAATGCCTTTGTTGGTTCATGATAGAAGTGGCAATAGTTAAGGTGCATGCTTTAGAAATAACTGCTAGGCATCCCTAGAGTTTAATATTAGAGCTGTCTCAATACTTTTGGTATGTGCCCACAAGGCAAGAATATCTTGGCTGTTGTTCTTGGCGTTTGTATACAGGCCAAACATGATCTGAGCAGCCTGCCTTTGCATATAATCCTTTGTTTCTTCTTCTTCTTTTAGCTGATCCAGTGCAAAGCAGATACGAATGCAGCCAACGAACACGGGAACACACCACTGCATTATGCCTGCTTCTGGGCACACCACCAAGTGGCTGATGTAGGTGCTCCCCCTGGTGGTGAGAAACCTAGTATGGCATTACAATTTTGCTCACTACATGTATATTTTTGGTTTAGGACCTTGTGAATAACGGGGCCCTGGTAAGCGTCTGTAACAGATATGGAGAAACACCCATGGATAAAGCTAAACCCGACCTGCGTGAGCTCCTCAGAGGTGATAACCACTTGCTGGATTGTCAAATTTGAAGTTTTGAAACCATCAAAAAATTTTTTTTCAGATTTCTTGGTTAAAGTTGATCTTTTTAATTCTGCACCTTCCAGAAAAGGGTGAGAAGATGGGACAGAGCCTAACTAAAATACCCTTCAAGGACACATTCTGGAAAGGCACCACCCGAACTCGACCGCGTGAGTCCCAAGAGCACATAAACCATTTATTAGCTGACCAGTTTCCACCCTTTGATTTAGTTAAAGTGCTGAAAGAAGGAAAATATGTTCCACTTTAGCCTCCCAGCTCTGTTCTTCCTGTGGCTTTTTCTTTCTTTCCTTGCAGGGTGCTTGCACAAGTCTTGAAAGTCTTAATAAGTATGGAATTTTGAAACACTGTTTTCCAGACCTTGAAAAGTCTTGAATTTTGTGTGAAAGTCTTAATAAAGTATGGGAAAAAAATGTGTGGTAGAATTTTACAGTATGCTTAAAGGCATTGTGAAATGAGAAATAGGATGGTAGGCTATAAAACTATAATTTTACTAACTGGTCACGTACTGTATTAGCCTAATGGAATCAAACACTTGTTTGATGTGAAATTCATGTACTTGTGATTTTCATGTTTTGAAACGTTTTCATCAGTAAAAGCATAATTTACTGTGAATAATGCATTTGTTCATTGAATACTAGCCTATAAAAATTAACATTTCTAATAAACAGTTTGTACAATCTCAACCAATGAAGTAGGCAGTAGGCACACAAGTATACAAGTACATAAAGTTAAGGTCTTAGGGAAAAAAAATATCAGTTTTAAAAAAGTCTGGAATTTTAATTTGGAAAAAGAGCAAGCACCCTGCCTTGGTGGTTAACTAGTGATTTTTGTCTGGACTTTTACGTGTAACTAAAGTTAATTTCTCCGTCTCGTGTTTTTAGGCAACGGTACTTTAAACAAACTTGCGGGGATCGACTACAAACAGCTTTCGCTCACCGTTAAAAAAAACGAAAACCATTCTGGAGAGGTACTTTTCATCAGTCCTGTGTTTGATTTGGCTTTATTTACATCTGTCTCCACTGACGATGAAATGAAACCGCATGTTGTTTACCCGGGTTTCTCTCGTGTCCAGCTGTGGCAAGGACGTTGGCAAGGCAATGAAATCGCCGTCAAGGTGCTAAAAATCCGGGACTGGACTTCGAGGAAGAGCAGAGACTTTAACGAGGAATATCCCAAACTCAGGTTCTTATTAAAACACGCCTCCAGCGTCTGTCGTTTCTTCTCTGTGGTCACTCATGTGTCTGTGTCCGTTTAGTCGAGCCAAACCTTACGTGTTGTTTATTTCTGAAGTGAATCACACACATGAGAAATGTTTATGTGAAACTGTTTTGTCGGTTTGCCTCGGTGTGTCTCTCTCCCCTGTCTCTGCCTCATTTGGCTCACTCCCAGGATTTTTTCCCACCCAAATGTCCTACCTATGTTGGGAGCATGTCAGTCTCCTCCCGCCCCTCACCCCATCATCATTACACACTGGATGCCTTATGGCTCCCTCTACAATGTGCTCCATGAAGGCACTAGTGAGTATTTCCACTGTGATCACAAAGTCCATATTTGACATTACTTTACAGTGGCTTGCATTTATATTATATGAATGTTGTTTACAACCGTCATCTTGCATACTTGATGGGATAGAAGTGATAGAGCAGCACAAAGTAATGCATCATTGTGAAGTGGGAGGAAAAACATGCATATTGAAGAAAAAGAAAAGTGGGAAAATACTATGCCTGTTGTGTCTGCCTGTATATATTATCTGTATCCATCATGAGCTGGTGTCTGTCTCAAAGAACTGATTCAAAAAACATTCTTGATTAATGTCGCATCCCATTCGCCTCAGAAATCGAAAATAGGAGCTAGGAATGGGGTAAACCCGAGTAAAAAGCGTTCCAGTTAACACAGTCAGAAAAGTCGGGATTCCTGAATAAAAACAAAAAAACAAAAGGTTAATCCATCATGGCGACGGACAGGAAAGTTTTGTTCATAGTACCTCTTACAAACATCCTTTAAAGCTGTACTTTCCACATGCAAACACCACTTTTAATCTGTTCAGTTCAGAGCCACACATAAAAAAACATAGTTTAATGCTGAAATATGCTGTTTAAACAATCCATTTAACATTTGTATGCTCTTTACCAGACAGACGTATGGCATATTAATGTATAAATACGTGGTTTCATACTGAAATACTTCTTTATGCTATTTAACAAACGCAGACGTGTGGTATGGCATATCATTAAATATGTAAATAAATACATGCTTTCATGCTAAAATACGTTAGTTTTATGCTCTTAAACAAAAAGAAGTGTGGTATTACATATTCATTTATAAATTAATATATTTTATATTTTAATAAGGAAGTAAGTTGGATTGTTCTTTTAAATTAATTTCATTCTCTCTCATTTCTGAGCCTTCTCTACACACCAACAATAATTTCTTCGTATTTTTGCCTGCTGTGCATGCACACATGCGCATACACAGTTTTTTTTTAAAGGCCTGGAAAAGTTTCCTTAAAAATTTCCTGGTCATTCAGTGTCTTACACTACCCTGCTTGCAACTAGGGCTGGATCTTAAGACCCTTGAAAAAGAAATGTGTTGCACAACTTCTTGCATGGGCTGGCCCTCTTTAACTCCAGGGTACTTAATTTGGCAAAATGATGCAGCCTTAGTTTGTGAAATACAGCGATAACAAATTAATAAGCACAAAATTAAGCTCCATCTGTTGGGTTTCTGCGTTGTTCTCATCTTCGGAACCAATCTGAGCCCAAAATGTTGATCTGCACCATGTGATCTACTTTCCGTAGTTATCATCGGTTATTGCAACCGTAAGCTGCAGTAAATATGGTCAAAGTTGCCCCCTCTGCATTGACTCCCGTCAGCTACTATGCCAACCTAGAGTAGGAGAGACCCATCCAATATGGCGGCGACGCAGTATACACCCCAGCACATAATGAGGCATCTACATATATAGTGTCTATGGTTGATGCAAGGAGCTACCATATTGGATCCGAATATCGGTCTTAAAAAGTTTCTCCGACTTTCTCAGGGGAAAGTCTGACTTTAGCGATTCTTTCAATCGGAAGCCAGGATTTCCGAATTCTGACTGCAAGTGGAATGCAGCATTAATTCACAGTTTCCATATTTTTTTTTTTGTTGAAAAAAAAATGGACACTCATCCATCTTTCACAATGATGATGCATTTGGTCTATCACATAAAATCCCTTCCTGTTTTGCAACCTGAAAAAAATTGGGAAATGCTTAAGGGGTATGAATACTTTTTGCAAGGCACTGTAGGTGGTGTACAACAGTCTGTGAGCTATTTTAGTTGTTTGTCATTATGTTGTCATCACCTTTTTCAAAGCACTGTGTCATTCTGGTACTTGATTAAAGAGCCTGAAGCTTTAATTTCTCATTTACTCATCCCGCTGCCAGACTTTGTGGTGGACCAGACACAGGCGGTCAAGTTTGCTCTGGACATTGCATCTGGAATGGCCTTCTTACACACACTTGAACCCATGATCCCTCGCCATTATCTCAACAGCAAAAGCATCATGGTAAGAAATTCTGTCTTTAGCAAAAGTTTAGTGTCATAAATCAGCTCATTTGTTGTGGCGCCTGCTCAGACGACGTTATTAACGCTTTACAAACACAGAAGCACAATAAGAAAACTCGTGGCGTCTCAGGAAAATGTTTGTCCTCTCCTGCAGATCGATGAAGACTTGACAGCGAGGATCAGCATGGCAGATGTCAAATTCTCCTTCCAGTGTCCTGGCAGGATGTACTCGCCTGCGTGGGTAGCCCCTGAGGGTAAGCATCAAATATTACAAGATCGATCCGAACCGACAGCTGAAACCACACAACATAAAGGGAAAATGTTGGCTGTAGGAAACTACACTCTGTCTCTGAGCATAATGTAATTTGGAGCTGATTTTTCCCTTGAGATACGGTGAAATTTAGGCAACTTATAAACCGTCATTGGACAATAGTGAAAATAGGCAGGACGTGTTTGGAGTATAAAAGGCAACCCATAAAAAATGGGTTTCCAGTTTACAGAACTCTTTAGATTTGTTGAAAATATTTTTTTTATGAAAACACTAACCCATGTAATATATCCACATTCTGTGCTATCGATGTATTCAATCACAAAGAATAATGTAACACATGTTAATAATCATAAATCATTGTCGTTTTTTAGTACTCTGTTGTTGAGTAAGGTAATATATGCACCATATGAAGCAATTGATGAAATAAGCAAGAACGTAACCTTGATCTGTACATATTCATTCTAAAGGGGACTTGTAGTACAATGCACTAATTTAATAGCTGAATGGTTTGAGCTTACAAAGCTGGAAAGACTGTCCTGAGTCCAGTTCTGCTGAGCTGCCAGAACTTTGCTGTACGCCCTTTTCATGTTAATCAGATTTGCGATTACAATGACAAAATTACAGTATCTTAACTTAAATGTAAATTCTAATAGATTCACTTCTTGCATTTCCGTTATAATTTAGGGATGTTTTATGACTTTGGTTCTGTCCCTTTTTTAGGAGTTTCAGTAATTAAATGTGTGCATAAAAATAATGCATTCAGGCACAGAACATCGTTAAGAGTTTAGATCCCTAGATTGGCTGTCCAATCACATATACCAGCACATACTACAGTACATTAGTTTCCTACTAAAAACACAGCATTTTCACAACGTTTGACTTGGGATGCTGTAGATTTATTTTTTTTTTAAATCAGACACTCCTTAAAGCCATTCATTAATAAGGATGTAATGTTTTTTTTTCATAAGATTCTTTATAATGTGGAACAGAGGTTCCCTACCTCTTCTACTGAGGTTAGTGACCAACCCAGCTCAGCTCTTCTAGAGATCCCATATCCCTCTTGTCTGTATTTTTAGTCAATGATTTATTTACCTGGCCTGTAAATGTATGTTTGCAGTTGTGCCATCTCCTTATTTTCTAAAGAATAAATGTATAATCCCCTATGAGGTGTTTAAAGGTTTTAATTGGATAAAATAAATAAAACTATATATATTTATCTGGCATTACACTGTTTGTGTTGTTCTGTGACTTTAAAATCCCAACAAAATACAATCAGGTTATGTGATTGTACTGTGACAAAATGTACAAAGGGGAAAGGGGTATGAAAATCCTTTCAAGGCATTTTAAATAATAACTTTCTAAATATGTATTTAAATGTTGTACTATATGAAAGCAGGAAGTCTATACTTTTAAACTGCTCAACTTCTAAATAATAAACTTGTATTGTTAGAAGTGTTTTGTTAGAACGTAGACTAAATCTACTGCCCTGGGTGACTTCGCTGGATTTTTTTTTTGTGGTTGTCAGCCCTGCAGAAGAAGCCAGAAGAGATAAACCGTCGGTCTGCTGACATGTGGAGCTTTGCGATCTTGCTGTGGGAGCTGGTGACCAGAGAAGTTCCATTTGCTGATTTGTCCAACATGGAGATCGGCATGAAGGTCAGCAGCATTAGAGCTCAGTGAATTTAATTTATCGACGCAAATAAAACGGATCAGAAATGATTTTAAAGTTGTTTGCGTCTCATTTCAGATTGCTTTGGAAGGTTTGAGGCCAACCATCCCTCCTGGCATCTCTCCACACATATGCAAGCTCATGAAGATTTGCATGAACGAAGACCCGGCTAAAAGGCCCAAATTTGACATGATTGTGCCTATTTTGGATAAAATGCAGGACAAGTGAAAAATGCTACTCCTCTCCTTGGTCAAAAAAACGTTTCAAAACCTGGATAATCATACCGGATGTGACTCAGACTCTCGAAATGGTGTTTTGGTGCTTACCGGTATTGCCTTAAACTGTCACCGCTACATTAATCTCCACTGTAATCCTCCGCTTCTGAGATGACTTGAGCAGCTGTCATTTATTTTGTATTTTTCTTTTCTTTTTATAGTGTGATTATATGATGTGTTACAGTCTTTGCCTTATGTGTCTTTGCAGGAGCTTAATATTGACTGCTTATCTTCTAAACTGTAATCATGTGGACTGAGACCAGTCTTTGTCACTAAATGTCCTTTGGAGATCAGCATGATGATCTGCTGCATCAGACCGTTGGATTTAAGGCTTTACTTTATCTGGAATGTAAATCCTGCTCTATAGCGGTTGGCTTATTATTACAAAAAAAAAAAAAAAAACAAAAAAAAAAAACAGATTAACCCAAAACTTATTTTTGTGGGAAAAGGTCAATGTTGTTTGTTTCAGTGACAAGAAACTGTATGCAATGAGCGAGCATGCCAAATATCAGAAGTTAGTATTTAAGTATGTTAGCTGATTAAGTGAACTTAAAAGGTCGGGCGTTTCAATTTTGACAGTTTGATGCCATCCTGAAGACAAGTCACCCATGTTGGGCGTTGTTTTGTGACCGGACCCTGATGACAATTCAAAACTCACCAAACAAACCTTTTTGTTTTCTTGGGCCAGCAGCTTTGTGCCAAAACTGTTTGGGAAAGTAAGTTTAATAATTGTATCATAGGGTTATTATTATTTTTTTTATCAGTTTCTAACTCAGCTGTTTATCATGAGTTTACGCATTATTATAATCAGGTAATCTCTTTATCTATCCCTCATTAGTTTATTTGAATTAGTCTGCACAGTTGAGCGAAAGGCAGTCAGCCACAAGCCAACAGCTTAATTCAAGCGTTATTTTCTTTTTGAATACAGAAATATTTTACTCCTAGAACACCTTTACTTCTTTGTCACGAACACTGCATAGTATTTTTTGGGGGGGCCTGTTGTCACTGTTGTATTTAGAAATTTAATACCACTGGGACATTAAAATACAGTTTATTTCTTTCAAAGTGTAATGACTGAGACCTTATTTTTAAGTGCCTCTTTCTTTCTCTGAAACTCATTTTCCCTACTTGTTATGGGTTGTTGCCTTTACCTGCATCATTTCCGTGCCTCTACCTGCTTGCTTGCTTGCTTGTGCCGAATCTCTGGTTGAAGCCAAAATAAAGAGCAAGTTGGACAAATGTATGTATTTATATATGAGTATATTAAAAATGAGACGTATCAAGAACTTGAATGTGTCACTTGTGATGGATTTGTACGTTACAGAGCACAAACACTGCAGTTTATCACCTAATTGGGTACCAGCTACTAAAAATGGATAATTTTATATTTTAAATGTGGACGATTTAAGTAAGCCATGCCCCTTCAACACTTTTCTCCACAATTTATAACTTTAAAACCACTTTTTTTTTTTTAAATTGGGCTTTTATGTAAAAAAGCAAGACAACTAGTGCATAGCGGATAAGTCTAAGGAAAAGAATACTGGATTTAAAAAAGATGAAAATCTGAAATGGAGCTTACTTGTATGCAATTCTTACTGTTACCCCTTAGTCAAATCACGTCCCTTCATAAACCTCCAGAATAAAGTTCACTTTTGAGTAATTTAGTTCCAATTAAAAAAAACAGAAGGCCTTCGAAGTTTGTTAAAAAGCTAATGAATTAATATAAAGACCAATGAACACACCAGGCAGGTCTGTCATAACATTTTGGACAGGTTTAAAGCAGGCCTGAGTCATAAAACAAATATCCCAAGCTTGGGTCAGAAAATCCATTGACAGAACAACTAGTGCACTTAACAAATCCAGCCTTGATGAATGATTAGCAAGATAAAAATCACGAGAAGCCTAATTTCCAGTTGGCTGCATGCCAAATGCTTGACAGTTTCATGGAAGAAGGCGCTTTGCTCAGATTATTATAAAATTTAACTAGTTGGCCCACATGCAAAACTGAGGTGTGGTAGAAAGTTTACGGCATGGGTGTCCAAACTTTTTGTCTTGTTGGCTGAAACTGTCAACTCAAAATAACTTGAGGGCCTAAAAGTAAATGATATAACCAAAAAACTGTCTTTTTAACCTGCTATGCAAAATACGATGGTTTTAATCCATTTGTATTTAGCTAATTTTAATACATTTTAATCATGTTTTAATACACCAAAGTCTGCATTTGAGGAAAAAGCCATTGGACAGCTGTGGTCCTATTTACTGGGAAATCAGAGAGAATGTAAAAGGTGTGGTCATTAAAAGACAAATGTTTTGTGTCGGACCTAACATATGCATTTAATTGTAAGATTTGAAGTTGTCTGCAATAATGTTGCCCTAGTAAAAAATAAAAAGTTGCCATCTGCACGAGCCAACAGGGCTGGTTGGCCAAATCTTTCTTGAAATGCAGTTCAGAGGCCACACAAACTCAGTACTGGGGCCACAAATGGCCCCCGGTCCACACTTTGGACACACCTGCCTCACGCTAAACAGACCAACCCCAGTGTGAAATGTGGCAATGTCATACTCAGGGGAGGCTTTTCTTAGTGAGTAACAGGGAAGCTGGTCAGAATGGATGGTAAAATGGATGGTGCTAAATAAAAGAAAAGAAAAATCCTGGGAGAAAACCGAGGCTGCAAAGGAAGATGTTTATGCTAAACATGCAGTCAGGATTGTACTACTTTGACACATATGTATGTGTTTTAATGGATAAACATTTAGCTCACTCTTTAACTGAGTCAGCCGTGCCTTCTGCTTAGCAGTGATTCTAAAATATAATTTGTCAATCAAATATATTTAAGGTAAGCTGGTCTAATTTTTTTGTAGCAACAAAATATAGGTACTTTGTGATAGTTGTAATTTTATTTTTGAGTTGTAAACTTCATAAATTATGGTTATTCTCAATGTTCCTCCAGAGATAAGCTAGTCACACGGTCCAGATTTTACAGCTGGTTCTGTAACCCTTCATTACTCCTGAACAAATACTGAAACTGTTTTTTTTTAAAGTTATTATAAGTGCTATAGAAGTATCCATCCTATGTAAATATATTTGCCTTACCAAGGGAGGCTAAGGCTTTATACCTATAAAACCTCCTTTGACACTTAAACCCATGGTTATTTATTTTATTGCTGTTAAGGTATTATACAAACTGATGCCAAACATGAGAGGAGGGTAAGAGGCATAATTAAAAGAAAAGGAGTTAAGACAGACACAAAGATAACACTGATAACAAGTCTGTGATGTATTTAGGTGCTAAGCCATTCAGTGATTTATAGACTAAAATAAGTATTCTCTGAAGTCTATTCTCTGAGATACAGGGAGCCAGTGTAAGGACTTTAGAACTGGGGTGATGTTCTCTACTTTCTTAGTCTTAGTGAGGACCCGGGCAGCAGAGTTTTGGATCAGCTGCAGCTGTCTGATCGACGTTTTCGCAGACCTGTGAAGACAGCGTTGCAGTAATCAGTTCTACAAAATATAAATGCATGGATTAGTTTTCCTCAGATCTGACTGAGGCCTTAGTCCCTTAATCCAGGAAATGTTCTTAAAGTGATAGAAGGCCGACTTTGCAATTGTCTTTAGATGCATTTGAAGATTAGATCTGAGTCCATCGTACTCCCAGAGCATGATGGGAATATGATCAGTGGTTACTAGCTGAAGACTGCTGTTTAAAGTCAAACTTTAATCATACAATCTGACAGGAAAAAACAGTCTGAAAGGAAGGAAGAGACTACTTTTAGACAAGCCACGGAATAAATGAAAACCCCAATATTATTTGCACTATTTCTTTACAGAACAGCAAAAACTGGACTCTATTTCTTTATTGAGATACCTCTGATGACAATAAGTTGCACAACATGTGTTCTGTTTGTCTCTGTGTTGCCCTGCGACAGACTGGCGACCTGTCCATGGTGAACCCTGCCTGTCGCCCATCAACGACCTCAACAGGGATATGCATGTAGGAAAATGGATGGATGGATATATCTTTACAGAACAGCAACAACTGGACTGTATTTCTTTATTGAGATACCTCTGATGACAATTGGTTGCACAAAATTTTTATTTAGGGGTATCTGAGTGAAGGGAGCTGAACAGATATGCACGCCACACTTTTAGATTATTTTTCGTTAAAAACTATATAAAAATTTCCTTTTCATTTATTAGTTACTTTGTGTCCAACTAGAAACTGTTGAACATTGTTCAAATCTATACTTTCCAATCCCTGAATTTACTTCAGTGTTCCATACTTTTTAATTTCTACACTTATAGATGCATTTCTGTTTCCCCCCATCCGTGTGCTGTAAATGAAGGATGTTTCCAATGATAATGTTTTCCAGGATAATTCTGTATGGCGGCAGCTTTCAGTCTTATCGGACTTAAAGAGAACCGCAGCAGCGGATGTCATGTCCAAAAGCGGCTCGGCGTGTTCCTGAGCTCCCCTCCTGCTCGGTGTGGACCCGAGGGGCGGCAGTGGGCTCGGGACGTGACTAATCCGTGACGCAGGTTCGTCCTCCATCACTAGCCGATCCCTGACTGAGAACACCCAGAAAGCGAGCGAGCCATCACGACCCGTGGAAATATGTAGCTAACTCGCACAGCTTGTCACATTGCAACAGCAGGAGGGTTTGGCGGAGTTGGTAAGTCGACCTTTTCAACACCAGTTTTGACAAACGAGTCCCACCGCCGCCGTTTCGGAGCTCGTTTCTGCAAACGTTAGCCAGCCAGCCAGCTAGCTAGCTAAGTGAGAAGCTAACATTAGCCTAGCAAGGAAGATGGCTATGATGGCGGATGATGCCCGTTAGTTGCAGCTGGGCCGATGGCATCGGAAAAGCACCGATTTAGCTTAAATTTAACATTCAAGGTGTTTAGACCAAATCTAAAAGTGTGCTCGTGGATTGTCGCTTGTCTGTTTTGGGTCGTGTTATCTAAACTGCAAGGGGTCGTGTTGACAAATGCAAGGTGAAAGTGCTGAAGTACGTTTGTTATTGGACTAGCTAGTGCAACAGCGAAGGGAGCCTGTCGCCGCGCCAGCCCCTGACGTACCAACGCGACACAGACTTCAAACTAAAAATTGACACGTTACTAGTTGGCTGTGATTGCGGCAGGATTCATACTTAGGAATTGCAACAACATACATTTTATTATCGAGAGCGATCCATGGGCTCTACTGTGGTGTAACCTTTATTGTTTTTTCCAATTAGTTATCCTTTAATGTTTCTCAGTACACATGGAGCATTTGGGGATTGCTGATAAGAGTAGATCAGTGACTTTTTATGGATAAAGCACGTTTCATACGTTCAAATGTAAAACAGTGTGCTTTGTGAAAGTTAAAACGAAGGGACAAATATGCAAACACCAGTCGCATCCAAAAAAATATGACCGAAGCAAATGGATAGCTATTGAACAGAACTGCGGACACATTATAGAAATAAAGCTAACAAAACAACTTTAATGTTTTGGATTTCCAAAAGATATATATATATATATATATATATATATATATATATATATATATATATATATATATATATATATTTAAATCCACAAGAAATTGCATTTTACTTATGCCAAAATCTAGATTATTGGTATAGATAGTTAAAAAGATAAATTTTAAATGCACCTAGATCAAAATAAAAATACAAGAGAAATAAACACAGGAAAAACATGCATTTAAAAAAAAAGATATAAATGAAATTTGTATGGAAGAAAAGTAAGAATTACTTAAGATCAGGTATGTTTTAAAAGCATCAGCACTCTGAGCTGTTTCACAGGTGATCGCTGTAAGAAATGCATCCAACATTTCATGCCATGGAATATGTTTGCCCTCTTAACTTGTTTATTACCAATTAATAGTGCAGCTGTACCAATCAGTTGAATTGTAACAAGGTGAAAAGTATATTAGACCGACTGACCACCTCCTCATAATCTGTTGCCTGTAAATGTTTTTATTTTCCCTTTTAATGCATCATAAACCAAAGGTTTCCAGATGAGTTTATTGCAGTTATATTTATTTGTGTGTGTGTGTGTGTGTGTGTGTGTGTGTGTGTTTTTGTTTTGTTTTGTTGGCCTCTCGTTATATAACCTCAGGTCAGACCTTCAGTTGTTCTACCTTGAGGTCTTTGAGGGCAGGCCAAGCATTGGGCTACTTTACTTTAGCATTGGACTACAGGATGCCAGTCTTGTGAAAATAGCCAGACTGACAAACTTGTTCTCTGCCAAACATTTTTATGTTTGATATGAGGAAGTGGCCTGTGTATATTTATTTCCCCAATGTCTGGTACCATTCAGCTGTCTAATCTCTAATTGGCTCTGCTTGTATCTGTTTTGTTTCCCTGCTCTAAATAGTTTTCCCTTGATGTGGGTGAGGTTAGCTGTTTCTGAAACTGTGGTGGTGCACTGATGGATCACAAACCTTCAGTGTGTCTGTAGTAAATAATCAATATGTCATTATAATTGATAATTAAAAAAAAAACATCTTTCAAAGTTCCAAATTGTTTGCCAAAATTAATAACTTAACTGATCCTTTCACGTTTGCCGTTATTGTCACACTTCTTCCGGGCACAGCGTCGCATTAACACACATTTTCAGTCACTCCCCTCCCTGCAGCCGATCATCTCTGCAGCTGGAAGTCTAAACTCTGTTAACATGTCGAGTACAGCAGAAAAAACACATGAGAACCTCTTTATCCTCATGACAAATGCATTGTGGGGACAAACTTTCACTGAATGATGCCACAAGCTAACGGTGTGACACAGATGTTTGTGAGCTACTTAGAAAGGTCAGTAAAGCTCCTGTATCTGCAACAGTGAAGGAGTAAACCTCCCGCATGACTTAAGCTAACTGTCTGATTAAATGTTTGCTACACGACCAGCCCAGTGGCGGTGTTCTGTTGATCTGAGCTCCCCTGTCCCCGCTTTTGGTCCGATCTACTGCGTTACGAAGAAGCGCAGGAAAACTATAATCAGTTGATGGCTGAGTTGGCTGCTAAATAGTGAAGTAACAAAACCAACCAGTGTATCTCCTCCATTTAGTTGTTACACTGTTATAGACTAATGTAGCTAATGAGATCACAGGTTATGGTGGAGCCTGACTGAAGTTGACAATTAAAGCAGAAGAAAACGGTAATATGCCGATGTAGTGGATCTCTAAAGAAAATATAATGCAAAAATGGCACATTACAGGGCTGCTGTGTGATACATTTGCAGGGTGCAGACCATGTCCAGACTGTAAAAAGTATTTTATTTTTTTTATGTGCCAGATCCATATTTGTTTTGAAACACAATTTACTTTAGTATAGAATGATTCTTTATTTGTCCCTCAGTTGTAAAACATCTTGGCATCAACGGCAAATTGACAGGCAAATGGCACACTAAAGATAAGCAATTCTAATAACATAAATATAATTTGACTGAATCATAGTTGCACACTTCCATAAATTATATCAACACTTAATACTGAGTGTTACATTGTCTGACACTGTAAATGAGGGGAAAATTGTCCCCTACGTATTAAGATAGTTAGTTTGTAATGTTTGTAGTATCAAAATCTTTCCAGTATCAAAAATTGTATTGAGTATTTTTCTTAGTATCGTTTTTGATTTTTTTTGTATCTCGACAATCCTAGTCTGTAGTGTTGCCCTGAGAAAAACTGGCTACAGCATCTGTTAGCTACAGCAGCGTTTCTTAACCTTTTTGACCTCAGGGCCCATCTTTTCCTGTCCAATTTGGTCAGGGCCCAGATGGCATAACAACAATCCAATAGTTTACCAAATTGGTCGCACTTTTCGCTGATCTATATTAAATATCTAAATCAAATCAACACAAAAGTAACACAAGCTAATACCTTGTCAAACAAAATGACGTGATTTGACGATCACAACAACATTTATTTATCAAGTGTGTATAAACCTGCGCATACAATCAGATTACGAACAGGCCAAGAAATATGGGGGAAGAGATCAAACTGCGACCAAAGTAAAATTAAAGGTTCATGTCAGGCTTTCAACAGACTGAGTTACAAGTTAGTGACTGATCAACCTTTTCTGCAGTTGGAGCCCATATTAATTTCTCTTGGAAAAATCTACCGGTTTACCCACGAGCATTAGCTGTTTGGTTTCTAGATGGCGCCTTAATTTTGAAGGCTTCAGTGCTCTGTTCAATAGCATCGGTCCACACTCCACACATTGTGCTCTGCGTCGTTACCTCCATTAACAAAGCCATACTTAATGAATTCAGGATTGTACTGTAATGGAAATTAAATTCTTAATTTAGAAGGTTGCGTTTTTGCAGTCTTTAGCACTTTAGCAAACAGCATAGCTAGCATCAGTACATTAATACAAATTCCATATGTTTGCATCTTTTAGTCTTAAACCGCTGCTGATCCAGTTTTTTTTAATAATAATAATCATCATCTTGTTATTGCAACATGCATTCCAATGAAATTTGTTCTCTGCATTTAACCCATGCCCTTGGGGAGCAGTTGGCTGCCACGGTGCAGCGCCCTGGGAGCAGTCTGGGGTTAGGGTCTTGCTCAGGGACCCATAGTGCCAGTCTGTGGGAGTTGAACCCAGAACCTCCGGGACACAAGCATTGTCCCTGTAGTTAAGATATATCTGGAGGCTCACATAATTCTGACATAATTTTAATTTAATGCGCTTTGTACATTACATAGTGTCATGTTTGTTCCCTTAAAAGTTTGCACATTTTGTTGAAATTAAGTTTAAATTTTACATAATTTTACATTTTATGGCTGGACAACATATAAAACAAGCATTTTGATAAAATAGAAATCATATTGATCAATACCGATAATTATCAACAAATTCAAAAAACATATTTTAAGTGCAGCCACGGCCATTTTATGCTGTTGCCTAGCAACCTATTTTTATATACAACAAAACACACAATCACCAAATTCAAACTCAACCCTTTATTCAACCAACTTCTTACCAAAACTGCAAGTTTTTAAAGAAGAAAAAAGAATGCCTGCTCTCTGAACTCTTTGAAGGGGCGGAGCTTGGTGACGGAGTATTCCTGGGTCTGCATTTGTGATTGGTTGGGAGGATGTGATGACTGTAATATTAACCTACATGATAGGCTGGAATGCAAAAGGAAGGAAAACTGTTACTCTATTTAACTTTTTATAATCGATATACGACTATCAATCGATATATATTGTTATTGAATTATTGTCCAGCCCTGATATTTTCTACTGATTTGAAGCCATGGTAACATTGTTTTTGTAACTAATAAATCTCCACTTCTGTTTCCATCAGACCATTCGGAAGGGAAGCCACCATGGGTGGTCACGATGATGAAGATGTATCTTACGTTGTAAATAAACAAAAGCAAGACGAAGAGCTGAAAAACAAGCTGAACGAAGGCAGCCACTGGTGTGACCAGGAGACCATCGGCAACAATGCCAAGCGGGTTAAAGAAGGCCAAAACCAGCTCCGCAAAGTAGCTGAGAACCAACAGGATCAGGACCACAACTGCAATATCAACCAGAATGGTAACAAGGAAGACTTTCCTCTTCAGAACATCACTCAGGAAGAGCAACAGGGAAACGAGGAGCAGACAAAGTCGCCCAAAATAGCAATGACGCCCGGCCTCAGTCAGGAGGAGTCCAAGAACATCCTTAATGAGCCACTACTTATCGACACTCTGGAGTCCGAAGAAGAGAAGGATAAAGAGAGGGAGGAGGATGACAAAGAGAAAGATAACATCTCCGAGGCGCCCGAGGAGACTTCAGATGGTGGCACAGGAGAGGAACCTGCAGAGCAAACTAACGTGGAGTCTAATAGAGAAGGCAGTGTTGTGGGGAGAAATGCTTGCCTCCTCTTCTCCAACATGAACGGGACCCCGAGTGATGAAGAGGCCAGCTGGCCTTCAATGTCTCAGGACAACTCAGACAATTCTCCGAATGGGAACAGAGGTAATCTAAAGCACATGAAGTTGATCCACTATTGTTACTGCACAAAAATTATTGGTGAATCTAAAGCGCCATTACCAGCAGGCGACTTTTTCTTTTTTTTTTTTTTTTTTACAAACTGGGCATCGAGGTTAAAAGGTCCAGGGACCCAATTTCAACTCCATGAAAAACCTCATACATTAATCTACATCAAATAATTAACATCATATATATCAAAGCCCCCGCAGTTGGGTTAATGTTTAAAATGTTTGTTTTTGGCACTCGATGAGGAAAGAGCTTATAAACTCCCACCTATGTCCCACTGCAGAGATTCATATACCATGGCATCAGACATTATGGCATTCATTATGTCTTATTTATTGGCTTCTGTCAGCTAAACGCTTCTCATTTAAACCAGCTTCTTTCATGATTTAACTGGTACTGGCAGCTGGTTTTAACAGGAACAGTTCAATGGATTTTATTTTATTTGATCAGGTTGCGGTTCTTTTCTCTAGCCCAGTCAATATGCCACTGTGTTGGAAGATTGTAATGGGTTCCTTTAAGTTAAATGTTCTGAGCCTTCATCAGTGCTTTTTCTTTCCTCCTCCGTCACAAAAGACTCTTAAACATGGGCACCTAGCTACTGTATGCTCCCACACATCTCTAATTATAGACTGTGGCTACAATCGTATTTTAAGTTTTCTCTTTCCGTTTCTTGATTTTTGTTTTTCCCACATTAGTATTTTCGTCTCGTCTTCATGTGTGTTTTTAGAGTCTTTCTGGGACTCCAGCGCCTTCGAGACGGACACGGACCTGCCCTCCGGGTGGATGAGGGTGCGCGACACGTCAGGCACGTATTACTGGCACATCCCCACAGGCACCACCCAGTGGGAGCCCCCTTCGCCCCTGGGTAAAGTGGGCGACTCCATGATGTCCTCGACCATGTCTCTGGAGACCACGCCCTGTGAGGAACCTGAGGTGAGGCGCCCTGAACAGTCGGCTGGGTGATTACGGACGTGGAAACGCGATTGTACGTTTAACGGGATGAACGTTCCGTCTTCCAGGAAACTTGGGCTCAGCTTTCCAGCACGGATGATGGCGGAGATGAAGGGGAACTGTGGAAGGTACATAAAAGCTAGATTTGCTGTCATTCAGCTTGTAAATGTGACGTTCTCTGCGTTCTGAGAGCGTGGTCAGTATCTAGGTGGTATGCAGTATATTAGAAACACGTTGTTTGCAGATAATGTAAGTCGGCTTTTTCAAATCGGCTTGGTACCCCTGAGCATATTAGCTGCTTTATTACAGGGGGAAATGGCATCATTTATGTTTATGGCTGTGGTTTGGTGAACTAAACTGGGCCTCCCAGCAGAACCTGTTTTAATAATTTCCTCTTTTCGTTGCTGCGGTAAGCAGTTCTGTGATTTTAGCCTCATTACGTTATTTAGCGTTCCACATCACTGCAAACAAGTGCTATTCAATTCAGCAGCCATCTGCTCCTAAGCATAATCCCCCCAGAAAACTGGAAATAGAGCGAGATTATTGGTTAGAAACGGCTCCGTTGGTCTTTTTACTGTCCTAAGCGTTGCGGCAAGTTTTTAATCGACGTACATTTACTTAAAGACTTATCGAATAAACTCTGCTGTTTTGTTTCTCAGGAGGAGGGAGAAGCCGCGCCCGATCAGAGTCTGAAGGAGTTCGAGGGAGCAACTTTACGCTATGCATCTATCAACTTAAAGTATGCGGCAGCATTTAGGACGTTAATATATCAGCTTACCGTCTCTATGCTGCAGTTTTTAACCTTCTTTCATTGCTCTTGTGTTTGTAGCTACAACTGCTCCCAATCAGAGGAAGAAGAGAAGAATGCTCCACGGTGTACAGATTTAGATTTAGAGACTAAGGTAACTAATTAATCCTTTTGATGGTCTCCACTATGATAAGAGAAGGATCTTACACTTGATTAAAGGAACCCGTTTCCTTTAATCAGCTGTATAATTTCTTGCATTAACTAGCGATTAATGCTTTTTCTGAAAATGGTTTAAAACTCTCAGGAGTAATGTCACAAATGATGTACTTGTAAGTGGTTAAAAAGGCGACAGGACTTGCTTTGTGTTCATAAAGGTTAAAAAGTGGGTTTTAGATATTTTGTTGATGACTGTATGCAGAGGAAGATTTTTATTTATTTTTTTTCTCGGCGGCACAAACGCAGGTTTACAGAAGAAAACGGTTCGACACGCTGTCCTGTCTTCTCTTCAGCGATCTGTTGCTTTGTTTCAGTGTTTTGCGGTGCGTTCTCTGGGCTGGGTGGAGATGTCCGAGGAGGACCTGGCACCCGGCAAGAGCAGCGTGGCCGTCAACAACTGCATCCGGCAGCTTTCTTATCACAAACACAACCTCCATGACACCGCTGGGATCTGGGGAGAGGTGAGGGGACGCGGCTGTCATTTTCTTACACTTCCACAAGCACAGCGGAACAAAATTAAGATATCTGGAATACGTTCAGTCTCATCTCAGAAAGTGGGACTTTTAATAAAGATTAATTAGAAATAGGGTGAAATATTTTATGGCTTCATTTCTTGTATTTTTGATGTTTTTGGCTTTACAGGTAATGAAAACCCCAAATTCAGTAGAGCTGTGCATAAAAATCAATACAAAGATTAATATCGATTTTTTTAAAAATGATTTAAAACCGATATTCTGGCTTTCAATATCGATATACCTCCCAACACCTAGGGGGCGCTATTGCAGCCTAACCTTCATCCCTAAAATCAGACGTTTGGGCATGTTTTTGGTTTCTGTGAGACATTAAATGCATTGAACCAAATGCACTTTGTTTTCCTGTTAATATATCAGTGTTCAATAAATTGAACATAAATATAATATTTGGCTGGTTTTGTTGATTGAATGACTTTGAGCATTTGAAAGTAATAAATATCGATATTGGAGTCAAATCAAATCAAGGTGAGCTATATTGAGAATCGTATTGTATCGTGAGCTATGTATCGAAAATCGTATCGAATCGGCTAATCCTAGATGATACCCAGCCCTAAAATTCAGTGTCTCACTAAATTAGCATAAGATCCATAAAAAACAATATTTGAAACAGAAATGTCAGACGTCTGAGAAGCATACTTGTTTCTACGCGCTACTCGGTTGGGGCTCCTTTTGCAGGAATTACTGCATCGATGCGGCGTGGTGTGGAGGCCATCAGCCTGTGGTTCTGCTGAGATGTAATGGAAGTCCAGATCGCTTTTCTGCCGGCCTTCGGCTCATCTGCATTGTCGGGTCTGACGTCTCTAATCTTTGTCTTTGACAACAGCCCTTAGAGTCTCTGTGGGGTTCAGGTCAGGCCAGTTTGCTGCCCAATCAAGCGCAGCGACGTTGTGGCTATTGAACCAGCTTTTGGCACCTTTGGCAGTGTGAGCAAGTCCAAGTCCCGATGAAAAATTAAATCAGCATCTCCATAAAGCTATTAAGTGGAAGGAGGCTTGAAGTATTCTAAAACCTCACGATAGACGGCTGCGTTGACCGTGGACTTGAGAAAACCGGACCAACACCAGCAGATGACATTAGACCATCACTGACTGGTGACTTCACGCTGGACTTCTAGCTACGTGGATTCTGCTCCTCTCCACTCTTCCTCCAGAACCACAGGCCGACAGTCCAGCTGTTTTCTCCTCAGCCCAGGGAAGATGCTTCTGATGTCGTCTCTGGTCCAGGAGTCGCTTGACATGAGGAATTCAACAGCGTTCTGGAGCTCCCCCAAATACTTTTAGTTTCACAAGCCTCTCTATTGTTGCATCTTTTCTTATATTTCCCCTACCGTTAACTTTCTATGAATAGTCTTTAACTTTTTCACAATGTTCTAGCTTACACTGAATTGTGAATTTTCATTGTCAGCAAGCCATAATCATCAAAATTAAAAGTATTTCACTATGCGTGGAATGCATCGATATAAGTTTCACTTTCTGAAGTGAGTCTGGAAAAATGTGAAACTTTTTCACTATATTGTAATTTCTTGGAGCTGTCTGTAAAGATTATGACTGCTTTACAAAGCTCTATAAGGGAAGATCTTTTAACAAAAATGTTTGCTCTGCTAATGTTCATTTTGGAGTTTAACTAAAATGGCTCATAATATACCAGGCCAGTTATGCTATTTAGCATTTTATATTTGCTAGAAATGACTCCACATCAGTATAATGTGGTCTTGTTGCTCACACCCAAGTGTCTGTGTCCCCTTGCAGGGTAAGGACATGCTCATGGTCCTGGAGAATGACACGATGAACTTGATCGACCCACTGGGTCAGACTCTGCTTCATTCTCAGCCGATTGGCAGTATCCGTGTGTGGGGCGTCGGCAGAGACAACGGAAGGTCAGACTCACTCATGTACCCCATACTGAGGTGGCTTTAAAAAGGTTTATCGCAGAAATGTTTCATGTTTTGTGTTAGATTTAATGGACTTCTGTAACTTTTTAAATTTTTCAAATTCAAAACACAAGATTAATACAGTTGAAAATATTTTCAGTTCACATTTAACTTTCCGTAAGTGCTCAGTTTAAACCAGTGTTTGTGGATGGCGCATTCTCAGTTTCTTATATTCTGTTATATATCTGTTATATTGAATTCTGTTGCTTAGTCTCCATTTTGGTATTCATCAAAAAAGGCAAGTGTGTATGGAATCTGCTAGCTGTTGCTGCCCTCTGCTGGATTCTTTGTATAACTGCAACCAAAATATTCCACTAATCCTGTTCGCCACCTGTCTGTCTGACTTCTAACGGCTGTTTTATTTTTTATTTCTTTCTTTCATGCTGCTTTTTCCATCATTTTCAGGGAGAGGTATACATTAATAATTACTATTCGGAAATTTGAATATGTGTCGTAGATATTTTACGGCCGTGTGAGTGGATATGTTTTAGTCAAATTAAATCTCAAAAGGAGAACCGTTTGATTCATTTGCAGGGATTTTGCTTACGTGGCTCGAGACAACCTCACCCAAGTGTTGAAGTGTCACGTTTTCCGCTGCGACTCGCCTGCCAAGAACATCGCCACCAGCCTGCATGAGATGTGTTCAAAGGTCAGCCTTTAATACTGACTTGATTGTAGGATATTAACATTTTTTCCTTGAAATTAATATACAGTCACATAATTTTTTTGCTTTAGATCATGATGGAGAGAAAGGCAAATAAGCCAGGCGTGAGCAGACTCAACTCTGACCCCAGTAAACCCTTTGGCATCCCTGTTGAAGGTAAAGCCGGAAACCTCCAGAGGTTTGAACATTTCTTGTGTTAATGAAGCAGTGAACCGTGTAATGTAAGATTTCTTTTACCTCCTTGGCAGAGTTTCCTGCTCCAAAAAATGAGCTCTTCCAGCGCTTCCATGTTTATTATCTTGGCTGTATACCGGTGGCCAGACCAGTCGGTAAGCAAAATGTGATATTTCATCCACGTTATTAAAACAATTGTTCATAGTTATTGGCTAATTCTGACTTTGTTTTTGCACATTTTATGACAGGAATGGAGACACTGAACGAAGCATTAGAGTTTGCAATGACTGGCAGGGATAAGAACGACTGGACTCCTGTTTCTGTTAACGTTGCACCAGCCACCCTTACTATACTTTCAAAACAGGTAGAAAATTCAACATCTAATATTTATTTATTTTTTTATTTGTCAGCAAAATGTTTCAATTTTACTGATCTTTGCTTGGCTAGAAAGTTTCATCACTAGAGCAATTTCAGTATTTTAAATTAAAAACCTGAACCCATTGGACTCAGTGGTCCTCTTACCTCTTACATACCTGGCCATTAGTTATTGATATCATTTAATAAATGATTTAACTTTAATTTTGTTCTGTTGATGTGCGTGTCTTTCAGGACGATGAGGTCCTGTCAGAGTGCAGGGTGCGTTTCCTGTCTTTCATGGGCGTGGGGAAGGACGTCCACACCTTTGCTTTCATCATGGCCGAAGGTCCCCAGGAGTTCACCTGCCACATGTTTTGGTGTGAACCCAACGCTGCCAGTCTGAGCGAGGCCGTGCAGGCCGCCTGCATGGTGAGTCAGAGGGGCAGGAATGCGATGATGAACCTACTTGTGACGGAGCGGTTCAGAACCAGTCGGATCTCTGCACGTGCCGTTTAGTTCAGCCCGGCAGAAAGAAAGTAGGCGATAAAACGGGTAGCACTGTAAAACAGGTGTTTGAACCATTCCAATGTGCCGGCTCATATACAGAGGCATCATCCCCAGAGTGTCAACTAACGGCGAGGGAAAGAGTCCGTAGGAAACAAGTTCTTGTGGCTTTTTTGGCTTTGGAAAGTTGTATGATTTTATGCGTATAAGAAGTGTTAAGTGCTGCATTCCTACCTAGGACTTGCACTTCGAGTTGAGAGTAGAGCACAATTCAATTCAATAAAATTTTATTTATATAGCGCCAATTCATGAAACATGTCATCTCGAGGCACTTTACAAAGTCAAATTCAATCATATTATACAGATTGATCAAACATGTCCTATATAAGGGAACCAGTTGATTGCTTCAAAGTCCCGACAAGCAGCATTCACTCCTGGAGAAGCGTAGAGCCACAGTGAGAGTCGTCTGCATTGTCCATAGCTTTGCAGCAATCCCTCATACTGAGCAAGCATGAAGCGACAGTGGAGAGAAAAACCACCGATTAACGGGAAGGAAAAACCTCCAGCAGAACCGGGCTCAGTATGAACGGTCATCTGCCTCGACCGACTGGGGTTACAGAAGAGCACACACCTCCAAATTGCAGCCAGGCTGGTTCAGATGATGCATCGGAACAATAACTGTTTACTTTACACTGCTGGGAACAGTCTTACAGTGTTTCACAGCTTTCAAGGCAATGCCAGCGATTTCAAAAACTACACAGTGTTGGGTGACATTTTGATTTTCTCTGCTTTACCACCCCCTGTAGCAAAGTGCATAGCCTCTCAGTGAAAAGACAAGGCGACTACTCAGTAATCGTCTCGCAATTGGAAGATTGTGGGCTCGATTCCAGCTTCCCTCTGTCACAAGGCACTTAACCCCAAGTTGTCTACCGATCTGTGTATCGGTCTATGAATATAAGTGTTATTGAGTGAATGTGGCTATAGTGTACAGCGCTCTGAGTGGTCAGTATGACTGGAATAGCTATATAAGTTCAGTCCATTTACCATTTAAGGCAAAACCAAAAGAGTTTTAGTTGTAGTTGCACCAGTTTAGAGGTCTGAGATTTAAGACAAATCTTAAAAGAACCACAACAAAGTCGTCACAAATGTATGTTTGAGTGAAATTTTCAGTCACTCAAATTCTATGAGAGACTCTAAAGATGCCAGAAGAAAACATTTTCCTTTAGCTGGAATTTTACTGTGAACTTGTAATGCTCTTAGCAATAAATGTATGGGAATTTTAAGCTTTGTTTGCCAAGTAAAAACTTCATAAATCTACACTCATTTCTGTATAGATATCAGTCAGCTTTGATGCGCCGAGGCTTCCTGTTATCTGCTGAAAATCTTTAAAGACAGTCGGAATGAAAGCCAGTTTTAACCTCAAACTATCACAAAAGTGTGACTTTTGCTAAACTCCCCTACTGTTTTAGTTATGTGACTAGTATAATTATATTTGTGAGTACTGATATTTTAAAAATTATCTATTAACGATGTTTGTTTTTTCTTGGAAAGTCTGTAAAATAGACAAAGTGGAACTGAATCTAACAGAAATCCCAGCATGGATTACGTCAACCTGGAGATTCTCACCTATATCTTTGTATACTCTTTACATGAATTGATTGATCGATAGAGATACATTAAAACCTGTTTTGTGACCTGTATTAAACGGTGACGGTATTAAATAAAATATGCCTAAAGACACCTTAAATGAGAATTCTGTAATAATTTAGTTTTAAAATCGTAGTAAAGCCCAGTTCACCAGCAACAGGTCTCTGACACATGACATGATTTCATCTCTGCTTCTAATATGCATGATTAACAAACGCTGATGACAGGAAGGCTAGAATCCCTCCTAAAAGTTACAAAGTTGTAGCTGTTGACTACGTTCACTGATCAGGTTTTTTTTATTATTTAACATCAGTAATGCTTTTTGTTCTTTTTTCTTTTCTTCAGCTTCGCTACCAGAAATGTTTGGATGCTCGCCCACCCGGCCTGGCCTCCTGCCTGCCCACTCCTCCCGCTGACTCTGTGGCCCGACGGGTAAAGAAGGGGGTGCAGAGTCTGCTAGGCACCTTTAAGAGCTACAGGTCAGGTTCTCAGTCCCCATGAGCTGGAGCAAGGATTGTCCACTGTCCCATTAAACACCAAGGTCCTATCACAACAGCCCTTTATCACTCTCACCTGTCCTCTAATAATCACATTTCCGCCTCGCGACCGTCTCTCGTGCGTAGTCTCTCCAGCGTGTGAAGTAGTTTGCGGGGGGGGGGAACGATTCCTACCCTGCTTTACGTCACACAAACACATGAACCCCCTCGCATCAAACGCCGTCTTCTTGCTTTCTTTGAGTCTGCAGCTTCTGCGCTTTTTAACCGAATCAACGTTACGAATGTTTGACATGGATGTAATATATTTTACCTGCCGACACGAGAATTCCCGCACTGAAACGCCCCGCCATGCCTTCCACCGCGCAGTTAGCGTCATTTCATTACGAGCAAACGGAACGCCGTCATCTGGTCACGTTAAAGATCGTCGCACTGAATTCGTCAAACCCAGACCGTCCCCGACCAATGTAGGGGTGCATAACTCATCTGCAGTGTAGTCATGAGTCTCCCAAACACTGTAATTTAGTCTTCCAATGAATTCTTTCATCCTCCCATCACATTGCGAACAACCGCTGATTGGATTGTAGTGTGTTCTCTTTCATTCTGCATGAACATTTGCAATTTCAGTGCTAGTGTGCAATAACCAGATGTTTCTGTGTGACGTTGGTGATTAGATGAAAACCATGTGATGCTTTTTATAACGAGCGGCTCTTTGTAGATTGAATGCGAGGCGTAATGGAACAACAGAGCCATGATGAAAATCATTATCTCACGATGATAATAGTAATAAAGATACAAACTCTGGGTTTTTTCCTCACAACTGTTTACCACCAACAAACGACTGAATAGTACTGTATAATCTCACCACGAGCTGCATGTTTCCATAGCTTAGATTGCTGCTGTCTGCAGCAGTGTAGTGCCCAAGAGCCATCAGTGTAACCTATAAATATTTTTTTTTGTGTTTCTGTATCAAAAAAAGAGGTTAGAGCTGATGTAGTGATATTTTTATTTTATTTTTTTTATTTTTTTATTTTACATAGGCATGTCACTAGTTGGTGTCAGTGTTTATCATTAAGCTAGCATTAGAGAGTTAAACCTCCGCTCACTTCTTTCGCTCAGAAGATCTCAGCAGGTCAGTGTCTGTATTTACAGTTTATGTGTAAATGACAAACCTGAATTGGGTTTATATCTTATTTTCTGCGTGTGTGCGTGTGGCCCCGGCCTCTCTGGTTAATGTTTTTTTTTTTTTTATTATTCTTTCCACACACTACCGAACACAATTTATACATTAACTCCTTTAGATTTAGTTTTTATAAAGACTACACTAATAGTTGTATTTGACCTTTGTGTCTGTTGTAAGTGATCAGTACTGTATGTAGCACAATAGTGATGCTCATCTCTAATGTTAAAGATGCCGTTTGTAAGGTGTTTTGGCAGTTTTGATCTCTACGGAGAGTTATTTAGCCACATTCTTTGGGTTGTAACTCAACGCCCTCAGACTGACTGAACTGAGCAAAATACAAATCTGCTTTAAGTCAATTTATCATCCAACTAAGTGATGATAAAGAACATCATTCAGGCCTAAAATGATGTGTAGGAATTCTTTGTTCTAATACACAATAAATTTAAAAAACGTCCCACTTAACCGTTGAAGGCCAAAATTGCCACAATTCTGTAAATGTCAGTAAGTATTAATATATGTTATAGTTTAAGTACTGTTGAAATGCGTACATTAAATATAGAAATAAAGTTACTCGTAATTATGAGTGTTTCAGTAATTTATAATACATGGTGAAACAATTACCTTTTAAAATCATCAATCAAAATTAAAAAAAGGTTTCTAAAATAATTTTAGTATTTAAAAAAAAAAATCTGTTTTATAGTCCCGTAATGCTGCGCATCCTGATTCAATCTGTTTGCCAAAACCAGTTTATGAAGCTAACGCTGTTCTAGACAAGGTAATGGTCTGCAGGAAAACGGCTGTGCAGGAAAATCAGTCGATTATGTGCGTTTAAAGGGCATATATAGTCATTTTTACAGCTCTTCGTTTTCCGCTGTGTTAAATCCAAGATTGAGAAATGTGTTTAAAAAAAAAAAGAAAGCATCAAAGTAAAAAGCAAGCACAAGGACGCTAGGAACACATAGTTGAAATACTCTTGTATCCACAGTCAAACACTGTTTAATATGGCTCAGATGCATTGAAAAACTTTAATCATCTACTGCAGCTGATTATTGGGTGTAAAAATGTTTTTTTTATCTGATAAATTCAGTGCTCTTAAACACCTTCAGTCACCTTGATGGTCTGGCTGTCGACTCTCGGCTCAAGCTGTGTTTTGTAACATGAGCTGGTGTGTTCACATCCACGTGTTTATTTAAATAACCCCGCAACAAAAATCTGTTTTGAGTAAGGAAAAATCAGTCTTCTTTATACGTGTTTACTTCCACCATTTGCTTTTTGTTTTATGTCGCCAATAAGCAGCCGCACTGCCATTTAACATGTTCCTGTTTTAGAGGGCGTGACTCAAAAGGCTTTTTCTGTTTTCAGAAAAGTACATTTTAAAGTCAGTTGTCAACTTTTAAAGCCAATGCTGAGCTTTTTTGTTCGATAGTTTTAAGATTTTTAGATTAACTGGCTCTAATATGACGATGTATGCTCTGTAAACTATATCATATCAGGCTGTAACACAGGAAATATCAAATAAATACTGAAATGATTAATACTTTTTTTTCATAATGAATTCAAGTGTTAATAAGTTACACTTATTTAGTTGTTAAATAAACTAACTCATTTCTATAAATAGGGAGACATTTTCATTACTTTTAATGTATCGCAGTTCATTATTAAACTATCACATATATAAATATTTGACAAGTTAGATTGTGGCACTTTAGGCTCTTAATGCCTATCAGTTACAAGCACTAAAATTCTCCAAACTGAAGGTAGTTTTATCACTTAAATCAGAAAACACGGTGCCAAACTGAGTTCTCTTTCTGTAAAACATACAAACACTAAATCTCTAAAGTGTATCTGAAGGATAAAAACCCGTTCGTGTTCAGAGAGTCGCCTGTGACGGATCTTTTGTCATATCTAGTTGTGAAAGCAACACTGTCTGTGTTTCCAACTGCCTCTGTAATGATGTAAAATAAAACACTAAAGAACTCTGCAGTCACTCATGTATGTCACTCATGTGTAACTTGGACTTACTGTGGTTTTCTCCCCTAAAGATTGCTGTGTCCCGTCATATGATTAAAAGAACAATAGATTAATTTATTACTGGTCATGTAAATTAGGTGTAAA
Source organism: Fundulus heteroclitus (assembly GCF_011125445.2). Lineage (NCBI taxonomy): Eukaryota > Metazoa > Chordata > Actinopteri > Cyprinodontiformes > Fundulidae > Fundulus > Fundulus heteroclitus. The sequence continues at coordinate 29,652,645 of NC_046378.1, forward strand.
AAAAAAAAAAATGGATGTATATAAAAGTCACTGCACAATAAATGTGGACATATCATCAATGTTTTATCTTGTGGTCTTTTGACGTCGATATGCTTGGAGAGATTAGTGTTTATTTCAAAGGGCAGGTCTTGACCCGGTAGTCTGATGATGATAATGTCTTTCTCTGCTATTTTTAGATTTTTCATTACAATGTAGAAGAAGCTTCATTAAAGCTTTCTGGACCTTTCCAGCGTATAATAAAGCTGTAAATGTGTGGATGGAGTGGCGACCTCCCCCCCACCAGCATTAACGCAACATGCACCACTCCTCCCTCCCGGGGTCAGTGCTGCCCCCGCCTGGTGAGTTCAAAAGGATGAAGGGAGGGAGCTGCTCATTGTCTCCCAAAGAGAGGGATTTGGAGATGAAAGGTGCACATCAAGCCGTAGCCGCAGCGGAGGCCGGCTCGTAATAACAGGCCTAGCCACCTCCTCGCGGACATCTGCGCGGCCCTGCCAGCGGGATGCCGCAGCAGCCAGACAGATCGAGGCCTGTGGCTGCTATTGCTTTTTTTTTTTTTCTTTTTTTTTTTTTAGGCTGGGTCCCCCTGTGATCGGTGACTCCTTCAGTGCAGATTAAACAGATCAAAGTCTGAGGCGATTTCAGATGCATCCTAAAACAGGAATTATGGGCTGTCAGACACACTTCAAATATCACTCGGATCACTTCACAGGACTCTTGTTGGGTCACTGTGGCGAGAAATGGATTAAATGTCTTATTTGCTCCCAGAAAAGCCATTTATTTGCCGGTGACATGACCTACAATGATTAAAGACTCCTAAAGAGTAGTGTTGTTCTTTTTTTGTCTTTTTCTATTTTAGTCTGAAGCATTTGATTAGTGTCCAGATCAATTTACACCAGGTTTTTGTGGACTGTTTCATTTAAACTTTGATGTAGTCTCCTCACATTTCTCCTCATAATACATTTGATAGTCTGCTTTTTGTGCCATACGCAGTTTTACTTGCCATTCTTCTGGTTTTGTTCTCAATCAGCATAAACCTTAACTGTGCGATAGATTTCACAGAGTTTTGGGGTTTCTAATCAGGCACCACAATCAACTCATGTCACGGCTCAGTAAACTTGTCTCTACACGTTTACGTGATCCCCATTTAAAGAGCCGTTCACTCTTTTCCTGGAGCGCCACCATGTGGTTGACATTTGCTTTTTTTTTTTTTTTTTTTTTCTAGGGAAACATTACAACAGCTTTTGGTTGGCCTCGCACGACATTTAAACCTGAGATGGTATAATCTGCTGATGTTTAGGACACTATTAATGTCACGAGGTATTTTTATTACTTATTGGGGTAAATGTTTAACACAATGCTGTTAAGCAAAGTTGTACCTTTAGGGAGCTGCAAGCATGATTACAGTGAAGCAAAGCCAGCAGACGAGTCGCAATTTTTTTTTTTTTCCCTCGACATTTCTCCTTGCATAATCTGTCCTGGTCGTCTTTCTGGTCATCCTTGGACCTTGTCTATGGTGGTTTGGCCAGACGTTTTGGATAATTATCCTGGTGAAAGACCAAATGAAGACAGTTTCGATTTGCTGGGAGAGGGCTCCTGAATGCCCCACACTCTAACAAAGCTGCCAGGGCCTTTGACAGAGAATCGAACCCTCAGCATTACAGAACCTCCACCGTGCTCAGCTGGTGGCTCATGCAATGTTTGATGCCAAACCTATCTGGAGTCTTTGTTGCTGAAATGATCAGTCTAAAAACCCTTTCACAAAGGACTTCAGGGCCGGATTAAGGCAATTTTTGTGCCATCTACGTGTGCTATGAAAGGACTGGGTGGGGAATGACTTACCCGGTGAGGTGATCGCAGCCTCATTTCTGACGAGAAGAAAAAGTGAGATGCAATTAAGATTTTTAAGCATTTGTTCGTCTGAAACATCATGACAAAGATTTTAGGCACAGGGCTGACGTTGACAACGCACCGCTGGCTTCATTTCTGAAGCTCACAGTTTTCCCTTTGTGATTTCCATATGGCCAGAGCTGGTCATATGAGGTAACATCAAATTGTTCGGTAAAGGAGGCATTAATCTCATCTGGCCAAAGCCCACACTGCAAAAAGGGAACTAAAAATAAGTGAAGTTTTGTTGAAGTCAGTGTATTTTTCCTTGATTAGAGCAGGTAAATACAACTATTTGCCAATGTAATAAGATTTTTGCACTTAAAATAGGGAACAGTTCATCTCCATCATCTTATTTCAAGTGCAGGATATCTATCTTATTTTAGGGGTAAAAATACTCATTCCATTGGCAAATAGTCTTATTTAGCTCCTCAAATCAAGGACAAATACACTAATTTCAAGAAATGTTTACTTGCTTTTAGTTCCCTTTTTGCAGTGCACAATTTCGGCTAAAGGGGCAACAGAGTTCAGCAAACTCACCATTTTTATGTTTGTTTTGATAGGACTGGAAAAGGCTTCTGTCTGGCACCACTCACAGATGAGCAGTTTGTATGTAGACGATGTTTAAAGGTTGTTATAGCAGACTTTCTGCTGGGCTCTTAAAGTCTTAGTGGAGACATCTCAATTTTAGGCCTCAAGTTGTCTTGCATATGTGCAGTTTCCATCATTTAGCTGCACATTTACTTCCTTTCATTTATTAGATTTCTTTTCAGAAATCCACTGGCAGCTGTTTGATGTACAGCATTTTTTTGAAGACTTGCAAAATCAATCTGCTGGCTAAACTGCCTCGATGATTCTTGAAGGAACTGAAATTAAGCATTCTTGTTACCTAATCCTTTACCATCTGTTTCAGAAAGTCCAAGTTTGACACCATCTGGCTTAAAATGGAGAATAAGCATGTGAATAATGGGCTGAAACCTGTTGTCTGGACCATTATTGATGCTTAATATATAGCCTTTTATTACCAAGCAATGAAGCAGTTTAAGACTAAAATCTTTTATACCCCTGGCATATTAAAGAGGTCTTTCAAACCTCAAAGACTTGAAGCTTAGAAACAATTATAAACTGTCAGAATATCAGCAGAAACTTGCAATTATAAGAAGGGTTTTATTGCTGTAATGCTGATAAACATGTTTCTGTTGATTATTGAGAAAGGTTTTTAAATGCCATCTTTTTTAAATGTGTGTTAAAAAGATTTTTTTGTTTTCAAAACTGACTCTTACAATACATGAATATTCTTTGGTAGATGACCTCTCTCATATCAGCAACAAACTTACATTCAACTTTTAAATCCAAATTCCCCAAGGAATACATATAGTTTTGGTCTTAACTGTATGTGTTATATTTCAGTCATAGTGGTCTTAAAAGGTTCTTAAAAAGTTTGAAATTTAACCAAGTGAAACTTTCAGAAACCCAAAATGCCACAATTTTCTGAGCTTTGGACAGTCTTAAAATAGAAAATGTATTTTTGTTGTTTTAAGCTTCCACTTTTATTGGCTGCAACCATTTGTTAAACTGAGCTAAATACAGCAGGTGTGTTTTTTGTAGAGAATGAGACGTATCCAGTTCCTGTTGCTTTTTAAAAAAAATAGACAAAACTGTTTCTAGATGAAGAAAACTGAAAGCAATTGCTTTTACAAAATATTGTAAAATGTAATCCCTTAAATAAGGCAGCCGTGTGAGACGGTTTTTACTTTACAGATCTGTTTTCATGCTGTTGTTTCATACAAACAACTTTATTCTGTAAAATCCTTTTGGCCTTTAAGAATAATAGTAGTAACAAACAACTTTGCTGATTTTGGTCCACGTAGCAAAAAAGTTTGGACACCAGTGCAATGAAATAGGAATTTATTTTAAAGCTTTCCCACATCTTCACCAGGTGTCTCCACAGACGTGGAGGAGGCCGCATCTATCCAGCGATTGAAAGTGAAGTAAATATTTAGCCATCCATCTCTGTGTCACCTCTGTGTTCCGCTGCTTGTTATTCTTCCGCCGTCTGCCTCGACGGGTTTCTGAGGACGGATTCACGCACAGCCAACTTTGCTCTGTTGTCAATCACGATTTTCATAAGACTGCCCTTGGAGAAATTAATCACGTTTATAATTATTCTTACGGCCTAATTATGCATATGGCATTTGTTTAATGGGGATTTATTTTTGAGTAATGAATGTGTAGTCTTGTGGAACATTGCTTTTGCTCTCGGTGTGGCTGAGAGGAGTTGTGCCTCGTCTGCCGGTCTCTTCAATCTAATAACCCAATCTGAGGCGAGATAAAAGGAGCCGGTGCGGGCTTCCTCTTCGGCCTGGTATCAAGCTCCGAGAAAGCTGATGGAAATCCCTGCAGGGCATGGCTGATTCATATTGGTAGACTGCACTTCTTTGAACAGAGATTCTCATATCTATGAAGGATTTTTTGTTTTTGTTTTGTTTTACCCATAAATTTGCTTACCCCACTGTGATTTCAATACTTTCGGTGCCCACTCTGGAGTTCTGTGGAGTTCGGTGCTTCTTGATATTCCGGGATGACAATGATGAGCGCGAGCCTACGAGGCTTTGGTCAGAAAATCCAATATGGCCAAGAGAGATGTGTGCAGGCACTGAATTGGATCGGGTACAAGTAGAAAAAACAACAACAAAGCAGCGGACAAGGCTTTTAGGCTGACGCTTTTGGGAGTCTTGGAGAAAAAAACAATATCTGCTCCTGCCTATGAAATGCACCCCGATACAAGGAGGCTGGGAGAGAGGATGCAGTGTGCAGACAGACACACTGTGGTCTCTGCAGATGCTTGGAGCCACTTATTTTAGGATTAAGTAGTCAGATCTCAATGTATCTGGTGATTTTTGTTTTCTCTCCCCCCCCAAAAAAAAGAGAGTGTGAAAAAAAGTGATTACTTTTCCAGTGGGAGCAGCAAGCATCCTGCTGATGTCTGGATAATCGTTTCTCCAGCGGCGCTCCGGTGATTCCAACGGCTCAGCGGTCGCCATGTAACAGTTCAGTACACACAATCTAACAGGAAGCACAGCCTTTTAGTGGCTCTGCTGTACCATAGCTTACAGCTTGTGATGCATGGCAGCCTTACAGCATGACCCAAACCAAATATATTGGCCTCAAAAGCACCACTTGCTTTAAGAAATGTTACTAATGATCTCTTTTCATGTTCTGAACAATGTCAGGATTTTACATGGAAAACGGTTTTATTGAAATACTATGAGCAATGACAAATGTTTATAAATATGCTTTTCCAGGCTGTAGCTGGTAAAGACAAAAACTTTAAATGGAAGCAGAAAAATGTGTTGCCACCCCTGGTAAAAACGCTCATAAAGCTTTAAAAGAAATATTTTACTGCAGTACCATAGTATCACACTGAAAAGTAAAAAAAAAAAAAAAAAGTCCACCCTTTAATATGAGTTAGTTTTTGGGGGAAGTAAAGAAATAGTTGTTTCACCAGCGCCCGATTATAATTTCCATCTATTTTCTATAACTGCTTCTCCGTGCAGGGTCTCGGTGGGGCTGGTGCCTATCTCCACTGTTTCCCCACACTAATCTCTTTCCAAATAAATCTGAATGAATAGTGAATTTTATTTATACTTTTTTTTATTTAATCAGTTTCAAGATATTTCTTATCAGTACTCCATGACTTTCTGTTTCCCTAGGGTTTATAATATCACATGACACAAAGGCCCATTTCTCGTATAGGTACAGGGCACTGGACCAGAAAAGGAGCCTTATTTAACTTGCCATCATGCACAGTGAAAAGGATCATAGCATCTCCTGAGCTCACCATTAGAAAACAGCGGCAAAGTGTACCGTCTTGGCATCAAGTCTCCATAACTACCATTAGACACCATCTAAATGCTAATAAGTTGGAGGGGTGATGCCAGAAAAAAAGCTCTTTCTGCACTACCACAAAAAACAATCATGAAGGGGTTGCTACACTCTTCTGGGACTTTAACTGGAAATGCATTTCTTTTTTGGTACAGATGAGACAAAGGTGGAGCTTTCCAACAAAACAAACAAAAACATTTGAAGGGAGTTTGGTATGAAACAAAAGATGAACATTTAGAAAAGCATCTCTTCCCAAGTACGGTGGAAGACCTGTAATGCCACGGGCCTGTTTCTCTTCCAAAGGCCCGGGGGGGTGTTGTCAATATGAACTTTTAGCAATGAATATTTAATAAAACTCTGATGATCTCCACCACAGACCTGAAAATAGTTAATCACTGGGCCTGTCAGATCCATAATGATCCAAATAAACTCAAAAATTTCATGAAACACATATTTCCTTAATAACCAGTGCAGTCCTCAGATCTAAATCCTACAGAAAACCTGTGGAGGGAGTAAAAAAGAGAACCCAGGCCTCTGGATGATCTAGACAGATTGTGCACAAAGGAATGGTCAAAGATCCCACTCTCTGTTTGCTCCAGCCTTGTAAAATGTTGGACAAGCTTAGTTGCATTCCTACTGGAAAAAGTGTGTTAACATAAAGTATTGACAGCAGGAGTCTCAAAGATTGCGCCACAAGTGGTTTAGTTAAAAATAATTGTTTCCTAGCATTGTTGATGTTTTATGTCTCCCCTCTTTGTAAATCAACTAAAAAAAAAAAGGCTGTACTTTTTTTTTTAGTGTGATATTAGGTCCCTGCAGTGAACAATGAACATATCTTAAGGATTTTACACAGATTTATCTGAGGTGCCAACACATTTGTCCACACCTGAAGGTTTTTCTTTAACCTACTAGTTCTCAAAGTTGAGGTCGGCTGCTCACTGTGGGTCATGAAACACAAATTTGAGGATCGTAGGATAACTTAATAAAGTCATGCCATGTAAAAAGAATTTCTCGTAGCCTATTCTTGCCATATATCTTAGAAGAGATAAATAACATTTGACATAAATAGCCGAAATAGAATATTATCAACGTTGTTATTATGAAATTCAAAAATAATAGAATAAAATAGAGGAAAAAAGTGAATCAGAATTTTTTTTTTATGTACCTCAGTATAGCATTTTTTTCCCCTTTAGTTTCACGTCCAATGATTTCCCATTGTTTTATCAGTATATAAACTTATGTAGAGTTACTGCAATTTTGTAGAGTTACTGCAATTTTTCTGAGCTGTATGAAAACGAAATTTCGTTCTGTATGCACTCTGTGCATACAAAATGACAATAAAGAAAGTCTAAGTCTAAATACAGCCTTAAAATATGTGCCACACTTATAACAGCAAGCAGAGGTTAATTACAGCTATAGAGTCAGATGAAAGCCCAGATCTCCTAGACTTTAACAGGTTTATTAAGTTTAAGTTCTAAAGCAATAATAGCAGCAACAGTGCAGTATTTTTAAATATTTGATACCTTAAAGGGAAGTTATTAACTTCATCTTGTGGTAGGGAAACTGAAAGCTCCTCCTAGGCAACACATGCTGAGCCATGCTGGGAAATTATGTTTACACCTGTGCTTCTGCTCCCAGGTTATCTGGTTTGCAAAGAATTAGACACTGACTGTCAGTCAGTCAGCCAGTCACTAACAAGTCTTTTGTTTTTTTTTGATTAATTGACTTCTGCGGCGGTCCCTGGCTCCATTGAGTTTTTTGCTCCTATTAAAAAATGTCAGATTTCCTGATAGAGTCATCAGTGTGAAGAATAGCAACTGTCACGCTGGAAGTGAAGGGTCTTTATGTAACTTGCACTTCTGTGTAAGGGGAATCTTTAATCATGGGATGTCAGACTGCAAGTAATTCATATTCATACTGTGAGATGATTGGGGTTTGTCCAGCTGTGATGTTCAGTGTTTGCAGTTTATACAGAGTGACGTGTCTGATTATACAAAAGGATTAACACTTTCTATGTTCCAGGGGTTGGTAACGAGTGCGTTCTAAATGTTTCCTCATTTTAAGAGTTGATCAAGTGCAAAACTTTGATAAAAATTAAAAAAGTTTTTAGACACACACTAATTATCTTGCATTCAGTTTTAAGGCCTCACTATAATACTGTTACCATGTTAATATTCTTGTAGAAATGTTACTAATTGCTGAAGACCAAGCATGGCTAACATTCTTTTCAGAGTCCACGGTTCTCAAACTGTGGTACAAGTGCCACTGGTGGTACTTGGGTCGCCATATTTTGTAGTCTGAGGATCTCTTGGTGTTAAAATTGACCAGGTAAATAAGAACCAAATTAGCTGTAATGTAGAACTAATCAACCAACAAGAGGAGACGTCCAGCAAAATGATCTTTCCTACCCACAGATACGACTCACAGGGGATGTGCAGTGGGAAATGGTTTGTCACAACCTATTAGTCCATCTCCATGAAACTCCAGAAATGAAATGGAGTTTCCTCGCTTGTCAAACACTAATGGAAAAATATTCACAAACAGAGGCTGTACATATAATAATGAGTTACAAACTGGCACAATACAACACAACAAAATATGTTTTGTCATACTATTTAATATTGTGCTTTTGATTTGTCTTGAGACGTGATGATTTTTGAATGGCCACAAAAGTTTTAATTGTGGCATATTAAGCTGTATGTCTCTTCATGTATGCTGCTGCTAATTATAAAATGTGTTATAAGCCTCAGCAGTAAGCTGTTTATTTATTGCTATCAAATAGAGGCATACATGGCAGTGTAAACATTGCTATTTGAAAGCATATTCCTTTAGTGTTCATAAAATTGAAATAAAAACATTGTTGTTGGTCTTTCATTAAACACAGACAAAGGAGATTCTACTGTCTTAGCTCTGTAAGATCTTTATGTAGCTATTGGTACAGGTGACCACAGCATTTTTATCTCTCCAATGCAGCACTGTGTTCAGATTAATTAAATTGTTCTACAATGGTTTATTTCATTCTTAAAAGATTGGACCCTTGCCTTTATTGTGGCATCCCACAAATATTCATTCTCGGTCTGCTTCTGTTCTCCCTAAACACGCTGCTCTTTGGTTCGATTTTAGATAAACTGCAGATTTTATATGACTGTTTAGCTCATGATTCCCTAGATCGGTCTTCCCCTTTAAAGTCATAGTTGGTAATCTTGCTCAGAAACACCTTTTTGTTATAATGGGTAAAATGGTCCTGCCGTCCTGAAATTAGTCAATACATTATGTATTCAGAAAAAGGAGGTAAAATAGATCTCTGTGGGAGCTTCAGCCCTTTAAAAACTCTGATAAATCAATGCCCATCGCACTGAAGGACATTCAATGCTCAAAAGTACACTTCTAGTGTTTATGTATCCGGTTAGCTTATCGGTTAGCTTCGTTGTTAGCCGTTCATTGTAGCTCCACTGCTCTTACCCTATACTTTGAACATGGCTGAGAGTTGCAAGAAGCAAACCGCGTTCAAGTTTATGAGAAGAAGAGGAAGGACTCAGCAGAAAGAAATAAGACCAGAGTGGATTTGGGAGATTTTTTTTCATGTGATCCTCCTGAGGAGCGGAAGAGCAAGGTAAGATGGTCGACTCTAGTGGGAAGAGTCAATTAGAAAAATCAATGATGCTTAAAATGGTAACTTCTTGAACTATATAGGTTTCAGAAGCCAAAATAAAACTATACTAACCGACCTGGCCCCATCTGAAACCTAATAAATGGTTTTGCCACCCTCAGTGGTAACAACTGCTATGTGTTTGCAGTGATTGGCACTGAGTTTTTCACATCTCTGTGGGTGAAATCTGGCCTTTTTTTATTTGCAGAAGTGTTCAATTTAGCCACACAGAAGAGGCTTTGAACTTTATTAGCCTGTTTAAGGCATTGCCACAACATCTCAATTGGATTTAAATCCAGCTTTTGACAAGACCACTCTGAGACTTTTGTTTATTTAATTCTGAAATGAGATTGCGTGTGGGCTTTGGATCAATGTTATGTAAAAAAAATGCTGTGTTAGTTATATGTCAGATGTATTGGAATGCACATCTACCCCATTTGACCTACCAGTCCACAGAATACTTTCCCAAAGGTCTTAGGGTAAGCAGTCGTTTTCAACTTGGGACTCTCGATGCCATTTTGTCTCAGTCTCTTTCTTATGGTTGAGTAATGAAAACCGAACTTAGCTGAGGCAAGTAAAGCTTGCACCACGCTAGACATTGTTCTTAGTTCATTTGTGATGTGTTGGAGATATTTTGGTAGGCCTGCTGCTCCTGGAAACATCCGCCACTGTTCTATACTTTTGTCCTTTCTGTTTTGAAGATCTTGGTTAAATATGGTTCCAAACCCTTATAGTTTCACATTGTGGCATGTTTGTTTCATGATCTCATGCATCTAAGCGAGACATGAAATCAAAACAAGAAGAAATATGTACGAGTGCAAACAGTTTCTCAAAGCATTACACCCATAAAACAGGCAATGGCACTCTGGAGTTGCATTGATATCTATCTATCTATCTATCTATCTATCTATCTATCTATCTATCTATCTATCTATCTATCTATCTATCTATCTATCTATCTATCTATATTACAGATTTAAATTTGACAATGTTTTCTTCTACCTGATTATGTGTTAATTAGCATCAAAGAAATGAGAAGGAGCCAGAAATTCAAGTCCGTTCATGCATTTGAAAAAAATAAATATAACATTAAAAGCAGACGATGATAGTGCACATAAGACTGTCCCTTGATTATTTGTCTATTTTAGGAATTTAATACACTTTAAAACCTGTGAGGAGCCAAATTTTGAGGTAAAAGTTTAATAATTTAAAGCAGTCCTTCAGTTCACTTAGCTCTCAACACATGTATAACTGTTTACCGTTGTATAAGTGTAGTGATTAACAGTGAGATTAATTAACCTGCAAACGTGCCTCCCTGAGAAGACAACAAGCACTCTCCATCCTTGTCTCTTTGGAGTCTCCACCAATCAGAAGTCTAAATCCTTCCCGAAGGCACACTGACGCAAATTGCATTGTTACTTTGCAAATTTGTTCAAGCAATCAACTCAATCTCACTTGAGGTACCAATCTGACAACAGGAATGATTAGAATCCTGGCTGGCTCGGCGCCTGTCGCCAGGGACCAGGATGAGAGAGGAATTACAATGAAGTCTGAAATTGCGTGTTATTGTTACCTCCCTGTGTTCCTGTCCTCTTCTCTCCACCCACCCCTTTTCTTCGTTCCCGTGTCTGTCCCCTCTATTCCGTCCTTGCAGATGTGGTAACAAGGTGTGACTGTTAGAGACAGAGCCAAAAGACCAATTGTCTTGGATGGGAGACCAGAATAGCTCGTGTCCCATCTTTTATTATAGAGCAACCCTGCCATCACTCAAGCGGAAAAAATCTTGATTTGGGAGATGAAATATGTAAACTAAGTTCAGGTGGGAAAGCGTTGGAGGATTAGAGCTGATGGCCTTCTTTGTGACAGATGTGAACACGGCATGGTTTAAAAGAGCTCATGTATGCAAGGAGTTTTGGCAAGATGGGTGGATTTGTCAGGTTCTCTTTGGGTTTGACAAAATACATTAAAATGACCCCAGGAATTGCGGTGAGACGCAGAGGGCGGAGGAAGGCGACTCTTGACTTGCTTTATATTTATCAGCCTCTCTTCGCACACCTGCTTTCGAGAGGAGGGTAGTGGGGGTGAAATGACCTGACGGGAGCAAAGGGGAGGAGAAGCTGGCTGTTGATTTTCATTTCAGCGCTCCCATCTCCCAGCAGGATTGTCTGAGACATAGATAAATACTGCCAGCTCTGCGATTTATAAGCTTTGCAGCAGACACAATTTCACCTATTACCTGACTGATTCAAAAGTCCAACACGCTTCAGTCCCCTGCATACAGAGTGCCGCCATTTCAGGTGTTTTTTTTTATTCTGGTTACTCTCTCTAATTCTGCCCTGTCAACAACAGCGGGGGCCATAATGACTTTGAGTAGTCTTTTGAGACGATGAGGTCTTGTATCTTTTTTTTTTTTTTTAAAAAGAAAAAAATATTCACATTTTCTAAAATATGAATAGAAAACTGGTGTACTCAACAGGGGTGCACACATCTAAGAAAATGTGCAATTGCTAGATTATTGTTGAAAATTGCATTGACGATATTGGAAGTGATTTAATCACTTTTTACTCACGCTTCTCTTTTAAAGGAGCATTTAGTGAAATTTAATTATTTTAGATAGAAAGACCTAAAAAATAGTGATGTGAAGAACTACAGGTAAATCTTTTTACCATATTCCATCTTTTTAGACGGAATATGGTATGACGCCACACAACATCTCTCTATGTTCTTCCCCAGTCTCTTTCTAAAGCCGGCTGGCCGCACATGCATGTATGTCCACGTGAACAGCTGTCACTCAGGGCTTAGCCTTTCCCTGCCCATAAAATGTCACCATCAGAGCAGCATAGTGTTGGAGAAACATGGTGGGGAGCACGCCCAGCGGATCAAAATGTTCTCTTGTTAACAGCATTATAAGGTTAGGAGTTACTTACTTCTTCACTAGACATGCTCCTCCAAAAGGTGATGCTGTTTTGCTGTGTTTTTATCCTTTGCAAATATGTGCATAGGAGGTGAGGGGTTAGAAGGAGAATGAAAGGGGAAGCTGGGTTGCAGCTGGAGTGGAGGTAAATCTTCTTTTGGTCTACACACAGTGCTCGACAGCCTACCTAGGGGTTGAATTTTCACTTATTTTTCACCACTAGGTGGATCTTGAGCACTGTCTTTAGAACAAAACAAGATGTGTATCAAGCCACACCTGCCTGTAACTCACTTCAGCACATGGCACCTATTTCCCCTTCTCACCCATCGGCTCATATGCGCATATTTGCAAAGGATAAAAACACAGCAAAACAACATCACCTTTTAGAGGAACATGTATAGTGAAGAAGTAACTCATAACTTTATAATGCTGTTAACAAGAGAAGGCTTTGATTAAATGGACGTGCTCTCTGCCATTTTGTGCCTGGCGATGGCATTTTATGGGCAGGGAGTGAGTAAGTTCTGAGTGGCAGCTGTTCACGTGCATGTACACGCATAGGTGGCTGGCCCGGCTGTGTAAACAAGAAACTAGAGAACAACACAGAGCGATGATAATCCATCTAAAAAGATACCTTGAGATCTTCACAAAACCATTTTTAGTTCTTTCTATCTAAAACATAATACAATTTTGCTTATTGCACCTTTAAATAAAATGTAGTATTACATTTTTTTTAGGGATTTACTGATCACAATAGATATTTTCTAAGAAAAAAAGGTCAAAGTCCTATAGTTTATTAAAATATTATTTATAAAAATTTTGTAGCTTTCAAGGATGCCTGCAGTGTGCCCAGACTTTAAGACAGTGGTGACAAAATACCTCTCATTCAAAGGGTGACACCAAATACACAGCAGGAAAAAAAGAATGGTGAGTCAGTTCACTAACAGAAGAAGAAAAAAACAACAAATGTAGTCCCTGTGGAGTCCTAGAACACAAGTGGCCAAACACGGATGACAAAATTTACATTCCACAGGCTTGCATTTGTGTTGACAGTAGCGTAGACTGGGAGGTTGTCAGAGTGGATATGGTTACAAAATGCCCCACAGATGACAGCACCATTTCATGCCCAACATGGTCTAATATAAAATGACCAAAACTAAAAACCGTACAAAATGGCGAAGAGCCAAAATAACCAGCACCTGTGAAAAAAAAAACACTTGGTTGAAAAGCAAAACACAAAACATTCATTAAATCAACTAATTATGATGCAATGCCCATAATCCAGATCTGTAAATCATGGACAACAAATAGGCTATGATTTTTAAAAACAAGCCAGGCAAAACATTGTAGTATTGGTAGTGTTCATGTTGCTCACTGGGGGGTGCAGCAACATGAAAGGACAGCCAGTAAAAGAAAATAAAAATTTCCTGTTGCTTTTGGCCAGGATGTCCAGTACCAATCATTTAACTGCCTTGTCTGGGACCCCTGTTAATACTCTAAAATAAGATGGAAGTAAGTACACACTGTTCCAAGTATATAACAAGCATTTCTTTCCAAACAGGAAGAAAATCAGGGTGAGGTAAAGCAGGTGTCAAGCAGGAGGTGTACTTTAGTTCAGCATAATTTGAGCAAAATAAATCAATGCTTAAATAATGTCATTCTCTGGCAGGAGCTCCATTTTTCTCTCTACAGTTAAGGTAAAAGGTCATCTCACTGAAATCACAAATTCTTTTCCAGAGGTTCCCCGCCAAGCAGATATGTAGATTTATATCTGGCCAGGTTGTGAGGTATTAGCAGCTTCGTTATCCTTCTCTAGCACCATGAAAATATTGTGAAAATGTTTGTTTAGGTAGGGCAGACCTTTAAAATTCCTTCTGATGCAAAACCTTAGCAAAATTAGGACAGATTGAGCCCTGGGCTTTATGAATTCACCTTTTTTTTGTTCATCTATAAATATTTCATCTATTGTTGAGGTTATTGATTCCCTTTCTGTAGCCGTATTCTAATCTAAAACCAACTATAATCTGATAAACACTTTAGCCTGTGTATCCTGATAACGACGATTCACTCACTCTTATTTTATCTTTTCAGAGGTAGGCTGCAAAGAAAAAGTGTTTCAAGATTACTTTTGGCTTACAAGAAGAAAAAAATAATACAGCCACTGTTTTTCTGTGTATTTCTTGAGTTCTGAATAATTAGCTGTACATTCCCAGGGAAAGATCGCATTTTGGGATTAATTAATCAGAGCAGGCAGATGAGAAAAAATGGCCAAGTACATGCCGTGCATTAAATAACAGGCACAGCACAATCAACAGTAATTCATACCCTGGGTAAAAATGTGTAAAAAAAAAAAAAAGGCTTGAAATAAATCAGCTTTAATTGCAGTAACATAATCTAAAAGAAAAATAGGTAAACAGAGGCGCTCTACTGAGCATATTTATACAGTATGGGAAAAGTGCTGTGAACGCGGCACTTAAAAGTTTCCTTTACATGCAGCATGTGATATAACAGGTTACAAGTAGCTCAGGTATTCAAGATTACCACGGCCCAACATGAGGTTTAACAGATTCACTGCTCCCTCAGTTAGTGGCACATCTTATGCTGCAAAAGAAATGTAACTGCAGCATTCATTTAACACTTGTACTTTATTTTTTTAAATGTCATCTTTGTCGAGGAATTTTACTTTATGATCCAAATATGATGTGACACAGAGGAAACTTTCCCCAAGCTAGTCTCCAAACTGGGAAATGCCAGAGAGTATGCTAGTCAAATAAACGAGAAAGGTTTTAATCTCCATTAATGAAGAAATTGCTGCAAGAAAATAAATTAGTTGGCCAAATATTTTCCCACCGTTTCCCTTCAAACACTTATGAGCTGGAATGACGTCCCTCTCTTAATCTATAAGGTTTATAATCATTTTGTCACTCTTTGCAGCCTTAAAATATTCATATTTGAAGGATTTTCACAATGTTAGGTAAGTTCTTATGGAAATGTGATATTTTCCAAAATGTCTCGAGATGCTGAAGCATTAAGAGGTAGTTTTACTGGAGGAAGTACCACGAATACCAGAAGAAACCCTTCTGCACCAAAACTTGACACAAAGCAATGCAGTCAGGTAAGTCACTTCACATTATTAATAATTTGTTCTTTTTTTTCCCCAGAGATGTTAATAAATGTTAAGGACTCAGCAGGTTTATATTTGGACACCGATTCCCTCTTATTGTGGCAGAGAATTAGAGCAATAAAGATAAACAAAGATTCAAAACAGGATAATACTGATTTCATGTTGTATTGGGCGCCAAATAGCGCGAGCCTCCATATTATCCGCTGGCTATTTTCTTTGTGGAAGTGTAAAATAAGAAAATCCATCTTCGCTGTTTTTATTCAAAGTCAAATTACTCTTTTCAAGGCCTGGCAGTAATATAGGTTAATTGTTCTGGATGGTTGGATCACTTCCACGCAGTTCATCCAATTTCCATTTAAATTGAGCCATCGGAGCGTGACAGAGGCGACACTCGGCCCTGCTCAGTTGCAGACGACAGCCGACGCTGCTGGATATGGAGGAAAACCTGTTTACAGGTCATGCCGGGGACTCAAGTGGCTCGCAACAAATGAAATGCGAGCACACACCTTGGTGGTTTTCTCAACAGGCCTTTAAAAGTGACAGGGAGGGGGAAAAAAAAGCCTTGTATAGTTGAAGCGGTCAAGTGTGTATACATTACTGCCTAGTCAGTCTCCTGATGGTTGATGCTGTCACCTGAACAATAGAGGAGGATGGCTCCGGAGTGATACTCTCAGATATGTCACCTAACCTACAAATTTGGGTGCCACACATGATTCCTGAGTGAATACCAAACAGTCAACAACATATCCCGCTGTTTTTAATCAATGCTGTTGAATCAAGACTCTTGGAAAGCTGTGGTTATTTCCCGACTGAGCTCTTTCTTTCTTACCAAATAATTATGAAATTGAAGCAGTACATTTCATTTCAAGGACCATGTTACGGCCCCCCCCTTTTTGTGAGGAGGGGAGTAACACGACAACCACAACAATTTGACAGAGTCCAGGTGAATGTTGTAAAAAGGAGGGATTTATTGATGACAAAAATCCCGAGAAGGCTCACACAAACTGTGGGGGGAGCAAGGGGTGGTTAGGTGGTGCCAAATCAAAGAAAATAATAAAACAAAACAGGGCCTAACTACCATCTGGGCTAAAGAAACAAAAGAAAACAAAAACCCTGTCTATCTAATCTAACAAAAGTTTCCACCAAAACTTTACATGGGTGGCACCCACCTACTTGCCTAGTGTATCTAACAGAAAAACAAACATCTACGTGATGAAATGTACAGGGTACCCCAAACTTACCTCACCCTCTAACTCCCACCACAAACCTTCACACAAAGAGCAAACAACACAAGCGTCAGGTAACAAAGCCAGATTGGATCTCTAGCTCTCCCCAGCTGGGCTGCTTAAATAAGGCCTCCCTGGATGCTGATTGGCCCATGGTTGGTGAGAATCAATCACGGGAGATTGACACCAGCTTTCCCCAGTACCTGTGAAGAGACAAAGGGGGAGGGGAAAGAGAAACAGCCTGCAGGCATGTAACAGACCACAACAAACCAAGCATCGTCTCAGAGGGACAGATATACTTCCAAACATTAAAGTCTTTGATTTAAATTTCAGAATCAAGTGCAGTAATGAATTCACAAGACAAGTCTCCTGCGCCCTCCTTTTGTTTAAATTTGAAGATGACACTTTTGCTCTTCAAGCTCTGCATTTAAATGAGAGGTGGGAGCGTCATGAGACACATTTATTCTGACAAGTGGCAGTTCAAACTTCATCTTTCCCCTCAAACTTAGAATTTTCTTTTTTTGTCATCACACTTAATATTGATGTTAAGGGCTGTCCTTCTCAGTCACACAAAAAGAAAGAAGAAAGATAAAGATGAAAAGTTTGTAGTGATAATAAATGCAGATAATGAGTTAGAGAAAAAGGAAGACCAATAATTGGCACTAAATCATTCACCAACTTGTGCAGCTGATAATATGTTCATTGGAAAATGTTTTTACAAACACAAAAAACCTTTAAACAGGGTTTTTAGTATTGCTTATTAGTGGAATATGAGAAACAGCAACCGACACAGTAAATAGCTGCAGAGTGTTTAATAACATTTAAGCTGAATTTCTCCCAAATCATAATTTAAACCCTGTGTCCAGAAATGCACTGATCTGAAAATTTGTGTCTGATATTTAGTCACCTGTTTTGTAAATATTTGACCTGGCAATAAAAATTAGAGCTAATTACGATTTCGCTTTAAAAACCATGCATAACAAAGACCCTTTTCCCCTCTGTAGGTGAACTCAAAATCAAACTCTATTAAAGAAGCTATACATTTTATTTTATTTCTATCTGGTTAAGAACAATGCTTTTTTACGCAATGTATTATGAGTTAAAAGACATCATTTGATAACAACAATTGACTAATTGCATGATCAAGCGAGTCAAGGCTTTTTTTTTAGTAGGAATAAGCAGCGAACTGAGGACAACCCAGGACAACTTTTCTCTGCTAACAGCACAATGAGGAGTGTTAACCATTCACATAAGAAAATATTATTTACACAAGACTTAACCATTCATGTCAAAGAAAATGAAGAAAAGTCCCTCGATGAAGCCTTTTTTCCTCTGGAGGATTTTGCACAAGCTTGTGCATGCAACCAAGGAGGCGATCAGGAGGGAGAGAAGGAGGGTTTCCCCTTGGGAAAACACACAGTTAGGGGTGGGGCTCACAGTTCAAACTAAACTTTTCTTCTCAAACATGGTTCAAATTATTGCAGAATCGGGGCTAGTTTAATATTAAAGATTCTCTTCAAAGTACAATGTTTGTAGTTTCTAACAACTCAGCCAATCATTACAGAGCTGGCTCGGTCTACATCACTGGAAATCCACAAATACAGTAAAATCCTCACATAAATAATAAAACCTGTCCAAAACAAATTACAATAATCACCTCCTGTTCAAAGCAGATATGACTCACTGAATAATGTTTGGCACAACTTAATATGTAGAAGTGCACCATATGACATGTTTTTCCATATTTCCTACCTCTTTTGTGCTACCTCTGACTAAATTGTTTATTGTGTGGCACTAGTGGCATTAATACGACGGTAGGCTGACAGGAAAT